>NC_091284.1:763452135-764180468 GCF_032444005.1 Ranitomeya imitator | reverse complement strand
GAGAGGAAACCTTCATAGGAACATAACGAGACGACAACCAAACCAAATCCCCAACACGAAGTCGGGGACCCACACAACGCCGGCGGTTAGCGAAACGTTGAGCCTTCTCCTGGGACAATGTCAAATTGTCCACCACATGAGTCCAAATCTGCTGCAACCTATCCACCACAGTATCTACACCAGGACAGTCCGAAGACTCAACCTGCCCTGAAGAGAAACGCGTATGGAAACCAGAATTGCAGAAAAATGGCAAAACTTTCTGCGTCCCAGAGCTTCCAGCAAGCAAGAAAACAATAAAAATAGCAAGCTGGACAGAAAAATAGCAAACCAAAGAAATACAAGCAGGAACTTAGCTTCTGCTGGGAAGACAGGTCCCAAGAACGATCCAGGAGTGAACTAGACCAATACTGGAACATTGACAGGTGGCATGGAGCAAAGATCTAAGTGGAGTTAAATAGATCAGTAGCTAACGAATTAACCTCGTCACCTGTGGAAGGAAACTCAGAAACACCCACCAGAGGAAGTCCATGGACAGAACCAGCCGAAGTACCATTCATGACCACAGGAGGGAGCCCGACAACAGAATTCACAACAGCCCTGCGCTTAGTAACCCGATGTTTACCCTGGTTACCAGGGGACCGGCATCATTGGTCGCTGGAGAGCTGTCTGTGTGACAGCTCTCCAGCGACCAAACAGCGACGCTGCAGCGATCGGGATCGTTGTCTAGATCGCTGCAGCGTCGCTAAATGTGATGGTACCTTTAGTAGTAGATAACATGTAAGACACTGATTTAAAAGGTAGATAACGCTACTAAGTGGCACTAACAAGATCACTAGCACTAACTAGGAAAATAGAAGTCAACGGGGACCCAAACTTTGGTGCTGTAAAATGGTGATAGTAAGAGCTAGGGGGCTACCAACGCAAGCAGAGTACCCCCACAGAATCAATCTCTCTCTCTCCGAACACTAAGACTGACTTCCAAGAGAAGTCCGTGTTCGGAATTCAGCACCTAGTGTTCGGTACGAACCCCGAACTTTACAGTCCTGGTTCGATTATCTCTAGTTACAATCTATAAAGGTATGGATGACATTCTATTACACCAAAATGTGGGGTTCATCGTTTGTCAAATGGAAATGAACAGTGCAGTAAGCCAGCTAATGCCAAACTTCATGTTACCGTGTTACCGTCTATGCCCACCTTCGCAACCAATTGTTTTATTGAGTTAATGAATCCTAAATAAGAAAACTAAGCAATACTTCAAATAGTCTACATCAAAAAACATCTAGAGTTTTGTTTCTACTGCTCCTATTTAGATATGTGTCTCCATGGTATCAGACTACAAACAAACTCTGATCTTGAAGTCAGATGCCTCGATTTTTTCACCGTTTTTGATGAGTGGGCAAAGTGGAGTAGACACTTCTGATTACTCCAAACCTTGCTGGATTAATATTTTTAGTATGCTGGTCGTAATGAATTTGACCGTGCCCCGTCCCACCCGTACTCAGCCGCAAATTTGCCAACTTTGTCACAGCTTGGCAAAAATGTAGTAAAAATGGCAAAAGTCGCGTGGCACAAAATAATTCTGAGCTTTTTTCGTCACAAATCTGGAGAAAATGCTTTGACAAATTGACCCCATACTTTTTTTCATCTGTCTTTTACTTTTCGTAACAAACCAAATGTAAGTTAACGAGACGTCAGGGTCAGATGGATGTCAATATGGCTGCAGGTCAGGTTATACAGAGTTCGTTACTAGTCCGTTACCGTGGAGACACATAGATTTGCATAAAAGCTATAGACACAGAACATTTTCAGTAAAGCCCATTTTAATTAAGACAATTTAGCTTCATATTTTATGTATTGATGTAACATAACATTGGTTTTACCCTACAAGAATATGTGGCTTAATTGTTCGACAGCCCCATGCCCCTCTTCTTGCTAAAAAAAAAAATATAGCAACTCTGCAATATTAATGAAAGCTTATTCTGCAAGTGAGAAATTAGATTTATAGTGGACAGCACACTCCATAACGAGTTGCCCCCACGATAATTAAATTCCTTGTAAATCCAGCCTTACACTTGTACCCGATGTATATGTGCTAAGCTCCAGTTGTATCATCCTCCATCTGTACCGCGATGATGGGAACACAATCTCAGCACAGCATGATTCAGTATTAAATCTGCCGAGGGGCGGCTTTTTTCCTGTAGAGTTATTATTATGTAATGCAGCACGGACAGATTTAATTACGTGTCTGGCCGACTTAAGGCCCATTTCATCCATTAAAAAAGAACATAACTGTTGAATACATCATAAAGCGAAAGCATAATTCACTTTATTTAAAGTAACATCCAATGTGATCCATCATTGATTCTGAGCATATGAAAGAAAAGGTTTTAAACCTTGGCTACTTACTGGTAAAAAAAAAATCCTTGATTTGTAAAGTGCTACGGAATATGTTGAATTTTTATTATTCCGCACCGGACAGGATGATTATTGTAGCAGCAAAACGATTGTCCTGGGGAAAAATACATTTACAGTACTGAATGTTCTCAGGTGGCTTCCACCATTTCCCATTTGTGCCCACGATGAGTTTTTGGTCGCTGTGTATTTTTGCTGCATCAAAAATGAAGCAAAGTGGATGGGATTTATAGAAATCTCCTGCCCTCTGTGCATTTATTTTTACGCATTTTTATGTATTTGTATTTTAGGTGCTTGTTTCAAATCAGTTTTTCCCATAGAATTGCATTAGATGCAGAAAATCCAGAGGTAAAAAACGTACATGCGTTTTTAGTACTTATTCACTTTCATGTAATCCGCACATGACTGTACCAAGAAAGTTTTGTCAAATCCAAATACCAGGACGTATTAAAAAACAAAGCAGCTTTGTTTAAAATATCACAACCAACAAGAGACAAAAAAACGCAGCCTCTAAAACATGATAAAAACCCATGTAAAAATAACACAATATCTAAATGAAAACTGCAAGTACCGTAACCTAATTGACCTAATATTTGTAGAAATTGTTCAGAAAATCTGCAACATCAAAAACTCACCAAATACTCATCATGGGAACGTAGCCTTAAATAATTGCAATATAATAATGGTGAAATATTATGAATTCCTTCTGTGTAAAGGGAATCTGTCACATGAAAAACACGCTATTAACGTGCAGATATCAGGTTAATAGCAATCTGAATCTGCCCGCTGCAGGCACTGAGAGCCCCGCTGCCTGGATGAAATTAACTTTATTTCTCCTGCCCCCAACAGCATTCGAATTTCAGTCATGGGGAGGCGCTGTCATGTATTCAGTCATCTTCATATGTATAGAGATGGGCGTCTGTGACCACGCCGCGGCATTAACTGACAGACGGCCCAAATACTGAGCATGCTGTCAGTCAATGCCGGGAGCGTGGTTACAGCAGCCACTTCCTATTCACAGATTGGTGATTGACCCCACTTCGGCGCCACCCTCGTGACTGAAACCAGGAGGAATAAATTTAATTTCCTCCGGGCAGAGGGATACTCAGTGTGGGCTCCTGGCAGGTTCAGAACACTATTAACCTGCAGATTAAGCTTTTTACATTATCAGCCATGACCCCCAGACAGTGAGGATATTCTTAGCGTGGTCACTCTTTGGCACTATGGATAGGACAAGACTTAGTGCCCAAGGAAATGATTTCAAAGTATGTGTCCTCCTTGAGTCATTTGACAGGATAGCCGTGCAATGGACTGTCATCCAGCAAACAGAAACCAGCCCTGATACACGGCTTAACATGCATGTCAAGCATACAAGATTGATATATCTAGCGTAAGTGTAATGCAAGTGACCGGATGCAATGCACAGATAACGCAAGGCCGGAATAGTCAGTGGGCTGTATTTTGTTTGAATACAATAGCAAATCACAGCAGTTCTAAACAGTTGGTAATGGTAACAAGGCAAATCAAACAATATAATTGCCTAGAATACTACTTCCTGCAATTTGTGCCAACTTCCGTGGCTTTGTCCGGAGCTAATGTCCGGAGCTAATGTCCGGAGATTAATTGCCTAGAATACTACTTCCTGCAATTTGTGCCAACTTCCGTGGCTTTGTCCGGAGCTAATGTCCGGAGCTAATGTCCGGAGCTAATGTGCGGAGCTAATGTCCGGAGCTAATGTCCGGAGCTAATGTCCGGAGATAAGTGACGTCAACAGTGTCCAGTGTCTGATTGGTTGCCGCCTGCTGCGAGCGACCAATCAGAAACGTGCCGTACTGTGACACACTCCGCCCGCCATTTTGGTGTGATTTTTGAATTTTTACCTCACAGCAAGTTTCTACTGCGTGGAGGCGGGCCCAGTGACGTTGCTCTTCAAGCTCCTGCCGAATTTCAAGTATATATGGATTCTAGACTCCCGATTCTTTAGAATCGGGCTGCCATCTAGTCAAACAATAAACCAGATACTTTTACGAAGAAAGTAGCAACGGAAGTTCTTCGCTATGCAATGCTAAAGTTCTCTTCACGAAGGTGGTCCACCCGTTCACTGGAGTTATCTCGTAGATTCTCTTGCTCTCTCTCTGGAAGGTCCTAGCAAGGGTTTCACCACATTTTCCTGCTAGGCAGCAAGTCTCTCTGATGCTGTTTATTAAAGCGCATTGAGCCTCACAAGCCCCAAACAGCCCCCTCCCAACCCGTTGACCTGTCCCTGACCAACCCCTGTACCGTATGTCAAAGCTGGAAGTGACAGCCTTGTTCACTCGCACTGTCCCTCTTTGGTCGCAGGTGTGCCTCCTTCGTCGTCGCCTCCTTGCGGTTCTTCACTGCTTGATCATCCGCGAATATCTGATGGGTCTAGAGCGAAGAGGACTGGGACTCTGCTCTTGACTGGTGAAGCCTAGTCTCTGGTTCTTGACTGCCATAGGGCACATGTTCTCGTCTTTACTGGTCCAGTCGGAACTCTGGGTCTGACCCTTAACAGGCGGTGTTCAGCACCCTGGTGGCACAGACTCCCTACTGAGGCATGTTACGCTGGCCTCAACACCATTCCTGGTTCATATCTCCTACTCTCTCTTTGGCTCCAAATCATTCCGTAATTTGGCGTGCAAGGCTTTTATATCCCGGGGCTTTTCCTTATAAGTCACCTGAACAGATTCAGCTCATGCGCTGCTCCCCTAAAATCCTTCCTGTACAAATTGTTTCCGGCTGATTGCGCCCGACCTGCAAGTGCTTGTCAGGTGTATCACCACTTTCTCTTATACATGCAGGATTAGAAATACACAAAAAAGGATGCCTGTATAAAATACTACACAACCAATTATAAAAAATTTAAAAAACTGTTTAAAAAAATGACTTTTATTGACCTATTACAATGAAATAATAATTAACACACATGGACTGGATTAAAAACATTTACAAATGTATGAAGTATGCATCAACCCTGGTTCAAAATCAAGTCTGGACCCCAACAAGGATCCATAATGTAAGGCAGGAATAGTACGATGAAATCATACAAATGAGTAATAGTAAAAAGTCCAAAACAAGTCATCAATAATAAATACCATAAAATATGGATATATAAATACTGAAGTATCAAAAGAGGATAAGAAAAATAGCTCGTCACCCACACATATTTTCCCATTCCCACACGACAAATGCAGGAATGTGTCTTTTCTTTGGTGACTAGATATTTTGTTACCTTCTGCATTATTTATGGATCCCTATTAAGGGGAATCTAATATTGATGAATTGTTCCAAGATTTTACTGTTACTGTTGTCATGTTCTAATCTTAACATTACGGATCCTTGTGGGGTCCAGACTTGACCTTGAATTTGAACCTGGATTAATAAATATTTAATGCATTTTTAAATGTTTTCAATCCTCTCTACCTGTCCATGTGTGTGGTGTATGTTTTCAGTAAAATTAAAGTAATTTTCTTTGGTATTTTAGGGTACGCAGCCTTTTACCTATACATACTTTTTGTGTATATTTGTATGTTGTTTTGGCCCTTATTTATTTATTTTGCACCCTATTGAGTACTTTTCAGTGCTCGGATCATTATCACTTTGTTAACAGTATGCATTTGGTTGTACAGATGTAGTAAGTGCCAAATGAACAAAAATGGCCCTCATTAGTAGTATAGTGTGTCATTAGTTTTTTTAGTGCCTTCACCATCTGTGGAAAGTAATCAAAAGGCAATGGCGTCCCCTTCACTTATCGGTTCCCCACTCTACTTTTCCTGACCATCAGCATTACGTTGGCTCACATTACTGGTCTTCTATACTGTGATTGAGTGTAACATCATAAAACGCATAGGCTTTATTACAGACAATATGGACAGATATATAGTACAGATGAGCAAATTGATTAGACTGGGAGATATACTGTAGAGTTAACTGCGTTGTGCTTTTTTAAGCTCCTGAAATCCTACTGTCCACTGCCAGTTATAATCTGACTTAATTCTGTGTAACTTATGCCTTGCTTTTCTAATAGTGGACATTTCTGACTTTTGACCTCAGTTTGCTTTTTGACTATTCTCCTTCTTTACGATTTTGTCCCTATTCTGACCTCCTTAATGTGACCTGGTTACCAGACTATTCTATTGCCTCTAGTCCTCTAGGTCGCTCCTCCAGATAGCAGCTCTTCTGTGGGAGCAATGCAGTGACCCCTTTTAGGACCAGATTCCTGTACAGATCTTAAAGGGTAAAAGCCGGGGTTCCTCTGTAATCTGCCACATGGAGTGGCTTGTGCCAAGTCTGTCCGAGGAAACGTTTTTGAGCTTGCGGTTTGGCTGGAATTAGTAGCAGAAGCCATGTTGCATTTGGAGAGCCCTAGATGTACCTAAAGAGTGGAAACCCCCCACAACTGACTCCATTTTGAGCCCACAGATGCTTCACAGAATTTTATAAAGTTGAGCTGTGAAAATGAAAAAATAAATTTTTCCCGGAGAAATGTTGGTTTTCCCCACATTTTTCATTTTGACAATTGTAACAGGAGAAATGGACCAATATGTTGTGCAATTTTTCCTGAGTACGTCGATACCTCATACGTGAAGGAAAACTACTGTTTGTGCACACGGCAGGGCTTAGAAGGGAAGGAGCGCTGTTTGAGTTTTGGAGGGCAAAATTGTTTGTAATAGATAGCGTGCCATGCAGAGCCCCTAATGTGCCTAAACAGCTGAAACCCCCACATATGACCCCATTTAGGAAGCTACAACTCTTGATGAATTCATCTAGGGGTGTAGTGAGCATTTTTAACCCTCAGGTGATTCACAAAATTGTATAACAATGGGCTAAGTCAATGGAAAATTACCATTTTTGTCTACTAAAATGTTTCTTTGACCCCAAGCCCCAAGTTTTTAATTTTTAAAGGGGGTAGTAGGAAAAAATGAACCATATAATTTTAAGGATTGCCATATTAGAGTTCAGATTTTGCTGAAATGGTTTGAGGGGGCCATGTCACATTGACAGAGACCGTGATGTGCCAGAACAGCTGAACCCCCATAAGTGACCCCATTTTACAAATGACACCCCCAAATGAATTTATCTAGGGGTGCAGTGAGCATGTTGACATCACATGTGCTTCACAGAATTTTATATCATTGGGCAGAGAAGAATGAATAATTAAATTTTTGCAAATAAAATATTGTTTTAGCCCCAAGTTTTTAATTTTTATAAGGGCTACTAGGAAATAAAATGGACCTCTCAGTTTGTTGTGCAATTTCTCCTCAGTGCGCCAATACCTTACATGTAATTGGGAAGTACTTTTGAGGCACAGTGCAAAGCTAAGAAGGGAAGGTGCGCCATATTATAGTGCAGATTTGGCTGTTATGGTTTGCGGGTGCCATAACTGAATGGAAGAGCCCCTGAGGTGGCAGAATAGCAGAACTCCCATATAAGTGACCCTATTTTACAAACTACACCTAGCCTGAATTCCTTTAAGGGTGCAGTGATCATACTGACGCTACGGATGTGTCATAGGGTTTTATACCATTGGGCAGAGAAGAATTGTTTATATTTTTACCACAAAAATGTTGTTTTAGCCCCAAATTTTTAATTTTCACACCATGGATTTTTAAAATGTGCCCGCACGATCGCCATGACGTACCCACCCATACGTCAAAGGTCAGGAACCCCTTCCCATATATGATGTATGGGTATGTCAAATGTTGTGAAGGGGTTAAAGGGAAAATGTTTTCAGAAACAATCTATTGTTTACATTAAGTTTTTGTGCTACATGGTTTTTTTACGTCTTTCTTTTTTTTTTTATATATGGCCATTTTTTATTAAAAAACAAAATTAGAAATCTTGCAGTTTTCACATTGGTCCCTGGGGCTATTTTAGAGTCAGACTTCCTGTCCAGTCAGGAACAGTAGAAGTTTCATCTCTCTACAGAGACAGGATTACAATGACAGATGAACCTGTATACAGCATCCACCAATCACAACAGGCGATGCCACAGTTGACCCTGCTCCTCTTCTCTTTACAATGCCCTCTTCACATGCTCATCAGATGCTTCATTACAATAGATTGTGTGGGAGTCTGTTTATTGTTCCTAATGTATATGTGAATTGAATGAAACAACAGGCAATTAGAGTATTAAAAAAACCTGATTGGCCAATGTGAAAACTGCAAGATGTCTAATTTTTCGTCTTAATAAAGTTTGTGATATGAAAAAAAATGTACAAAAGTTTTTTTAAAAATATAACAAACACAAAAACCTTATTTAAACAATAGGTATCTTTTTATATACATATTACCTTTAAGTGTTTAAGGTGACAGAATTAACCTGTATTAAAGGGAACCTGTCACCCCGTTTTTTCAGATTGAGATAAAAATACTGTTAAATAGGGCCTGCGCTGTGCGTTACAATAGTGTATGTAGTGTACCCTGATTCCCCACCTATGCTGCGAAATACATTACTAAAGTCGCCGTTTTGGAGATCGCGGTGGAGATCGCGATGGCCATTTTCCCAAAGCCGAGTTTGCATCTCGGCTTCAGGAAAATGGCCGCCGCGATCTCCATCTGCGCACGCGCGACATCCCGCGGCCATTTTCCTGAAGCCCCGTGCAGCAGAGCACTCCATTTGCTCACGCGCGGCCTCAGGAAGATGGCCGCCCCCACCAATGACAAGGGTAATAGCGCAGATCGCGCGCTTTTTCTTCACCTGCGCGCAGTGGATTCGGCACTTGGACATGCGCACACCACTACGCCACCAACGGAAAGCTGGGGAAGAAACAGCGATGTCACCACGCCCACCTGACCTGACCAGCCTGATTGACAGGCAAAAACGGCGACTTTGGTAATGTATTTCGCAGCATAGGTGGGAAATCAGGGTACACTACATACACTTTGTTCTGTTATGAGGTCCCTACAAAAATTAGTTTTGTAAATTTTAACTATCTTGTGTGCTATAACTATCTGGTCTAAGGGCATAAAATTTAAAAGTTTGAAATTTTCAACATTTTTGCCAAAATTCGGATATTTTTACAAATAAACACAAAAAAATATTGTCCTAGTTTTTCACTTCCATGTAGTACAATGTGTCGTGAAAAAAACATTCTCAGAATCATGGGTATCCGTTGAAGCGTTCCAGAGTTATTACCACATTAAGTGACGCTGGTCAGAATTGCAAAATTTTGCCTTGTCAGGAAGGTGAAGACAAGCTGGGTGGTGAAAGGGTTAGACGGACTGTCCTATAAAAAACATATAAAACCTATTCATCTGATAAGTGATAAATGTATGACTACTAAAGTCTAACTTCAGGGTCCCTCAACAATCACGGATATGAGGGTCCCAAAGTCTATTGTGAATAGAGTGATAGTGAGCATGTGAGACCACTGCTCCATTACCTGTTGCTAGTAGTGGTGGTCACACATTCTCATTACTACTCCATTACATAGGGACTTTGGGCCTCCTGGAATTGAGGTCTCAATAAGCAGACCCTTAGCGATCTTAGCTTTTTCATCATCCCGCGTATAGGTAATAATTGCTTTTTAAGGGACAATCATTTTATTGCATGCAAATAAATACATAGTAAACTCATATAAACCTGGATTCTTATGTTTTTGCTCCCCTTTGTATGTGAAAAGCTCATACAAATACATTCACATGTACATTCACATGTGTGTGGACAAAGCCGCGTCAGCATCCAGTGGGTGGGATATTCAAATAGCTTGTTAATCAACGATACAATTCTGTCAATAATCAAGCCAATTGGAGGTAAAAAACACAGTTTTGCTAGCAAAATTGTATGTCCACTGCACATTTCTATGTTTTTGTAAAATAATGATAGACTCATCAAATAAGTCGTACCCATTATTATAGGCTTGATGTAGATTTGATGGCACAATTCTAGGATATATTGTATGATACATTAAATTATATTTCTTTCAAGGGAATCTGTCATCAGGATTTAATACAACAAACTATTTACAGTATTTGAGCATGTAGCTCTTTCAAAGACAAATCCAGCAATCCAGCAATACCTTTACATGGCCAGTTTGTTTGAATTAATGTGCAAATGAGGCTGAAGATCTGAAGCCTCTGTAACTGTAGCTCTATTCTCCCACCCAGCGGCATCCTCCTGCTTGACTGACAGCTCCTTTGCCTGGAGAAACACAGCGCAGAAGCTGTCAGTCAGGCAGGAGGAGGTGGTACTGGGCAGGGAATAGAGCTACCGTAATGGAATCTTCAGATCTACAAATAGCTGTTCAGCTTAATTTTTTATCAATTCAAATGCTGATTTCTTAGTAACTGAGGAATGAATACCTCATACATCACTTAGGATACACTGAGACGTCTGTATACACAACACTAAGGATACACTGAGACTGCTCAATATACATCGCATAGGATACACTGAGACTGCTCTATATACACTACCATTCAAAAGTTTAGGGTCACCCAGACAATTTTGTGTTTTCCATGAAAACACATACTTTTATTAATCAAATGAGTTGCCAAATGAATTGAAAATCTAGTCCAGACATTGACAAGGTTCTAAAAAAAGATTTTTATTTGAAATAATAATTTTCTCCTTCAAACTTTGCTTTCGACAAAGAATGCTCCATTGCAGCAATTCCAGCATTGCAGACCTTTGGCATTCTAGCAGTTAATTTGCTGAGGTAATCTGGAGAAATTTCACCTCATGCTTCCAGAAGCCTCTCCCACAACTTGGTTTGGCTTGATGGACACTTTTTGCGTACCAGACGGGCAAGCTGTTCCCACAACAGCTCAATGGGGTTGAGATCTGGTGACTGCGCTGGCCACTCCATTACAGATAGAATACCAGCTCCCTGATTCTTCCATAAATAGTTCCTACATAATTTGGAGGTGTGCTTTGGGTCATTGTCCTGTTGTAGGATGAAATTGGCTCCAATCAAGCGCTGTCCACAAGGTATGGCATGGCATTGCAAAATGGAGTGATAGCCTTCCTTATTCAAAATCCCTTTTACCTTGTACAAATCTCCCACTTTACCAGCACCAAAGCAACCCCAGACCATCACATCACCTCCACCATGCTTGACAGATGGTGTCAGGTACTCTTCCAGCATCTTTTCAGTTTTTCTGCGTCTCACAAATGTTCTTCTGTGTTTTCCAAACACCTCAAACTAGGATTTGTCTGTCCATAACACTTTTTTCCAATCTTCCTCTGTCCAATGTCTGTGTTCTTTTGCCCATATTAAGCTTTTCCTTTTATTAGCCAGTCTCAGATATGGCTTTTTCTTTGCCACTCTGCACTGAAGGCCAGCATCCCGAAGTCGCCTCTTCACTGTAGACGTTGACACTGGTGTTTTGCGTGTACTATTTAATGAAGTTGCCAGGACTGTGAGGCGTTGATTTCTCAAACTATAGACTCTAATGTACTTGTCTTGTTGCTCAGTTGTGCAGCGGGGCCACCCACTTCTCTTTCTACTCTGGTTAGACCGTGTTTGTGCTCTCCTCTGAAGGGAGTAGTACACACTGTTGTAGGAAATCTTCAGTTTCCTGGCAATTTCTCACATGGAATAGCCTTCATTTCTAAGAACAAGAATAGACTGTCGAGTTTCACATGAAAGTTCTTTTTTTCTGGCCATTATGAGAGTCTAGTGGAACCAACTAATGTAATGCTCCAGATTCTCAACTAGCTCAAAGGAAGGTCAGGTTTCTAGGTTCTCTAATCAGCCAAACTGTTTTCAGCTGTGCTAACATACTTGCACAAGGGATTTCAAGGAAATTCTAACCATCCATTAGCCTTCTTACAGTTAGCAAACACAAAGTACCATAAGAACACTGGAGTGATGGTTGTTGGAAATGTGCCTCTATACACCTATAAAAATATTGCATTACTAACCAGACGTTTGCAGCTAGAATAGTCATTTACCACGTTAACAATGTATAGAGTGTTCTTCTGAATCATTTAATGTTAGCTTAATTGGAAAAAACTGTGCTTTTCTTTAAAAAATAAGGACATTTCTAAATGACCCTAAACTTTTGAATGATAGTGTACATCATTTAGGATAAACTGAGACTGGTGTATATACATCACATAGGATACACTGAGACTGCTGTATAAATATCGCTTAGGATACACTGAGACTGCGATATATACATCACATAGCATACACTGAGACTGCTGCATATACATCACATAGGATTCACTGAGACTGCTCTATATACATCATATGGGATATATTGAGGCTGCTGTATATACATCACATACGATACACTGAGACTCTGATATATACATCAGGGGATGGCAACTTTTTGTCACTGGTCTATTAATGGCAACCATGACACATGAACAAGATCATTATGAATAGACAATGGTATTATGTGGAACCATATTAGAGGGGAAAAGGGAATCAAAATGGTGTAAAGTTACCTATGGTTGAGTGTTGTCTTCAGCCCCTCAACACCAGTGATAAAGGTGTTGTGGCTCAGCTCTTACCCTCACACTGTCTATACTGCTTCCTTGTGCATCAGTGGCAGGGGCCTAAAGAGTGTGATGGTGGAAGCTGCAAACACGGAGGCAAGACAGGCCTTTATATTTAAAAGAAAATCGATTCCACTTACCGTACTTTTGAAAAATGAACAACCAAAACAATCAGTAGGGTCAATACTTGTTACTTCTCACATCTGACATTGACAGACGTTTCCCTCTAATGATTACATTTGGCAGCACATTACATAGATTCTTCATCGCAATCTCAAAGTGATACAGATCTGGCACTCACATGTCACTGCTTGACACTTCTAGCAATCCTGCTACGACAGCTACTCTCCCAGATGCTCCCATGAGAAAAGATTTAGAATTCTTTCTCTATATTTCTACACTTGTCGGGCACCCATCAGCCCACCACTGTTACAGGGCGACACTCTCACCCACAGCAGTGTCAGGACTCCCAGCAGCACTGCTCGACCGATGCTTCACTTGGATCCCCCCTTACGTCCCAGCTTCCCGCTGAACTGTATCTCATCTCTGAATCTCACTATTCTCTGCAGGATTTTCTGACACTAACACTTCTCTGAACTTCAGCTATTGGCACTCTGGCTCCGCAGGCCTCTGTAGCCCCTTATATAACCTGAGCCACTAACCTGGGAGAACCTGCATCTCATTTAACTACACATTCTCTTTTAGCTGCAGGGAGTGAATAACTGTGTGATAGGCAGGCGGCAGCCTTGCCCGATGTGCACATTATCCATGCCTTGCCATGTTACAAGAAAATGGGGTCCTGACTGGTTGTGCGTACGTGCTGATACCCCTCTGCAGACCACATGCTGCTGCTTGACTTGGCAGGCCAGGACCAGATGGAATGAAGATGAATGAGGGAGACCACCACAGAGTCCAAAAATAAACTTTTCTTCACTGAACAACTTTATAAGAAGTATGTACATCAGATAACAGGCACAAAACTTAAAGAATACTTCACACAATCCAGAGGCAAGAACTTCACGGTTACATTTGGTGGTACATTACTTCCATCACTTCAGCAAACCATAATGGGAAGCTCCATCTTCCCCTGTGATGACCACACGGGTTGAGGTGTTTTACCGCGGCCCTTCACAGCTAGTCTCTCGGTGTGAGAGTTACTGGTTGTTAATGTAGTGTCAGCTGCCCACTGGGTTTATGTCTGACTCCTATGCATGGGTATTACCCCACTTCCGTTATGATAGTACATACCGGCCCTTCAGTGTGCACTTGCTTAATTCGGTAATTACCGTGTGGGCCCCATTTGTGTTTCCTATATCGACAAATTGGGGGTTATGCCCTGTGTAATAGCATTACATAGTTATCACACAGTAGCTCACTCTCTAGCTGGTTTGCTCTTACCCTAATTACTCACTGAGTATTACTTATTCAACGCCAGTTCCTTTGCTGCATGTCCTTCTTGCACAGACAGCGGGTCCTTTTCAGTGATTTGTGCTGTCTTGGCACTGTGTCCTATGTTATGGTCCAATTTTTTATTGTGTATCACTTTTTGTATAAATAAAGATGTATTTGTTACTTTACTTCCGTTCCTATTGTCGTTTTTTTCTGTGGTATCCACAGTCCCCTTTAACAGCTAGTCTCAATGCCTAGTTGATTCATGAGCACCTCACTGGCTGAGGTACCTCAGTACAACTCCACACTAGTACTTACAAAGACAATTCAATGAGGGCCACACGCTTGTTGCTGTGCCATTGCATCTTCAGCATCCAGTAGGGGAACTCTTGACCCAGTCTGACCATCTTCTCCTCTATGACCCTCAGGCATGGCTACACACTAGCTTCTTATCTGGTATAAATTGTTTTTTAAGACCAGTTTGCTTGAGAGATAAGCAGAGGCGTAGCTAGGGGTTCAGCTCAGGGGGGGCGAAACTTCTCAGTGGGCCCCTAACCCCTGATTACAACTATGATGGTGCACTCTAATCGTGGGTATAGTAGAATAGTAGAACGTCAGCAGATGATCCTGCTGTAGGTAAAAAAAGATCTCCAAAAAGACCAACACTGATATTACCGCCATACAGTGACCATATAGTGGTGGATACCAGTCGTGCAAAGCATACAAGTGATTACAGTACACTTGTAGATGGTGACCTACAGCTGACGTTCTTTTTGATTGAATCGTTCATTTTTCCCGTCTTTTCCATCTGGACCAGACCGACATGACTTCTTCCACCCAGGACTGCTGCAGAGATTACAACAAAGACACATTTCACTTTTCACATTTTCAGCACTGACCCAATGGGACTATTCTCAACCTGCACAAACTCCTCATCTTTATGTCACCCCAATACTGAGCCGCTGCCATATGTGTCCCTATTACTGCACCTGCAGTGTGGTACAACAGCAATGCTCCTCATACTGATTCACATAGTAATGCCACCACTGTGCCCTTACATAGTAAAATGTCTCCGTTGTGCCCTCACAGTAGCCCCAAACTCTTTACAGGCCCCCACAGTAGCTCCCACGCTGTATAATGACTCCGTATTAGCTCTCACGCTGTATAATGGTACCCGCAATAGCTCTCATGTTGTATAATGACCCCCGCAATAGCTCCCACTGCTTGGATTCTGTGGGCTGATACTTGCACAGCTCTGATATATATGATAAAGAGCTAAATAGAAGAAAATAGAAAGAGCTAGTAGGTGAATATAGAGTCCAGGATATGGGCATAGCTCCCTGAATGTATCCAGGTAACCTTAAAGGAATACTCTTGTCTGGAGAATAATAATAATAATCTTTATTTTTATATAGCGCTAACATATTCCGCAGCACTTTACAGTTTTGCACATATTATCACTGTCCCCCGATGGGGCTCACAATCTAAATTCCCTGTCAGTATGTCTTTGGAATGTGGGAGGAAACCGGAGTACCCAGAGGAAACCCACGCAAACACGGGGAGAACATACAAACTCCTTGCAGATAGTGTCCAAGGTGGAATTAGAACCCAGGACTCCAGCGCTGCAAGGCTGCTGTGCTAACCACTGAGCCACCGTGCTGCCAAAAGAGGGAAATAGAAAGGAAGGCAACCAGAAGAAAGAGAGGGAGGTAGAATATTAGCAATCTAAAGAAGTACACCCCCTGGTTCATCTGTTCGTTTTCCCCCTTCTCCCCCTTTGGGGGTTTTGCTGTCTAGACAGAGTATTTGTTCAGGGTCCTGCACCGATATATGATCTCCTATACGCACCTATTTGCTGTTTCTATTTTCTTCTGTCTTGCTATTTATCATATACTAGATGGTGGCCCAATTCTAACGCATCGGGTATTCTAGAATATGCATGTCAACGTAGTATATTGCACAGCCACGTAGTATATTTCCCAGCCACATAGTATATAGCACAGCCCACGTAGTACGGTATATTGCCCAGTCACGTAGTATATTGCCCAGCCACGTAGTATATTGCCCAGCGACGTAGTATATTGCCCAGCGATATAGTATATTGCCCAGCGACGGGGTATATTGCCCAGCCACGTAGTATATAGCAGAGCCATGTAGTATATTTCCCAGCCACATAGTATATAGCAGAGCCACGTAGTATATTGCCCAGCACAGAGCCACGTAGTATAGAGACTTAAAAAAAATTAAACATATACTCACCTATAGCCCGTTGAAGTCCTGCTATACTAACCCTCCGCCGCCTTTCCCGCTCCTCGCCACACTCCTGGGATCACTCCATTGCAAGCGGCAGCTTGCGGTCCCAGGGCTGGTGTAAGCAGGAGCTATGATGACGTCGCGGTCACATGACCGTGACGTCACGGCAGGTCCTTGTCTCACACCAGCCCTGGGACAGGACCGGAAGCTGCCGCTTGCAATGGAGCGGTCCGGGGAGCATGACGAGGAGCAAGAAAGGCGGCGGAGGGTTAGTATAGCAGGTTTTTTGTTTTTTTTATTATTTTTAACATGACATATTTTTACTATTGATGCTGCATATGCAGCATCAATAGTAAATAGTTGGGGACACACAGGGTTAATAGCAGCGGTAACGGAGTGCGTTACCCCGCGGGCCGTTACCGCTGCCATTAACCCTGTGTGAGCGGTGAGCGGAGGGGATTACGGAGCGGGCGCCGGGCAGTGACTGCAGGGGAGTAGGGGAGGGACTAATTGGACTGTGGCCGTCGCTGATTGGTCGCGGCAGCCATGACAGGCAGCTGCCGCGACCAATCAGCGAATGAATAACCGTGACAGAAGGACAGACAGACAGACGGAAGTGACCCTTAGACAATTATGTATATAGATATTCAGCCTCAACTTTTTTATTTTAATACAAGGTTTCATAATGGGGTTTTCATGTTTACTACCTTGGATTTACTGATATGAGATCATGCAGACACTGTACTGATAGGATCCTGACCTTGGCTATAGGATGGATGGATATCCTATAGCCGGGGTCAGGGTCCTATCAGACCAGTGTTTGTGTGATCTCATATCAGTAAATGCAGTGTGTATATATATATACTGACAAGACAGGTCAGCAATGTGCACTTATAGATTTGACCCCGGCTGCAGGACCCCACAGAGAAGCATATGACACACACACACACACACACACACACACACTACAGTGCCTCAGATATAGACTGCAGATATACAGCAAAAGGCAGGGTCTTATCAGGAGGGGAGCCGTGTTCTGCCACATCCTCACTGCACGGTGCAGACATCTCCGGCCAGTACCTGTAGAAATCTGTACTGTTAATTACAGCACCACTGTCCTGTGACTGTCTGTCTTGCTCTTCTCTGGATGCTTTCCTGAAACGGAAAGTACTTGCAAGCAGCATAATACAAAGAATAACAGGTTTACCCAGAATCCTTTGCAGTAGGCGGAGCTATGCAAATCATCTCTTTCCACCCCAGTCTAATCCACAGCACTTGGAACCGCCAAGCGTATGCTGCTTGCAAGTACTTTCCGTTTCAGGAAAGCATCCACTATGTATTTCCTTTAAGTAGAGGGCTTTTCGGTCTCTTTCGTCCCGCTACATTTAGCCCAACTTGGGTCTCTCCCTAAGGTGGCTAGCATATATGTATCGCTTGCTCTTCTCTGGACACTCACAGAAGCAGTGCCCTGGTCCTCCTCCTGACTTCTCTGCAGCAGAGCAGACATGCTCACACAGCGAGCAATGTGGGCATGACTCTGCTGTATGCTGGAGCCAGCAGACAGGTACAGTGCTGGCACCTATCCTCCCTCGTGCATGAGTTCCTCTGGCTCTCCCCGGTCACTGTCCGCGGTAGTGCAGGGAGATCGTGTCTCCCTGCTCTACAATGGAACATGGAGATAACTATATCAGCGGGCTGTACACGCTGATATAATTAAGTGTAGTGTAGCTCCAGGTGGGCCCCTGTGAGCGGTGGGCCCGGGGCGGCCGCACCCTCTGTCCCCCTGGTAGCTATGCTACTGGAGATAAGGAATCCTTCTTCCACTTTAGGGGGCTCCTTGCCTGAGATAACAAATCCTGTTGCCAGTTAATCAAAGTTTCTTTCCGAAAATGCTATCTAATATGTCCTCCCTTTCTTGGCATACAAATACTCATTTTAATGCAGGACTGTGAGCAACTGGACCATAGGGCTTTTCCTTCCCCAGTGCTCTTCCCTATCTGCCTAACAGCAAGAAACTGCCTTTCTTTGTGCCCACATATCTTCTCCCATCCTTGGCTGGGCCCAATAGTTACCCCTGCAGAGCTAACCCACTGTTGCAGAACACAGACCAGGTAAAACAAAATTTATTATAACATAATGCATTATATAACCATAAAACATCAAGAGAGTGTGGACAGTTTCTCCACTCCTTTACAGCTGTATAGCTCTGCCCTCATCATCTGATCATCTAGTGTCTCATCTACTTCTCCACAATTCCTTTGCATTCTAGAAACAGCATACAATAGAGCAATTGCGTTTACTATGAAATCACAGTAATTGCATTAGTATAATAGGCACTTATTAGTCTACAACAAACAGTTGCATCAAACATCAATACAAAGACACTGCATTAGTGCAACCCGTCACAGCGCTAAGTCATAATCGCATCATCTTCGGGCGGTTCCAGCCATCCTTCACTCCTTTTCAATGGATGAAATGCCAGACAAAGCGCATCAAAAAATGGGGTGCACACACGGCATACACAAAAACCTATTCTTCAATAACAGCCTATGCCACTCTATATGTAACAAAGAAATCTGGAAGGCTTTTTTATTTTTTACAGTGTGTACATAGAATGCCTAACTTGCGATTCATTCTTACATTTAGCGGTTTGCCATCTTTCTACTTTACGGTAAGGAGTCAGGACAGATCCAGTGTTTCCTCGTGTGTTCAGGAACTCAAAACCCTGCAACTGATAACAAGATAAAATAAGACTTCTGGCCCAAAAAAAGCCTTGTGTGGCGTAATATTTCCCTCCGCTGTCTATATGGATAGGGCTCAGTTTATGACCTGCTTTTTCAGGCATCTCAGTTTTGGCAGAACAAAGATTACACTGCCATAATATTCTGTATCTGCTTCCAGCGAGCAGATTTCAAATTAAGCAAAAACTAGTTAATATCTTCAAAGAGATACATTTCTTTAGTTTCCAAGAAGTTAAGAAGGTTTAATGTTCCCTCTGGTCTTCTCTTAATGTTTAAGATGCGGCTGAAGACAATGAGGCCAATTCATAAAAGTCTTTACGCAGGAAAACTAGAGATAAAGTTTTAAAAAGTGGCAAAATTCCTGCGCAACGTGGAGATGGGGAGGGACAGGGCGAAACGGGAAGTGCAGGTCATTAAAAATGTCGGCGTTTTGTATGCCAGAAATGCTTCTCCAGTTCCTGAGTGGAGCAGCCTTTTTCACACGGTGGTTGGAGGCACACGAAACGCAGAGAATGCAGCAAATTTAAGTGACATACGCCTCTTGTACTCTGGGGTACACTACACCGGTCACAGTCATAATAAATTGTCCCCAATGCATGAAGGTGGATAGGTAGTAGGCAATACAATTTAGCCAGGACTAAGGATAAGCGGAACCATGGATGTTCGGGTTTGTCAGGTTCGAGCCGAACTTTACTTCAAAGTTCGTTTCAGATATCAGAACTCTACCAAACTTGAACCCAAACCCTATCCAAGTCAATGGGGATCCACATTTTGGTGCTGTAAAAAAAATGGTTGTAATAAAGTCTAGGGGGCTGCTAAAGGAACCAGGGTACCCCAACAGAGAATCTCGCTCTCTCTACATCCAAACTCTAAAACGGACTTCCAGGAAAAGTCCACGTTCAGAATTCAGCACCTACTGACCTGTACGAACCCAAAACTTTACCGTTCGGGTTTGCTCATCTCTAATCCTGACCTAACTTAGACTTAGAGTATGTGCCCACAATATCATATTATAGCGAATTCGCCTGCAACCCTTCTGAACAAACGCTAAAAAAACAAAAATAATGATCACATGCACAGCAACATCAAAACTTGCTGTTGATATGTTTGGTCTTATTAAACTTCTTTTAATTGCTTCAGGCATCCAAAAATCAACAACATGGTTAAAAGATGTGACCTGACAATTTTTTTAATGGCTTGGAAGCCAATCACTTTTAATAAAGAGAATTAAAAAAATGCCAGTGGAAAAGCTGCCGCGAAAGTCATCAGAAAAGTACTTACAATTGCTCATTTTTCCTTTCTACTCAGCTAATTTTTCTCTTTTCTCTGCTTTATATAGAAACAGGAAGTCTCTTCTCCCAGCATTTATCATCCCCTTCTTCAACTCCTGACCCACCTACTTCCTCCTCCCTCCTGCCAGGAACTTTGGCAGTGACTTTTTGGGAAAATTGACCTCCTGTTTCTACATAGAGGTCAGAAGGATTCAGCTAGGCAGGTTTTTATCACGTGATGTCATTACCTAATGGAAAAGATAAGAATTAGATGGCTAGAAGGGCAAAATGAGCAATTGTAAGTACACAGTGCTATTGTAATATGATGAAACCGGCTAAATAAGATTAAAATAGATAAATCTCCGGGTCCGGATGGCATACACCCACGAGTACTAAGAGAACTAAGTAATGTAATAGATAAACCAATTATTTCTTATTTTTAGGGACTCTATAGCGACGGGGTCTGTTTCGCAGGACTGGCGCAGAGCAAATGTGGGCCAATATTCAAAAAGGGCTCTAAAAGTGAACCTGGAAATTATAGGCCAGTAAGTCTAACCTCTATTGTTGGTAAAATATTTGAAGGGTTTCTGAGGGATGTTATTCTGGATTATCTCAATGAGAATAACTGTTTAACTCCATATCAGCATGGGTTTATGAGAAATCACTCCTGTCAAACCAATCTAATCAGTTTTTATGAAGAGGTAAGCTATAGGCTGGACCACGGTGAGTCATTGGACGTGGTATATCTCGATTTTTCCAAAGCGTTTGATACCGTGCCGCACAAGAGGTTGGTACACAAAATGAGAATGCTTGGTCTGGGGGAAAATGTGTGTAAATGGGTTAGTAACTGGCTTAGTGATAGAAAGCAGAGGGTGGTTATAAATGGTATAGTCTCTAACTGGGTCGCTGTGACCAGTGGGGTACCGCAGGGGTCGGTATTGGGACCTATTCTCTTCAACATATTCATTAATGATCTGGTAGAAGGTTTACACAGTAAAATATCGATATTTGCAGATGATACAAAACTATGTAAAGCAGTTAATACAAGAGAAGATAGTATTCTGCTACAGATGGATCTGGATAAGTTGGAAACTTGGGCTGAAAGGTGGCAGATGAGGTTTAACAATGATAAATGTAAGGTTATACACATGGGAAGAAGGAATCAATATCACCATTACACACTGAATGGGAAACCACTGGGTAAATCTGACAGGGAGAAGGACTTGGGGATCCTAGTTAATGATAAACTTACCTGGAGCAGCCAGTGCCAGGCAGCAGCTGCCAAGGCAAACAGGATCATGGGGTGCATTAAAAGAGGTCTGGATACACATGATGAGAGCATTATACTGCCTCTGTACAAATCCCTAGTTAGACCGCACATGGAGTACTGTGTCCAGTTTTTGGCACCAGTGCTCAGGAAGGATGTAATGGAACTAGAGAGAGTACAAAGGAGGGCAACAAAATGAATAAAGGGGATGGGAGAACTACAATACCCAGATAGATTAGCGAAATTAGGATTATTTAGTCTAGAAAAAAGACGACTGAGGGGCGATCTAATAACCATGTATAAGTATATAAGGGGACAATACAAATATCTCGCTGAGGATCTGTTTATACCAAGGAAGGTGACGGGCACAAGGGGGCATTCTTTGCGTCTGGAGGATAGAAGGTTTTTCCACCAACATAGAAGAGGATTCTTTACTGTTTGGGCAGTGAGAATCTGGAATTGCTTGCCTGAGGAGGTGGTGATGGCGAACTCAGTCGAGGGGTTCAAGAGAGGCCTGGATGTCTTCCTGGAGCAGAACAATATTGTATCTTACAATTATTAGGTTCTGTAGAAGGACGTAGATCTGGGGATTTATTATGATGGAATATAGGCTGAACTGGATGGACAAATGTCTTTTTTCGGCCTTACTAACTATGTTACTATGTTACTATTGCAATATATTATGAGGATATATTTGAAAGGAGGAGGAGGAGGAGTGCTTCTTTAAGGATTTCTTAAAGTTTTCCAATGCATCAAATGTTAGCCGTCCATGACTTTTTTTTTAATAAGCTGTCTATAAATGATAAAAAATCAAGTTGGCAACTTCGATCCCGACAGTTTGCCAGACTAAGGGGCTTGGGTGCCTCGTATTCTCCTTGCTGCTCTTGTGCTCTGCTGCTTTTTTCAAGTCTATGTGCACTTAAAGGGACACTGTCACCTGAATTTGGAGGGAACAATCTTCAGCCATGGAGGCGGGGTTTTTGTGTTTTTGATTCACCCTTTCCTTACCCGCTGGCTGCATGCTGGCTGCAATATTGGATTGAAGTTCATTCTCTGTCCTCCATAGTTCATGCCTGCACAAGGCAATCTTGCACAGCGCAGGCGTGTACTATGGAGGACAAAGAATGAACTTCAATCCAATATTGCAGCCAGCATGCAGCCAGCGGGTAAGGAAAGGGTGAATCAAAAACACAAAAACCGCGCCTCCATGGCTGAAGATTGTTCCCTCCAAATTCAGGTGACAGTGTCCCTTTAAACACTCGATACATCATATATCCTGGTGAACACGGGGGGAACCCAGTAATCATCAGAATGGAATATCCCTCTAAGCAAGGAGAAAATCTTTTGACTAAGAACTTGGTAATCTTCCTTTGTTTCTGCAGGTAAAATTAGACTAACGGATCTGCATTGTAATTTAGCTTATTACTCTTCCCTTTCAGTGTTAATGATAGACTAGCCAAGATGCACTTACAAATCCAAGCACAGTTTTAATTGTAAGTGATATTTTATTAAGCAGTCATTGTTAGGGAAATGTGGACGACTGCGCAGAGGAACGCCATCTACAATAATCACACAGAAGGAAACGATTTACGGTATTTTTCTGACTCTTGCCCTATTGTCTGAATTAAGTCTCATTACAACTTACTCTATTCACAGCACTTTTGAGTGACAGGTCTGGGGACAGAGGTACTGCAAATATGGACCTAGATGTCAAGAATTGTCGGTGCGCAAAATGCTGCAAAAAATTTAAAAGAGTAGAATGGTTTGTTAAATTAACGTTATTTATTATGTGATGATAAGATGTACAGCTTTCCAGCACACTTTCTGCATCAATTAATTTCTCCGCTTGGAGTTTTTGACCCTTTTTTTCCCACACGTTTTTGGAAAAAGCGCAGCATTTTACAGCATCGGCAAAAACGATGAGATTTGTAAAATCTCAGGCACGCAGTACCTTTATTTTCATTACATATTTCCAGCTGCGGTCCTTTTTTTTTTTTAATCTGCATCAGGTTGATTCTTTCAGTATTTTTGCAGCGCTTTTTACCCATTTAAATAAATAGAAAAAAAAGGCATGCAAAAATGCATACAAAATTCACTCAAAATTGCGTCAAAAGCACGGTGCAATCCACGCAGCATTTTTCCTGCCAAGACACTGGTTTTTGGTGCAGGAAAATCAGCTCAAAACTCAAAGCGTACACATAATCTAAGGGTAGGTTGACACTTGCCGAACTGGTGTAGCATCTTGAACCCCCCCCCCAAAAAAAAAGCTATATTCATCTCCTATGTTATTCTGTGCGGCAGGGAACATGTACAATTTTTTCCTCCAAACGAGTCGATCCGAGGAAATAATCGCAGTAATCCCCAGCTGCATCCTATTATCTGATCACACTCGGCCATTTTCTCTGTCCTTGGAAAGGATTGGACCGTGTTCTGATGAAATCCGAGTGAGGTTTGATTTTCACGGACAGACTGAATGGAGAATATGGAGAATTTATTTTTCTTTTATTCTCGTTATTCAAGAAAATCGGATCGCACTCTGATCTAACTCTGGTCAGCGTGAAATTAATATAATTAACCCCTTCAAGACCCAGCCTATTTTGACCTTAAAGACCTTGCCGTTTTTTGCAATTCTGACCAGTGTCCCTTTATGAGGTAATAACTCAGGAACGCTTCAACGGATCCTAGCGGTTCTGAGATTGTTTTTTCGTGACATATTGGGCTTCATGTTAGTGGTAAATTTAGGTCAATAAATTCTGCATTTATTTGTGATAAACACGGAAATTTGGCGAAAATTTTGAAAATTTCGCAATTTTCACATTTTGAATTTTTATTCTGTTAAACCAGAGAGATATGTGACACAAAATAGTTAATAAATAACATTTCCCACATGTTTACTTTACATCAGCACAATTTTGGAAACAAAATTTTTTTTTGTTAGGAAGTTATAAGGGTTGAAATTCGACCAGCGATTTGTCATTTTTACAACGAAATTTACAAAACCATTTTTTTTAGGGACCACCTCACATTTGAAGTCAGTTTGAGGGGTCTATATGGCTGAAAATACCCAAAAGTGACACCATTCTAAAAACTGCACCCCTCAAGGTACTCAAAACCACATTCAAGAAGTTTATTAACTCTTCAGGTGCTTCACAGCAGCAGAAGCAACATGGAAGGAAAAAATGAACATTTAACTTTTTAGTCACAAAAATTATCTTTTAGCAACAATTTTTTTATTTTCCCAATGGTAAAAGGAGAAACTGAACCACGAAAGTTGTTGTCCAATTTGTCCTGAGTACGCTGATACCTCATATGTGGGGGTAAACCACTGTTTTGGCGCACGGCAGGGCTTGGAAGGGAAGGAGCGCCATTTGACTTTTTGAATCAAAAATTGGCTCCACTCTTTAGCGGACACCATGTCACGTTTGGAGAGCCCCCGTGTGCCTAAAAATTGGAGCTCCCCCACAAGTGACCCCATTTTGGAAACTAGACGCCCCAAGGAACTTATCTAGATGCATAGTGAGCACTTTGAACCCCCAGGTGCTTCACAAATTGATCCGTAAAAATGAAAAAGTACTTTTTTTTCACAAAAAAATTCTTTTAGCCTCAATTTTTTCATTTTCACATGGGCAACAGGATAAAATGGATCCTAAAATGTGTTGGGCAATTTCTCCTGAGTACACCGATACCTCACATGTGGGGGTAAACCACTGTTTGGGCACATGGTAAGGCTCGGAAGGGAAGGAGCGCCATTTGACTTTTTGAATGAAAAATTATTTCCATCGTTAGCGGACACCATGTCGCGTTTGGATAGCTCCTGTGTGCCTAAACATTGGCGCTCCCCCACAAGTGACCCCATTTTGGAAACTAGACCCCCCAAGGAACTAATTTAGATGCCTAGTGAGCACTTTAAACCCTCAGGTGCTTCACAAATTGATCTGTAAAAATGAAAAAGTAATTTTTTTTCACAAAAAAATTCTTTTCGCCTCAATTTTTTCATTTTCACATGGGCAGTAGGATAAAATGGATCATAAAATTTGTTGGGCAATTTCTCCCGAGTACGCCGATACCTCATATGTGGGGGTAAACCACTGTTTGGGCACTCGGCAGGGCTCGGAAGAGAAGGCGCGCCATTTGACTTTTTGAATGGAAAATTAGCTCCAATTGTTAGCGGACACCATGTCGCGTTTGGAGAGCCCCTGTGTGCCTAAACATTGGAGCTCCCGCACAAGTGACCCCATTTTGGAAACTAGACCCCCCAAGGAACTTATCTAGATGCATATTGAGCACTTTAAACCCCCAGGTGCTTCACAGAAGTTTATAACGCAGAGCCATGAAAATAAAAAATAATTTTTCTTTCCTCAAAAATGATTTTTTAGCCTGGAATTTCCTATTTTGCCAAGGATAATAGGAGAAATTGGACCCCAAATATTGTTGTCCAGTTTGTCCTGAGTACGCTGATACCCCATATGTGGGGGTAAACCACTGTTTGGGCGCACGGCAGGGCTCGGAAGGGATGGCACGCCATTTGGCTTTTTAAATGGAAAATTAGCTCCAATCATTAGCGGACACCATGTCACGTTTGGAGAGCCCCTGTGTGCCTAAACATTGGAGATCCCCCAGAAATGACACCATTTTAGAAACTAGACCCCCAAAGGAACTAATCTAGATGTGTGGTGAGGACTTTGAACCCCCAAGTGCTTCACAGAAGTTTATAACGCAGAGCCATGAAAATAAAAAAAAAAATTATTTTCTCAAAAATGATCTTTTAGCCTGCAATTTTTTATTTTCCCAAGGGTAACAGGAGAAATTTGACCCCAAAAGTTGTTGTCCAGTTTCGCCTGAGTACGCTGATACCCCATATGTGGGGGTAAATCACTGTTTGGGCACATGCCGGGGCTCGGAAGTGAAGTAGTGACGTTTTGAAATGCAGACTTTGATGGAATGCTCTGTGGGCGTCACGTTGCGTTTGCAGAGCCCCTGATGTGGCTTAACAGTAGAAACCCCCCACAAGTGACCCCATTTTGGAAACTAGACCCCCAAAGGAACTTATCTAGATGTGTGGTGAGCACTTTGAACCCCCAAGTGCTTCATAGAAGTTTATAATGCAGAGCCGTGAAAATAATAAATACGTTTTCTTTCCTCAAAAATAATTATTTAGCCCAGAATTTTTTAATTTTCCCAAGGGTAACAGGAGAAATTTGACCCCAATATTTGTTGTCCAGTTTCTCCTGAGTACGGTGATACCCCATATGTGGGGGTAAACTACTGTTTGGGCACATGCCGGGGCTTGGAATTGAAGTAGTGACGTTTTGAAATGCAGACTTTGATGGAATGCTCTGCGGGCGTCACGTTGCGTTTGCAGAGCCCCTGATGTGCCTAAACAGTAGAAACCCCCCACAAGTGACCCCATTTTGGAAACTAGACCCTGAAAGGAACTTATCTAGATGTGTGGTGAGCACTTTGAACCCCCAAGTGCTTCATAGAAGTTTATAATGCAGAGCCGTGAAAATAATAAATACGTTTTCTTTCCTCAAAAATAATTATTTAGCCCAGAATTTTTTATTTTCCCAAGGGTTACAGGAGAAATTGGACCCCAAAAGTTGTTGTCCAGTTTCTCCTGAGTACGCTGATACCCCATATGTGGGGGTAAACCACTGTTTGGGCACACGTCGGGGCTCAGAAGGGAAGTAGTGACTTTTGAAATGCAGACTTTGATGGAATGGTCTGCGGGTGTCACGTTGCGTTTGCAGAGCCCCTGGTGTGCCTAAACAGTAGAAACCCCCCACAAGTGACCCCATTTTAGAAACTAGACCCCCCAAGGAACTTATCTAGATATGTGGTGAGCACTTTGAACCCCCAAGTGCTTCACAGACGTTTACAACGCAGAGCCGTGAAAATAAAAAATCATTTTTCTTTCCTCAAAAATTATGTTTTAGCAAGCATTTTTTTAGATTCACAAGGGTAACAGGAGAAATTGGACCCCAGTAATTGTTGCGCAGTTTGTCCTGAGTATGCTGGTACCCCATATGTGGGGGTAAACCACTGTTTGGGCACACGTCAGGGCTCGGAAGTGAGGGAGCACCATTTGACTTTTTGAATACGAGATTGGCTGGAATCAATGGTGGCGCCATGTTGCGTTTGGAGACCCCTGATGTGCCTAAACAGTGGTAACCCCTCAATTCTAACTCCAACACTAACCCCAACACACCCCTAACCCTAATCCCAACTGTAGCCATAACCCTAATCACAACCCTAACCCCAACACACCCCTAACCACAACACTAACCCCAACACACCCCTAACCCTAACCACAACCCTAATTCCAACCCTAACCCTAAGGCTATGTGCCCACGTTGCGGATTCGTGTGAGATATTTCCACACCATTTTTGAAAAATCCGCGGGTAAAAGGCACTGCGTTTTACCTGCGGATTTTCCGCGGATTTCCAGTGTTTTTTGTGCGGATTTCACCTGCGGATTCCTATTGAGGAACAGGTGTAAAACGCTGCGGAATCCGCACAAAGAATTGACATGCTGCGGAAAATACAACGCAGCGTTTCCGCACGGTATTTTCTGCACCATGGGCACAGCGGATTTGGTTTCCATATGTTTACATGGTACTGTAAACCTGATGGAACACTGCTGCGAATCCGCAGCCAAATCCGCACCGTGTGCACATAGCCCAATTCTAAAGGTATGTGCACACGCTGCGGAAAACGCTGCGGATCCGCAGCAGTTTCCCATGAGTTTACAGTTCAATGTAAACCTACGGGAAACAAAAATCACTGTACACATGCTGCGGAAAAACTGCACGGAAACGCAGCGGTTTACATTCCGCAGCATGTCACTTCTTTGTGCGGATTCCGCAGCGGTTTTACAACTGCTCCAATAGAAAATCGTAATTGTAAAACCGCAGTGAAATGCGCATAAAAACGCGGTAAATCCGCCATAAATCCGCATCGGTTTAGCACTGCGGATTTATCAAATCCGCAGCGGAAAAATCCGCAGAGGACCAGAATACGTGTGCACATTCCTAACCCTAACCCTAGCCCTAACCCTAGCCCTACCCCTAACCCTAGCCCTAACCCTACCCCTAACCCTAACCCTACCCCTAACCCTAGCCCTAACCCTACCCCTAACCCTAACCCTACCCCTAGCCCTACCCCTAACCCTAGCCCTAACCCTACCCCTAACCCTACCCCTAACCCTAACCCTATTCTAACATTAGTGGAAAAAAAAAATTTCTTTATTTTTTTATTGTCCCTACCTATGGGGGTGACAAAGGGGGGGGGTCATTTATTATTTTTTTTATTTTGATCACTGAGATAGATTATATCTCAGTGATCAAAATGCACTTTGGAACGAATCTGCCGGCCGGCAGATTCGGCGGGCGCACTGCGCATGCGCCCGCCATTTTGGAAGATGGCGGCGCCCGGGAGAAGACGGACGGGACCACGGCTGGATCGGTAAGTATGATAGGGTGGGGGGGGAGCACGTGGGGGGGGAGCACGGGGGGGGGGATCGGAGCACGGGGGGGGGAATCGGAGCGCGGGAGGGGTGGAACGGAGCGCGGGGGGTGTGGAACGGAGCACGGGGGGGCTGGAACGGAGCACGGGGGGGTGGAACGGAGCACGGAGTCTTCGCCAGAAGACTCGCTACACTCATCAGGAGGGCGTTAAACTAGAAGAAGAGGGGACGGGAAGAAAAACATTAGACTTGAACAAAGACGACCCAGGAAAACATACTCAGAAGGGAGGTAAGAACATTTCTAAAACAATCCACAGTGAGGAGATTGGAACAAAACAAAATCCTCTAAACTGCATGCTCGCAAACGCCAGAAGCCTGACAAACAAGATGGAAGAACTAGAAGCAGAAATATCTACAGGTAACTTTGACATAGTGGGAATAACCGAGACATGGTTAGATGAAAGCTATGACTGGGCAGTTAACTTACAGGTTACAGTCTGTTTAGAAAGGATCGTAAAAATCGGAGAGGAGGAGGGGTTTGTCTCTATGTAAAGCCTTGTCTAAAATCCACTTTAAGGGAGGATATTAGCGAAGGGAATGAGGATGTCGAGTCCATATGGGTTGAAATTCATGGAGGGAAAAATGGTAACAAAATTCTCATTGGGGTCTGTTACAAACCCCCAAATATAACAGAAAGCATGGAAAGTCTACTTCTAAAGCAGATAGATGAAGCTGCAACCCATAATGAGGTCCTGGTTATGGGGGACTTTAACTACCCGGATATTAACTGGGAAACAGAAACCTGTGAAACCCATAAAGGCAACAGGTTTCTGCTAATAACCAAGAAAAATTATCTTTCACAATTGGTGCAGAATCCAACCAGAGGAGCAGCACTTTTAGACCTAATACTATCTAATAGACCTGACAGAATAACAAATCTGCAGGTGGTTGGGCATTTAGGAAATAGCGACCACAATATTGTGCAGTTTCACCTGTCTTTCACTAGGGGGACTTGTCAGGGAGTCACAAAAACATTGAACTTTAGGAAGGCAAAGTTTGAACAGCTTAGAGATGCCCTTAATCTGGTAGACTGGGACAATATCCTCAGAAATGAGAATACAGATAATAAATGGGAAATGTTTAAGAACATCCTAAATAGGCAGTGTAAGCGGTTTATACCTTGTGGGAATAAAAGGACTAGAAATAGGAAAAACCCAATGTGGCTAAACAAAGAAGTAAGACAGGCAATTAACAGTAAAAAGAAAGCATTTGCACTACTAAAGCAGGATGGCACCATTGAAGCTCTAAAAAACTATAGGGAGAAAAATACTTTATCTAAAAAACTAATTAAAGCTGCCAAAAAGGAAACAGAGAAGCACATTGCTAAGGAGAGTAAAACTAATCCCAAACTGTTCTTCAACTATATCAATAGTAAAAGAATAAAAACTGAAAATGTAGGCCCCTTAAAAAATAGTGAGGAAAGAATGGTTGTAGATGACGAGGAAAAAGCTATCATATTAAACACCTTCTTCTCCACGGTATTCACGGTGGAAAATGAAATGCTAGGTGAAATCCCAAGAAACAATGAAAACCCTATATTAAGGGTCACCAATCTAACCCAAGAAGAGGTGCGAAACCGGCTAAATAAGATTAAAATAGATAAATCTCCGGGTCCGGATGGCATACACCCACGAGTACTAAGAGAACTAAGTAATGTAATAGATAAACCATTATTTCTTATTTTTAGTGACTCTATAGCGACAGGGTCTGTTCCGCAGGACTGGCGCATAGCAAATGTGGTGCCAATATTCAAAAAGGGCTCTAAAAGTGAACCTGGAAATTATAGGCCAGTAAGTCTAACCTCTATTGTTGGTAAAATATTTGAAGGGTTTCTGAGGGATGTTATTCTGGATTATCTCAATGAGAATAACTGTTTAACTCCATATCAGCATGGGTTTATGAGAAATCGCTCCTGTCAAACCAATCTAATCAGTTTTTATGAAGAGGTAAGCTATAGACTGGACCAAGGTGAGTCATTGGACGTGGTATATCTCGATTTTTCCAAAGCGTTTGATACCGTGCCGCACAAGAGGTTGGTACACAAAATGAGAATGCTTGGTCTGGGGGAAAATGTGTGTAAATGGGTTAGTAACTGGCTTAGTGATAGAAAGCAGAGGGTGGTTATAAATGGTATAGTCTCTAACTGGGTCGCTGTGACCAGTGGGGTACCGCAGGGGTCAGTATTGGGACCTGTTCTCTTCAACATATTCATTAATGATCTGGTAGAAGGTTTACACAGTAAAATATCGATATTTGCAGATGATACAAAACTATGTAAAGCAGTTAATACAAGAGAAGATAGTATTCTGCTACAGATGGATCTGGATAAGTTGGAAACTTGGGCTGAAAGGTGGCAGATGAGGTTTAACAATGATAAATGTAAGGTTATACACATGGGAAGAGGGAATCAATATCACCATTACACACTGAACGGGAAACCACTGGGTAAATCTGACAGGGAGAAGGACTTGGGGATCCTAGTTAATGATAAACTTACCTGGAGCAGCCAGTGCCAGGCAGCAGCTGCCAAGGCAAACAGGATCATGGGGTGCATTAAAAGAGGTCTGGATACACATGATGAGAGCATTATACTGCCTCTGTACAAATCCCTAGTTAGACCGCACATGGAGTACTGTGTCCAGTTTTGGGCACCGGTGCTCAGGAAGGATATAATGGAACTAGAGAGAGTACAAAGGAGGGCAACAAAATTAATAAAGGGGATGGGAGAACTACAATACCCAGATAGATTAGCGAAATTAGGATTATTTAGTCTAGAAAAAAGACGACTGAGGGGCGATCTAATAACCATGTATAAGTATATAAGGGGACAATACAAATATCTCGCTGAGGATCTGTTTATACCAAGGAAGGTGACGGGCACAAGGGGGCATTCTTTGCGTCTGGAGGAGAGAAGGTTTTTCCACCAACATAGAAGAGGATTCTTTACTGTTAGGGCAGTGAGAATCTGGAATTGCTTGCCTGAGGAGGTGGTGATGGCGAACTCAGTCGAGGGGTTCAAGAGAGGCCTGGATGTCTTCCTGGAGCAGAACAATATTGTATCATACAATTATTAGGTTCTGTAGAAGGACGTAGATCTGGGTATTTATTATGATGGAATATAGGCTGAACTGGATGGACAAATGTCTTTTTTCGGCCTTACTAACTATGTTACTATGTTACTATGTTACTATGATCGGAGTGCAGGGGGGGTGATTGGAGCACGGGGGGGGTGATTGGAGCACGGGGGGAGCGGACACGAGCACGGGGGGGAGCGGAGCACAGGACGGAGGGGAGCCGGAGCAGTGTACCGGCCAGATCGGGGGGGTGGGGGGGCGATCGGAGGGGTGGGGTGGGGGCACACTAGTATTTCCAGCCATGGCCGATGTTATTTCAGCATCGGCCATGGCTGGATTGTAATATTTCACCCGTTATAATGGGTGAAATATTACAAATCGCTCTGATTGGCAGTTTCACTTTCAACAGCCAATCAGAGCGATCGTAGCCACGAGGGGGTGAAGCCACCCCCCCTGGGCTAAACTACCACTCCCCCTGTCCCTGCAGATCGGGTGAAATGGGAGTTAACCCTTTCACCCGATCTGCAGGGACGCGATCTTTCCATGACGCCGCATAGGCGTCATGGGTCGGAATGGCACCGACTTTCATGACGCCTACGTGGCGTCATGGGTCGGGAAGGGGTTAACCTACTTCTCTCAGATGAGAGAAAAATGGTCATGAAATCCTAGCCTTGAGGTTATAGGGATGTTAAGTTCAGGACGGTCCAAATTAGGCTCCTTTCACACTAGTGTCGGAATCTCCCCATCGCAATGCGTCGGGCCGAGATTCCAACGCTAGCGTTTGATGCGCCGCACAATGAGTGCAGCGGATGCATTTCTCCGGCGCATCCGCTGCCCCATTGTAAGGTGGGGGCGGAGTTCCGGCCGCGCATGCGCGGTCGGAAAAAGCGGTCCGTCGGCAGCAAAAAAATGTTACATTTAACATTTTTTGCTCCCGGCGGTCCACCACAACACGGCACAACCGTCGCACGACGGTTGCAATGTGTGGCAATGCGTCGCAATGCGTCGCTAATGTTAATCTATGGGGCAAAAACGCATCCTGCAGACAACTTTGCAGGATGCGTTTTTTGCCATAAACGACGCATTGCGACGTATTGCAAAAAACGCTAGTGTGAAAGTAGCCTAAGCCGGGACTAATAATCTGAGACAGTCTCGGAAAATTCAGGACAGTTGGCAAGTATTAAGGTGTCAAGATGACTTGTCAGTGCTGGAGGTTGGGAAACAGAGACCGGAAGAATTGTCAAGGAAGAGTCAGGCAGGGTGAGTATTGCTGGTAATTCACAACAAAATTCTCAACCTACGGGTTTATTATTCCTTTTTCTAATTCAGTGAGAATATCTGCAACAAATCAGTTCCTTTCTTTACAGCATAAGCTTATAGGCAAATTTCAGTTGTAAAATTTTGTAGCTTGTTGTTCCGATTTGTCTAGATCTCACACATTTTACTGTTACTGCATTCCGATGCGTATTTCCTATTCATAGAAAATTGATGGAAAACCCACAGCACTTTATGCCATGAGGAGGCACTGCAACTACATATGGGTAGCAATACAACTCTTATGGGTCCCAGGTATGCTCAAATTAGGATGCACTGCAACTACATATGGGTAGCAATACAACTCTTATGGGTCCCAGGTATGCTCAAATTAGGATATCCTATCTTTTTTCACCTTCCATAGACTGAACATGGATAAGTCACTAGGGGCTCAACTACAATGAAAAGCCATATCCTAAAAGTCTGTAGGCAATGAGATGAACCTTCAATAAGAGTGGACCCCATTTTGCTCATACTTTGAGGCCCATTTCCTCTATGTTTGTATGTGACATAGCCAGATGAAATTTCTTTTTCCCCTAGACGTAAACAGGGTAAATTAATTTCCTACCAATGTATTTTTGCCATGTTTTGCACCCTTTTTTATAAAATCTGTTAATATTTCATCTTTTGTTGCAGGTTTTCCAGAAGTTCAGAAATGCTGCGAATAAAACTAGAAAACTGATGACTACAGACTAAACAATCCAACAGTCTCCAGATCATGGACCACATTTACTCCTTATTTTAGACCTGGAGAAGCCTTTACGACTCTAGACACATTATCATGGGTTTCATTACTATTTTATATAAGTAAAAAAAAATTGCCTCAAAGATCTGAACAAGTGCTAAGGAAAGTGACCTACAACCATGAGTATCCCACGGGCTCCGAGTAAGGCTTGTTGCACAGACCAAGAGGACAACAGCAATGAAGAGAAAAATGATAACGAAAGTGTGACCGGCTTGGGTGATACTAATGCCAATCAGATTTTCTCCACATTCACTGGTGAAAAGGATGAAATATATAGCAGGGAGGATAAAACAGTGATGTTGTGCACTTGGCAGGCTGAACAACTTGCATCGTTGAGTAAGGAGTCGTCTAGGTGGGAAGTAAACATCGGCCAAGAATCTCCTTCCAGGCTCCATTCACCAACCAACAAAGACATGACAGATGATGCCAAGGACAGTTTGAAGTCTACGACTCATGGGCAATCTCCTTTAAATTCGAAAGTCGGCTTATATGAAAGAAGCTTCCATGTTCCCATTAGCAAAACACATGACTCGTCTATTAACGTCCATAGTAATAATGTCAGTAACATAACCCATGGTGAACGTTCCAGGATGAAATCAAGTATCCCTTCACCTAAGACAGACACTTTTGTAAAAGAACATATTTCACCTACAACACCAATAGATTCACCTCTTAGGTACTTGCAGTATGCTGATACATCTTTTTGCGGGATCAGGTCCACTGATACATCTTCGCCAACTAATCATCTATTTGGACTATCCTCTCATAATATCAGTAATACCTCAGAGGGAAAGACGATTGTATTTTATTCCAAACCACCTACCTCAATTATTACCGGGCCAGATTTTTCAACAGGTGATGAAACCTTAACCCATATTAGCAAGCAAAGCACATTGTCACATCCCGTTCATGTGGAGGATCACTCTCGTCTACCTTACAAACCTCAGGTAATTTGTACCATACCAGAAGCACAATTGTATCAGGGTCAAACAATAAAACCATCTGAGTTGACAGATCCAAAAAATATTCAGTCTAAATCAGCATCTCCCCACAAACTACAGATAATATCGGTTGAGGTTGATGGATCTAAAAGGGCGGACGGAGTATTTGAAACCAGAAGATCTCCATTGTCTTCTCCATGTGGTCTGGCTTCTGTTTCTCAGCCCAACCAAGCAGGAAAACAGTCTGGGACATATCTTTCTACCAGTCCTTCCAATACTAAGCAACATGATTATAAACTTGATGTATATTACAGTGAAATGAAAACTCAAATCTCTCAGGTCTCTGATTTTCAAGCTGGTGATTCCCAAGAAGTGGAGTCTTCAAAAAACAAAGAACCGAGCTACAAGCCTGCGATCAGAAAAACAACTTCACTCAGTGACTCTCTGGATAATAAGATCCATGCGAGTAAAGACAGATTTTCTGTACAAGATTATCTTTGTCAGGGCAGTGACAATAATTTTCTTTCAAGCAGCAATGTGACTTCTTTGAAAGATAAAAATGCTTTCGTTGACAGTAAAAAGACATCTCTTGGTCGAAGACATCAGTCGGATATTCTAAAAAGCAATTTGAAAGAAAGCCATAAGGACCTAAGTGATTCTTTTTTTTTTACTTCTTCTCCCACATACCCGGTGGTTAATATTAACGATCAGCGCGTAGCCTCACCGAGCAGCTTTAAGGATCTTAGTGCTGCTCATGTTGACAGATTGTCACCTTCCTCAGTGCTACCTCCAATTGAGAGTACACACTTGTTTAACATATCCCCTAAAGCGACTAACAAGACTCTTGCTAACAGTTGCATCCCAAAACCAATACTGGTACATTCCAAAACATGCCCTACAAGTCAGGATGAAACAGAAACAAACCATAATGTAAAAACGGGGGAGACCATCGAACCTGCTATCATCGTACCCAAACCTAAGCACGTGCGACCTAAGATCATCACCTACATTAGGAGGAACCCTCAAGCAGTTGACAGAATGCCATTTGGACAAATGAGCATGCCATATGGACCCCCAGCCTGTAGTGTTCCTATACCCAAAGAACAGGATGCAATGAGTAGTGACATTAAACCCACAAACGTGCTAGATAAGTATAAAGCTGACATACACAAACCCAGGATATACAGTGCTGGATTGATGGTTTCTGGAATCAGACCTCCGACGCATCATTCATTAGAAGAGGTAAGACCACTTTTGACAATAAATTGACACTTTTCTACTTATATTTAGTATTGCTAATTGTGCTGAAATGTATGGTTTTCTTAAAGGGGCTTTGTCATGTTGTATATGTCAAAAGCATTGAATGGAGAAGAACGAGCTGAGCTGAATGATAGATTTAAATTGTATTTCTTAATAATGCTCTACTTGTTGGGAATTACAGTATTAGCTAGATTATAAACTATTTTTTAAATCTAGAGTTGTGGCTTAAAGGAATTGTCTCATGAAGATCCATACAAGAAGAACGTATAGATAACATGGAAGGGCATCAAACTCCTTCCACTGACACTAAGCTGCAGACACAGACATATCACACAGAGAAAAGTGCGTCTGTCTGGGCCCTGAGTTCTCGTGATTGGAGAGGGTTCCATGTTTAGCACCAGCGACAATCACAATCAAAGACTTAGGCTAAGAATATAAAAGTACAGGTAATTTCCACTCTCTGCAGGTTATAAGGTTTCACTTCAGTTGAGGGGATGGAAGCAATGAAGGAGGTTGATAAACTGTAACACATAATGAGGTTTGGATCAATTCCCTTTACTTTATTCTTCTTCTTTCATGTAATATTTACAGTCCAGATTTCATTTATTTTTTTCTGTACATTTTAAGAGGACTAATCTTACAGTATATAGATATTGTCTGCATATAATGTAAATGAGCTGAGCTGTGTTCTGTTGGCCATTTTTGGAGACTTTTCACACCCTTGTTGTCTGCAAACCAAGCTTTGTGCAAGAATACATGTGAGGCCGGGGTCACACTTGCGACTGCAATGCGAGAAACTCGCGTGAGTCTCTCCCCTCAATACCCGGCACTGCCGCCGGCGGTTCAGACTGGAGCGTTCAGCTGCATAGAAATACATGCAGCTACAAGACAGGCAATTAACAGTAAAAAGAAAGCATTTGCACTACTAAAGCAGGATGGCACCATTGAAGCTCTAAAAAACTATAGGGAGAAAAATACTTTATCTAAAAAACTAATTAAAGCTGCCAAAAAGGAAACAGAGAAGCACATTGCTAAGGAGAGTAAAACTAATCCCAAACTGTTCTTCAACTATATCAATAGTAAAAGAATAAAAACTGAAAATGTAGGCCCCTTAAAAAATAGTGAGGAAAGAATGGTTGTAGATGACGAGGAAAAAGCTAACATATTAAACACCTTCTTCTCCACGGTATTCACGGTGGAAAATGAAATGCTAGGTGAAATCCCAAGAAACAATGAAAACCCTATATTAAGGGTCACCAATCTAACCCAAGAAGAGGTGCGAAACCAGCTAAATAAGATTAAAATAGATAAATCTCCGGGTCCGGATGGCATACACCCACGAGTACTAAGAGAACTAAGTAATGTAATAGATAAACCATTATTTCTTATTTTTAGGGAATCTATAGCGACAGGATCTGTTCCGCAGGACTGGCGCATAGCAAATGTGGTGCCAATATTCAAAAAGGGCTCTAAAAGTGAACCTGGAAATTATAGGCCAGTAAGTCTAACCTCTATTGTTGGTAAAATATTTGAAGGGTTTCTGAGGGATGTTATTCTGGATTATCTCAATGAGAATAACTGTTTAACTCCATATCAGCATGGGTTTATGAGAAATCGCTCCTGTCAAACCAATCTAATCAGTTTTTATGAAGAGGTAAGCTATAGACTGGACCACGGTGAGTCATTGGACGTGGTATATCTCGATTTTTCCAAAGCGTTTGATACCGTGCCGCACAAGAGGTTGGTACACAAAATGAGAATGCTTGGTCTGGGGGAAAATGTGTGTAAATGGGTTAGTAACTGGCTTAGTGATAGAAAGCAGAGGGTGGTTATAAATGGTATAGTCTCTAACTGGGTCGCTGTGACCAGTGGGGTACCGCAGGGGTCAGTATTGGGACCTGTTCTCTTCAACATATTCATTAATGATCTGGTAGAAGGTTTACACAGTAAAATATTGATATTTGCAGATGATACAAAACTATGTAAAGCAGTTAATACAAGAGAAGATAGTATTCTGCTACAGATGGATCTGGATAAGTTGGAAACTTGGGCTGAAAGGTGGCAGATGAGGTTTAACAATGATAAATGTAAGGTTATACACATGGGAAGAGGGAATCAATATCACCATTACACACTGAACGAGAAACCACTGGGTAAATCTGACAGGGAGAAGGACTTGGGGATCCTAGTTAATGATAAACTTACCTGGAGCAGCCAGTGCCAGGCAGCAGCTGCCAAGGCAAACAGGATCATGGGGTGCATTAAAAGAGGTCTGGATACACATGATGAGAGCATTATACTGCCTCTGTACAAATCCCTAGTTAGACCGCACATGGAGTACTGTGTCCAGTTTTGGGCACCGGTGCTCAGGAAGGATATAATGGAACTAGAGAGAGTACAAAGGAGGGCAACAAAATTAATAAAGGGGATGGGAGAACTACAATACCCAGATAGATTAGCGAAATTAGGATTATTTAGTCTAGAAAAAAGACGACTGAGGGGCGATCTAATAACCATGTATAAGTATATAAGGGGACAATACAAATATCTCGCTGAGGATCTGTTTATACCAAGGAAGGTGACGGGCACAAGGGGGCATTCTTTGCGTCTGGAGGAGAGAAGGTTTTTCCACCAACATAGAAGAGGATTCTTTACTGTTAGGGCAGTGAGAATCTGGAATTGCTTGCCTGAGGAGGTGGTGATGGCGAACTCAGTCGAGGGGTTCAAGAGAGGCCTGGATGTCTTCCTGGAGCAGAACAATATTGTATCATACAATTATTAGGTTCTGTAGAAGGACGTAGATCTGGGTATTTATTATGATGGAATATAGGCTGAACTGGATGGACAAATGTCTTTTTTCGGCCTTACTAACTATGTTACTATGTTACTATGTTACAAGCTCTGGTCCCGAGTGCTGGCGGCAGCTCCGGGTATTGACCAGAGAGACTCACGCGAGTTTCTCGCACTGCAGTCGCAAGTGTGACCCTGGCCTAAGACTCCGTACTCCTGCTTTATAGCCACAAGGAGACCTGCATCAAAGGCATCTCTCCCAGCAAAGGGAGCCCCAGTGTGTACCGATGAGGAGCCAAAGCTCTAATGCATCTCTGTCTACAGATCTGGCTTGGCTGATATTCCTAGACATGTTTCAAGGTTCTTGAAAACACAAAAAAGCACAGTAAAACCAAAAACACTCTGTTGCAAAAAAAATCACAGTGGACAGCAAGTGCTGGTAAAAAGATGGAAAAAACAGGGTATTTGGTTGATACGTTTTTTGCAAAAAATGTATATTAAGCCGCTCTACCAAACGTCAAGGTATACCCGTATCAGAGCAGTCCTAGCTAATGTATGTAATCCCTATCTGATGTATTTAAAACCTGGTCATATGTACAATACCTGTATGAGCAGGATTCAGAAAAGGAATGTCCATGTGGACACGCTGGACAGAACGGCTCCTGTGCGCACAGCTCAAAAAAAGAGGGGTGGAGGCCTCCCCAGTCTTGTGGACACAAGAAAACAATAATGTAAAACCAGAACACATGAGCTGCGCGCACAGTGAACAAGCCCGTAGAGACATGTTCACACCACCAAGAGACTTGAAAACACAAAAAAGCACAGTAAAACCAAAAACACTCTGTTGCAAAAAAATCACAGTGGACAGCAAGTGCTGGTAAAAAGATGGAAAAAAACAGGGTATTTGGTTGATACGTTTTTTGCAAAAAATGTATATTAAGCCGCTCTACCAAACGTCAAGGTATACCCGTATCAGAGCAGTCCTAGCTAATGTATGTAATCCCTATCTGATGTATTTAAAACCTGGTCATATGTACAATACCTGTATGAGCAGGATTCAGAAAAGGAATGTCCATGTGGACACGCTGGACAGAACGGCTCCTGTGCGCACAGCTCAAAAAAAGAGGGGTGGAGGCCTCCCCAGTCTTGTGGACACAAGAAAACAATAATGTAAAACCAGAACACATGAGCTGCGCGCACAGTGAACAAGCCCGCAGAGACATGTTCACACCACCAAGAGACTTGAAAACACAAAAAAGCACAGTAAAACCAAAAACACTCTGTTGCAAAAAAAATCACAGTGGACAGCAAGTGCTGGTAAAAAGATGGAAAAAAACAGGGTATTTGGTTGATACGTTTTTTGCAAAAAATGTATATTAAGCCGCTCTACCAAACGTCAAGGTATACCCGTATCAGAGCAGTCCTAGCTAATGTATGTAATCCCTATCTGATGTATTTAAAACCTGGTCATATGTACAATACCTGTATGAGCAGGATTCAGAAAAGGAATGTCCATGTGGACACGCTGGACAGAACGGCTCCTGTGCGCACAGCTCAAAAAAAGAGGGGTGGAGGCCTCCCCAGTCTTGTGGACACAAGAAAACAATAATGTAAAACCAGAACACATGAGCTGCGCGCACAGTGAACAAGCCCGTAGAGACATGTTCACACCACCAAGAGACTTGAAAACACAAAAAATCACAGTAAAACCAAAAACACTCTGTTGCAAAAAAATCACAGTGGACAGCAAGTGCTGGTAAAAAGATGGAAAAAAACAGGGTATTTGGTTGATACGTTTTTTGCAAAAAATGTATATTAAGCCGCTCTACCAAACGTCAAGGTATACCCGTATCAGAGCAGTCCTAGCTAATGTATGTAATCCCTATCTGATGTATTTAAAACCTGGTCATATGTACAATACCTGTATGAGCAGGATTCAGAAAAGGAATGTCCATGTGGACACGCTGGACAGAACGGCTCCTGTGCGCACAGCTCAAAAAAAGAGGGGTGGAGGCCTCCCCAGTCTTGTGGACACAAGAAAACAATAATGTAAAACCAGAACACATGAGCTGCGCGCACAGTGAACAAGCCCGTAGAGACATGTTCACACCACCAAGAGACTTGAAAACACAAAAAAGCACAGTAAAACCAAAAACACTCTGTTGCAAAAAAATCACAGTGGACAGCAAGTGCTGGTAAAAAGATGGAAAAAAACCAGGGTATTTGGTTGATACGTTTTTTGCAAAAAATGTATATTAAGCCGCTCTACCAAACGTCAAGGTATACCCGTATCAGAGCAGTCCTAGCTAATGTATGTAATCCCTATCTGATGTATTTAAAACCTGGTCATATGTACAATACCTGTATGAGCAGGATTCAGAAAAGGAATGTCCATGTGGACACGCTGGACAGAACGGCTCCTGTGCGCACAGCTCAAAAAAAGAGGGGTGGAGGCCTCCCCAGTCTTGTGGACACAAGAAAACAATAATGTAAAACCAGAACACATGAGCTGCGCGCACAGTGAGCAAGCCCGTAGAGACATGTTCACACCACCAAGAGACTTGAAAACACAAAAAAGCACAGTAAAACCAAAAACACTCTGTTGCAAAAAAATCACAGTGGACAGCAAGTGCTGGTAAAAAGATGGAAAAAAACCAGGGTATTTGGTTGATACGTTTTTTGCAAAAAATGTATATTAAGCCGCTCTACCAAACGTCAAGGTATACCCGTATCAGAGCAGTCCTAGCTAATGTATGTAATCCCTATCTGATGTATTTAAAACCTGGTCATATGTACAATACCTGTATGAGCAGGATTCAGAAAAGGAATGTCCATGTGGACACGCTGGACAGAACGGCTCCTGTGCGCACAGCTCAAAAAAAGAGGGGTGGAGGCCTCCCCAGTCTTGTGGACACAAGAAAACAATAATGTAAAACCAGAACACATGAGCTGCGCGCACAGTGAACAAGCCCGTAGAGACATGTTCACACCACCAAGAGACTTGAAAACACAAAAAAGCACAGTAAAACCAAAAACACTCTGTTGCAAAAAAATCACAGTGGACAGCAAGTGCTGGTAAAAAGATGGAAAAAAACCAGGGTATTTGGTTGATACGTTTTTTGCAAAAAATGTATATTAAGCCGCTCTACCAAACGTCAAGGTATACCCGTATCAGAGCAGTCCTAGCTAATGTATGTAATCCCTATCTGATGTATTTAAAACCTGGTCATATGTACAATACCTGTATGAGCAGGATTCAGAAAAGGAATGTCCATGTGGACACGCTGGACAGAACGGCTCCTGTGCGCACAGCTCAAAAAAAGAGGGGTGGAGGCCTCCCCAGTCTTGTGGACACAAGAAAACAATAATGTAAAACCAGAACACATGAGCTGCGCGCACAGTGAACAAGCCCGTAGAGACATGTTCACACCACCAAGAGACTTGAAAACACAAAAAAGCACAGTAAAACCAAAAACACTCTGTTGCAAAAAAATCACAGTGGACAGCAAGTGCTGGTAAAAAGATGGAAAAAAACCAGGGTATTTGGTTGATACGTTTTTTGCAAAAAATGTATATTAAGCCGCTCTACCAAACGTCAAGGTATACCCGTATCAGAGCAGTCCTAGCTAATGTATGTAATCCCTATCTGATGTATTTAAAACCTGGTCATATGTACAATACCTGTATGAGCAGGATTCAGAAAAGGAATGTCCATGTGGACACACTGGACAGAACGGCTCCTGTGCGCACAGCTCAAAAAAAGAGGGGTGGAGGCCTCCCCAGTCTTGTGGACACAAGAAAACAATAATGTAAAACCAGAACACATGAGCTGCGCGCACAGTGAACAAGCCCGTAGAGACATGTTCACACCACCAAGAGACTTGAAAACACAAAAAAGCACAGTAAAACCAAAAACACTCTGTTGCAAAAAAATCACAGTGGACAGCAAGTGCTGGTAAAAAGATGGAAAAAAACCAGGGTATTTGGTTGATACGTTTTTTGCAAAAAATGTATATTAAGCCGCTCTACCAAACGTCAAGGTATACCCGTATCAGAGCAGTCCTAGCTAATGTATGTAATCCCTATCTGATGTATTTAAAACCTGGTCATATGTACAATACCTGTATGAGCAGGATTCAGAAAAGGAATGTCCATGTGGACACGCTGGACAGAACGGCTCCTGTGCGCACAGCTCAAAAAAAGAGGGGTGGAGGCCTCCCCAGTCTTGTGGACACAAGAAAACAATAATGTAAAACCAGAACACATGAGCTGCGCGCACAGTGAACAAGCCCGTAGAGACATGTTCACACCACCAAGAGACTTGAAAACACAAAAAATCACAGTAAAACCAAAAACACTCTGTTGCAAAAAAATCACAGTGGACAGCAAGTGCTGGTAAAAAGATGGAAAAAAACAGGGTATTTGGTTGATACGTTTTTTGCAAAAAATGTATATTAAGCCGCTCTACCAAACGTCAAGGTATACCCGTATCAGAGCAGTCCTAGCTAATGTATGTAATCCCTATCTGATGTATTTAAAACCTGGTCATATGTACAATACCTGTATGAGCAGGATTCAGAAAAGGAATGTCCATGTGGACACGCTGGACAGAACGGCTCCTGTGCGCACAGCTCAAAAAAAGAGGGGTGGAGGCCTCCCCAGTCTTGTGGACACAAGAAAACAATAATGTAAAACCAGAACACATGAGCTGCGCGCACAGTGAACAAGCCCGTAGAGACATGTTCACACCACCAAGAGACTTGAAAACACAAAAAAGCACAGTAAAACCAAAAACACTCTGTTGCAAAAAAATCACAGTGGACAGCAAGTGCTGGTAAAAAGATGGAAAAAAACAGGGTATTTGGTTGATACGTTTTTTGCAAAAAATGTATATTAAGCCGCTCTACCAAACGTCAAGGTATACCCGTATCATAGCAGTCCTAGCTAATGTATGTAATCCCTATCTGATGTATTTAAAACCTGGTCATATGTACAATACCTGTATGAGCAGGATTCAGAAAAGGAATGTCCATGTGGACACGCTGGACAGAACGGCTCCTGTGCGCACAGCTCAAAAAAAGAGGGGTGGAGGCCTCCCCAGTCTTGTGGACACAAGAAAACAATAATGTAAAACCAGAACACATGAGCTGCGCGCACAGTGAACAAGCCCGTAGAGACATGTTCACACCACCAAGAGACTTGAAAACACAAAAAAGCACAGTAAAACCAAAAACACTCTGTTGCAAAAAAATCACAGTGGACAGCAAGTGCTGGTAAAAAGATGGAAAAAAAACAGGGTATTTGGTTGATACGTTTTTTGCAAAAAATGTATATTAAGCCGCTCTACCAAACGTCAAGGTATACCCGTATCAGAGCAGTCCTAGCTAATGTATGTAATCCCTATCTGATGTATTTAAAACCTGGTCATATGTACAATACCTGTATGAGCAGGATTCAGAAAAGGAATGTCCATGTGGACACGCTGGACAGAACGGCTCCTGTGCGCACAGCTCAAAAAAAGAGGGGTGGAGGCCTCCCCAGTCTTGTGGACACAAGAAAACAATAATGTAAAACCAGAACACATGAGCTGCGCGCACAGTGAACAAGCCCGTAGAGACATGTTCACACCACCAAGATACTTGAAAACACAAAAAAGCACAGTAAAACCAAAAACACTCTGTTGCAAAAAAATCACAGTGGACAGCAAGTGCTGGTAAAAAGATGGAAAAAAACAGGGTATTTGGTTGATACGTTTTTTGCAAAAAATGTATATTAAGCCGCTCTACCAAACGTCAAGGTATACCCGTATCAGAGCAGTCCTAGCTAATGTATGTAATCCCTATCTGATGTATTTAAAACCTGGTCATATGTACAATACGTGTATGAGCAGGATTCAGAAAAGGAATGTCCATGTGGACACGCTGGACAGAACGGCTCCTGTGCGCACAGCTCAAAAAAAGAGGGGTGGAGGCCTCCCCAGTCTTGTGGACACAAGAAAACAATAATGTAAAACCAGAAAACATGAGCTGCGCGCACAGTGAACAAGCCCGTAGAGACATGTTCACACCACCAAGAGACTTGAAAACACAAAAAAGCACAGTAAAACCAAAAACACTCTGTTGCAAAAAAAATCACAGTGGACAGCAAGTGCTGGTAAAAAGATGGAAAAAAACAGGGTATTTGGTTGATACGTTTTTTGCAAAAAATGTATATTAAGCCGCTCTACCAAACGTCAAGGTATACCCGTATCAGAGCAGTCCTAGCTAATGTATGTAATCCCTATCTGATGTATTTAAAACCTGGTCATATGTACAATACCTGTATGAGCAGGATTCAGAAAAGGAATGTCCATGTGGACACGCTGGACAGAACGGCTCCTGTGCGCACAGCTCAAAAAAAGAGGGGTGGAGGCCTCCCCAGTCTTGTGGACACAAGAAAACAATAATGTAAAACCAGAACACATGAGCTGCGCGCACAGTGAACAATCCCGTAGAGACATGTTCACACCACCAAGAGACTTGAAAACACAGAAAAGCACAGTAAAACCAAAAACACTCTGTTGCAAAAAAATCACAGTGGACAGCAAGTGCTGGTAAAAAGATGGAAAAAAACAGGGTATTTGGTTGATACGTTTTTTGCAAAAAATGTATATTAAGCCGCCCTACCAAACGTCAAGGTATACCCGTATCAGAGCAGTCCTAGCTAATGTATGTAATCCCTATCTGATGTATTTAAAACCTGGTCATATGTACAATACCTGTATGAGCAGGATTCAGAAAAGGAATGTCCATGTGGACACGCTGGACAGAACGGCTCCTGTGCGCACAGCTCAAAAAAAGAGGGGTGGAGGCCTCCCCAGTCTTGTGGACACAAGAAAACAATAATGTAAAACCAGAACACATGAGCTGCGCGCACAGTGAACAAGCCCGTAGAGACATGTTCACACCACCAAGAGACTTGAAAACACAAAAAAGCACAGTAAAACCAAAAACACTCTGTTGCAAAAAAATCACAGTGGACAGCAAGTGCTGGTAAAAAGATGGAAAAAAACAGGGTATTTGGTTGATACGTTTTTTGCAAAAAATGTATATTAAGCCGCTCTACCAAACGTCAAGGTATACCCGTATCAGAGCAGTCCTAGCTAATGTATGTAATCCCTATCTGATGTATTTAAAACCTGGTCATATGTACAATACCTGTATGAGCAGGATTCAGAAAAGGAATGTCCATGTGGACACGCTGGACAGAACGGCTCCTGTGCGCACAGCTCAAAAAAAGAGGGGTGGAGGCCTCCCCAGTCTTGTGGACACAAGAAAACAATAATGTAAAACCAGAACACATGAGCTGCGCGCACAGTGAACAAGCCCGTAGAGACATGTTCACACCACCAAGAGACTTGAAAACACAAAAAAGCACAGTAAAACCAAAAACACTCTGTTGCAAAAAAATCACAGTGGACAGCAAGTGCTGGTAAAAAGATGGAAAAAAACAGGGTATTTGGTTGATACGTTTTTTGCAAAAAATGTATATTAAGCCGCTCTACCAAACGTCAAGGTATACCTGTATCAGAGCAGTCCTAGCTAATGTATGTAATCCCTATCTGATGTATTTAAAACCTGGTCATATGTACAATACCTGTATGAGCAGGATTCAGAAAAGGAATGTCCATGTGGACACGCTGGACAGAACGGCTCCTGTGCGCACAGCTCAAAAAAAGAGGGGTGGAGGCCTCCCCAGTCTTGTGGACACAAGAAAACAATAATGTAAAACCAGAACACATGAGCTGCGCGCACAGTGAACAAGCCCGTAGAGACATGTTCACACCACCAAGAGACTTGAAAACACAAAAAAGCACAGTAAAACCAAAAACACTCTGTTGCAAAAAAATCACAGTGGACAGCAAGTGCTGGTAAAAAGATGGAAAAAAACAGGGTATTTGGTTGATACGTTTTTTGCAAAAAATGTATATTAAGCCGCTCTACCAAACGTCAAGGTATACCCGTATCAGAGCAGTCCTAGCTAATGTATGTAATCCCTATCTGATGTATTTAAAACCTGGTCATATGTACAATACCTGTATGAGCAGGATTCAGAAAAGGAATGTCCATGTGGACATGCTGGACAGAACGGCTCCTGTGCGCACAGCTCAAAAAAAGAGGGGTGGAGGCCTCCCCAGTCTTGTGGACACAAGAAAACAATAATGTAAAACCAGAACACATGAGCTGCGCGCACAGTGAACAAGCCCGTAGAGACATGTTCACACCACCAAGAGACTTGAAAACACAAAAAAGCACAGTAAAACCAAAAACACTCTGTTGCAAAAAAATCACAGTGGACAGCAAGTGCTGGTAAAAAGATGGAAAAAAACCAGGGTATTTGGTTGATACGTTTTTTGCAAAAAATGTATATTAAGCCGCTCTACCAAACGTCAAGGTATACCCGTATCAGAGCAGTCCTAGCTAATGTATGTAATCCCTATCTGATGTATTTAAAACCTGGTCATATGTACAATACCTGTATGAGCAGGATTCAGAAAAGGAATGTCCATGTGGACACGCTGGACAGAACGGCTCCTGTGCGCACAGCTCAAAAAAAGAGGGGTGGAGGCCTCCCCAGTCTTGTGGACACAAGAAAACAATAATGTAAAACCAGAACACATGAGCTGCGCGCACAGTGAACAAGCCCGTAGAGACATGTTCACACCACCAAGAGACTTGAAAACACAAAAAAGCACAGTAAAACCAAAAACACTCTGTTGCAAAAAAATCACAGTGGACAGCAAGTGCTGGTAAAAAGATGGAAAAAAAACAGGGTATTTGGTTGATACGTTTTTTGCAAAAAATGTATATTAAGCCGCTCTACCAAACGTCAAGGTATACCCGTATCAGAGCAGTCCTAGCTAATGTATGTAATCCCTATCTGATGTATTTAAAACCTGGTCATATGTACAATACCTGTATGAGCAGGATTCAGAAAAGGAATGTCCATGTGGACACGCTGGACAGAACGGCTCCTGTGCGCACAGCTCAAAAAAAGAGGGGTGGAGGCCTCCCCAGTCTTGTGGACACAAGAAAACAATAATGTAAAACCAGAACACATGAGCTGCGCGCACAGTGAACAAGCCCGTAGAGACATGTTCACACCACCAAGAGACTTGAAAAAAAAAAAGCATAGTAAAACCAAAAACACTCTGTTGCAAAAAAATCACAGTGGACAGCAAGTGCTGGTAAAAAGATGGAAAAAAACAGGGTATTTGGTTGATACGTTTTTTGCAAAAAATGTATATTAAGCCGCTCTACCAAACGTCAAGGTATACCCGTATCAGAGCAGTCCTAGCTAATGTATGTAATCCCTATCTGATGTATTTAAAACCTGGTCATATGTACAATACCTGTATGAGCAGGATTCAGAAAAGGAATGTCCATGTGGACACGCTGGACAGAACGGCTCCTGTGCGCACAGCTCAAAAAAAGAGGGGTGGAGGCCTCCCCAGTCTTGTGGACACAAGAAAACAATAATGTAAAACCAGAACACATGAGCTGCGCGCACAGTGAACAAGCCCGTAGAGACATGTTCACACCACCAAGAGACTTGAAAACACAAAAAAGCACAGTAAAACCAAAAACACTCTGTTGCAAAAAAATCACAGTGGACAGCAAGTGCTGGTAAAAAGATGGAAAAAAACAGGGTATTTGGTTGATACGTTTTTTGCAAAAAATGTATATTAAGCCGCTCTACCAAACGTCAAGGTATACCCGTATCAGAGCAGTCCTAGCTAATGTATGTAATCCCTATCTGATGTATTTAAAACCTGGTCATATGTACAATACCTGTATGAGCAGGATTCAGAAAAGGAATGTCCATGTGGACACGCTGGACAGAACGGCTCCTGTGCGCACAGCTCAAAAAAAGAGGGGTGGAGGCCTCCCCAGTCTTGTGGACACAAGAAAACAATAATGTAAAACCAGAACACATGAGCTGCGCGCACAGTGAACAAGCCCGTAGAGACATGTTCACACCACCAAGAGACTTGAAAACACAAAAAAGCACAGTAAAACCAAAAACACTCTGTTGCAAAAAAATCACAGTGGACAGCAAGTGCTGGTAAAAAGATGGAAAAAAACCAGGGTATTTGGTTGATACGTTTTTTGCAAAAAATGTATATTAAGCCGCTCTACCAAACGTCAAGGTATACCCGTATCAGAGCAGTCCTAGCTAATGTATGTAATCCCTATCTGATGTATTTAAAACCTGGTCATATGTACAATACCTGTATGAGCAGGATTCAGAAAAGGAATGTCCATGTGGACACGCTGGACAGAACGGCTCCTGTGCGCACAGCTCAAAAAAAGAGGGGTGGAGGCCTCCCCAGTCTTGTGGACACAAGAAAACAATAATGTAAAACCAGAACACATGAGCTGCGCGCACAGTGAACAAGCCCGTAGAGACATGTTCACACCACCAAGAGACTTGAAAACACAAAAAAGCACAGTAAAACCAAAAACACTCTGTTGCAAAAAAATCACAGTGGACAGCAAGTGCTGGTAAAAAGATGGAAAAAAACCAGGGTATTTGGTTGATACGTTTTTTGCAAAAAATGTATATTAAGCCGCTCTACCAAACGTCAAGGTATACCCGTATCAGAGCAGTCCTAGCTAATGTATGTAATCCCTATCTGATGTATTTAAAACCTGGTCATATGTACAATACCTGTATGAGCAGGATTCAGAAAAGGAATGTCCATGTGGACACGCTGGACAGAACGGCTCCTGTGCGCACAGCTCAAAAAAAGAGGGGTGGAGGCCTCCCCAGTCTTGTGGACACAAGAAAACAATAATGTAAAACCAGAACACATGAGCTGCGCGCACAGTGAACAAGCCCGTAGAGACATGTTCACACCACCAAGAGACTTGAAAACACAAAAAAGCATAGTAAAACCAAAAACACTCTGTTGCAAAAAAATCACAGTGGACAGCAAGTGCTGGTAAAAAGATGGAAAAAAACAGGGTATTTGGTTGATACGTTTTTTGCAAAAAATGTATATTAAGCCGCTCTACCAAACGTCAAGGTATACCCGTATCAGAGCAGTCCTAGCTAATGTATGTAATCCCTATCTGATGTATTTAAAACCTGGTCATATGTACAATACCTGTATGAGCAGGATTCAGAAAAGGAATGTCCATGTGGACACGCTGGACAGAACGGCTCCTGTGCGCACAGCTCAAAAAAAGAGGGGTGGAGGCCTCCCCAGTCTTGTGGACACAAGAAAACAATAATGTAAAACCAGAACACATGAGCTGCGCGCACAGTGAACAAGCCCGTAGAGACATGTTCACACCACCAAGAGACTTGAAAACACAAAAAAGCACAGTAAAACCAAAAACACTCTGTTGCAAAAAAATCACAGTGGACAGCAAGTGCTGGTAAAAAGATGGAAAAAAAACAGGGTATTTGGTTGATACGTTTTTTGCAAAAAATGTATATTAAGCCGCTCTACCAAACGTCAAGGTATACCCGTATCAGAGCAGTCCTAGCTAATGTATGTAATCCCTATCTGATGTATTTAAAACCTGGTCATATGTACAATACCTTTATGAGCAGGATTCAGAAAAGGAATGTCCATGTGGACACGCTGGACAGAACGGCTCCTGTGCGCACAGCTCAAAAAAAGAGGGGTGGAGGCCTCCCCAGTCTTGTGGACACAAGAAAACAATAATGTAAAACCAGAACACATGAGCTGCGCGCACAGTGAACAAGCCCGTAGAGACATGTTCACACCACCAAGAGACTTGAAAACACAAAAAAGCACAGTAAAACCAAAAACACTCTGTTGCAAAAAAATCACAGTGGACAGCAAGTGCTGGTAAAAAGATGGAAAAAAACAGGGTATTTGGTTGATACGTTTTTTGCAAAAAATGTATATTAAGCCGCTCTACCAAACGTCAAGGTATACCCGTATCAGAGCAGTCCTAGCTAATGTATGTAATCCCTATCTGATGTATTTAAAACCTGGTCATATGTACAATACCTGTATGAGCAGGATTCAGAAAAGGAATGTCCATGTGGACACGCTGGACAGAACGGCTCCTGTGCGCACAGCTCAAAAAAAGAGGGGTGGAGGCCTCCCCAGTCTTGTGGACACAAGAAAACAATAATGTAAAACCAGAACACATGAGCTGCGCGCACAGTGAACAAGCCCGTAGAGACATGTTCACACCACCAAGAGACTTGAAAACACAAAAAAGCACAGTAAAACCAAAAACACTCTGTTGCAAAAAAATCACAGTGGACAGCAAGTGCTGGTAAAAAGATGGAAAAAAACAGGGTATTTGGTTGATACGTTTTTTGCAAAAAATGTATATTAAGCCGCTCTACCAAACGTCAAGGTATACCCGTATCAGAGCAGTCCTAGCTAATGTATGTAATCCCTATCTGATGTATTTAAAACCTGGTCATATGTACAATACCTGTATGAGCAGGATTCAGAAAAGGAATGTCCATGTGGACACGCTGGACAGAACGGCTCCTGTGCGCACAGCTCAAAAAAAGAGGGGTGGAGGCCTCCCCAGTCTTGTGGACACAAGAAAACAATAATGTAAAACCAGAACACATGAGCTGCGCGCACAGTGAACAAGCCCGTAGAGACATGTTCACACCACCAAGAGACTTGAAAACACAAAAAAGCACAGTAAAACCAAAAACACTCTGTTGCAAAAAAATCACAGTGGACAGCAAGTGCTGGTAAAAAGATGGAAAAAAACCAGGGTATTTGGTTGATACGTTTTTTGCAAAAAATGTATATTAAGCCGCTCTACCAAACGTCAAGGTATACCCGTATCAGAGCAGTCCTAGCTAATGTATGTAATCCCTATCTGATGTATTTAAAACCTGGTCATATGTACAATACCTGTATGAGCAGGATTCAGAAAAGGAATGTCCATGTGGACATGCTGGACAGAACGGCTCCTGTGCACACAGCTCAAAAAAAGAGGGGTGGAGGCCTCCCCAGTCTTGTGGACACAAGAAAACAATAATGTAAAACCAGAACACATGAGCTGCGCGCACAGTGAACAAGCCCGTAGAGACATGTTCACACCACCAAGAGACTTGAAAACACAAAAAAGCACAGTAAAACCAAAAACACTCTGTTGCAAAAAAATCACAGTGGACAGCAAGTGCTGGTAAAAAGATGGAAAAAAACAGGGTATTTGGTTGATACGTTTTTTGCAAAAAATGTATATTAAGCCGCTCTACCAAACGTCAAGGTATACCCGTATCAGAGCAGTCCTAGCTAATGTATGTAATCCCTATCTGATGTATTTAAAACCTGGTCATATGTACAATACCTGTATGAGCAGGATTCAGAAAAGGAATGTCCATGTGGACACGCTGGACAGAACGGCTCCTGTGCGCACAGCTCAAAAAAAGAGGGGTGGAGGCCTCCCCAGTCTTGTGGACACAAGAAAACAATAATGTAAAACCAGAACACATGAGCTGCGCGCACAGTGAACAAGCCCGTAGAGACATGTTCACACCACCAAGAGACTTGAAAACACAAAAAATCACAGTAAAACCAAAAACACTCTGTTGCAAAAAAATCACAGTGGACAGCAAGTGCTGGTAAAAAGATGGAAAAAAACAGGGTATTTGGTTGATACGTTTTTTGCAAAAAATGTATATTAAGCCGCTCTACCAAACGTCAAGGTATACCCGTATCAGAGCAGTCCTAGCTAATGTATGTAATCCCTATCTGATGTATTTAAAACCTGGTCATATGTACAATACCTGTATGAGCAGGATTCAGAAAAGGAATGTCCATGTGGACACGCTGGACAGAACGGCTCCTGTGCGCACAGCTCAAAAAAAGAGGGGTGGAGGCCTCCCCAGTCTTGTGGACACAAGAAAACAATAATGTAAAACCAGAACACATGAGCTGCGCGCACAGTGAACAAGCCCGTAGAGACATGTTCACACCACCAAGAGACTTGAAAACACAAAAAAGCACAGTAAAACCAAAAACACTCTGTTGCAAAAAAATCACAGTGGACAGCAAGTGCTGGTAAAAAGATGGAAAAAAACCAGGGTATTTGGTTGATACGTTTTTTGCAAAAAATGTATATTAAGCCGCTCTACCAAACGTCAAGGTATACCCGTATCAGAGCAGTCCTAGCTAATGTATGTAATCCCTATCTGATGTATTTAAAACCTGGTCATATGTACAATACCTGTATGAGCAGGATTCAGAAAAGGAATGTCCATGTGGACACGCTGGACAGAACGGCTCCTGTGCGCACAGCTCAAAAAAAGAGGGGTGGAGGCCTCCCCAGTCTTGTGGACACAAGAAAACAATAATGTAAAACCAGAACACATGAGCTGCGCGCACAGTGAGCAAGCCCGTAGAGACATGTTCACACCACCAAGAGACTTGAAAACACAAAAAAGCACAGTAAAACCAAAAACACTCTGTTGCAAAAAAATCACAGTGGACAGCAAGTGCTGGTAAAAAGATGGAAAAAAACCAGGGTATTTGGTTGATACGTTTTTTGCAAAAAATGTATATTAAGCCGCTCTACCAAACGTCAAGGTATACCCGTATCAGAGCAGTCCTAGCTAATGTATGTAATCCCTATCTGATGTATTTAAAACCTGGTCATATGTACAATACCTGTATGAGCAGGATTCAGAAAAGGAATGTCCATGTGGACACGCTGGACAGAACGGCTCCTGTGCGCACAGCTCAAAAAAAGAGGGGTGGAGGCCTCCCCAGTCTTGTGGACACAAGAAAACAATAATGTAAAACCAGAACACATGAGCTGCGCGCACAGTGAACAAGCCCGTAGAGACATGTTCACACCACCAAGAGACTTGAAAACACAAAAAAGCACAGTAAAACCAAAAACACTCTGTTGCAAAAAAATCACAGTGGACAGCAAGTGCTGGTAAAAAGATGGAAAAAAACCAGGGTATTTGGTTGATACGTTTTTTGCAAAAAATGTATATTAAGCCGCTCTACCAAACGTCAAGGTATACCCGTATCAGAGCAGTCCTAGCTAATGTATGTAATCCCTATCTGATGTATTTAAAACCTGGTCATATGTACAATACCTGTATGAGCAGGATTCAGAAAAGGAATGTCCATGTGGACACGCTGGACAGAACGGCTCCTGTGCGCACAGCTCAAAAAAAGAGGGGTGGAGGCCTCCCCAGTCTTGTGGACACAAGAAAACAATAATGTAAAACCAGAACACATGAGCTGCGCGCACAGTGAACAAGCCCGTAGAGACATGTTCACACCACCAAGAGACTTGAAAACACAAAAAAGCACAGTAAAACCAAAAACACTCTGTTGCAAAAAAATCACAGTGGACAGCAAGTGCTGGTAAAAAGATGGAAAAAAACCAGGGTATTTGGTTGATACGTTTTTTGCAAAAAATGTATATTAAGCCGCTCTACCAAACGTCAAGGTATACCCGTATCAGAGCAGTCCTAGCTAATGTATGTAATCCCTATCTGATGTATTTAAAACCTGGTCATATGTACAATACCTGTATGAGCAGGATTCAGAAAAGGAATGTCCATGTGGACACACTGGACAGAACGGCTCCTGTGCGCACAGCTCAAAAAAAGAGGGGTGGAGGCCTCCCCAGTCTTGTGGACACAAGAAAACAATAATGTAAAACCAGAACACATGAGCTGCGCGCACAGTGAACAAGCCCGTAGAGACATGTTCACACCACCAAGAGACTTGAAAACACAAAAAAGCACAGTAAAACCAAAAACACTCTGTTGCAAAAAAATCACAGTGGACAGCAAGTGCTGGTAAAAAGATGGAAAAAAACCAGGGTATTTGGTTGATACGTTTTTTGCAAAAAATGTATATTAAGCCGCTCTACCAAACGTCAAGGTATACCCGTATCAGAGCAGTCCTAGCTAATGTATGTAATCCCTATCTGATGTATTTAAAACCTGGTCATATGTACAATACCTGTATGAGCAGGATTCAGAAAAGGAATGTCCATGTGGACACGCTGGACAGAACGGCTCCTGTGCGCACAGCTCAAAAAAAGAGGGGTGGAGGCCTCCCCAGTCTTGTGGACACAAGAAAACAATAATGTAAAACCAGAACACATGAGCTGCGCGCACAGTGAACAAGCCCGTAGAGACATGTTCACACCACCAAGAGACTTGAAAACACAAAAAATCACAGTAAAACCAAAAACACTCTGTTGCAAAAAAATCACAGTGGACAGCAAGTGCTGGTAAAAAGATGGAAAAAAACAGGGTATTTGGTTGATACGTTTTTTGCAAAAAATGTATATTAAGCCGCTCTACCAAACGTCAAGGTATACCCGTATCAGAGCAGTCCTAGCTAATGTATGTAATCCCTATCTGATGTATTTAAAACCTGGTCATATGTACAATACCTGTATGAGCAGGATTCAGAAAAGGAATGTCCATGTGGACACGCTGGACAGAACGGCTCCTGTGCGCACAGCTCAAAAAAAGAGGGGTGGAGGCCTCCCCAGTCTTGTGGACACAAGAAAACAATAATGTAAAACCAGAACACATGAGCTGCGCGCACAGTGAACAAGCCCGTAGAGACATGTTCACACCACCAAGAGACTTGAAAACACAAAAAAGCACAGTAAAACCAAAAACACTCTGTTGCAAAAAAATCACAGTGGACAGCAAGTGCTGGTAAAAAGATGGAAAAAAACAGGGTATTTGGTTGATACGTTTTTTGCAAAAAATGTATATTAAGCCGCTCTACCAAACGTCAAGGTATACCCGTATCATAGCAGTCCTAGCTAATGTATGTAATCCCTATCTGATGTATTTAAAACCTGGTCATATGTACAATACCTGTATGAGCAGGATTCAGAAAAGGAATGTCCATGTGGACACGCTGGACAGAACGGCTCCTGTGCGCACAGCTCAAAAAAAGAGGGGTGGAGGCCTCCCCAGTCTTGTGGACACAAGAAAACAATAATGTAAAACCAGAACACATGAGCTGCGCGCACAGTGAACAAGCCCGTAGAGACATGTTCACACCACCAAGAGACTTGAAAACACAAAAAAGCACAGTAAAACCAAAAACACTCTGTTGCAAAAAAATCACAGTGGACAGCAAGTGCTGGTAAAAAGATGGAAAAAAAACAGGGTATTTGGTTGATACGTTTTTTGCAAAAAATGTATATTAAGCCGCTCTACCAAACGTCAAGGTATACCCGTATCAGAGCAGTCCTAGCTAATGTATGTAATCCCTATCTGATGTATTTAAAACCTGGTCATATGTACAATACCTGTATGAGCAGGATTCAGAAAAGGAATGTCCATGTGGACACGCTGGACAGAACGGCTCCTGTGCGCACAGCTCAAAAAAAGAGGGGTGGAGGCCTCCCCAGTCTTGTGGACACAAGAAAACAATAATGTAAAACCAGAACACATGAGCTGCGCGCACAGTGAACAAGCCCGTAGAGACATGTTCACACCACCAAGATACTTGAAAACACAAAAAAGCACAGTAAAACCAAAAACACTCTGTTGCAAAAAAATCACAGTGGACAGCAAGTGCTGGTAAAAAGATGGAAAAAAACAGGGTATTTGGTTGATACGTTTTTTGCAAAAAATGTATATTAAGCCGCTCTACCAAACGTCAAGGTATACCCGTATCAGAGCAGTCCTAGCTAATGTATGTAATCCCTATCTGATGTATTTAAAACCTGGTCATATGTACAATACCTGTATGAGCAGGATTCAGAAAAGGAATGTCCATGTGGACACGCTGGACAGAACGGCTCCTGTGCGCACAGCTCAAAAAAAGAGGGGTGGAGGCCTCCCCAGTCTTGTGGACACAAGAAAACAATAATGTAAAACCAGAAAACATGAGCTGCGCGCACAGTGAACAAGCCCGTAGAGACATGTTCACACCACCAAGAGACTTGAAAACACAAAAAAGCACAGTAAAACCAAAAACACTCTGTTGCAAAAAAAATCACAGTGGACAGCAAGTGCTGGTAAAAAGATGGAAAAAAACAGGGTATTTGGTTGATACGTTTTTTGCAAAAAATGTATATTAAGCCGCTCTACCAAACGTCAAGGTATACCCGTATCAGAGCAGTCCTAGCTAATGTATGTAATCCCTATCTGATGTATTTAAAACCTGGTCATATGTACAATACCTGTATGAGCAGGATTCAGAAAAGGAATGTCCATGTGGACACGCTGGACAGAACGGCTCCTGTGCGCACAGCTCAAAAAAAGAGGGGTGGAGGCCTCCCCAGTCTTGTGGACACAAGAAAACAATAATGTAAAACCAGAACACATGAGCTGCGCGCACAGTGAACAATCCCGTAGAGACATGTTCACACCACCAAGAGACTTGAAAACACAGAAAAGCACAGTAAAACCAAAAACACTCTGTTGCAAAAAAATCACAGTGGACAGCAAGTGCTGGTAAAAAGATGGAAAAAAACAGGGTATTTGGTTGATACGTTTTTTGCAAAAAATGTATATTAAGCCGCCCTACCAAACGTCAAGGTATACCCGTATCAGAGCAGTCCTAGCTAATGTATGTAATCCCTATCTGATGTATTTAAAACCTGGTCATATGTACAATACCTGTATGAGCAGGATTCAGAAAAGGAATGTCCATGTGGACACGCTGGACAGAACGGCTCCTGTGCGCACAGCTCAAAAAAAGAGGGGTGGAGGCCTCCCCAGTCTTGTGGACACAAGAAAACAATAATGTAAAACCAGAACACATGAGCTGCGCGCACAGTGAACAAGCCCGTAGAGACATGTTCACACCACCAAGAGACTTGAAAACACAAAAAAGCACAGTAAAACCAAAAACACTCTGTTGCAAAAAAATCACAGTGGACAGCAAGTGCTGGTAAAAAGATGGAAAAAAACAGGGTATTTGGTTGATACGTTTTTTGCAAAAAATGTATATTAAGCCGCTCTACCAAACGTCAAGGTATACCCGTATCAGAGCAGTCCTAGCTAATGTATGTAATCCCTATCTGATGTATTTAAAACCTGGTCATATGTACAATACCTGTATGAGCAGGATTCAGAAAAGGAATGTCCATGTGGACACGCTGGACAGAACGGCTCCTGTGCGCACAGCTCAAAAAAAGAGGGGTGGAGGCCTCCCCAGTCTTGTGGACACAAGAAAACAATAATGTAAAACCAGAACACATGAGCTGCGCGCACAGTGAACAAGCCCGTAGAGACATGTTCACACCACCAAGAGACTTGAAAACACAAAAAAGCACAGTAAAACCAAAAACACTCTGTTGCAAAAAAATCACAGTGGACAGCAAGTGCTGGTAAAAAGATGGAAAAAAACAGGGTATTTGGTTGATACGTTTTTTGCAAAAAATGTATATTAAGCCGCTCTACCAAACGTCAAGGTATACCTGTATCAGAGCAGTCCTAGCTAATGTATGTAATCCCTATCTGATGTATTTAAAACCTGGTCATATGTACAATACCTGTATGAGCAGGATTCAGAAAAGGAATGTCCATGTGGACACGCTGGACAGAACGGCTCCTGTGCGCACAGCTCAAAAAAAGAGGGGTGGAGGCCTCCCCAGTCTTGTGGACACAAGAAAACAATAATGTAAAACCAGAACACATGAGCTGCGCGCACAGTGAACAAGCCCGTAGAGACATGTTCACACCACCAAGAGACTTGAAAACACAAAAAAGCACAGTAAAACCAAAAACACTCTGTTGCAAAAAAATCACAGTGGACAGCAAGTGCTGGTAAAAAGATGGAAAAAAACAGGGTATTTGGTTGATACGTTTTTTGCAAAAAATGTATATTAAGCCGCTCTACCAAACGTCAAGGTATACCCGTATCAGAGCAGTCCTAGCTAATGTATGTAATCCCTATCTGATGTATTTAAAACCTGGTCATATGTACAATACCTGTATGAGCAGGATTCAGAAAAGGAATGTCCATGTGGACATGCTGGACAGAACGGCTCCTGTGCGCACAGCTCAAAAAAAGAGGGGTGGAGGCCTCCCCAGTCTTGTGGACACAAGAAAACAATAATGTAAAACCAGAACACATGAGCTGCGCGCACAGTGAACAAGCCCGTAGAGACATGTTCACACCACCAAGAGACTTGAAAACACAAAAAAGCACAGTAAAACCAAAAACACTCTGTTGCAAAAAAATCACAGTGGACAGCAAGTGCTGGTAAAAAGATGGAAAAAAACCAGGGTATTTGGTTGATACGTTTTTTGCAAAAAATGTATATTAAGCCGCTCTACCAAACGTCAAGGTATACCCGTATCAGAGCAGTCCTAGCTAATGTATGTAATCCCTATCTGATGTATTTAAAACCTGGTCATATGTACAATACCTGTATGAGCAGGATTCAGAAAAGGAATGTCCATGTGGACACGCTGGACAGAACGGCTCCTGTGCGCACAGCTCAAAAAAAGAGGGGTGGAGGCCTCCCCAGTCTTGTGGACACAAGAAAACAATAATGTAAAACCAGAACACATGAGCTGCGCGCACAGTGAACAAGCCCGTAGAGACATGTTCACACCACCAAGAGACTTGAAAACACAAAAAAGCACAGTAAAACCAAAAACACTCTGTTGCAAAAAAATCACAGTGGACAGCAAGTGCTGGTAAAAAGATGGAAAAAAAACAGGGTATTTGGTTGATACGTTTTTTGCAAAAAATGTATATTAAGCCGCTCTACCAAACGTCAAGGTATACCCGTATCAGAGCAGTCCTAGCTAATGTATGTAATCCCTATCTGATGTATTTAAAACCTGGTCATATGTACAATACCTGTATGAGCAGGATTCAGAAAAGGAATGTCCATGTGGACACGCTGGACAGAACGGCTCCTGTGCGCACAGCTCAAAAAAAGAGGGGTGGAGGCCTCCCCAGTCTTGTGGACACAAGAAAACAATAATGTAAAACCAGAACACATGAGCTGCGCGCACAGTGAACAAGCCCGTAGAGACATGTTCACACCACCAAGAGACTTGAAAAAAAAAAAGCATAGTAAAACCAAAAACACTCTGTTGCAAAAAAATCACAGTGGACAGCAAGTGCTGGTAAAAAGATGGAAAAAAACAGGGTATTTGGTTGATACGTTTTTTGCAAAAAATGTATATTAAGCCGCTCTACCAAACGTCAAGGTATACCCGTATCAGAGCAGTCCTAGCTAATGTATGTAATCCCTATCTGATGTATTTAAAACCTGGTCATATGTACAATACCTGTATGAGCAGGATTCAGAAAAGGAATGTCCATGTGGACACGCTGGACAGAACGGCTCCTGTGCGCACAGCTCAAAAAAAGAGGGGTGGAGGCCTCCCCAGTCTTGTGGACACAAGAAAACAATAATGTAAAACCAGAACACATGAGCTGCGCGCACAGTGAACAAGCCCGTAGAGACATGTTCACACCACCAAGAGACTTGAAAACACAAAAAAGCACAGTAAAACCAAAAACACTCTGTTGCAAAAAAATCACAGTGGACAGCAAGTGCTGGTAAAAAGATGGAAAAAAACAGGGTATTTGGTTGATACGTTTTTTGCAAAAAATGTATATTAAGCCGCTCTACCAAACGTCAAGGTATACCCGTATCAGAGCAGTCCTAGCTAATGTATGTAATCCCTATCTGATGTATTTAAAACCTGGTCATATGTACAATACCTGTATGAGCAGGATTCAGAAAAGGAATGTCCATGTGGACACGCTGGACAGAACGGCTCCTGTGCGCACAGCTCAAAAAAAGAGGGGTGGAGGCCTCCCCAGTCTTGTGGACACAAGAAAACAATAATGTAAAACCAGAACACATGAGCTGCGCGCACAGTGAACAAGCCCGTAGAGACATGTTCACACCACCAAGAGACTTGAAAACACAAAAAAGCACAGTAAAACCAAAAACACTCTGTTGCAAAAAAATCACAGTGGACAGCAAGTGCTGGTAAAAAGATGGAAAAAAACCAGGGTATTTGGTTGATACGTTTTTGCAAAAAATGTATATTAAGCCGCTCTACCAAACGTCAAGGTATACCCGTATCAGAGCAGTCCTAGCTAATGTATGTAATCCCTATCTGATGTATTTAAAACCTGGTCATATGTACAATACCTGTATGAGCAGGATTCAGAAAAGGAATGTCCATGTGGACACGCTGGACAGAACGGCTCCTGTGCGCACAGCTCAAAAAAAGAGGGGTGGAGGCCTCCCCAGTCTTGTGGACACAAGAAAACAATAATGTAAAACCAGAACACATGAGCTGCGCGCACAGTGAACAAGCCCGTAGAGACATGTTCACACCACCAAGAGACTTGAAAACACAAAAAAGCACAGTAAAACCAAAAACACTCTGTTGCAAAAAAATCACAGTGGACAGCAAGTGCTGGTAAAAAGATGGAAAAAAACCAGGGTATTTGGTTGATACGTTTTTTGCAAAAAATGTATATTAAGCCGCTCTACCAAACGTCAAGGTATACCCGTATCAGAGCAGTCCTAGCTAATGTATGTAATCCCTATCTGATGTATTTAAAACCTGGTCATATGTACAATACCTGTATGAGCAGGATTCAGAAAAGGAATGTCCATGTGGACACGCTGGACAGAACGGCTCCTGTGCGCACAGCTCAAAAAAAGAGGGGTGGAGGCCTCCCCAGTCTTGTGGACACAAGAAAACAATAATGTAAAACCAGAACACATGAGCTGCGCGCACAGTGAACAAGCCCGTAGAGACATGTTCACACCACCAAGAGACTTGAAAACACAAAAAAGCATAGTAAAACCAAAAACACTCTGTTGCAAAAAAATCACAGTGGACAGCAAGTGCTGGTAAAAAGATGGAAAAAAACAGGGTATTTGGTTGATACGTTTTTTGCAAAAAATGTATATTAAGCCGCTCTACCAAACGTCAAGGTATACCCGTATCAGAGCAGTCCTAGCTAATGTATGTAATCCCTATCTGATGTATTTAAAACCTGGTCATATGTACAATACCTGTATGAGCAGGATTCAGAAAAGGAATGTCCATGTGGACACGCTGGACAGAACGGCTCCTGTGCGCACAGCTCAAAAAAAGAGGGGTGGAGGCCTCCCCAGTCTTGTGGACACAAGAAAACAATAATGTAAAACCAGAACACATGAGCTGCGCGCACAGTGAACAAGCCCGTAGAGACATGTTCACACCACCAAGAGACTTGAAAACACAAAAAAGCACAGTAAAACCAAAAACACTCTGTTGCAAAAAAATCACAGTGGACAGCAAGTGCTGGTAAAAAGATGGAAAAAAAACAGGGTATTTGGTTGATACGTTTTTTGCAAAAAATGTATATTAAGCCGCTCTACCAAACGTCAAGGTATACCCGTATCAGAGCAGTCCTAGCTAATGTATGTAATCCCTATCTGATGTATTTAAAACCTGGTCATATGTACAATACCTTTATGAGCAGGATTCAGAAAAGGAATGTCCATGTGGACACGCTGGACAGAACGGCTCCTGTGCGCACAGCTCAAAAAAAGAGGGGTGGAGGCCTCCCCAGTCTTGTGGACACAAGAAAACAATAATGTAAAACCAGAACACATGAGCTGCGCGCACAGTGAACAAGCCCGTAGAGACATGTTCACACCACCAAGAGACTTGAAAACACAAAAAAGCACAGTAAAACCAAAAACACTCTGTTGCAAAAAAATCACAGTGGACAGCAAGTGCTGGTAAAAAGATGGAAAAAAACAGGGTATTTGGTTGATACGTTTTTTGCAAAAAATGTATATTAAGCCGCTCTACCAAACGTCAAGGTATACCCGTATCAGAGCAGTCCTAGCTAATGTATGTAATCCCTATCTGATGTATTTAAAACCTGGTCATATGTACAATACCTGTATGAGCAGGATTCAGAAAAGGAATGTCCATGTGGACACGCTGGACAGAACGGCTCCTGTGCGCACAGCTCAAAAAAAGAGGGGTGGAGGCCTCCCCAGTCTTGTGGACACAAGAAAACAATAATGTAAAACCAGAACACATGAGCTGCGCGCACAGTGAACAAGCCCGTAGAGACATGTTCACACCACCAAGAGACTTGAAAACACAAAAAAGCACAGTAAAACCAAAAACACTCTGTTGCAAAAAAATCACAGTGGACAGCAAGTGCTGGTAAAAAGATGGAAAAAAACAGGGTATTTGGTTGATACGTTTTTTGCAAAAAATGTATATTAAGCCGCTCTACCAAACGTCAAGGTATACCCGTATCAGAGCAGTCCTAGCTAATGTATGTAATCCCTATCTGATGTATTTAAAACCTGGTCATATGTACAATACCTGTATGAGCAGGATTCAGAAAAGGAATGTCCATGTGGACACGCTGGACAGAACGGCTCCTGTGCGCACAGCTCAAAAAAAGAGGGGTGGAGGCCTCCCCAGTCTTGTGGACACAAGAAAACAATAATGTAAAACCAGAACACATGAGCTGCGCGCACAGTGAACAAGCCCGTAGAGACATGTTCACACCACCAAGAGACTTGAAAACACAAAAAAGCACAGTAAAACCAAAAACACTCTGTTGCAAAAAAATCACAGTGGACAGCAAGTGCTGGTAAAAAGATGGAAAAAAACCAGGGTATTTGGTTGATACGTTTTTTGCAAAAAATGTATATTAAGCCGCTCTACCAAACGTCAAGGTATACCCGTATCAGAGCAGTCCTAGCTAATGTATGTAATCCCTATCTGATGTATTTAAAACCTGGTCATATGTACAATACCTGTATGAGCAGGATTCAGAAAAGGAATGTCCATGTGGACATGCTGGACAGAACGGCTCCTGTGCACACAGCTCAAAAAAAGAGGGGTGGAGGCCTCCCCAGTCTTGTGGACACAAGAAAACAATAATGTAAAACCAGAACACATGAGCTGCGCGCACAGTGAACAAGCCCGTAGAGACATGTTCACACCACCAAGAGACTTGAAAACACAAAAAAGCACAGTAAAACCAAAAACACTCTGTTGCAAAAAAATCACAGTGGACAGCAAGTGCTGGTAAAAAGATGGAAAAAAAACAGGGTATTTGGTTGATACGTTTTTTGCAAAAAATGTATATTAAGCCGCTCTACCAAACGTCAAGGTATACCCGTATCAGAGCAGTCCTAGCTAATGTATGTAATCCCTATCTGATGTATTTAAAACCTGGTCATATGTACAATACCTGTATGAGCAGGATTCAGAAAAGGAATGTCCATGTGGACACGCTGGACAGAACGGCTCCTGTGCGCACAGCTCAAAAAAAGAGGGGTGGAGGCCTCCCCAGTCTTGTGGACACAAGAAAACAATAATGTAAAACCAGAACACTTGAGCTGCGCACACAGTGAACAAGCCCGTAGAGACATGTTCACACCACCAAGAGACTTGAAAACACAAAAAAGCACAGTAAAACCAAAAACACTCTGTTGCAAAAAAATCACAGTGGACAGCAAGTGCTGGTAAAAAGATGGAAAAAAACAGGGTATTTGGTTGATACGTTTTTTGCAAAAAATGTATATTAAGCCGCTCTACCAAACGTCAAGGTATACCCGTATCAGAGCAGTCCTAGCTAATGTATGTAATCCCTATCTGATGTATTTAAAACCTGGTCATATGTACAATACCTGTATGAGCAGGATTCAGAAAAGGAATGTCCATGTGGACACGCTGGACAGAACGGCTCCTGTGCGCACAGCTCAAAAAAAGAGGGGTGGAGGCCTCCCCAGTCTTGTGGACACAAGAAAACAATAATGTAAAACCAGAACACATGAGCTGCGCGCACAGTGAACAAGCCCGTAGAGACATGTTCACACCACCAAGAGACTTGAAAACACAAAAAAGCACAGTAAAACCAAAAACACTCTGTTGCAAAAAAATCACAGTGGACAGCAAGTGCTGGTAAAAAGATGGAAAAAAACAGGGTATTTGGTTGATACGTTTTTTGCAAAAAATGTATATTAAGCCGCTCTACCAAACGTCAAGGTATACCCGTATCATAGCAGTCCTAGCTAATGTATGTAATCCCTATCTGATGTATTTAAAACCTGGTCATATGTACAATACCTGTATGAGCAGGATTCAGAAAAGGAATGTCCATGTGGACACGCTGGACAGAACGGCTCCTGTGCGCACAGCTCAAAAAAAGAGGGGTGGAGGCCTCCCCAGTCTTGTGGACACAAGAAAACAATAATGTAAAACCAGAACACATGAGCTGCGCGCACAGTGAACAAGCCCGTAGAGACATGTTCACACCACCAAGAGACTTGAAAACACAAAAAAGCACAGTAAAACCAAAAACACTCTGTTGCAAAAAAATCACAGTGGACAGCAAGTGCTGGTAAAAAGATGGAAAAAAACAGGGTATTTGGTTGATACGTTTTTTGCAAAAAATGTATATTAAGCCGCTCTACCAAACGTCAAGGTATACCCGTATCAGAGCAGTCCTAGCTAATGTATGTAATCCCTATCTGATGTATTTAAAACCTGGTCATATGTACAATACCTGTATGAGCAGGATTCAGAAAAGGAATGTCCATGTGGACACGCTGGACAGAACGGCTCCTGTGCGCACAGCTCAAAAAAAGAGGGGTGGAGGCCTCCCCAGTCTTGTGGACACAAGAAAACAATAATGTAAAACCAGAACACATGAGCTGCGCGCACAGTGAACAAGCCCGTAGAGACATGTTCACACCACCAAGAGACTTGAAAACACAAAAAAGCACAGTAAAACCAAAAACACTCTGTTGCAAAAAAATCACAGTGGACAGCAAGTGCTGGTAAAAAGATGGAAAAAAAACAGGGTATTTGGTTGATACGTTTTTTGCAAAAAATGTATATTAAGCCGCTCTACCAAACGTCAAGGTATACCCGTATCAGAGCAGTCCTAGCTAATGTATGTAATCCCTATCTGATGTATTTAAAACCTGGTCATATGTACAATACCTGTATGAGCAGGATTCAGAAAAGGAATGTCCATGTGGACACGCTGGACAGAACGGCTCCTGTGCGCACAGCTCAAAAAAAGAGGGGTGGAGGCCTCCCCAGTCTTGTGGACACAAGAAAACAATAATGTAAAACCAGAACACATGAGCTGCGCGCACAGTGAACAAGCCCTGTAGAGACATGTTCACACCACCAAGAGACTTGAAAACACAAAAAAGCACAGTAAAACCAAAAACACTCTGTTGCAAAAAAATCACAGTGGACAGCAAGTGCTGGTAAAAAGATGGAAAAAAACAGGGTATTTGGTTGATACGTTTTTTGCAAAAAATGTATATTAAGCCGCTCTACCAAACGTCAAGGTATACCCGTATCAGAGCAGTCCTAGCTAATGTATGTAATCCCTATCTGATGTATTTAAAACCTGGTCATATGTACAATACCTGTATGAGCAGGATTCAGAAAAGGAATGTCCATGTGGACACGCTGGACAGAACAGCTCCTGTGCGCACAGCTCAAAAAAAGAGGGGTGGAGGCCTCCCCAGTCTTGTGGACACAAGAAAACAATAATGTAAAACCAGAACACATGAGCTGCGCGCACAGTGAACAAGCCCGTAGAGACATGTTCACACCACCAAGAGACTTGAAAACACAAAAAAGCACAGTAAAACCAAAAACACTCTGTTGCAAAAAAATCACAGTGGACAGCAAGTGCTGGTAAAAAGATGGAAAAAAACAGGGTATTTGGTTGATACGTTTTTTGCAAAAAATGTATATTAAGCCGCTCTACCAAACGTCAAGGTATACCCGTATCAGCGCAGTCCTAGCTAATGTATGTAATCCCTATCTGATGTATTTAAAACCTGGTCATATGTACAATACCTGTATGAGCAGGATTCAGAAAAGGAATGTCCATGTGGACACGCTGGACAGAACGGCTCCTGTGCGCACAGCTCAAAAAAAGAGGGGTGGAGGCCTCCCCAGTCTTGTGGACACAAGAAAACAATAATGTAAAACCAGAACACATGAGCTGCGCGCACAGTGAACAAGCCCGTAGAGACATGTTCACACCACCAAGAGACTTGAAAACACAAAAAAGCACAGTAAAACCAAAAACACTCTGTTGCAAAAAAATCACAGTGGACAGCAAGTGCTGGTAAAAAGATGGAAAAAAAACGGTATTTGGTTGATACGTTTTTTGCAAAAAATGTATATTAAGCCGCTCTACCAAACGTCAAGGTATACCCGTATCAGAGCAGTCCTAGCTAATGTATGTAATCCCTATCTGATGTATTTAAAACCTGGTCATATGTACAATACCTGTATGAGCAGGATTCAGAAAAGGAATGTCCATGTGGACACGCTGGACAGAACGGCTCCTGTGCGCACAGCTCAAAAAAAGAGGGGTGGAGGCCTCCCCAGTCTTGTGGACACAAGAAAACAATAATGTAAAACCAGAACACATGAGCTGCGCGCACAGTGAACAAGCCCGTAGAGACATGTTCACACCACCAAGAGACTTGAAAACACAAAAAAGCACAGTAAAACCAAAAACACTCTGTTGCAAAGAAATCACAGTGGACAGCAAGTGCTGGTAAAAAGATGGAAAAAAACAGGGTATTTGGTTGATACGTTTTTTGCAAAAAATGTATATTAAGCCGCTCTACCAAACGTCAAGGTATACCCGTATCAGAGCAGTCCTAGCTAATGTATGTAATCCCTATCTGATGTGTTTAAAACCTGGTCATATGTACAATACCTGTATGAGCAGGATTCAGAAAAGGAATGTCCATGTGGACACGCTGGACAGAACGGCTCCTGTGCGCACAGCTCAAAAAAAGAGGGGTGGAGGCCTCCCCAGTCTTGTGGACACAAGAAAACAATAATGTAAAACCAGAACACATGAGCTGCGCGCACAGTGAACAAGCCCGTAGAGACATGTTCACACCACCAAGAGACTTGAAAACACAAAAAAGCACAGTAAAACCAAAAACACTCTGTTGCAGAAAAATCACAGTGGACAGCAAGTGCTGGTAAAAAGATGGAAAAAAACAGGGTATTTGGTTGATACGTTTTTTGCAAAAAATGTATATTAAGCCGCTCTACCAAACGTCAAGGTATACCCGTATCATAGCAGTCCTAGCTAATGTGTGTAATCCCTATCTGATGTATTTAAAACCTGGTCATATGTACAATACCTGTATGAGCAGGATTCAGAAAAGGAATGTCCATGTGGACACGCTGGACAGAACGGCTCCTGTGCGCACAGCTCAAAAAAAGAGGGGTGGAGGCCTCCCCAGTCTTGTGGACACAAGAAAACAATAATGTAAAACCAGAACACATGAGCTGCGCGCACAGTGAACAAGCCCGTAGAGACATGTTCACACCACCAAGAGACTTGAAAACACAAAAAAGCACAGTAAAACCAAAAACACTCTGTTGCAAAAAAATCACAGTGGACAGCAAGTGCTGGTAAAAAGATGGAAAAAAACAGGGTATTTGGTTGATACGTTTTTTGCAAAAAATGTATATTAAGCCGCTCTACCAAACGTCAAGGTATACCCGTATCAGAGCAGTCCTAGCTAATGTATGTAATCCCTATCTGATGTATTTAAAACCTGGTCATATGTACAATACCTGTATGAGCAGGATTCAGAAAAGGAATGTCCATGTGGACACGCTGGACAGAACGGCTCCTGTGCGCACAGCTCAAAAAAAGAGGGGTGGAGGCCTCCCCAGTCTTGTGGACACAAGAAAACAATAATGTAAAACCAGAACACATGTGCTGCGCGCACAGTGAACAAGCCCGTAGAGACATGTTCACACCACCAAGAGACTTGAAAACACAAAAAAGCACAGTAAAACCAAAAACACTCTGTTGCAAAAAAATCACAGTGGACAGCAAGTGCTGGTAAAAAGATGGAAAAAAACAGGGTATTTGGTTGATACATTTTTTGCAAAAAATGTATATTAAGCCGCTCTACCAAACGTCAAGGTATACCCGTATCAGAGCAGTCCTAGCTAATGTATGTAATCCCTATCTGATGTATTTAAAACCTGGTCATATGTACAATACCTGTATGAGCAGGATTCAGAAAAGGAATGTGCATGTGGACACGCTGGACAGAACGGCTCCTGTGCGCACAGCTCAAAAAAAGAGGGGTGGAGGCCTCCCCAGTCTTGTGGACACAAGAAAACAATAATGTAAAACCAGAACACATGAGCTGCGCGCACAGTGAACAAGCCCGTAGAGACATGTTCACACCACCAAGAGACTTGAAAACACAAAAAAGCACAGTAAAACCAAAAACACTCTGTTGCAAAAAAATCACAGTGGACAGCAAGTGCTGGTAAAAAGATGGAAAAAAACAGGGTATTTGGTTGATACGTTTTTTGCAAAAAATGTATATTAAGCCGCTCTACCAAACGTCAAGGTATACCCGTATCAGAGCAGTCCTAGCTAATGTATGTAATCCCTATCTGATGTATTTAAAACCTGGTCATATGTACAATACCTGTATGAGCAGGATTCAGAAAAGGAATGTCCATGTGGACACGCTGGACAGAACGGCTCCTGTGCGCACAGCTCAAAAAAAGAGGGGTGGAGGCCTCCCCAGTCTTGTGGACACAAGAAAACAATAATGTAAAACCAGAACACATGAGCTGCGCGCACAGTGAACAAGCCCGTAGAGACATGTTCACACCACCAAGAGACTTGAAAACACAAAAAAGCACAGTAAAACCAAAAACACTCTGTTGCAAAAAAATCACAGTGGACAGCAAGTGCTGGTAAAAAGATGGAAAAAAACCAGGGTATTTGGTTGATACGTTTTTTGCAAAAAATGTATATTAAGCCGCTCTACCAAACGTCAAGGTATACCCGTATCAGAGCAGTCCTAGCTAATGTATGTAATCCCTATCTGATGTATTTAAAACCTGGTCATATGTACAATACCTGTATGAGCAGGATTCAGAAAAGGAATGTCCATGTGGACACGCTGGACAGAACGGCTCCTGTGCGCACAGCTCAAAAAAAGAGGGGTGGAGGCCTCCCCAGTCTTGTGGACACAAGAAAACAATAATGTAAAACCAGAACACATGAGCTGCGCGCACAGTGAACAAGCCCGTAGAGACATGTTCACACCACCAAGAGACTTGAAAACACAAAAAAGCACAGTAAAACCAAAAACACTCTGTTGCAAAAAAATCACAGTGGACAGCAAGTGCTGGTAAAAAGATGGAAAAAAAACAGGGTATTTGGTTGATACGTTTTTTGCAAAAAATGTATATTAAGCCGCTCTACCAAACGTCAAGGTATACCCGTATCAGAGCAGTCCTAGCTAATGTATGTAATCCCTATCTGATGTATTTAAAACCTGGTCATATGTACAATACCTGTATGAGCAGGATTCAGAAAAGGAATGTCCATGTGGACACGCTGGACAGAACGGCTCCTGTGCGCACAGCTCAAAAAAAGAGGGGTGGAGGCCTCCCCAGTCTTGTGGACACAAGAAAACAATAATGTAAAACCAGAACACATGAGCTGCGCGCACAGTGAACAAGCCCGTAGAGACATGTTCACACCACCAAGAGACTTGAAAACACAAAAAAGCACAGTAAAACCAAAAACACTCTGTTGCAAAAAAATCACAGTGGACAGCAAGTGCTGGTAAAAAGATGGAAAAAAAACAGGGTATTTGGTTGATACGTTTTTTGCAAAAAATGTATATTAAGCCGCTCTACCAAACGTCAAGGTATACCCGTATCAGAGCAGTCCTAGCTAATGTATGTAATCCTTATCTGATGTATTTAAAACCTGGTCATATGTACAATACCTGTATGAGCAGGATTCAGAAAAGGAATGTCCATGTGGACACGCTGGACAGAACGGCTCCTGTGCGCACAGCTCAAAAAAAGAGGGGTGGAGGCCTCCCCAGTCTTGTGGACACAAGAAAACAATAATGTAAAACCAGAACACATGAGCTGCGCGCACAGTGAACAAGCCCGTAGAGACTCCGTACTCCTGCTTTATAGCCACAAGGAGACCTGCATCAAAGGCATCTCTCCCAGCAAAGGGAGCCCCAGTGTGTACCGATGAGGAGCCAAAGCTCTAATGCATCTCTGTCTACAGATCTGGCTTTGCTGATATTCCTAGACATGTTTCAAGGTTCTTTAGAGAAAATCTGTCACCAGGTTTCACAATGCAATCTATATGCATCGTGAAGCAGACCTGATGATGCTGGTGTATTTACCTTAAAAATCCATCTCAGCATCCATGTTTTTTTTTTATTATTAACCTTTTAAAATCTCAACAACATTTTAAAGGAGTATTCCCATCTCCAAGATCCTATTCCAATATGTATTAGGTGTGATAATAATAATATTAGCAAATACCTCCAATAAGAAAAGTAGCATAGTTCTTCTGATTCACTATGTCTCTTTCCTATTTCCAGGGCATGGCAGTAGCTTAGGAATGCAGGTCAGAGTTGAACAAACTTCTTCAGGATAAAAAAAAACACATACAAATGCGTAGATTGATAGAACTGCTCTTTGTTCAACACCATCATCTCCATTTCATATCTTTTTGACCAGCAGATTTATCTGTATTTCCCTTTCTACTGTTGCATTTACAGCTGCTTTTATTCCAGCATACGGAGCAGCAGTATCTGCTATCTAGTGATGAGCGAGCACGCTCGTCACTGCTCTTCACTCGCTCGAGCATCAGTGTGCTCGAGATGCTCGTTACTCAGCGAGTATTTTTGAATGATCTCGTGCAAGCTCGAGTTCCTGCCCCGCATGTTTAACGCTTGCTAGACAGCTAATAAACATACGGGGATTGCCTGCCAGTCACTATACATGCTGTAGCCATCTTGGTTGTGGCATTACTGTGATTGGCTGATGGCATAATGTCATCAGGCCTATATAAGATCCATGACACATGCTCAGTACAGTGTACCAACGGACACAGGCAGAGCAGGGAAAGGTGCTGCGCTGCTGAGTTAGGGACAGAGTTTTAGGTGTGTTTAGGCAGGGATTAGACTCCATCAATATTTCTTTCAAGTTCAACAACATACCTTATCAGGGCTAATTATGATCAATATTCATACTGCTGTTAGCAGCACTTAAGGTACCTTCACACATAACGATTTCGTTAACGATATCGTTGCGTTTCGTGACGTAACAACGATATCGTTAAGGAAATCGTTATGTGTGACAGCGACCAACGATCAGGCCCCTGCTGGGAGATCGTTGGTCGCTGAAGAAAGTCCAGAACTTTGTTTCGTCGCTGGATCTCCCGCTGACATCGCTGGATCGGCGTGTGTGACACCGATCCAGCGATGTCTTCACTGGTAACCAGGGTAAACATCGGGTAACTAAGCGCAGGGCCGCGCTTAGTAACCCGATGTTTACCCTGGTTACCAGCGTAAAAGTAAAAAAAAAACACTACATACTTACCTACCGCTGTCTGTCCCCGGCGCTCTGCTTCTCTGCACTCCTCCTGCACTGGCTGTGAGCACAGCGGCCGGAAAGCAGAGCGGTGACGTCACCGCTCTGCTTTCCGGCCGCTGGGCTTACACAGGGCAGAGAAGCAGAGCACCGAGAGACAGACACCGGAAGGTAAGTATGAAGTGTTTGTTTTGTTTTTACTTTTACGCTGGTAACCAGGGTAAACATCGGGTTACTAAGCGCGGCCCTGCGCTTAGTAACCCGATGTTTACCCTGGTTACCGGCATCGTTGGTCGCTGGAGAGCGGTCTGTGTGACAGCTCTCCAGCGTCCAAACAGCGACGCTGCAGCAATCCGGATCGTTGTCGGTATCGCTGCAGCGTCGCTCAGTGTGACAGTACCTTAAGGGAAAGATTGTGCCAAAGGGATAGTGTAGGACAGAATAGGGTTGATTGCACATCCTTTCTGCTGCAACTCATACCAAATGGCCTTCACAGGGCTATTCATATTCTTTTTGCTCTTAATTATGCAAATTGTTCTGAGCAGGGAAAGATTATACAACATTTATACTGCGCCAGTTGTGCGTCAAAAGCATACAGCCATATTTGGTTGGTTATTAATAGCATCACTATATTGCTACTGCAGTGTAACAAGTCCATCTGAGGTGGGCAAATTTTCCTACAATACTAATCCTGCAAAGTTTAGGGAGGGAAAAGTTTTGGAAGATGGAGAAATATAGGTATAGAACAATTCCAAATAGTTCATTTCTTACATTACATGAGTGATATCTATTGTAAATTCTACAATCGCTCAGAAACTGAAAAATCCTTGCAATGCACAGTGTGCGCGCTGGGGGTATTCAAAGGTCTGCAGTCACACAGAGTGACTGCAGACTTTTCATTTTAGACTGGACAGTATAGTCCTCCATACAGTATTATGGCCACCAAATAGTCATTCATATAGTATTACAGGCACCTCATAGTCCTCCATACCATATTATGGGCACCACATAGTCATTCATACAGTATTACGGGCACCTCATAGTCCTCCAATACAGTATTATGGTCACCACATAGTCCTCCAAACAGTATTATGGGCACCGCATAGTCATTCTTACAGTATTATAGGAACCACATAGTCCTCCATACAGTATTATGGGCACTACATAGTCCCCAATACAGTATTATGGGCACCACATAGTCCTCCATACAGTATCATGGGCACTACATAGTCCTCCAATAGAGTATTATGGGCACATGGTTGTCCGTACAGTATTATGGGCACCACATTGTTCTCCATACAGTATTATGGACACTACATAGTCCTCCAGTACAGTATTATGGGCACCACATTATCCTTCATGCAGTATTATGGGGACCACATAGTGGCCCATACTGTATTATGGGCATCACAATTCTCCATAAAGTATTATGGGCACCACATAGTTCGCTATACATTAAAATGGACCCCACATAGTGCTTCATACAGTATAATGGGCCCTACATAGTGCTTCATACAGTATAATGGGCCACACATAGTACTCCATGCAGTATAATGGGCCCCATATATTACTCCATACAGTATAATGGGCCCCAAATATTGCTTCATACAGTATAATGGCCCTTCATAGTGCTCCATACAGTATTATTGGCCCCTTATATTACTTCATACAATATAATGGACCCCATATATTGCTCCATACAGTATAATGGGCCCACAAAGTGCTACATATAGTATACTGTATAGGGCAGCACGGTGGCGCAGTGGTTAGCACAGCAGCCTTGCAGCGCTGGGGTCCTGGGTTTAATCCCACCCAGGACAACATCTGCAAAGAGTTTGTATGTTCTCTCCGTGTTTGCGTGGGTTTCCTCCGGGCACTCCGGTTTCCTCCCACATTCCAAAGACATACTGATAGGGATTCTAGATTGTGAGCTCCATCGGGGACAGCGATGATAATGTGTGCAAAACTGTAAAGCGCTGTGGAATATGTTAGCGCTATATAAAAATAAAGATTATTATTATACTGGCCCAATATATTGCTTCATACAGTATAATGGGCCCCATATATTGCTGCATAGAGTATAATGGCCCCACATAGTGCTCCATACAGTATAATGGGCCCCATATAGTGCTCCATACAGTATAATGGGCTCAATATAGTCCTCCATTCAGTATATTGGCCCCACATAGTGCTACATACAGTATAATGGGCCCCCTATATTACTCCACGTAGTATAATGGGCCTGCTGTATTGCTTCATACAGAATAATGTATCCCCTATATTGCTCCATACAGAATAATGGGCCCTATATATTGCTACATTCATAAAAAAAAAAATAATCAAGTTCTCACCTCTCCCCGTTCCTCGCTGCTCCGGTCACTACCACTCCGGTTTCCTCAGCGTCTTCTGACTCTCTGCAAAGAGAGGCCTATTTCTTGCCATTACCATGAGTGCGTACTGTTATTTCCCCTTTGTACACCTGTTTCGTGTTTGGTGAATTTTATCTTTTATATTTAATAAAAATGTATTTTATGGGACCATATGGCTGCTTGTGTCTCTGTTTTTTTGGTTTTCATATATTGATTGGCAGCTGGCCCCGACTATTTATCCATATATAGCATATAGTACTCTGTAGATTCCATTGTGTTATTGGATTTTACTATTCTTAATATGCTGGCTTTAGTATTATTATAAAGAGGGTGTGTTGTAGTGATTGCACCCTCTGCACTGAGACATCACAGAGAATCAGAAGACGCTGAGGAGACCGGAATAGCAGAGACCAGAGCAATGGAGAATGGAGAGAGGTGAGTATTGTAAACAATTTATGGTGCCGGGGTGGTGGTGCCAGCTCTGGTACCGGGTACCCCAAACTCACGGGATCCATAGCTTGTCGGTATTCCTGCCCGAGAGTGAGCTCCCCAACTGACTATGGCCCCGGCACTTGCCTGGGTGTTGTGAATTCTGTTATCGAACTCCCTCCTGTGGTCATGAATGGTACTTCGGCGAGTTCTGTCCATGGACTCCCTCTGGTGGCTGTGAGTGGAGCTGCTGCTTCTGAGGTTCCTTCCACAGATGACGTAGGTTATTCTTTGGCTGGCTGCTCTATTTAACTCCACTCAGATCGTTACTCCAGGCCAGCTGTCAATGTTCTTGTACTTGTTCAGTTCGCTCTTGGATCTTTCTGGTGACATGTCTACTCCAGCAGAAGCTACAGTGGGGCAAAAAAGTATTTAGTCAGTCGGCAATAGTGCAAGTTCCACCACTTAAAAAGATGAGAGGCGTCTGCAATTTTCATCATAGGTAGACCTCAACTATGGGAGACAAACTGAGAAAAAAAAATCCAGAAAATCACATTGTCTGTTTTTTTTAACATTTTATTTGCATATTATGGTGGAAAATAAGTATTTGGTCAGAAACAAGCAATCAAGATTTCTGGCTCTCACAGACCTGTAACTTCTTCTTTAAGAGTCTCCTCTTTCCTCCACTCATTACCTGTAGTAATGGCACCTGTTTAAACTTGTTATCAGTATAAAAAGACACCTGTGCACACCCTCAAACAGTCTGACTCCAAACTCCACTATGGTGAAGACCAAAGAGCTGTCAAAGGACACCAGAAACAAAATTGTAGCCCTGCACCAGGCTGGGAAGACTGAATCTGCAATAGCCAACCAGCTTGGAGTGAAGAAATCAACAGTGGGAGCAATAATTAGAAAATGGAAGACATACAAGACCACTGATAATCTCCCTCGATCTGGGGCTCCACGCAAAATCCCACCCCGTGGGGTCAGAATGATCACAAGAAGGGTGAGCAAAAATCCCAGAATCACGCGGGGGGACCTAGTAAATGAACTGCAGAGAGCTGGGACCAATGTAACAAGGCCTACCATAAGTAACACACTACGCCACCATGGACTCAGATTCTGCAGTGCCAGACGTGTCCCACTGCTTAAGCCAGTACATGTCCGGGCCCGTCTGAAGTTTGCTAGAGAGCATTTGGATGATCCAGAGGAGTTTTGGGAGAATGTCCTATGGTCTGATGAAACCAAACTGGAACGGTTTGGTAGAAACACAACTTGTCGTGTTTGGAGGAAAAAGAATACTGAGTTGCATCCATCAAACACCATACCTACTGTAAAGCATGGTGGTGGAAACATCATGCTTTGGGGCTGTTTCTCTGCAAAGGGGCCAGGACGACTGATCCGGGTACATGAAAGAATGAATGGGGCCATGTATCGTGAGATTTTGAGTGCAAACCTCCTTCCATCAGCAAGAGCATTGAAGATGAAACGTGGCTGGGTCTTTCAACATGACAATGATCCAAAGCACACCGCGAGGGCAACGAAGGAGTGGCTTCGTAAGAAGCATTTCAAGGTCCTGGAGTGGCCTAGCCAGTCTCCAGATCTCAACCCTATAGAAAACCTTTGGAGGGAGTTGAAAGTCCGTGTTGCCAAGCGAAAAGCCAAAAACATCACTGCTCTAGAGGAGATCTGCATGGAGGAATGGGCCAACATACCAACAACAGTGTGTGGCAACCTTGTGAAGACTTACAGAAAACGTTTGACCTCTGTCATTGCCAACAAAGGATATATTACAAAGTATTGAGATGAAATTTTGTTTCTGACCAAATACTTATTTTCCACCATAATATGCAAATAAAATGTTAAAAAACAGACAATGTGATTTTCTGGATTTTTTTTTTCTCAGTTTGTCTCCCATAGTTGAGGTCTACCTATGATGTAAATTACAGACGCCTCTCATCTTTTTAAGTGGTGGAACTTGCACTATTGCTGACTGACTAAATACTTTTTTGCCCCACTGTAAGTCCCTGCTAGTTAATTATTTGTTCATTGTTTCCTTGTCCAGCTGGCTATCATGATTTTTCCTTGCTAGCTGGAAGCTCTGGGATGCAGAGTGGCACCTCCGCACCGTGAGTCGGTGCGGAGGTCTTTTTGCACACTCTGCGTGGTCTTTTTGTAGTTTTTTGTGCTGACCGCAAAGATACCTTTCCTATCCTCAGTCTGTTTAGTAAGTCTGACCTCCCTTTGCTGAAACCTGTTTCATTTCTGTGTTTGTGACTTTCATCTTAACTCACAGTCAATATATGTGGGGGGCTGCCTTTTCCTTTGGGGAATTTCTCTGAGGCAAGGCAGGCTTTATTTTCTATCTTTAGTTAGCTCTTAGGCTGTGAAGAGGCGTCTAGGTCGTGTTAGGTACGCTCCACGGCTATTTCTAGTTGTGTGATAGGATTAGGGGTTGCGGTCAGCAGAGCTCCCACTTCCCAGAGCTTCTCCTGTGTGAGTTTAAACATCAGGTCGTTCCGGGTGCTCCTAACCACCAGGGTCATAACAGTACAGCTGGCCCAAAGTATTAATGCATCTCAATAGAGGGATAAGAGAAGTTCTGAGACCATTTTTTTTTCTCTGCAGTGTTTTTTGTCTTTCTTTTCCCCTTAACCTCTGGGTGGTTCAGGACACAGGTGTAGTTATGGACATTCAAGGTCTGTCCTCTTGTGTGGATCATCTCACTGCAAGGGTACAAAACATTCAAGATTTTGTGGTTCAGAATCTGATGTTAGAGCCTAGAATTCCAATTCCTGATTTGTTTTCTGGAGATAGATCTAAGTTCCTGAATTTCAAAAATAATTGTAAACTGTTTCTAGCTTTGAAACCCCGCTCCTCTGGTGACCCCGTTCAACAAGTAAAAATCATTATTTCTTTGTTGCGTGGTGACCCTCAAGACTGGGCATTTTCCCTTGCGCCAGGAGATCCTGCATTGCGTGATGTAGATGTGTTTTTTCTGGCGCTTGGATTGCTTTATGATGAACCAAATTCAGTGGATCAGGCAGAGAAAATCTTGCTGGCTTTGTGTCAGGGTCAGGATGAAGCGGAGGTGTACTGTCAGAAGTTTAGAAAGTGGTCTGTGCTTACTCAGTGGAATGAGTGTGTCCTGGCGGCAATTTTCAGAAAGGGTCTTTCTGAAGCCCTTAAGGATGTCATGGTGGGATTTCCCACGCCTGCTGGTCTGAATGAGTCTATGTCCTTGGCCATTCAGATCGATCGGCGCTTGCGTGAGCGCAAAGCTGTGCACCATTTGGCGGTATTCTCTGAGCATAGGCCTGAGCCTATGCAATGTGATAGGACTTTGACCAGAGCTGAACGGCAAGAACACAGACGTCGGAATGGGCTGTGTTTTTACTGTGGTGAATCCACTCATGCTATCTCCGATTGTCCTAAGCGCAGTAAGCGGTTCGCTAGATCTGCCACCATTGGTACGGTACAGTCTAAATTTCTTTTGTCCGTTACTCTAATTTGCTCTCTGTCGTCCTATTCTGTTATGGCATTTGTGGATTCAGGCGCTGCCCTGAATTTGATGGACTTGGAGTTTGCCAGGCGCTGTGGTTTTTTCTTGGAGCCCTTGCAGTATCCTATTCCATTGAGAGGAATTGATGCTACGCCTTTGGCCAAGAATAAGCCTCAGTACTGGACTCAATTGACCATGTGCATGGCTCCTGCACATCAGGAGGATATTCGCTTTTTGGTGTTGCATAATCTGCATTATGTGGTCGTTTTGGGGTTGCCATGGCTACAGGTCCATAATTCAGTATTGGATTGGAAATCTATGTCTGTGTCCGGCTGGGGTTGTCAGGGGGTACATGGTGATGTTCCATTGCTGTCAATTTCCCCTTCCACTCCTTCTGAAGTCCCTGAGTTTTTGTCAGATTACCGGGATGTATTTGAAGAGCCCAAATCCGGTGCCCTACCTCCTCATAGGGATTGCGATTGTGCTATTAATTTGATTCCTGGTAGTAAGTTTCCTAAGGGCCGACTGTTTAATTTATCTGTGCCAGAGCACGCCGCTATGCGGAGTTATATAAAGGAATCCTTGGAGAAAGGTCATATTCGCCCGTCGTCATCACCGTTGGGAGCAGGGTTCTTTTTTGTGGCCAAGAAGGATGGCTCTTTGAGACCTTGTATTGATTACCGCCTTCTTAATAAGATCACAGTCAAATTTCAGTACCCTTTGCCGCTGCTGTCTTATTTGTTTGCTCGGATTAAGGGGGCTAGTTGGTTCACCAAGATAGATCTTCGAGGGGCGTATAATCTTGTGCGAATTAAACAGGGCGATGAATGGAAAACAGCATTTAATACGCCCGAGGGCCATTTTGAGTACCTGGTTATGCCATTCGGGCTTTCTAATGCTCCATCTGTGTTTCAGTCCTTTATGCATGACATCTTCCGAGAGTACCTGGATAGATTCATGATTGTATGTTTGGATGATATTTTGGTCTTTTCAGATGATTGGGAGTCTCATGTGAAGCAGGTCAGTATGGTGTTCCAGGTCCTTCGTGCTAATTCCTTGTTTGTGAAGGGGTTGAAATGTCTCTTTGGCGTTCAGAAGGTTTCTGTTGTGAATTCTGTTGTCGGGCTCCCTCCTGTGGTCATGAATGGTACTTCGGCTGGTTCTGTCCATGGACTTCCTCTGGTGGGTGTTTCTGAGTTTCACAGGTGACGAGGTTAATTCGTTAGCTGCTGCTCTATTTAACTCCACTTAGATCTTTGCTCCATGCCACCTGTCAATGTTCCAGTATTGGTCTGTTCACTCCTGGATCGTTCTTGTGACCTGTCTACCCATCAGAAGCTAAGTTCCAGCTTGTATTTCTTTGCTTTGCTATTTTTCTGTCCAGCTTGCTATTTAATTTGTTGTCTTGCTTGCTGGAAGCTCTGGAACGCAGAGGGAGCGCCTCCGCACCGTGAGTCGGTTAGGAGGGTCTTTTTGCGCCCTCTGCGTGGTCTTTTTGTAGGATTTTGTGCTGACCGCAAAGTAACCTTTCCTATCCTCGGTCTGTTCAGTAAGTCGGGCCTCACTTTGCTAAATCTATTTCATCTCTGTGTTTGTATTTTCATCTTTACTCACAGTCATTATATGTGGGGGGCTGCCTTTTCCTTTGGGGAATTTCTCTGAGGCAAGGTAGGCTTTATTTTTCTATCTTCAGGGCTAGCTAGTTTCTTAGGCTGTGCCAAGTTGCATAGGGAGCGTTAGGCGCAATCCACGTCTATTTCTAGTGTGTTTGATAGGTTTAGGGATTGCGGTCAGCAGAGTTCCCACGTCCCAGAGCTCGTCCTTATTATCAGTAACTATCAGGTCATTCCGTGTGCTCTTAACCACCAGGTCCATTATTGTCCTGACCACCAGGTCATAACAGTACAGGTGGCCCAAAGTACTAATGCATCTCAATAGAGGGATAAGAGAGGTTCTGAGACCATTTTTTTTTCTTTGCAGTGTATTTTGTCTCTATTTTCCCCTTTACCTCTGGGTGGTTCAGGACACTGGTGTAAACATGGACATTCAAGGTCTGTCCTCTTGGATGGATAATCTCACTACAAGGATACAAAACATTCAAGATTTTGTGGTTCAGAATCCGATGTCAGAGCCTAGGATTCCAATTCCTGATTTGTTTTTTGGTGATAGATCTAAGTTCTTGAATTTCAAAAATAATTGTAAATTGTTTCTTGCCTTGAAACCTTGCTCCTCAGGTGACCCTGTTCAACAAGTAAAGATCATTATTTCTTTGTTACGTGGTGTGTTATGGCTGGCAATCAGGCAACACAGCGTGCAGTAATCAGCGCACATACAGAGATCTGGCAATAACCAAAAACAATAGGACGAGCTCTGAGACGTGGAATCTCTGTAGACTGCAGTACCTGATCTATCCTCACACAACTATAAGCAGCAGTGGATTGCGCCTAACAACTACCTATGCAACTCGGCACTGCCTGAGGAGCTGACTAGCCTGAAGATAGAAATACAAGCCTGACTTACCTCAGAGAAAAACCCCAAAGGAATAGGCAGCCCCCCACATATAATGACTGTTAGCAAGATGAAAAGACAAACGTAGGAATGAAATAGATTCAGCAAAGTGAGGCCCGATATTCTAGACAGAGCGAGGATAGCAAAGAGAACTATGCAGTCTACAAAAAACCCTAAAACGAAAACCACGCAAAGGGGCAAAAAGACCCACCGTGCCGAACTAACAGCACGGCGGTGCACCCCTCTGCTTCTCAGAGCTTCCAGCAAAAGACAATAGCAAGCTGGACAGAAAAAAACTGAAAACAAACTAGAAGCACTTATCTAGCAGAGCAGCAGGCCCAAGGAAAGATGCAGTAGCTCAGATCCAACACTGGAACATTGACAAGGAGCAAGGAAGACAGACTCAGGTGGAGCTAAATAGCAAGGCAGCCAACGAGCTCACCAAAACACCTGAGGGAGGAAGCCCAGAGACTGCAATACCACTTGTGACCACAGAAGTGAACTCAGCCACAGAATTCACAACAGTACCCCCCCCTTGAGGAGGGGTCACCGAACCCTCACCAGAACCCCCAGGCCGACCAGGATGAGCCACATGAAAGGCACGAACAAGATCTGGGGCATGGACATCAGAGGCAAAAACCCAGGAATTATCTTCCTGAGCATAACCCTTCCATTTGACCAGATACTGGAGTTTCCGTCTAGAGACACGAGAATCCAAAATCTTCTCCACAATATACTCCAATTCCCCCTCCACCAAAACAGGGGCAGGAGGCTCCACAGATGGAACCATAGGTGCCACGTATCTCCTCAACAACGACCTATGGAACACATTATGCATGGAAAAGGAGTCTGGGAGGGTCAGACGAAAAGACACCGGATTGAGAATCTCAGAAATCCTATACGGACCAATAAAACGAGGTTTAAATTTAGGAGAGGAAACCTTCATAGGAATATGACGAGAAGACAACCAAACCAAATCCCCAACACGAAGTCGGGGTCCCACACGGCGTCTGCGATTAGCGAAAAGCTGAGCCTTCTCCTGGGACAAGGTCAAATTGTCCACTACCTGAGTCCAGATCTGCTGCAACCTGTCCACCACAGAATCCACACCAGGACAGTCCGAAGACTCAACCTGTCCTGAAGAGAAACGAGGATGGAACCCAGAATTGCAGAAAAATGGAGAGACCAAGGTAGCCGAGCTGGCCCGATTATTAAGGGCGAACTCAGCCAACGGCAAAAATGACACCCAATCATCCTGGTCAGCGGAAACAAAACATCTCAGATATGTTTCCAAGGTCTGATTGGTTCGTTCGGTCTGGCCATTAGTCTGAGGATGGAAGGCCGAGGAGAAAGATAGGTCAATGCCCATCCTACCACAAAAGGCTCGCCAGAACCTCGAGACAAACTGGGAACCTCTGTCAGAAACAATATTCTCAGGAATGCCATGTAAACGAACCACATGCTGGAAGAACAAAGGCACCAAATCAGAGGAGGAAGGCAATTTAACCAAGGGCACCAGATGGACCATTTTAGAAAAGCGATCACAGACCACCCAAATGACCGACATTTTTTGAGAAACGGGAAGGTCAGAAATGAAATCCATCGAAATATGTGTCCAAGGCCTCTTCGGGACCGGCAAGGGCAAAAGCAACCCACTGGCACGTGAACAGCAGGGCTTAGCCCTAGCACAAATTCCACAGGACTGCACAAAAGCACGCACATCCCGTGACAGAGATGGCCACCAGAAGGATCTAGCAACCAACTCCCTGGTACCAAAGATTCCTGGATGACCGGCCAGCACCGAACAATGAAGTTCAGAGATAACTTTACTAGTCCACCTATCAGGGACGAACAGTTTCTCGGCCGGACAACGATCAGGTTTATTAGCCTGAAATTTCTGCAACACTCTCCGCAAATCAGGGGAGATGGCAGACACAATAACTCCTTCCTTGAGGATACTCGCCGGCTCAGATAACCCCGGAGAGTCGGGCACAAAACTCCTAGACAGAGCATCCGCCTTCACATTTTTAGAGCCCGGAAGGTATGAAATCACAAAATCAAAACGAGCAAAAAATAACGACCAACGGGCCTGTCTAGGATTCAAGCGCTTGGCAGACTCGAGATAAGTCAAGTTCTTATGATCAGTCAATACCACCACGCGATGCTTAGCACCCTCAAGCCAATGACGCCACTCCTCGAATGCCCACTTCATGGCCAGCAACTCTCGGTTGCCCACATCATAATTACGCTCAGCAGCAGAAAATTTCCTGGAAAAGAAAGCACATGGTTTGAACACTGAGCAACCAGAACCTCTCTGTGACAAAACCGCCCCTGCACCAATCTCAGAAGTATCAACCTCGACCTGGAACGGAAGAGAAACATCAGGTTGACACAACACAGGGGCACAGCAAAAACGACGCTTCAACTCCTGAAAAGCTTCCACGGCAGCAGAAGACCAATTAACCAAATCAGCACCCTTCTTGGTCAAATCGGTCAATGGTCTGGCAATGCTAGAAAAATTACAGATGAAGCGACGATAAAAATTAGCAAAGCCCAGGAATTTCTGCAGACTTTTTAGAGATGTCGGCTGAGTCCAATCCTGGATGGCCTGAACCTTAACCGGATCCATCTCGATAGTAGAAGGGGAAAAGATGAACCCCAAAAATGAAACTTTCTGCACACCGAAGAGACACTTTGATCCCTTCACGAACAAGGAATTAGCACGCAGTACCTGGAAAACCATTCTGACTTGCTTCACATGAGACTCCCAATCATCTGAGAAGATCAAAATGTCATCCAAGTAAACAATCAAGAATTTATCCAGATACTCACGGAAAATGTCATGCATAAAAGACTGAAAAACAGATGGAGCATTGGCAAGTCCGAACGGCATCACCAGATACTCAAAATGACCCTCGGGCGTATTAAATGCCGTTTTCCATTCATCTCCCTGCCTGATTCTCACCAGATTATACGCACCACGAAGATCAATCTTAGTAAACCAACTAGCCCCCTTAATCCGAGCAAACAAGTCAGAAATCAATGGCAAGGGATACTGAAACTTAACAGTGATCTTATTAAGAAGGCGGTAATCAATACACGGTCTTAGCGAACCATCCTTCTTGGCTACAAAAAAGAACCCTGCTCCCAATGGTGACGACGATGGGCGAATATGTCCCTTCTCCAGGGACTCCTTCACATAACTGCGCATAGCGGTGTGTTCAGGTACGGACAAATTAAATAAACGACCCTTAGGGAATTTACTACCAGGAATCAAATCGATAGCACAATCACAATTCCTATGCGGAGGTAGGGCATCAGACTTGGACTCTTCAAATACATCCTGAAAGTCCGACAAGAACTCTGGGATGTCAGAAGGAATGGATGACGAAATAGACAAAAATGGAACATCACCATGTACTCCCTGACAACCCCAGCTGGTTACCGACATAGAGTTCCAATCCAATACTGGATTATGGGTTTGTAGCCATGGCAACCCCAACACGACCACATCATGCAAATTATGCAGTACCAGAAAGCGAATAACTTCCTGATGTGCAGGAGCCATGCACATGGTCAGCTGGGCCCAGTACTGAGGCTTATTCTTGGCCAAAGGTGTAGCATCAATTCCTCTCAACGGAATAGGACACCGCAAAGGCTTCAAGAAAAATCCACAACGTTTAGCATAATCCAAATCCATCAGATTCAGGGCAGCGCCTGAATCCACAAACGCCATGACAGAATACGATGACAAAGAGCACATTAAGGTAATGGACAAAAGGAATTTGGACTGTACAGTACCAATAATGGCAGAGCTATCGAACCGCCTAGTGCGTTTAGGACAATTAGAAATAGCATGAGTAGAATCACCACAATAGAAACACAGTCTGTTCAGACGTCTGTGTTCTTGCCGTTCTACTTTAGTCATAGTCCTGTCGCACTGCATAGGCTCAGGTTTACTCTCAGGCAGTACCGCCAGATGGTGCACAGATTTACGCTCGCGCAAGCGACGACCGATCTGAATGGCCAAGGACATAGACTCATTCAAACCAGCAGGCATAGGAAATCCCACCATTACATCCTTAAGAGCTTCAGAGAGACCCTTTCTGAACAAAGCCGCTAGTGCAGATTCATTCCACAGAGTGAGTACTGACCATTTCCTAAATTTCTGACAATATACTTCTACATCATCCTGACCCTGGCATAAAGCCAGCAGATTTTTCTCAGCCTGATCCACTGAATTAGGCTCATCGTAAAGCAATCCGAGCGCCAGGAAAAATGCATCAACATTACTCAATGCAGAATCTCCTGGTGCAAGAGAAAACGCCCAGTCCTGTGGGTCGCCGCGCAAAAAAGAAATAATAATCAAAACCTGTTGAATAGGATTACCAGAAGAATGAGGTTTCAAGGCCAAAAATAGCTTACAATTATTTCTGAAGCTCAGGAACTTAGTTCTGTCACCAAAAAACAAATCAGGAATCGGAATTCTTGGTTCTAGCATCGATTTCTGATCAATAGTATCTTGAATCTTTTGTACATTTACAACGAGATTATCCATTGAGGAGCACAGAGCCTGAATATCCATGTCCACAGCTGTGTCCTGAAGCACTCTAATCTCTAGGGGAAAAAAAAGACTGAAGACAGAGCTAAGAAAAAAAAATGATGTCAGGATTTCTTTTTTCCCTCTATTGGGAATCATTGGTGGGGCTCCTTGTACTGTTATGGCTGGCAATCAGGCAACACAGCGTGCAGTAATCAGCGCACATACAGAGATCTGGCAATAGCCAAAAACAATAGGACGAGCTCTGAGACGTGGAATCTCTGTAGACTGCAGTACCTGATCTATCCTCACACAACTATAAGCAGCAGTGGATTGCGCCTAACAACTACCTATGCAACTCGGCACTGCCTGAGGAGCTGACTAGCCTGAAGATAGAAATACAAGCCTGACTTACCTCAGAGAAAAACCCCAAAGGAATAGGCAGCCCCCCACATATAATGACTGTTAGCAAGATGAAAAGACAAACGTAGGAATGAAATAGATTCAGCAAAGTGAGGCCCGATATTCTAGACAGAGCGAGGATAGCAAAGAGAACTATGCAGTCTACAAAAAACCCTAAAACGAAAACCACGCAAAGGGGCAAAAAGACCCACCGTGCCGAACTAACAGCACGGCGGTGCACCCCTCTGCTTCTCAGAGCTTCCAGCAAAAGACAATAGCAAGCTGGACAGAAAAAAACAGAAAACAAACTAGAAGCACTTATCTAGCAGAGCAGCAGGCCCAAGGAAAGATGCAGTAGCTCAGATCCAACACTGGAACATTGACAAGGAGCAAGGAAGACAGACTCAGGTGGAGCTAAATAGCAAGGCAGCCAACGAGCTCACCAAAACACCTGAGGGAGGAAGCCCAGAGACTGCAATACCACTTGTGACCACAGAAGTGAACTCAGCCACAGAATTCACAACAGTGGTGACCCTCAAGACTGGGCATTTTCCCTTGCGCCAGGAGATCCGGCATTGCGTGATGTTGATGCGTTTTTCCTGGCGCTTGGATTGCTTTATGACTAACCTAATTCAGTGGATCAGGCAGAGAAAATCTTGCTGGCTCTGTGTCAGGGTCAGGATGAAGCGGAGATATATTGTCAGAAGTTTAGAAAGTGGTCTGTGCTCACTCAGTGGAATGAATGTGCCCTGGCAGCAATCTTCAGAAAGGGCCTCTCTGAAGCCCTTAAGGATGTCATGGTGGGGTTTCCCATGCCTGCTGGTCTGAATGAGTCTATGTCCTTGGCCATTCAGATCGATCGACGCTTGCGTGAGCGTAAAGCTGTGCACCATTTGGCGGTACTATCTGAGCATGGGCCTGAGCCTATGCAATGTGATAGGACTTTGACCAGAGCTGAACGGCAAGAACACAGACGTCGGAATGGGCTACGTTTTTACTGTGGTGATTCCACTCATGCTATCTCCGATTGTCCTAAGCGCACTAAGCGGTGTTCGCTAGGTCTGCCACCATTGGTACGGTACAGTCTAAATTTCTATTGTCTGTTACTCTGATTTGCTCTTTGTCATCCTATTCTGTTATGGCATTTGTGGATTCAGGCGCTGCCCTGAATTTGATGGACTTGGAGTATGCTAGGCGCTGTGGTTTTTTCTTGGAGCCCTTGCAGTATCCTATTCCATTGAGAGGAATTGATGCTACGCCTTTGGCCAAGAATAAGCCTCAGTATTGGACCCAATTGACCATGTGCATGGCTCCTGCACATCAGGAGGATATCCGCTTTCTGGTGTTGCATAATCTGCATGATGTGGTCATTTTGGGTTGCAATGGCTACAGGTTCATAATCCAGTATTGGACTGGAAATCTATGTCTGTGTCCAGCTGGGGTTGCCAGGGGGTACATGGTGATGTTCCATTTTTGTCTATTTCGTCTACCACTCCTTCTGAAGTTCCAGAGTTTTTGTCGGATTATCGGGATGTATTTGATGAGCCCAAAGCCAGTGCCCTACCTCCTCATAGGGATTGCGATTGTGCAATTAATTTGATTCCTGGTAGTAAGTTTACTAAGGGCCGATTGTTCAATTTATCTGTGCCAGAACACGCCGCTATGCGGAGTTATATAAAGGAATCCTTGGAGAAATCCATATTCGCCCGTCGTCATCACCGTTAGGAGCAGGGTTCTTTTTTGTGGCAAAGAAGGATGGTTCTTTGAGACCTTGTATTGATTACCGCCTTCTTAATAAAATTACAGTCAAATTTCAGTATCCTTTGCCGTTGCTGTCTGATTTGTTTGCTCGTATTAAAGGGGCTAGTTGGTTCACCAAGATAGATCTTCGAGGGGCGTATAATCTTGTGCATATTAAACAAGGCGATGAATGGAAAACAGCATTTAATACGCCCGAGGGCCATTTTGAGTACCTGGTTATGCCATTCGGGCTTTCCAATGCTCCATCAGTGTTTCAGTCCTTTATGCATGACATCTTCCGAGAGTACCTGGATAAATTCCTGATTGTGTATTTGGATGATATTTTGGTCTTTTCGGATGATTGGGAGTCTCATGTGAAGCAGGTCAGAATGGTGTTCCAGGTCCTTCGTGCGAATTCCTTGTTTGTGAAGGGGTCAAAGTGTCTCTTTGGAGTTCAGAAGGTTTCATTTTTGGGGTTCATTTTTTCCCCTTCTACTATCGAGATGGACCCTGTTAAAGTCCAGGCCATTTACGATTGGACTCAGCCGACATCTGTGAAGAGCCTGCAAAAGTTCCTGGGCTTTGATAATTTTTATCGGCGCTTCATCGCTAATTTTTCTTCTGTTGCTAAACCGTTGACTGATTTGACCAAGAAGGGTGCTGATGTGGTCAATTGGTCTTCTGCGGCTGTAGAGGCTTTTCAGGAGTTGAAGCGTAGTTTTTCTTCTGCCCCTGTGTTGTGCCAGCCATATGTTTTGCTTCCGTTTCAGGTTGAGGTTGATGCTTCTGAGATTGGAGCAGGGGCTGTTTTGTCGCAAAGAAGTTCTGAGGGCTCGGTGATGAAGCCATGTGCTTTCTTTTCTAGAAAGTTTTCGCCTGCTGAGCGTAACTATGATATTGGTAATCATGAATTGTTGGCCATGAAGTGGGCATTCGAGGAGTGGCGTCATTGGCTGGAAGGAGCCAAGCATCGCGTGGTGGTCTTGACAGATCACAAGAATTTGACTTATCTTGAGTCTGCCAAACGGTTGAATCCGAGACAGGCTCGATGGTCATTATTTTTCTCCCGTTTTGATTTTGTGGTTTCGTACCTTCCGGGCTCTAAGAATGTGAAGGCTGATGCCCTGTCAAGGAGTTTTGTGCCTGACTCTCCGGGTGTTCCTGAGCCGGCGGGTATTCTCAAAGAGGGGGTAATTTTGTCTGCCATCTCCCCTGATTTGCGGCGGGTGCTGCAAAAATTTCAGGCTGATAGACCTGACCGTTGCCCAGCGGAGAAACTGTTTGTCCCTGATAGATGGACTAGTAGAGTTATCTCTGAGATTCATTGTTCAGTGTTGGCTGGGCATCCTGGAATCTTTGTACCAGAGATTTGGTGGCTAGATCCTTCTGGTGGCCGTCTTTGTCGCGGGATGTGCGTTCTTTTGTGCAGTCCTGTGGGACTTGTGCTCGGGCTAAGCCCTGCTGTTCTCGTGCCAGTGGGTTGCTTTTGCCCTTGCCGGTCCCGAAGAGGCCCTGGACGCATATTTCCATGGATTTTATTTCAGATCTCCCCGTCTCTCAAAAGATGTCGGTCATTTGGGTGGTTTGTAATCGCTTTTCTAAGATGGTCCATTTGGTACCTTTGTCTAAATTGCCTTCCTCCTCTGATTTGGTGCCATTATTTTTCCAGCATGTGGTTCGTTTACATGGTATACCGGAGAACATCGTTTCTGACAGAGGTTCCCAGTTTGTTTCAAGGTTTTGGCGATCCTTTTGTGCTAGGATGGGCATTGATTTGTCTTTTTCCTCGGCTTTCCATCCTCAGACAAATGGCCAAACCGAACGAACTAATCAAACTTTGGAAACATATCTGAGATGCTTTGTTTCTGCTGATCAGGATGATTGGGTGTCCTTTTTGCCGTTGGCTGAGTTCGCCCTTAATAATCGGGCCAGCTCGGCTCCTTTGGTTTCGCCGTTTTTCTGCAATTCTGGTTTCCATCCTCGTTTCTCTTCAGGGCAGGTTGAGTCTTCAGACTGTCCTGGTGTAGATACTGTGGTGGATAGGTTGCAGCAGATTTGGACTCATGTGGTGGACAATTTGACATTGTCCCAGGAGAAGGCTCAACGTTTCGCTAACCGCCGGCGCTGTGTGGGTCCCCGACTTCGTGTTGGGGATTTGGTTTGGTTGTCGTCTCGTTATGTTCCTATGAAGGTTTCCTCTCCTAAGTTTAAGCCTCGTTTCATTGGTCCGTATAAGATTTCTGAGGTTATCAATCCTGTGTCATTTCGTTTGGCCCTTCCTGCTTCTTTTGCAATCCATAATGTGTTCCATAGGTCGTTATTGCGGAGATACGTGGCGCCTGTGGTTCCATCCGTTGATCCTCCTGCCCCGGTGTTAGTTGAGGGGGAGTTAGAGTATGTGGTGGAGAAGATTTTGGATTCTCGTGTTTCGAGACGGAAACTCCAGTACCTGGTCAAGTGGAAGGGTTATGGTCAGGAAGATAATTCCTGGGTTTTTGCCTCTGATGTTCATGCTGCCGATCTGGTTTGTGCCTTTCATTTGGCTCATCCTGGTCGGCCTGGGGGCTCTGGTGAGGGTTCGGTGACCCCTCCTCAAGGAAGGGGTACTGTTGTGAATTCTGTTGTCGGGCTCCCTCCTGTGGTCATGAATGGTACTTCGACTGGTTCTGTCCATGGACTTCCTCTGGTGGGTGTTTCTGAGTTTCACAGGTGACGAGGTTAATTCATTAGCTGCTGCTCTATTTAACTCCACTTAGATCTTTGCTCCATGCCACCTGTCAATGTTCCAGTATTGGTCTGTTCACTCCTGGATCGTTCTTGTGACCTGTCTTCCCATCAGAAGCTAAGTTCCAGTTTGTATTTCTTTGCTTTGCTATTTTTCTGTCCAGCTTGCTATTTAATTTGTTGTCTTGCTTGCTGGAAGCTCTGGGACGCAGAGGGAGCGCCTCCGCACCGTGAGTCGGTGCGGAGGGTCTTTTTGCACCCTCTGCGTGGTCTTTTTGTAGGTTTTTGTGCTGACCGCAAAGTAACCTTTCCTATCCTCGGTCTGTTCAGTAAGTCGGGCCTCACTTTGCTAAATCTATTTAATCTCTGTGTTTGTATTTTCATCTTTACTCCCAGTTATTATATGTGGGGGGCTGCCTTTTCCTTTGGGGAATTTCTCTGAGGCAAGGTAGGCTTTATTTTTCTATCTTCAGGGCTAGCTAGTTTCTTAGGCTGTGCCGAGTTGCATAGGGAGCGTTAGGCGCAATCCACGGCTATTTCTAGTGTGTTTGATAGGTTTAGGGATTGCGGTCAGCAGAGTTCCCACGTCCCAGAGCTCGTCCTTATAATCAGTAACTATCAGGTCATTCCGTGTGCTCTTAACCACCAGGTCCATTATTGTCCTGACCACCAGGTCATAACAGGTTTCATTTTTGGGTTTCATTTTTTCCCCTTCTACTATCGAGATGGACCCTGTTAAAGTTCAGGCCATTTATGATTGGACTCAGCCGACATCTGTGAAGAGCCTGCAGAAGTTCCTGGGCTTTGCTAATTTTTACCGTCGCTTCATCGCTAATTTTTCTAGTGTTGCTAAACCGTTGACTGATTTGACCAAGAAAGGTGCTGATGTGGTCAATTGGTCCTCTTCGGCTGTAGAGGCTTTTCAGGAGTTGAAGCGTCGTTTTTCTTCTGCCCCTGTGTTGTGCCAGCCAGATGTTTCGCTCCCGTTTCAGGTCGAGGTTGATGCTTCTGAGATTGGAGCAGGGGCTGTTTTGTCGCAAAGAAGTTCTGATGGCTCGGTGATAAAACCATGTGCCTTCTTTTCTAGAAAATTCTCGCCTGCTGAGCGCAATTATGATGTTGGCAATCGAGAGTTGTTGGCCATGAAGTGGGCATTCGAGGAGTGGCGACATTGGCTTGAAGGAGCTAAGCATCGTGTGGTGGTCTTGACGGATCACAAGAATTTGACTTATCTTTAGTCTGCCAAACGGTTGAATCCTAGACAGGCTCGATGGTCGCTGTTTTTCTCCCGTTTTGATTTTGTGGTTTCGTACCTTCCGGGCTCTAAGAATGTGAAGGCTGATGCCCTGTCAAGGAGTTTTGTGACTGACTCTCCGGGTGTTCCTGAGCCAGCGGGTATTCTCAAAGAGGGGGTAATTTTGTCTGCCATCTCCCCTGATTTGCGGCGCGTGCTGCAGAAGTTTCAGGCTGATAGACCTGACCGTTGTCCAGCGGAGAAACTGTTTGTCCCTGATAGATGGACTAGTAGAGTTATCTCTGAGGTTCATTGTTCGGTGTTGGCGGGTCATCCTGGAATCTTTGGTACCAGAGATTTGGTGGCTAGATCCTTTTGGTGGCCTTCTTTGTCACGGGATGTGCGTTCTTTTGTGCAGTCCTGTGGGACTTGTGCTCGGGCTAAGCCCTGCTGTTCTCGTGCCAGTGGGTTGCTTTTGCCCTTGCTGGTCCCGAAGAGGCCCTGGACGCATATTTCCATGGATTTTATTTCAGATCTCCCTGTCTCTCAAAGGATGTCGGTCATTTCGGTGGTTTGTGATTAATTCTCTAAGATGGTCCATTTGGTACCCTTGTCTAAATTGCCTTCCTCCTCTGATTTGGTGCCATTGTTTTTCCAGCATGTGGTTCGTTTGCATGGCATTCCAGAGAACATCGTCTCAGACAGAGGTTCCCAGTTTGTTTCGAGGTTTTGGTGGTCCTTTTGTGCTAAGATGGGCATTGATTTGTCTTTTTCTTCGGCTTTTCATCCTCAGACAAATGGCCAAACCGAACGAACTAATCAGACTTTGGAAACATATCTGAGATGCTTTGTTTCTGCTGATCAGGATGATTGGGTGTCCTTCTTGCCTTTGGCTGAGTTCGCCCTTAATAATCGGGCCAGCTCGGCTACTGTGGTTTCGCCTTTTTTCTGTAATTCTGGTTTCCATCCTCGTTTCTCTTCAGGGCAGGTTGAGCCTTCGGACTGTCCTGGTGTGGATATGGTGGTGGACAGGTTGCAGCAGATTTGGACTCATGTGGTGGACAATTTGACATTGTCCCAGGAGAAGGCTCAACGTTTCGCTAACCGCCGCTGCTGTGTTGGTCCCCGACTTCGTGTTGGGGATTTGGTTTGGTTGTCATCTCGTCATGTTCCTATGAAGGTTTCCTCTCCTAAGTTTAAGCCTCGTTTCATTGGTCCGTATAAGATTTCTGAAGTTCTCAATCCTGTGTCATTTCGTTTGGCCCTTCCAGCTTCTTTTGCCATCCATAATGTGTTCCATAAGTCGTTATTGCGGAGATACGTGGCGCCTATGGTTCCCCCCGTTGATCCTCCTGCCCTGGTGTTGGTCGAGGGGGAGTTGGAGTATGTGGTGGAGAAGATTTTGGATTCTCATATTTCGAGACGGAAACTCCAGTACCTGGTCAAGTGGAAGGGTTATGGTCAGGAAGATAATTCCTGGGTTTTTGCCTCTGATGTTCATGCTGCCGATCTAGTTCGTGCCTTTCATTTAGCTCATCCTGATCAGCCTGGGGGCTCTGGTGAGGGTTCGGTGACCCCTCCTCAAGGGGGGGGGGGTACTGTTGTGAATTCTGTTGTCGAACTCCCTCCTGTGGTCATGAATGGTACTTCGGCGAGTTCTGTCCATGGACTCCCTCTGGTGGCTGTGAGTGGAGCTGCTGCTTCTGAGGTTCCTTCCACAGGTGACGTAGGTTATTCTTTGGCTGGCTGTTCTATTTAACTCCACTCAGATCGTTACTCCAGGCCAGCTGTCAATGTTCTTGTACTGGTTCAGTTCGCTCTTGGATCTTTCTGGTGACCTGTCTACTCCAGCAGAAGCTAAGTCCCTGCTAGTTAATTATTTGTTCATTGTTTCCTTGTCCAGCTGGCTATCATGATTTTTCCTTGCTAGCTGGAAGCTCTGGGATGCAGAGTGGCACCTCCGCACCGTGAGTTGGTGCGGAGGTCTTTTTGCACACTCTGCGTGGTCTTTTTGTAGTTTTTTGTGCTGACCGCAAAGATACCTTTCCTATCCTCAGTCTGTTTAGTAAGTCTGTCCTCCCTTTGCTGAAACCTGTTTCATTTCTGTGTTTGTGACTTTCATCTTAACTCACAGTCAATATATGTGGTTGGCTGCCTTTTCCTTTGGGGAATTTCTCTGAGGCAAGGTAGGCTTTATTTTCTATCTTTAGGGCTAGTTAGCTCTTAGGCTGTGAAGAGGCGTCTAGGTCGTGTTAGGTACGCTCCACGGCTATTTCTAGTTGTGTGATAGGATTAGGGGTTGCGGTCAGCAGAGCTCCCACTTCCCAGAGCTTGTCCTGTGTGAGTTTAAACATCAGGTCGTTCCGGGTGCTCCTAACCACCAGGTCCATAACACCTGGGTGCGTCGGGTGGTGACTATGGCTCTGCTCTTACACCTTCTTCTAACTGTTGTCCAGTTACCTCCTTCTCTGTCCTGATCTTCCCCACCTCCACCCTCCTCCTTATTACTGACCCCAGCCAACACATACTCAGTGAGCTGTAAACTCCTGTCCAGGTTTGCGATTCTCCTAAGTGTTGCAAGTTGCACATTTAGATTCATTATCTGGGCTTCTCAACATGTAACTCGACATCGAGCGTAGATATATTCACCCTCAAACAGCTGTTCAAGGCATGCATACATCTCACAAGATACATACCTGGTAGCATTGTCCATGGAGCACATACCAAATGTGGATAAACAGAAAAAGCAGCAAAAAAACAAAGGAAAACTAGTAAGTAAAACACCAACTATGCTCTTGTGGTAAACTATGATTTTGTGTTTAACTATGCACTTATCTGCAGTTCCGCACTTAAAATGTAGCCCTCGCTCTGCTCAGCAGCCTCACTGAGCATCCCTGGATTTTGTAGTCCTCCGACCAGCAAAGTTTGGGTACAGTTTGGGTACAGTTCTGGTACCTGAACCAAACTTTGGAATAAAGTTTGGGTCAGGTACCAGAACCCGAACTTCCACAGGTCCGCTACACAGGAGCGCTCAACATCGTTCAGCCAAAAGTTGTATGGAGGGGGGAGGTGGGCTTCAGGATTAATTCAAGATAAATGCAGTAATTTGCTTGCAGGTTTTGTCACTGATAACGGCAATGTAACAAACAATGCACCTCTGTGATTATCACAAGATCAGAACTTTGAGCCTATGGAAAAATGCACTAAAGATTTCTATTCAATAAATGCAGAGATTGTGCAGGAAGTTATTAGAAAATTGTCTAACTTTCATAATACCATAAGTAATATGTATGTGCTGAATCCAGAATTACCCTTTAATACCCTTTGAAATGTCCTGTCATCCTTTATTATAATATTCATTATAGAAATCCACTTCTGGCTTACCGCCATCGCTGAACATTGCTTGACTGTTAATTGCAATGTTATTTTAACTCAGCTAATCAGGGGAAATGGCTGACAACACCGACTAAATACATAATACTCCTGAAATAAATGAATGTGGGAGTGCAGGAAACCCCACCGATTATTTGCCCCTTTATTTAGCCTGAGGCGCAAGTGTTGTATTATATTCAGAACAGTTTTGTACAGCCTGGGAAGCAAACAGCTTGATCTGTCATTTCTATTGTCTGTTTGCCTTCTGGCACATGAAGAAACAACTTACTCCCAGTTACTAAATCATGATACCGGTGAAACAAACTCATGACATGTTTCTTACTTAGAAACAGTCAAGAACAATCAGGATGTAGCAGTCGCATGGGTCAGCAATCTCAGCCATTTTCCATTTTACCAGATAAATAATTGGAGAGAGCTGCGCATGCGGCACACAATGAGCCCTCTTCTTGAGACAGATACCCGTCCGTCCGTAGGGATTATGCCATAAATGCACAATGGGTATAGAAAGTATTCAGAGCCCTTTAAGTTCTTCACTCTTTGTTTCATTGCAGCCATTTAGTAAATTCAAAAAAGTTCATTTTTTCACATTAATGTACACTCTGCATTTTTTGTAAATTTAATAAAAAAGAAAAGCTGAAATATCACATGGTCATAAGTATTCAAACCCTTTGCTCATACACTCATATTTAAGTCACATGCTGTCCATTTCCTTGTGATCCTCCTTGAGATGGTTCTACTCCTTCATTGGAGTCCAGCTGTGTTTAATTAAACTTATAGGACTTGATTTGGAAAGGCACACACCTGTCTATATAAGACCTCACAGCTCACAGTGCAGGTCAGACCAAATGAGAATCATGAGGTCAAAGGAACTGGCCAAGGAGCTCAGAGATAGAACTGTGGCAAGGCACAGATCTTATCAAGGTTACAACAGAATGTCTGCAGTACTCAAAGTTCCTAAAGGTACCTTCACACTGAACAACTTTACAACGAGAACGACAACGATCCGTGACGTTGCAGCGTCCTGGATAGCGATCTCGTTGTGTTTGACACGCAGCAGCGATCAGGATCCTGCTGTGACATCACTGGTCGTTGCTGAAAGTCCGGAACTTTATTTTGTCGTCAGGTCGGCGTGATTCGTCATGTTTGACAGCAAAAGCAACGATGCCTGCAATGTTTCTTCATGGAGGGAACAACCAGCGAGAACGATAAGTACGTCACTGGATCGCTCCTGCATCGTTCTGGAGCTGCTGTGTTTGACGTCTCCTAGTGACCTAAACAGCGACGCTGCAGCGATCGGCATCGTTGTCTATATCGCTGCAGCGTCGCTAAATGTGACGGTACCTTAAGAGCACAGTGGCCTCCATAATCCTCAAATGGAAGAAGTTTGGGAGCACCAGAAGTCTTCCTAGACCTGGCCATCTAGCCAAACTGAGCAATCGTGGGAGAAGAGCCTTGATGATACAGTTAAAGAAGAACCCCAAGATCACTGTCGATGAGCTCCAGAGATGCAGTAGAGAGATTGGAAAAAGTTCCACAAAGTCAACTATCACTGCAGACCTTCACCAGTCGGGCCTTTATGGCAGAGTGGGCCGATGGAAGCCTCTCCTCAGTGCAAGACATATGAAAACCCGCATAGAGTTTGCTAAAAACACATGAAGGACTCCCAGACTATGAGAAAGAAGATTCTCTGGTCAGATGAGATGAAGATAGACCTTTTTCGTGATAATTCTAAGTGGTATGTGTGGAGAAAACCAGGCACTGATCATCACCTGTCCAATAAAATCCCAACAGTGAAACATGGTGGTGGCAGCATAATGCTATGTGGGGTTGTTTTCAGCTGCAGGGACAGGACGACTGGTTGTCATTGAAGGAAACATGATTGCAGCCAAGTACAGAGATATCCTGGATGAAAACCTCTTCCAGATTCCTATGGGCCTCAGACTTGGCCGAGGGTTCACCTTCCAACAAGACAATGACCCTAAGCACACAGTTAATATAACCAAGGAGTGGCTTCAGAACAACTCTGTGACCATTCTTGACTGGCCCAGCCAGAACCCTGACCTAAACCCAATTGAGCATCTCTGGAGAGACCTGAAAATGGCTTTCCACCAACGTTCACCATCCAACCTGATGGAACTGGAGAGGATCTACAAGGAAGAATGGCAGAGGATCCCCAAATCCAGGTGTGTAAAACTTGTTGCATCATTCCCAAGAAGACTCATGGCTGTACTGGCTCAAAAGGGTGCTTCAACTCAATACTGAGCAAAGGGTCTGAATACTTATGACCATGTGTGATATTTCAGTTTTCCTTTTTTAATAAATTTGCAAAAATTTCTACATTTCTGTTTTTTTCAGTCAAGATGGGGTGCAGAGTGTACATTAATGGGAGAAAAAAATGAACTTTTTTGAATTTACCAAATGGCTACAATGAAACATAGAGTGAAGAATTTGAAGGGGTCTGAATACTTTCCGTACCCACTGTACAATCCGTCAGCAATTGGATGCCATCCGTGTGCTGTCCATTTTTCATGGATTGTTTGACAGGAAAATCTTCCATCAGATTTTTTTTTGTCCAAAAAAAAAACTGATGCAGCTTTGACCAAATTCTGATGGCAAATTCTGACACTGATCAAACTTTGATTTAACTCTGACCAAAAACACTGATGAAACGCTGACTATTTTTGTGTATGAGAAAAATCATTCGTGTGAATGAGCCCTAATGTTCCAGGAGTGAGCATAGGAAAAAAAGGACCCATTTCCAAGGAATGTAGCGTGGGCACATTGTTCTCCAGGAGCCCCACCTGAGAGGACCTCTACCTCATAGCTTCCCTAGCAGTAGAAAACATTGGTAACAGTAGGGAACAGGTGGAGGGAGAGGCCTTACCGATTGCATTGATATCTAGCAGCAATCAGTAGCAAAGCTACCAGGGAAGCAGAGGGAGTGGTCACCCCGGATCCCTGACTTGGAGGGGCCCACCTGGAGCTACTGCCACTATAAAGCGTATCGGCATGTTATGTGAAATTTAAAGGAAATGATACATGGTTTTCTGAATATTTTAAATTGTAACATTATTATTATTATTATTTATTGTTATAGCGCCATTTATTCCATAGCGCTTTACATGTGAGGAGGGGTATACATAATAAAAACAAGTACAATAATCTTAAACAATACAAGTCATAACTGGTACAGGAGGAGAGAGGACCCTGCCCGCGAGGGCTCACAATCTATAAGGGATGGGTGAGAATACAGTAGGTGAGGATAGAGCAGGTCATGCAGCGGTTTGGTCGATCGGTGGTTACTGCAGGTTGTAGGCTTGTCGGAAGAAGTGGGTCTTCAGGTTCTTTTTGAAGGTTTCGATGGTAGGCGAGAGTCTGATGTGTTGTGGTAGAGGGTTCCAGAGTAGGGGTGATACGCGAGAGAAATCTTGTATACGATTGTGGGAAGAGGAGATAAGAGGGGAGTAGAGGAGATCTTGTGAGGATCGGAGGTTGCGTGTAGGTAAGTACCGGAAGATGAGGTCACAGATGCATGGAGGAGACATGTTGTGGATGGCTTTATACGTCATGGTTAGTGTTTTGTGCTGGAGTCTCTGGGCAATGGGGAGCCAGTGAAGGGATTGACAGAGGGGAGAGGCCGGGGAATAGCGGGGGGACAGGTGTATTAGTCGAGCAGCAGAGTTTAGAATAGATTGGAGGGGTGCGAGAGTGTTAGAGGGGAGGCCACAGAGCAGGAGTTTGCAGTAGTTAAGGCGAGAGATGATGAGGGCATGGACTAGGGTTTTTGCAGATTCTTGCTGCCCCGAGGCAGCGAGCTTGTGGGACTGGGGAGAGTGGGCAGCCATTTACTGTAATGGATAGGTTCGTTGGGGGGGTCGCGTGAGATGGGGGAAAGTGTTGTGAATTCTGTGGCAGAGCTCCCTCCTGTGGTCACAAGTGGTACTTCGGCTGGTTCTCTCTGTGAGCTTCTGTTGGTGGAGGAAAGTGGTACTGCGGCTTCTGAGTTTCCTTCCTCAGGTGATGTGGTGAAGTCGTTAGGTGCTTCTCTATTTAACTCCACCTAGTGCTTTGATCCTGGCTTCCAGTCAATGTTCTAGTATTGGACCTGTTTCCTCCTGGATCGTTCCTGTGGCCTGCTGCTCTGCATAGCTAAGTTCCTCTTTGCTATTTGTTTGCTGTTTTTTTCTGTCCAGCTTGTCTATTTGTTTTGTTTCTGCTAGCTGGAAGCTCTGGGACGCAGAGGGTGTACCTCCGTGCCGTTAGTTCGGTACGGAGGGTCTTTTTGCCCCCTTTGCGTGGTTTTTGTAGGGTTTTGTGTTGACCGCAAAGTTACCTTTCCTATCCTCGCTCTGTTCAGAAAGTTGGGCCTCACTTTGCTAAATCTATTTCATCTCTACGTTTGTCTTTTCATCTTAACTCACAGTCATTATATGTGGGGGCTGCCTTTTCCTTTGGGGTATTTCTCTGAGGCAAGGTAGGCTTATTTTCTATCTTCAGGCTAGCTAGTTTCTCAGGCCGTGCCGAGTTGCATAGGCAGCGTTAGGCGCAATCCACGGCTGCCTTTAGTGTGGTTGGAGAGGATTAGGGATTGCGGTCAACAGAGTTCCCACGTCTCAGAGCTCGTTCTTGTTTTTTGGGTTATTGCCAGGTCACTGTATGTGCGCTGACCTCTATGTCCATTGTGGTACTGAATTACCTTTCATAACAGGAAAGATGATGAATTCTGTTTTGTCCATGTTAAGTTTGTGAAATCTAGCGGAGAAGAAGGATGAAATAGTGGACAGACATTGAGTGATTCTGGTTAGTAGGGAGGTGATATCTGGTCCAGAGATGTAGATCTGTGTGTCATCAGCATAAAGGTGATACTGAAAGCCATGAGATTCTATGAGCTGTCCCAGGCCAAAGGTGTAAATGGAGAAGAGCAGGGGCCCTAGGACCGAACCTTGTGGGACTCCGACAGATAGGGGGCGAGGTGAGGAGGTGGTGTGTGAGTGTGAGGCGCTGAATGTCCGGTCTGTTAGGTATGATGAGATCCAGGATAGGGCCAAGTCTGTGATGCCAAGGGATGAAAGGGTCTGTAATAATAGGGAATGGTTCACTGTGTCAAAGGCAGCTGACAGGTCGAGGAGGAGGAGGACAGAGTAGTGTCGCTTGCTCTTGGCGGTTAGGAGGTCATTGGTGACCTTAGTTAGGGCAGTTTCAGTGGAATGGTGTGACCGGAAGCCAGATTGTAAGCGGTCAAAGAGGGAGCAAGAAGAGAGATGGGAGGACAGTTCAAGGTAAACGTGTTGTTCCAGTAGTTTGGAGGCATAAGGGAGAGGTGATATAGTGTGATAGCTAGATACAGAGGATGGGTCAAGAGAGGGCTTTTTGAGGATAGGTGTGATGGAGGCATGTTTAAAGCTTGAGGGGAAAACACCAGTTGTTAGTGATAGGTTGAAGAGATGGGTTAGGGTTGGGATGAAGACTGTGGTGAGGTTTGGGATGAGGTGGGATGGGAGCGGGTCAAGTGCACAGGTGGTGAGATGCGATCTTGAGAGTAGAGTGGAGAGTTGATCTTCTGTAGTGGTGGAGAAGTTGGTTTTGGAGGTGGAGGGCTGGGAAGTCGGGAGGAAGGGCTCTTGGGGTTGTTGACCAAAACTGTCTCTGATGCTATCAATCTTCTGCTTGAAAAATGAGGCAAAGTCTTCAGCGGAGATAAGTGGGGAGGGAGGAGGTGCTGGGGGACGGAGGAGAGAATTGAAGGTGTTGAATAACTGTTTAGGGTTGTGAGACAGAGAGGATATGAGAGATGAGAAGTAGGTTTGTTTAGCTGTGGCGAGTGTGGTCTTGAAAGTAGTGAGAGACTGTTTAAATGCGATGAAGTGCTCGTTGGGGTGAGATCTTTTCCATCTGTGCTCAGCAGCCCTGGAAGCTCGCCTCAGTTCTTTGGTCAGGCTGGTGTGCCAGGGTTGTCTGTTGATTTTGCGAGCTTTGGTATGTGTAAGTGGGGCAGCAGATTCCAAAGCTACAGCTATTGTGTTATTTGTATTCATTCATTCTTTTGTATTCAGCCCACGGAGTCAGTACTTTCTAGGACCAACTTTTGCTGCAATTGCTACCTTAAGTCTTTTGGGGTATGTCTCTACCAGCTTTGCATATCTAGATTTTGATATTTTTTCCCATTCTTCTTTACAAACTAGCTCTAGCTCAGTAACATTATATGGAGGCATATGTGAACGTTAGTTTTCACGCCTTGTCACAGATTCTCAATGGGATTTAGGTCTGGACTGTGATTGGGCCACTCACACTCATCAATATGCTTTGATTTAAGTCATTCTATTGTATCTCTGGCAGTATGTTTAGGGATGTTGTCCTGCTGGAAAGTGAACCTTCGACCCGTTTTCAAGTCTTTAACCACAGGTTCTCCTCCAGCATTGCCCTGGATTTAGCTCCATTCATCTTCCCATCAACTCTGACCAACCTCCCTGGCCCTGCTGAAAAAAGTATCCTGATGGCATGATGCTGCTACCACCATGTTTGACGGTGAGGATAGTATTTTCAGCTTGATGTGAAGTGTAAGTTTTCCTTGGAGTATTCCTTGGTTTTCATGATGCTGTTGATTCCTAATGTTCTCAAACAAATCTCTGAGGCCTTCTCAGACCTTATGTAGTTATACTGAGAATAAGTGACACACAGGTGGACTCAATTTACTAATTGTCACTTTTGGAGGTAATTGGTTACTCAAGATTTTATATAGTGGTATCAGACTAGAGGGTGCTGAAAACAAATACATGCCACAATCTTCAGGTTTATATTTTAAAAATAATTAGAAAACCATGTATCATCATTGTGTAGGTATATCACATAAAATCTCAATAAAATACATTTAAATTTTGTGGTTGTAAGGTGAAAAAATGGAGAAAAGTTCACAGATTACTTTTTTAAAGCATTGTACAAACCATCCTGCAAAAAAAAAGAAGCCTTGAAATGGCTGTGTTGACGGAAAAATTAAAAAGTTATTGGTCTTGGAAAAAGAGGAGGAAAAAAACAAAAGAGCAAAAAAAAAGAAGAAAAATAGCCCAATTTTTAAAGGGTGAAACATCATAATGTCACATGACTGCCAGGAGTAGAAGCTGCGACATAGTAGGAAGGACATTGGTCCAGAAGGTAAGTTTATATTTTTATGTATTTTCTGCACCAAACTTCTGCTATTAAAAACAGAATATCAAGTAGTGGACAACCCCTAAAAAAAATGCAAAAAAACATGCATTTGTGCTGTGATCAGAACACTTCTTTTTGGGTGGGGGAGGTGTTCTTCCTAAGACAGTTTCTAGATAACTTTTGCCAGAAGGCAAACAGACAGTAGAGAAGGCAGCTCAAGCTGCTTGCTTTCCAGGTTGTATACAACGCTTACACCTAGGGCTAAACATAGAGACAAATAATCTGTGGGATTCTTCCTGCACACCCCGCATTCATTAATCTCTGTGACAGTATGTATTAAGTTGGTGTTCTGAGCCATTTCCCTTGATCACCATAGTAAAAATAACATTGCCATTTAGTTTGAAGTAATGCTCAGTTATGGCCCTTAGCCAGCAGTAGAATTAAATTACTTTATTACAGGTAATTTAACAGCATATTACCTATTAATAAATGCAATGATCTGATATCTTGGTATTGACAATAAGTTTGTTTTTGTGTATTTGGGTCAATGCGCTTGTCAAGTTGTGCTCTGCATGAACAACCCCTATACAGACCCCCGATTCCAGTGATGTGTCCCTTAATAGGCTGCTTGCTGTAGTTTTGATAAAATCACAGTGTTATCTTCTTCAGATCTACCAATTAACTGAAGGCTGAGCTCTGTATAACCCCGCCCACACCATTGATTGGCAGCTTTCTGTGCATAAGCAGTGGTGGGGGCAGGGTTATACAGAGCAGGAGGACTATATGGCACGAGATAACTAGTCCACTGGTGATAATTCTTCCTTGGAATGTATAAAAGCATTGACACTGTTGTGAATTCTACTTTTGGGCTCCCTCTGGATGGTTGTAGGTGGTAATGCAGTTGTCCCTGGGCTCTAGTCCTGGACAGGTGTATCTGCTGATTGCAATTCTGACTGGGGTATTTAGGTTTGCAGGACTCATTAGTCCTTGCCAGTTGAGAATGTTTCTTGGGAAGTGTTGGACCTCTGTCTGGCTTCTCCTGCTTAGCTGTCAATTCAGCAAAGATAAGTGTCTGTTTCTTTTTCTATGGCACACAAACGGTGTGCTTGTTTTTTGATTGTATTCCTGCTCTGAGTGTAGGAGTCTCTGGAGTTGCAGATATACATTCCACGTCTTTAGTTAGATGGAGGAATTTTTTGTATAATCTGCTGTGGATATTTTTGGAAGGGTTTTAATACTGACCGCACAGTACTCTGTCCTATCCTTTCCTATTCTAGCTAGAGTGGCCTCTTATGCTAAATCCTGTTTTCTGCCTGTGTGTGTCTTTCCTCTCCTACTCACAGCCAATATTTGTGGGGGGCTGCCTATCCTTTGAGGTTCTGCTCTGAGGCAAGGTAGAATTCCTATTTCCATCTATAGGGGTATTTAGTCCTCCGGCTGTGACGAGGTGTCTAGGGTTTGTTAGGTACACCCCACGGCTACTTCTAGTTGCGGTGTTAAGATCAGGATTTGCGGTCAGTATAGTTACCACCTACTCCAGTGAAAGTTTTCATGCTGCTCCAAGGTCACCGGATCATAACATGACACTTAGGCATTCCCATTATCTTTGATAATTCAGTGTGCCCCTACATAGTATGACACTCATTGCTGATTGAAAAGTGTTGAATGTGTAAAGACGTGATCCGTTGAATTCTGATAGTTTTTCATACTTTCCCAAAAGGAATAGAGGAAAAATGCAGATTTTTTTTTAGAAACGATTTATAGAAATGTTATATTATAGGAAATATACGTAATTACTAAGACAAAAATGTTGAGTGGTAATTTACACAGCACATTGATATTTTCATCTATTACCAACCCCACGGTTACATTGCTTTTCCTACCATGGTGCTCTGTATTGTGTATAAGAAATTCTCTTCCTAACGTTTTCTACCTTCAGATCAATCCTCTCTCAATAAAGACAACTATTTGTACTGTAATTGTTAACTTACAGAAATCTCATAATTTGTGAATTGAATGAGATATTTTTTTTACATATTCACTTGGTAATATTGGCCCTTGCTATGTATTTTCCTCACGTATATAATGACATTAATTTCCACAGAACTTTACAGACATTGCAGTGTTTTGAAAAAGTGTTCATACCCCAGGAACTTTTCCACATTTTGTATTGTTACACCCACAAATGTAAATGTATTTAATTGGGATTTTAAATGATGTACCAACACAAGTGTAAAGGAAATGATATAGGGTTTTCTAAATATTTTAAATATTTAAATCTCAAAATTGTGACGTGCCATTGAATTCAGCCCCCCTGTAATCTGATTCCCCTAAATAAAATTCTGAGTGACCAATTCCCTCCAGAAGTCATATAATGTATTAAATTGAGTCCACCTGTGTGTAATTTATTCTCAGTATAACTACAGCTGTTCTGTGTAAACCTAAGAGGTTTGTTTAAGAACATTAGGGTTCAAACAGCATGATGAAAACCAAGGAACACACCAGACAGGTCAGGGATAAAGTTGTGGAGGAGAGTATAGCAGAGTTAATTTATAAAAAAAATAGCCCACAGAGCACTGTTCAATCCATCATCCAAAAATGGAAGACGTATGGCACAACTGAAAACCAACCAAGACATGGCTGTTCACCTAAACTGTCATCCCAAGCAAGGAGAACGCTAATTAGAGGAGCAGCCAAAGAGCTCATGGTCACTATGGAGGAGCCATGGAGATTCACCGCCAGTAGTGGACAACCCCTTTAATATACAGTAACTGCCCTACTGCAAAATCTTTAAGGGCCCCAAACTAGCATGTGTTGTTGTTGGAAATGTTTTTAAATAGCTATGTCACTTTTTATAAACCATGGCCCCAATTCCTATTCTGCACCTTGTAAGGTGGCTGTTAGACACATTGTAAATGGGAGCTAAACCTGGAGTAATACTTTAATACATATAGGACCTAGAGAGGTAAATTGACCGTGACAGGTTGATTATGAGCAGCTAAATAGTTAGGAAAGATGGCTGCTCACCATATCTCCGCCCCTGGGTGCGGTTCACTTTGTGTAATGAGATCTGTTTGTCTCACACATTGCCTGTGAACCGATGGCCGGGGGACCACCACGGTGCAGGAAGACTACTGTACACAAGATGAGGTGCAAACAACAAAGGATAGATTTATTGGGAGACAGGGAATGGAAGGGACAAGGAAGGTGCAAACAGGGGTTTACAATAACAAAAGATAATGCACACGAGTTATCTTGTCTGTAAAATAGCACCGTGCTTCAACAATTACAAACTCAGAGTCTTTCTCAAAAGCAACTTTACACAACAAAACAAATATAAATGCTACTCTGCATATAACCTCCCTGGCCCCTGAAGTCCAAAACGGTGGTGCGCACGGATTCCTGTCAGCTCTGCAAAGCGTGGTCTTCTCCTTGCTCCTGGAAACTGTAAGTCCCTTTCTCAGTATCTTCGTGGCTTCACAAACCAGCACAGAACAGCCACCCTTTGCTGTAACCGGGAAAGTCTATTTAACAAATGCAGTTCGTCTCAAGCTGTGTAATCTTTCTTGCAGCCAAAGTTCCTTCTTCCGGCCAGAACAGCACAAAGTTCTCTCAGTCCTCTCTAGAAACTTCCTCTCTCCATGCTGCTTCAGCTCCCTGCACACCGACCAGCTCATAACACCCATAAGAGTAGGGGAGAAAAGCAGAACATACCATCACACCAGACAAGGGGATGCAGCCTCTTAAAGTGATAGCGTGTTTCTTATTTTCCATAACAGCACCACCCTCTTAAATGCCTCCCTTCTTAATGATGGTCGTCCTCGGCCATGACAGCATCAGGGTAAAAGTGTAATGGAGGAGGCAACAAAGGTGTAAAAACAGACAGAGCACACTGTTCTACATGTCGGACTGGTGGAACCCCTGCATTAGACCTCTGGGATCTCTGAAGCTCTTGGCTGTCAGGCAAGGCTTGACTATCTTCCAGAGGAACACTTGTTGCAGGGGACGTTGTGAGCTCTGGTCTGGTCTCATCTTCGCATTGCAGTACTGGTACATCCATGGGATTACCGTCTCTGGGCGACTGAGGATCCCCTACTGTGTCAGGGACGGTCCACCACTCATCATCGATTTGGTCATCAGGCATGACAGATTCCGGAAGTGGAGTGGCGCCTTCAGGCGACAATGGCATAGAACAGAGCTCAGGCCGGCAAGGCCGCAGCATATTTCTGTGAAGTACTCCATCTTCAATCTGTACCTTGTAGACAGGGCCGTTAGCATACACTCACTCGATAACCTTGTACGGCTGTACTTCCCATCTCTCACTTAGTTTTCCCTTAGGGCGTTTCTCTCTGACCAATACTCGGTCTCCAGGTTGGAGCGGTAACTCTTGAGTTGGTTTGCGGGCCGTATGTTCTTTTTCTTGCAGTTGCTGACCCCCCAACCCCCGTATCGTTTGCAAACGTTGCCGATGCTCTTTCACCCATGAGGTGACAGTTCGCTCCATCAGCTCCTCTGGCTGTTCCAAATTCAGCTCAATGATCTCTCGTCCAGCTCTTCCAAACCACAGTAGATAGGGGGTATAACCCGTGGTGGAGTGGACCCGATTGTTGTAGGTCCAGACCAATTCTGGCAGATAGTCTGGCCAACACACCTTCTTATCCTCCTCCAATGTTCTCAGCATCTGAAGCAAGGTTCTGTTGAAGCGTTCGCAAGCTCCATTGCCTTGAGGATGGTAAGGGGTGGTCCGGGACACCGCTCGATGCCATACATGCGATACAATTCTTCCATCACCTTGCCTTGGAAACATGTGCCTTGGTCGGAGTGGATGCGCTTTGGACACCCATACACCCGGATGAAGTCTTGACAGATGGCTCGCGCCGCCGATTCCGCAGTCTGGTCTCTAGTCGGAGTGACTACTGCGAACTTAGAGAAATGATCGGTCATCACCAAACAGTATTGCAACCCCCAGGCCGAGTGTCCCACGAGGAGATAGTCGATCAACAAGACTTCCAACGGTTCCTTAGTTTGTATGGTCTGGATGGGTGCCCTCTGTTCAGTACTCTTAATGAGGTCACATACTCGACACTGCCGGCAAACCTCTTCCACCACAAGCTCCAACCGGGGGCAATACACATACCGCTGCAACCATTGGTAGGTCTTTGTAGGGCCGAAGTGCGCTCCGAATTCGTGGGCTTCTTTAGCTATTTCTTGAGCCATTCTTCCTGGGATGACCACTTGCCACCTTACTTCCTTATCTTTTGGCTGTTGCCTCTTACGATATAGTACTGACTCTCGCACTTCCAGTCTATCCCACTGGTGCAACACACTCCTCATTTCAGAGTCCAGATTATCTCTCTCTTGTTTGCCAGGCTTCCGCTTTTGCGTTACCCCCCTTTTCATCTGTCTCAGCCCTTGGTCTTCATCCTGAACGTGTCCCCATTCCTCATTGGTTCTCCCCAGGGACCGGGGTAATGCGCAGGCCTCCCTTCTTGACTGGGCCACAACCATTGGGGGCTTGAACTTATTGAAGTCTGGGGTTTCCTCCTCTTCGAGTTGCTCATCAAGATCCCCCACTGGAGTCTCCACAGGCACTCTTGACAGCCCATCCGCATTTGCGTTTTCAGTAGCAGAGTGATAACGGATGGTAAAGGCGAGCCATCCACCGTTGTTCTAAGGCCCCCAGTTTAGCATTCTCAAGGTGGGCCAGGGGATTATTGTCTGTTCGAACTTGAATTTTGGTACCTGTCAGAAAGCCTGCAAACTTTTCTGTCATGGCCCACACCAGGGCCAGGAGCTCTAACCGGAAGGAGCTGTAATTGTGAGGGTTTCTTTTGCTGTCTTGCAGGGACCTGCTAGCATACCCGATAACTCTCTCATGTCCATCCTGTATCTGAGAAAGTACTGCACCGAGTCCATGAAGGCTACCATCAGTGTACAACAGGAACGGTTGATCGACGTCTGCGTAGGCCGTTGATCGGGGCCGAAGTAAGGGCATTCTTTATAGCCTGGAAGGCCTCGTGTTGTCCCTGTGCCCAGGGGATGCGCTGGGTCTTCGGCACTCCAGCGGTCCCCCTCAGCAACTCATTGAGAGGACTGGCCACCTTTGCGAAGTCTTTAACAAACCGGCGGTAGTACCCCGCGAGTCCCAGCAAGGCCTGGAGTTCTCTCACTGTTTGAGGGACTGGCCACTTCTGGATAGCAGCCACTTTTTCTGGCGAGGGTAGAACTCCATCTTGTGACACTATGTGGCCTAGGTACTCGATCTCCCTCTTGAAGAGGTGGCATTTTTTTGGCTTCAACTTCAGGTTATGAGCCCGCAGTCTTCCGAGTACCTGTCCAAGCCGGGCAAGGTGGTCTTCGAATGAGGATGAAAACACAATGATGTCATCCAGATAGATCAGGGTAGCCTCGAAATTTAAATCTCCCAAACACTTTTCCATCAGCCGTTGAAAGGTGCCTGGAGCATTGGAGAGCCCGAAGGGCATCCGGTTAAACTCGAACAGTCCCATAGGGAGGATGAAGGCGGTTTTCTCTCTGTCTTTCTCTGCCACGGCTACTTGCCAGTATCCGCTTGCTAGGTCCAGGGTGGAGAAGTACTTGGCTTTCCCCAACGCTGTCAAGGATTCCTCGATGCGGGGCAACGGATACGAGTCTCGAACAGTGCAGGCATTGAGTTTCCTGTAATCTACACAGAACCGGATGGTCCCATCCTTTTTCTTGAGGAGCACCACCGGGGCTGCCCAAGGGCTCTGACTACTCTGCACCACTCCTGAATCCAGCATCTGCCTCAGTAATGTTTTCACCTCTTGGTACATCTAGGGCGGGATCTGCCAGTATCGTTCTCGAATTGGACGAGCTTCCCCAGTCGGGATCTCATGCGTGATGGCTTCAGTACAGCCGAAATCTTCGGCGTGACGGGCAAATGCGGCCTGATTTTCCCACAGCATAGTTTCTATTGCTTGCACACGCTCAGGGCTCATAGCCTTCACATCCACTTCCATTTGCTCAAGGATGACCCGTCCACTCCACTCCGGGGATGGTGTCTCTTCGTCTCCCGCAGCAACTGCTAGGGTCCACCCCACGCCTTCTTTCGGTGATAAAGACATCTCCTTCTGACTCACCACTTCACCCTTATGTAGGTACACCAGGGCCAGATCTGTCCCTCGTGGCAAGGTGACCTCCCTGGGGCTCACATTCAAAGCTCTTATGGGGACATGTCCTCGCTGGACCACAGCTATCGTATGAGCTATCATGACTTCTTGATCCACTCCTCCGCCTACCACAGGCTGAACAACCACTTCCAACCCATCAAGGTTGCGGTGAGTCCCCACTGGAAGGTATACTATAGTTTCTCGCTCGGGAGGTAGGATTACAGGTTCTTTACCAGGAGCCCGGATGACCCCTACCGTCTGATAAGATGGCACACTCTTCTGCGTCCCACGGACGCAGATCAGTCGTTGAAGGGCTTCTTGAGTAGGCTTATGTGGAGTAGCCTTCTTCCAATATTCAGGTCCCTGTTTGGTAAACATAATCTGATCGAGTTCACGTAGGATATTCATTCCCAGTACTACAGGCACATCTTTCTTGACAGGCTCAGGGACTAGCAGGATCCCTTTTCTTCCAACTTCTTGCCCACAGATTCGAATATTCATCCACACGACCCCTGTGACCGGAATCGGTTGTTGGTTGGCAGCAAACAAGCGAATCAATGTCTCTTTTTCTGGCTTGGCCAGGTTCTGGAAATGCTGCTTGAAGTACGCTTCTGACATCGTTGTCACTTGTGACCCGGTATCTACCAGACAATCCACCAGAACTCCTTCAAATTCAGCACGTAGGATGGGGCTCCCAGCGATCAAGTGTTCATTATGATATGGAGCGGCCTCTCTTCTCGCCTCCCTCGCAGAGTGCCGCACTACTGTGGGGGTTGGTAGTTTAACGGCGGCTTCCACTGGCCTTGAGTATAGTTCCGACAGTCTCTGGCAAGGTGCCCCCGTCCTCCACACTCCCAGCATTGAATGCCTCCTCCTCGCCGAGGGGTACTTCGAGCCTGTCCTCGTGCCGCCGATGCCTGACAGGAGGGGGCTTGTTCCCACTGATCCCTTGTCGATCGGGCTGAAGAATGGTTGCATGAGTATGGTGGGTCAGTCTCTTGTAGTTCCCCCACTCTTCACTCCATCCGGGTCAGTTTCTCTTGCACATTAACAAGGGACCACTGCAAGTCTTGCACTACCTGGACCAGCACCTCTTGATGGTTTGGGTCCCCTCTGGAATTGGCGCCCTGGACACGCATCACTCCAGACGCATAGCTTTCTTCTTTACTTTGGGCCACTGTTTCCGCCAGAACTTGACGAAACGTAAGGGCTAGATCTGCCCGGACCCGTTCTGACAGTGCTCGCCTCAAGGATGTGCTGTGTAGTCCCAGAATGAATTGCTCCTGGAGTATCCGGCCTATAGAGCCCATGCCGCCAAATCCATCTGCCTCCTTTCTCTGCACCTCTTCGAACACTTCTTGCAGTGCTGTTGCATACTGAGAAATTCCTTCTTCTTCCCGCTGCAGCCTAGAGAAAAATTTGGCGCGAAGATGTCCCGCGCTAGCAGTCTCGCCGTAGATCTCTTCCAGGAACTTCACTAGCTCCTTTAGGGTACTGCGGGTGAGTTCTGGTTGTAGGCAGATGTTTCTGCGGGCTTCCCCCTCTAGGGCAGTTAAAGCAATGTCCGCTTCAAGGTCTGGGCTGATGTTATAAATCTTCAGGGTGCATTGCAGCCGGGACACCCAGTCGGACAGTGGCATATTCTTGCCGTCAAACTTTGGGAGCACACTAAATATGGTGCCCATAGGGAGTGTCCTTGCAAGGGTTCCACCAATGCCCACAGCATCCCCATTAATGTTAGCATTCCCGTCATTGCTGTCTGCTGCCTCCATCTTGGTGACAGTACCCAGCTCGCAGCGCCACTTGAAGCGATGGCCGGGGGCCCACCACGGTGCAAGAAGACTACTGTACACAAGATGAGGTGCAAACAACAAAGGATAGATTTATTGGGAGACAGGGAATGGAAGGGACAAGGAAGATGCAAACAGGGGTTTACAATAACAAAAGATAATGCACACGAGTTATCTTGTCTGTAAAATAGCACCGTGCTTCAACAATTACAAACTCAGAGTCTTTCTCAAAAGCAACTTAACACAACAAAACAAATATAAATGCTACTCTGCATATAACCTCCCTGGCCTTTACTACGCAGGCCACACGGCTACCATGCTCTAACTACTGAAGCCTGCACTAGGCCCTAACAGGTGCACCAAACAGGAACAAACTCACGGTGATGTTGGGGACACAGGTCCAGTCCCAGGGGGCCCCTGAAGTCCAAAACGGTGGTGCGCACGGATTCCTGTCAGCTCTGCAAAGCGTGGTCTTCTCCTTGCTCCTGGAAACTGTAAGTCCCCTTCTCAGTATCTTCGTGGCTTCACAAACCAGCACAGAACAGCCACCCTTTGCTGTAACCGGGAAAGTCTATTTAACAAACGCAGTTTGTCTCAAGCTGTGTAATCTTTCTTGCAGCCAAAGTTCCTTCTTCCGGCCAGAACAGCACAAAGTTCTCTCAGTCCTCTCTAGAAACTTCCTCTCTCCACACTGCTTCAGCTCCCTGCACACAGCACCGACCAGCTCATAACACCCATAAGAGTAGGGGAGAAAAGCAGAACATACCATCACACCAGACAAGGGGATGCAGCCTCTTAAAGTGATAGAGCGTTTCTTATTGTCCATAACAGCACCACCCTCTTACACCTGTGTGTTCGGAGGTGTGCAGACCTCCTGGATTGAGTGCCTTTGCTAAAGAACTAAGGAGCTGGACTCTAAGCCAAGTGGGATAACCAGTACTACTGTGTGGACTTTTTTGCTTTGTTTTACTTTCTGTTGGATAAGGGCTGTATTTGCGTTTCCTGTGACGTAGTTTATGAGGACGGCAATAAACCAGATGGACTTTAGATAGAAATGGTTCCTGTGATACCTCAGATCGCTCCCAAGTGGTTAGCATTGTTACAGCCTCTTAGAATGATTCTATGCCCAATGACTGGGCATTCCTGCGTCATGCATAGGAAACCTCCGCGTCGCTCTAGGTCCCAGGAAGTTAAAGGTTATGGACACTTTTGGCATGGAAAAAAATATTTTCACCTATTCGTGGTTATCTTTTATTAAAATAAATTTCACTCAATTGCAGTCTTCATTTTTTTAGCTTTTTTAGACCTCGATATGCAATTTGTACTATAATCTGGGTTTCATATTGTTTTCTTGGAAGAGTGTCTCTCTCTGTAATATAGGCTGGATGTGAGGTCTGTGTATCAAGTATAGTTCTAAAACTCTGTGGTGCTACAATTCCAAACTATAAAAAGTGTTGTGGTTCAGTGATGGCAAACATTCACCACCAGGAGAAATAAAATCCAAGCAAATCAAGAAGGGCTCTGCTTTTGTTCTATCCGGATACGGCCACGTTAAGCATATACAGTGTATATAATTCCCATATGCTGCTCTGGAACGGATGGTGTCTATTGCTCCGCACAGAATGTAAAGATGTTACCTGTCTGGTGAATTAAATAGTGCAAAACCACCAGATAGCAGGTAAAAAATAATTAGTGTGTTAGTAATACAAAAAAAGAAATGTTAAAATGGGCAGAATAATTAAAAAAAGCCAGAGACAGCCACTTTGTGGAAACAGTGATCACTTTGTCCCACCCAGAGCTTCGCCAACAATATCGGCTTCTGTCAGTCCGAGAATCTTTAAAATCATGTAGTAAATTAAATATGATTTAAATAAAACATAAAATATACATAGTGTGCTGTTCAGGGTTTGTCCCAGTCCAACATTTCACTTAAAAACTTAAATTAAATACGGTAATAAAAAAATGATGAAAATAAACATAAAAATAAATGGGAATGTTGGTTTATAACCAAATAATTATTGGGACATTTCCTCAATTATAAGGATAAAGATCAGGAATATAAACATAATAATGTAGCATTCCAATAGCAACGTGAAATAACACCACGTAAATACATGTCTATAGGCTAAAGTTGTGTGGTTCGGTCATACTTTGTGAACACATACCGAGATATGTTAGATAAATCATCAGAACACGTGAAAATAAGAAACTGTGTAATATACCTTTTCAGAAAAATACATGAGAAAGCAGTCGATAAGTAATTGCGAGTGTACAGATTGCACAAGAGTGGCTATAGTACGCGCACTGGAATCTGGAACGGAGTCTGATCCTAAGGGATCGGGCACATGGCATTGTGTGCAGTCCCAGTGCGATCTGACAAATCATCAAATTAGACAGATACTATTCTATGGGGGTCGTGCACATGGTCCGAGAAAAAAAAAATTCTGCATGCTCGAATTTGATCCAATATTCAGATTGCACTCGGCTATGCAAGTTAATGAACCATTAGACTGCACTCGGATGACATCTGAGTGAGTCCAATTTCCGTGGACTGACAGAACGGAGAAGATGGAGACATTTTTTTCTCAATCTTCTCCCCATCCTACAGAGTTGGCTCACACTGTGATCATACTCTGATCAATCTCTGATTAGAGTGTGTTTTGTATAATCGACCTGATTCTTTTGGATGAGAGAATACATGGTCGTCTGCACCGAGCCTAACACTGACTACATTACAGACTGCTAGGATTCAGCAGGTTATAATCCCTCAAATTTTTTTTAGCTGTGCTAAACAACCCCTCTATATTCCTCTTTTAAGGCACCGCCTGTGAGATTGTACGACTTTTTTTAGGAGCACCTTTTTTACCAGCCTCCTAGACATTGTTGGCAAATATGAAGATAATGTATTTACAAAGTTACAAACATTTTATGTAAATTAATTTATCATTCCCACTATATTTTATATTATACATGTTTCCCAAACAAGTCTCGTTATTCTAGAATAGCGGGCAGAGACGAGCATCAAGAACCACCAGTATACGTCTCACATACAGACTAAGGCTGCCGTCACACGATCAGTATTTGGTCAGTATTTTACATCAGTATTTGTAGCCAAAACCAGGAGTGGAACAAATAGAGGAAAAGTATAATAGAAACATATGCACCACTTCTGGATTTATCACCCACTCCTGGTTTTGGCTTACAAATACTGACGTAAAATACTGACCAAATACTGATAGTGTGATGGCAGCCTAACACATACAGAGCTATTTATTCCATCTACCCTTGAGCTGTTCCTGGCTTATTAACCTTCATCAGTGCAAAATGATTTAAAAAAATTGAACTTTGATTAAATAATCAAGCTGTAAATGTTACCTTATTTTGCCTTAAATGCTTCATGTTTGCAACTTTACAGAAACATAAGTTCAGTTCTCCTTGTTTAATGGTACAGTATATGGTATCAACATCTGTGCTATAATATCATGAATATTCCGTATGGACAAAATTGGCAGGAGCTGCGCAAAGTAAAGAATACATTTTCAGCTAAAAGGGAAACTGTCACGTCAGGAAACGCTAGTTACTTGCAGATATAGGTGTAATTAATTGTGGTTAATCCTGTTTAGCCATCTTACTGGAGCAGCGGCTACAGGGAGAAAATGATGTTATATTTTCCCTGCAGCTGTTCACTACTAGCCATCTGGGTGGTGCTGGAGGCAATAAAGTACAGTGAGCGGTTCAGTAATCACTCCCCCTGCACTCTGATAGCCTGCTCTCAATGTGTGTGTCTTGGCATGTGTGCGCAGAGCAGGCGGTCAATCAGGGTGTAGGGGAGTGATTACAGTGCACACACTGAGAGTGTTGGGTTCTCTTTAAAGTGTATCTGTCATTTCAGGAGAACTTGCAGTCTTTATCTGTCTCCAGCTCCTCCCCGCTTCCTAGAACTTTATGAGCTCCAACTATCATCTGGTTTCTCTGTAATGGGAAAATCTCTGTTCACTGAAGACAGATTTTACAATATTAAAGGGAACCTGTCACCCCCAAAATCGAAGGTGAGCTAAGCCCACCGGCATCAGGGGCTTATCCGATGGGCGTCGCGGTCCGGTCCGGGGCCTCCCATCTTCTTACGATGACGTCCTCTTCTTGTCTTCACTCTGCGGCTCCGGCGCAGGCGTACTTTGTCTGCCCTGTTGAGGGCAGAGCAAAGTACTGCAGTGCGCAGGCGCTGGGCCTCTCTGGCAGTATATACACAGATGTAGCCAAATTTAACTATACAAATAACACACCATCTCGATATAACTTTTCTCAGAAAATTAATTTATCTTAAACCACTTAAGTAAAATGACAGTGCGAAGTTGTCTGATCTCAAGTCAGGTGTCAGATTGCACCTTGATCTCTCAGTGATGTGTGATCTGCGTTCTTCTAACCATCGGCTAACCATGACTACATCAAGTGTTGGATTGGGATGCCAAGGTCCCACCAGTAACATCAACTCTGGGGGCACCACTCATTCACGAATGTATAAATGATGAGTTGCCGCCTTTGTTTGTACATCGTGAATCAAGTGTATTCAGCCAAGTTCTACTCATATAGGAGGATGTATGGCATATTCATGAGTGGGCCCACCGGGGGATTCACCTATTCACCCGTTGGCCAGTCCGAGCCTGGCTTCATCTGTATATATATATATATATAACTGTACACAGTATATGCATAAAAGATCCGTGATTATTTCTCCAAGATGTTTAGGACAATCTCTCTGCCGAGTCCCTTCATAAACTGAAGACAAAGTCGGTTAAACCAAATAGTGATTGAATTTAGATTTCATTCACTTTACATTTTGTTAATTGATAAAAATAAACTTTCCTATTTTTGAATGCAGTCTTAATTTCCTGCATTTTTTTCCGCAATCTTCTAAAAATGTTGTACAATATTGTATTTTTTTTTTTTTTATTTCTGATGCTGTTTGCAGTTGAGTCGAGTTCCTTCATGCCGGAGCTAGATAACCTAATGGTCACCAAAATTGTAGAATATGAGATCTAGCCCTCTGTATATACCCCATAAAAGTAACGATGAAATGTAAGACATTCCAGAAAATAATAAAAAAGCAACACATTTATTTTAAGCTGATGAAATATATTTCACGTATCGTCCATGTATCATACTGAGAGAATGTACAGCAACTTTTCCTTTTCAACTGTTTTGACCATTTTTTTTCCAGCTAATATCACAGTCAAGTTTTTATTCTATTTGCGGCCTCTATCGGGTAGAAGGAAATTCCTAGTGTTAAGTTCATGCTCCCGCTGCTTAAGATATCTTACAGAAAAATATGGTGTAATAATGCCTAAAAGAAATGTGATAGAATCGCCCCAGTAGTCTCCTGACACCTGGTGACTTCAGGGATGAATGCAATGTAATATTCTTTTACGTGGGCTTTGGATGCATTACTCTGTATTCTTTGTGTCTCTTGTATGCAGACAGGTGAAAGGCAGAGAAAAGATGACTTCTGTCCCTCAACATTTACCCATTATGAAGTTCCACCGAGCTTCTATAGATCCACCATGATCCTAAGACCGCAGCTCGGGTTGGGCGCAGTCACCAGATTGCCGTCGGCAAAGAATAGAATATTGATTGCAAGTCAACGTGCATCAAGTACCTCAATGCCTCAGCAAGAACTGGTTACTGCTGTCGGAGCGCTGAACAACTCAGAAACGTCAGGTACATTTTTGTTATTTATGACCATAAAAAGCGGAACACATATGTGCAAATATAGAAAGCAGAGGAAAAAAAATATTAATTGAATTAATGAGCCCAGGAGGTGAAAGAAATCAGATACTTCTAGTACCGGTGTCGCTTCTTTTCTTATTTTTTCCTACACCCTAAATCCTTTAATAAGGGATTATCCTGTATTGAATAAATTCTTTTTGTATTATATTACAATACTTTATATTCTCTAGGGGAATACTGCTTGTCATTATTAGTACCTAACTGGGTATGAACACTTAAAGGGAATCTGTCAGAAGGTTTTTTGCTATGTAATGTGAGGTCAGCATGAGGTAGGGGCTGAGGCACCGATTTCAGTGATGTATCACTTATCAGGCTGTGTGCTGTTGCTTTCATACAATTAAGTTTTTATCACCACAAGATTATCACTGCCTGGACTACAGCATGCCTCAGCACTTGTCCGACCATGCCCCCTCCTGTGATAAGAAGCTCACTGTCTGTAGACAATATACATAGAAAGCAGAAAGCTGTGGTGTGGGTGGGGTTAGCTTTCTCAGCTCTGCTGCATGCTAAAATTAAAAACTCTGATTATCACTATTGATGCACCCAGTAAACGAAGTAATACATTATTGGAATCAGCTTTTCTCTGCCTACGTCATGCTCCTTTAATATGAGGTATCAAAAACCTGGTGACAAATTCTTTGTAGGCTCCCCCATACACCTCAGATGACTGTCAACTAGTGTTGAGCATTCCGATACCGCAAGTATCGGGTATCGGCCGATATTTGCGGTATCGGAATTCCGATCCCGAGTTCCGATATTTTTGCGATATCGGGAATTGGGATCGGGATGAATATTTATATGTAAAATAAAGAATAAAAATAAAAAATATGAATATACTCACTCTCGGACGCGCCGTGGTTGTAACCGCTGCAACCGGCAGTCTCCGTTCCTAAGAATGAGCGAGTGAAGGACCTGTGATGACGTCGCGGCTTGTGATTGGTCGCGTGAGTGGTCACATGAGCGGTCACGCGACCAATCACAAGCCGTGACGTCATTGAAGGTCCTTCACCCGCTCATTCTTAGGAACGGAGGCTGCCGGTTACACCGCTAAAGTCCAGGGTCCGCCGGAGGGGTGAGTATATCGATATTTTTTATTTTTATTCTTTATTTTTTACATGAATATGGATCCCAGGGCCTGAAGGAGAGTTTCCTCTCCTTCAGACCCTGGGAACCATAGAGGATACATTCCGATATTTGTGTCCCATTGACTTGTATTGGTATCGGGTATCGATATCGGCGATATCCGATATTTTTCGGATATCGGCCGATACAATCAGATACCGATACTTTCAAATATCGGAAGGTATCGCTCAACACTACTGTCAACCAAATGATGATTTGGCCGATTGTTCGGTTGGCATCACTCTGCCAAGAGAATCACTGCGGGACAAAGGGATCGTCTGTCTAAAGTAGCACATGCTGGACCTTAACTCCCATGACAATCATCTGTCCAGGGTCCCCATCATCAGTAGACTATCGGCCGAACCCGTAGTTACTGACGGAGTCAGTCGATGTTAGTCCAATTTATCTGAGGGGCTTTACTTACAGGCATGTGGGAAAAGGTATCCAAATCAGCTCTCCTCTAGAAGAGAGAAAACTATCTCATATTAAACAAAGCAAATTAGTATTCTTCCTTCTGGACCTAATTGGCATTTTGATATACACATCTTTCTAATTCGGGACATGTCTGCATTATCTTCTTGGCTGACTCTAATTCTGTGAGACACAGTGAGTAAATGTGAGTGGATCAGATAAGGTGTACAGGACCCTTATACATACACATCTTTTATACCTTTGTCCCATCCTGTGCTTTCATATATTTATAATATTTTATATCATTCTTTGGCACTTTGTGCTTAACTTTCTATCCCCCCTAAGTGTACACTCCCTTCGTTAGGGTGGGAGACACTACATTGGTCTTCATGGACTTCTACGTCCACGTCTACGTCCACGTCTGAATTGGGTGAGATCTAAACAGTTATTGCATATTTGGCACTTTATGACATAGCATCCATGTGACAAACATTATATATCCATGCTAAGGTCTTCTTTGTGTTCACCTGTACGTTTTTTGAGATTATCTTCATGATTTTAAATACTCAATTAAAAGATATATTTTAATGGGGTCACTATGTGCTGCTAAGATGCGATCCACCAGTTCTCTGAATACTGTCCCTTTATAACCCAGAAAGCTGCCCATTATTGGTGGGGGCACAGTTATACACAGCAGGGCTACTAGGATGTAGGAGACACCTAGTTATCTAGTGATATCTAGTGATAATCTCTTGTTGATAACACTGATTTTATTAAAACATCAAAACACAGCCTAGTACGTGACATATGGCTGGAAGCAAACTCTCAGCTCCTACATTATGCTGCTCTCAGATTATAAAGCAAGAACCTGAGGACGGATTCCCTTTAAGCAAATTGAATCACCGAAAAATAAATAGTAGATGAAATGCGTAAAAAGGTTATTACATGAATATCCTTAATCCCCTATCTACGCGAGAGAACAAACATGGCCTAGCTTCTGGTGGTTATATGGTCCCTATGGATTTGGGGCCCTTTGGTGAGGGTTCTAGTTCTGAGAAAAATATGGGTATTTTTGACTAGTTATCCCAGTGTCAACAATATTCGTCTCATAAATATTGGATGTATAGAAAATCTAATATTTTCTTCCAGAGACATATTGTCTCCATGTGACCATGGCTATTTGGAAAGCGTGTCAGATGTTCTTTGATCAACTTCAGACCCTCCTAAGACCTTTCCTGTCTCTCTCTGTGTGGAAAATACACATCCTCTTTAGTCACCTGGACATAAAGAGGAATCTTCACATTTTAATTAATCTGCTTCACTTCTGTCACTGCCATTTTACATAAAGGCATCCACCATTTGTCTCCTCAAGACAAATGATAGATGAAAGAAAAAAAGGGAGGGGGTATATGAGGGACCTCAACAATTTTTAATATTTTCTATGACAGTGGCGCTCACTGTCCCATAAAAAGTTCCTTTTTCCTGTACAGTACAGGACCCGTTGAAGCACAGGAGGATCGAAACGGCCATTGTCTGGCATGTATCCCATAGACTCTTCTGCATCCATGTGAAACAATAAGGGAACTTTTTATCGGTTGGTGAGTGCCACCATTATCTTTTCTTCATGGACATTGATTGATATGTTTTTCCTTGGTGTGCACCCGCGATCCCAAGGGTCTGGTATTATTTGCTTTCCCTTAATTACAAAAGATTCTGGCCACAGGTGTGACAGCGGTGCCGGTTTCGTTTATTGTACTTCGGCTCCATTTTATTTAAAGGCAACCTTGAAAAACACATGTATCACCCATCTACAGGACAGGATATGATTGTTGGGTTTCTGGCTGCCAACTCCTTCACTCAACCCCATAATAGAAGGGGAGCCAAAGTCCCCTGTCGAAATGGCGTGATAATGAGCATGTGCGACTACCACACATTATCAATGTGCGACTACCACTTTTATAGACCCTTGTCGCTCATGCTAATTTCCACTCCATTCACACAGGGAATCAGGTGATCAGTGGGGGATCCAGAACTTTAAGGAATAATTCCCATACAATCTCTTAGTTTTTAGTAATGGTGTGTCCTATTTCTACAATAATAGTCACAAATATTGCTATGTAATTAAAAATGCATGTTCTGCATGGATAAAGGATGGGACTTTAGAATGATTTTCCTCTGGTGGACACGAGCTACCCCAGTTTTGCAATAATAACCTTCATAAATATTAATATGGCAGAAGTAGACAGTAAAACATTAGTGATATGGGAGAAGTTTAGGAATTCTTCTTCAAGAGGTAGAACTGCTGCAGGGTCACAACAATTACGATCTTCCAGAATAACGGTTAAAACGTGGTACAATGCGGTTGGTACAATTCTTACCAACCGGTCTGACCGCTCGGTTTGCTGTGTACAATACAAAAGCCGCAGATATATAGGCAATAATGATTATTGCCATTATTACAGGCACATACTGTAAAAGAAAAGGTGATTATTCTCCGTTCAGTATTTAGGCAATGTTTATGCTTGGAGGGAACAGTCAAGTATAATTGCACTGATAGTTTTTTGGCATTTATAACTCCCAGACTTGTGTTCATACAATTGCTCTTTCTGGCATAATTGTAATATGCTGAGCCATTAGGAGTTGGGCTTTATTGTACCCTATAGATTCCTAGCTTGTAATGGCCCTATAGACTTCATAGGAACAATTTAAAGATGTAGGAAAATATTTGTTCAGATGAACTGCCTATCTTTTACTTTTTATGGAAACTTTACTGTGTATGGAAGATAGCAGAGTATATGGCTTGGAATAGTAAATCAAGACGGCATAGACATGGCAGCATCTACAGACTGGTTTACAAGCTGATGGTGCTACTCTAGAACTGGGGTCAAGGATCTCCAGAGTCCCCTCCACTTTGGTTAATCCAAGGTGAAGCCAAGATTTGAAGCCTATTCTACCATGCTTAAGAAATGGACAGCGCCACACCGGATAGTGAAAAGCAGCTCACATATTTATTCAGCCTAGCCAAATCACCTAGACAAATCAGTTCTCATGCTTCGCACTGACGAGGGCCAACAGCCCGAAACACCGTGTCTGCGAATTGAGATACTGATTTGGCTTTTATCCTAAGTCATATTGCACGACTCGTTCATGGGTTGATTGTGACTTGTAGGATCGCTACTTCCAACAGGTGGCGCTATAGAATTTAAGTCCTCTTTTTCTCAGAACAGGCAATTTGAATATTTAATTTAGCAGAGGAGCATTACACAGTGAATAAGCCTCCTTACCTTGACAAGCCAGCTGGTATGTCACTCTCCATAAGGAGAAATGTTACCCCTTAGACCCCAGTCCAGAGCCTCTCACCTAGCCAAATCAGTTCTCATGCTTTGCACTGACGAGGGCCAACAGCCCGAAACACCGTGTCTGTGAATTGATATACTGATTTGGCTTTTATCCTAAGTCATATTGCATGACTCGTTGAAGGGTTGATTGTGATTTGTAGGATCGCTACTTCCAACAAGTGGCGCTATAGAATTTAAGTCCTCTTTTTCTCAGAAGAGGCAATTTGAATATTTAATTTCCCAGAGGAGCATTGCACGGCGAATAAGCCTCCTTACCTTGACAAGCCAGCTGGTATGTCACTCTCCATATTGTGTGGTTTGTAAGTGTTGCAATTTTCTTCCTTTCTCTATTTTTGGTTTTCCCCTACCTCCACACCTCAGTGCATTCCTCTGTTTTATGTGAGTGAATATTTTGTATGCCTGAAGTTTTTTATCACTCCTTGTCAGTGTTGCCTTGTTTATTGGGGTTGGTGTACTACGGTGCACAGTAGCGCCCCTCTCCCCTAACTCAGGAGATAAGGCAAGGGCAGAGGCTCCCGCATTTTTGCCATCTGAAGTATCCCGGTTAGCAGGGCGAGCTTGGACACCCCCTAGTGTTAGGGACAGGGAAGGAGCCCCTGGTTCCGGGTCACCTGACAGCTGTGTCGTGACACCTGACAGTCAAGCAAAGCATGCAGGAAGTCACTGGAAAGTATCTGCCCCCAGGACTAGTCCTCTTAGTCACCTCATTCCCTTCATCCTGTACAGAGTATGTTCTCTGTGAAACACTGAAGCCTTTAGAATACATAGTGATGTAGCCTGCATAGTTTGGGCAGCACGAAGCTCCTCCAAAGTCCATTTTAAAGGAACTCAAAATATAAAAAAATGGTATAAATAAATATCATTCATGTGGTACTTGACGTACAGTACGTGACCTTGCTCAACGCAAATGTAGTGAGTGAGACTGGAAACAGCGTAGTCTGAATGTGGCTGGAAGTATGCAAATCACATACTTGCAGTCACATGACCTTCACCCCCGAGGAGAATCCTCACAGCACCAAGTGCACCCAATGTGAGGATTTACAGGTCTGCAGTCACACAACCTCTTTAATGACTGACTTATTCAGGAATATGCAGAAAATGCTGTTTTCTTATAAGATTTATTGCTTGGTTTTGTCTTCCTTTAAGGCCGGTCTCACACGTCCAGATAATTCCGGTACCGGAAAAATCGGTACCGGAGTTATCCGTGTCCGTGTGTCCGTGTGCTCACGTAGTACATCAGTGTGGCACACATGCGGCAGCCATGTGCCGCCCATGTGCCGACTGAGGTCCACACAGACCGTGCAGGAGACAGCGCTACAGTTAAGCGCTGTCCCCTGCTTTTGGTGCTGAAGCCAGCATTCATTCCTACTCCCCAGCAGCGTTCGCTGGAGAGAAGGAATGATAAATCAGGGTTTTTTTTTTTAATTTTGTGTTTAAATTAAAGTTCGTGGTCACCTCCCACCTCCCTCCCCCTGTGCGCCCGCCCACTGGCATTAAAATACTCACCCAGCTCCCGTGATGACTCCTCTCAGTGCCGCAGCTTGTCCTGTGTGAGCAGTCACGCGGTACCGCTCATTACAGGGATGAATATGCGGCTCCACCTCCCATAGGGGTGGAGCCGCATATTCATCACTGTAATGAGCGGTAACTGTGACCGCTCACACAGGACAAGCTGTGGCACTGAGAGGAGTCATCGCGGGAGCTGGGTGAGTATTTTAATGCCAGCGGGTGGGCGCACAGGGGGAGGGAGGTGGGAGGTGACCACAACCTTTATTTTAGACACAAAAAAATTAAAAAAAACCTGATTTATCATTCCTTCTCTCCAGCGAACGCTCCTGGGGAGAAGGAATGAATGCCGGCTTCAGCACCACACGCAGGGGACAGCGCTTAACTGTAGCGCTGTCTCTCCTGCAGGCAGTATGTGCACACGGAGGAGAGTGCACACTGTTCTCCGTGTGCACGTGTGCGGGACGCTTTGCGGACCGTGCTGCCGGAGAAAAACTGACATGTCTCTGTGTTTTACACACGGTCCGTGAAAACACGGAGACATGTGCATAGACCCATTCATTTGAATGTGTCTATGTGAGTCAGTGTTTCCGGTACGTGAGGAAACTGTCGCCACACGTACCAGAGACACTGACGTGTGAAACCGGCCTAAAGGGGTTTTCCCACGAACAAAAGTTCATTTTAATCAATGGATCTTGGAATAATAGTTACTTACCCTATTGGATGTGTTTATATAAAATGTTCCTGTGCTGAGATAATCTTATACATGTGCCCCTGCTGTGTACTGTGTAATGGCCGTGTCTGACCGTACAGGGGCATGGTCTGATCATATCACATCTCCTGGGCGTGGGGGGAAAGCAAAAACAAGTATAGCAAATCTCGTCCAGTGACTGTATCTGGTATTACAGCTTACTCCCTTTTACTTAAAGGGGTTGTCTATTACTAGGACAACTCCTTTTTAAACTAAATGTTCGGTCCCAATAAAATAATAAAGCCTATACTCAACTCCCGTGCCGGCTCCATTCCCGCGGTGTTGGCACCTGCTCTCACCGGGGCTGTGAGGCGATGTTGTGCTACGTTTATCCCGGCGCCCAATAAGACACAGGTTTTACCATTTTAGGACAAAAGACAGTATTGTCGGGAATGTGATTGTAGTAGCTCAGCCTGGTAAATAATGGCTCCAACAAGTTGGGAGAGGCAAAGGACTTTGCATCACAAAAACAGAAGGTTGGCATGGCCTTCACAGTCTCCTTCTCATAAATATATAGAAACCATGAAAGTGACATTTACACACTCGATAGATTAAGGTTCTGCTCAATATGCAGACGCGCTGAAGTAATCCTATTTATTTCATCCAAGCAGCTGCCTTATATTAAGTCTACATTTGGCCAGTAAGTAGGTTGTCAAGTCTGGAGAGAATGCTTTTGCCTTTTTTTCACAGTAGATTCAAACCTAAAAGGACAGGTTGGGCTTTAGAAAATAATTGAGAACACGAGCCCCGGCTGTATCTGTAGGAACTGGACATTTCCTTATATTTTTTTTAATTACTTTATGGAAATGTTTAATAGTATAAAAAAAAAAATCAGTGAATAATAAGTGAAAAAATGAAGAAAGAAAAGAGACAAATGTTAAGAAAAAGGAAACGTTTCATTACAAGGATTAGAAAATGGAAAAGGACTAAGGTAAAATAACAAAGGAAAAGTAGTGTAGTGCTGTTTCTGCAAAATGGCAAACCCCTTCCAGTCTCGAATAACTCCATTAAATTGATTTTCTCAATACAAAAATCTTGTGTATGGCACAGAGGGGGTATTGTGCTTGTTAGCGCCCTTTAGTGGCTCTTGTTCAGGTAGCCTGAGCAGGTCACCTATAACATGGTTGGCCTCTTTCATCAACATCCAGCACATAATACTACATTTTTCTTGAAGAGGCCACTTTAATGAAAATCTATGGATCAGCTGATCACAAGAATAGGATGAAACAATAAGGGCTCATTAAGACGTCCATAGATCTCGGTCCGATTTCAGACCACAATGTACGGACTGGGCGTGGCTCTTTCAACCCGAGTGTTGCAGCTTCATATATTTTTATGAGACTGTCATGCTCGGTTTGGGAGACCTGCAGGCAGTGGTGTAACTAGAGTCCAATGGGCCCCAATGCAAAATATGGACCTGGGCCACCACCTAGATATAGGCCAGATGTATTAGCCCTTGAACTGTTTTAAATCCTGTAAAACATATGTGTTGCCCCCCTCCATAATATAATAATGTCCCACATCCAGTGCTCATGTCACCCATCCTGGGTCCCTTGCTGGTATCATGTCCCCCATTCTGGGCATTATCCAGTAACAATGTCCCCCATCATGGGCCTATTTCAGTAATAATGTCCCCCATCCTGATGTAATGTCCTCATCCTGGCTCCTTCCGGTAATATATTTCCCATCCTGGGCCCCTTCTAGTAATAATGTTCCTCATCCTAATGTAATGTCCCCATCCTGGCCCCTTCCAATATTATATGTCTCTCATCCTGAGCCCCTTCCAGTAATAATGTCCCCCATCCTGGTGTCTAAGGGGTAAGGATTGTCCTTGTTGATAGTGCCATACCAGCTCTGGCTTGTCAAGGTAAGGAGGCTTATTCGCCGTGCAATGCTCCTCTGGGAAATTTTATCTGCAAATAGCCTCTTCAGAGAGAAAGAGGACTCTATAGTGCCACCTGTTGGAAGTAGCAATGCTACAAGTTTCCACAATCAGTGATGGTTTGGGGAGCCATGTCATCTGGTGGTGTAGGTCCACTGTGTTTTATCAAGACCAAAGTCAGCGCCGCCATCTACCAGGAAATTTTAGAGCACTTCATGCTTCCCTCTGCCGACAAGCTTTTTGAAATTTCATTCTCCAGCAGGACTTGGCACCTGTCCACACTGCCAAAAGTACCAATACCTGGTTTACAAACAACAGCATCACTGTGCTTGATTGGCCAGAAGAACCTATGGGGTATTGTCAAGAGGAAGATGAGTGACACCAGACCCAACAATGCAGACGAGCTGAAGGCTGCTATCAAAGCAACCTGGGCTTCCATAACACCTCAGCAGTGCCACAGGCTGATCACCTCCATGCCACGCCACATTGATGCAGTAATTGATGCAAAAGGAGCCCCGTCCAAGTAATGAGTGCATTTACTGAACATACATTTCAGTAGGCCAACATTTCACATTTTAAAATCATTTTACAAGCTGGTGTTATAAAGTATTCTAATTTACTGAGATAATGACTTTTGGGTTTTCATTGGCTGTAAGCGATAATCATCAACCTTAGGCCTCTTTTTCACTTGCGAGAAAAACGGACGAGTGCAATCCGATAAAAAAAATCGGATTGCACTCGGACCAATGTTATTCAATAAGTGACATTCCATTTGCGATTTTTTTCTCAGCCAAAATCAGACTGAGAAAAAAATCGCAGCATGCTGCGTATTGCTGTGATTCTCGTATGAGACTCGCCAATGCTAGTCAATGGGTGCGAGAAAAAAACCGCACAGCACTCGCACCATGCGACTGCTGTCCGATTTTTATGCACCGGTGTCCTTTGAAAAGCCTGGGAAAATATTCTGAAAAGTTCCCAGGCTCGAGTTCATATGAGGACATCCAGCAGAGGGCGCATCACCGCGACTGAAGGTAACTACAGGTCATTGACCTACATTCCATTCATTCCGCGGGGTTTTACAGGCAGGAGCACAGCTGCATTAGCAGGCTTCTGCTTGTAAAATTAGTTAACCCCTTCAGATGGATTTACAGCATGGGACGAGACTGATCATTGGAAGGTATGGGATATTGTTGTTTTTTTATTTTACCTTTTTTACAGAACGAGGGTCTTCAGGTGGATTACCAGGATAATAAAATATTACAACAACCTGTGTATTTATTTCATTAAAATACTTTGTAATAATGTGTGTGTGTGTGTTTTAACCATTTCATACAATTGGATTAATAATGGATAGGTGTCATAATTGACGCCTCTCCATTATTAATCTGGCTTAATGTCACCTTACAATAGCAAGGTGGCATTAACCCTTCATTACCCCATATCCCACCGCTACACGGGAATGGGAAGAGAGTGGCCAAGTGCCAGAATAGGCGCATCTTCCAGATGTGAATTTTCTGGGGTGGCTGGGGGCAGATGTTTTTAGCCAGGGGGGGGCCAATAACCATGGACCCTCTCCAGGCTATTAATATCTGCCCTCAGTCACTGGCTTTACCACTCTGGCGGAGAAAATTGTGCGGGAACCCACGCCAATTTTTTCTGCGATTTAACCCTTAAATTTAAGAGCTAGAGCGCCCAAATTTTGCACATTTACACTACTAACATTAGTAGTGTGGAATATGAAAAAAAAAAAAGGATATGAGATGGTTTACTGTATGTAAACCATGTCTCATATCATGTCGGGTTTGTGAAGGAGATAGGAAAAGCCGGCAATTGAATTACTGGCTTTTCTGCTATCGCGCGCTGCATTAAATATAAATATATATATATATATATATATATATATATATAGGTGTCTCCCTGACATATATATATATATGTATATATACCTATTCTATGTGTATATATCTACTCTAATCTAACCTGTCAGTGTGATTTTACTGTACACTGCGCTGAATTACCGGCTTTTCAAAGGACACCCGTGCGTAAAAATCGGACAGCAATACGGATGTCATATGGATGTTGCGATTAAAAAATCGCATGACACTCGCATGACAATCGCATACGTTACATTCGTTTTTTTTTTTCCATAAATCGGACCGTTTTTTTCTCGCAAGTGGAAAAGAGGCCTTAACAGAAATAAACACTTGAAATAGATCACTCTGTTTGTAATGACTCTATGTAATATGAGTTTCACTTTTTGTATTGAAGAACTGAAATAAATTAACTTTTTGATGATATTCTAAATTTGTGAGATGCACCTGCAGTTCACACAAAAGGGACACGTAAAGTAGTGGCCAACCCCTTTAAGTAAAGCGAAGCTGCAATACCAGACACAACCAATGGAAAGCGTGGCACTATTTGTAGAAGGATTCAGTCATGGTGATCTAATCTCTTCCAACCATTCTACCTATTTTGTTTCCAAATATTGTCTGGCAGACATTCCGAGTCTACAGAAACGTCCTATGTAGATTACTGCAAATGACAAACAACATCAACAATTGTTACACGCTACATTTGTCAGTGTTTTCTCGCGCTTGCATTCTATAAATATCCAATGCCAATGCCTCTTTATGCTCATATGATAAATACACCTTGGCTCTAGCACAGGTTGAGTATAGTAATGACTGCTGCCACGTACGGCACTAACACCTGCCCGCCATCTGCTGCCAATGTTGCATCCAATAAAAGTGAAATATTACAAAAACAGGTTTACACTATGCCTGCACTAAGATTTGGAGGCATTTCTAACCAACTTTCCAAGGCTGAGCATGAGGTTATTCATTGTTTGCTTCTTGCCAATTCCTGACACCGACTGAAATGACTAATTATAATGCTCTATGGAAAGCGGTCACCAGAAGCGGACATATCATTGGTGCAAAATGTGCCGCCACACAGAGGCCCAGGACGTCAGGGGGCCACTGCCACCTACAAATCAAGTAGAATTGTACATTTTCATGAGCTATTGGACTGAAAAGGGGCAAAATACTGTTGGCGTGGCATGGTGGCTCAGTGGCTAGCACTAATGTTTTGCAGCACTGGGGTCCTGGGTTCAAATCCCACAAAGGGCAACATCTGCAAGTTGTTTGTATGTTCTCTCTGTGTTTTCGTGGGTTTCCTCAGGGTTTTTCGGTTTACTCCCATACTCCAAACACATACTGATAGGGAATCTAGATTATGAGCCCCATTGGGGACAGTGATGATATTGTGTGGTATTTTTGAAAAGTAGATGTGTTTGGTCTCTGCTTTTCCTGCACTACGAGTATTCTTCTTACAATACGCACTGACAGTGTGCTCTCTTGCTGACTCAATACTTCTGAACAGAGCCAGCAAGGGAGTGCACTGTCACTGTACAGATTACACAGTGACAAGAATCTACTAAGCATACATGGAAATTGACAACCAACCCATGCTCAGTAGAGCAGGGACTAGTCCAGCACCTGAAATGGGTGTAACTGATGACATGATTATATAGCACTGTGTACTTACAATTGCTCAGTTTGCCCTTCTACCCAGATATTTCTTATATTTTCCATTAGGTCTATGACATCATGTGATTAAAAACTAAGTGACTGAATCCTTCTAAGCTCTATGTAGAAACAGAAGGTCAATTTTCATTTCATGAGTCATCACTGCAAAATTCCCTTTCAGGGAGGAGGAGGAAGCAGCTGGGTTAAGAGTTGAAGAGAGCGAAATGATTTGCGCAGGGAAAAGAGACTTCCTATTTATACAAAGGGCGTAAAAAAAAAGAAGAATTTACTGGGTAGAAAGGCAAACTTGTTATACCTGGATTCATTAGTGTTACAGGAACAACATCCTATAATTATTGCCACATACGTGAATTCTAATGACACTGTAATGCTTTAGGACATAATTGACTGGGTACTAAAGACAGAAATTGCTCCCCAGAACATCTGTAAACATTTTCATGCCTAATGAACTGTAATAAAGTTTTGGCACTGACTGGTTCCGCGCTCCTGGAACTGGGTCATTCCGGTATAGACTAGTGCTACAGTAAAGCAAGGTTCTGTGATTATATTTAAAAAAGAAAATAAAATAAATAAAAACTGTCTAGCTGAATTCTTTGCTAAGCTCTATGTAGAAACAGGAGGTCTCTTTTCACTGCATGAGTCATAAGTCACTGCAAAATTTCCTGGTAGGAGGGAGCAGCTGGGTCAGGAAGTGAACAGAGGAATGATTTATGCAGGGCCGAGAATTCCAGTTTAACCTTCATCCGGCTGAGAAGGTACAATTGTAACTAATCCGTTTTAAAATTGCAATAACTTTTTTTTTCGAAAAGCCGTAGAGGGCTGAAATTTCGTGACATCTCTGCAGTTTTGGTCCAGAATATATTGGCCAAATTTCAATAAAATATATATGAAGGTACACTTGTACCTCTGCAGCCTGTTAACGTAAATTATGCAGCCTGACGAAGGTTAAACATAGTGTTACGGATCTGCAACACAGGACTAAGGTAGAAGGGGGAAATCTGACCCTGCACTATGACTAGGCTGAAACCCAACGATGGAGTGGGCGACACAATCCTTGCAAATAGACCCACCGACAATCCTAGGTTAATTTCAAGCGAAGACCTATAGGTAAAGGGAAGGGGTACCCTAAAAGAACTAAGGACTGGGTACAAAAACGGGTCACCTCCTAATAGAAAATACAGAGAAGGCTGCAGAAACCAATAGAAAACAGAAACTAAGGCTAGCAGAACCAGAGGTAACAGTACTGCACAAATAACACACACAGAACACAAAGCAAAACACCAAGCTAGAGCTCAAGCAGATTAACACTGTTGTCCAGCAAAGACTGGGAGGCAGGTGCTGGTTAATAAAGAGTGAAACAAACACCTGACCCAAGACAAACCCAGCACCAGAGGAAAAAGACCAGTAGCCAAAACTCCACGAGAAAATGGCAAATAGTAACAAACTAAACACATTCTAACACATAGAGTGTAGAAAAGAGAAGAATTATCTTGGTAGAAAGGCAAAATGAGCAATTGTAAGTACACAGTGCTATATAATATGATGACTGCACTATAGAGGGAAAAAAGCTTTCATGGGAATTTTTTTTTTAGTAAATATACCCTAATTAGAGATGAGTAGATCTTTTGAAATTTGAATTTGCCAAGTTTTTCCAGAAAATTTGATTTGCGGTGAATAAGTTTGTGTGGCTCTCAGTATTGGAGATAGGGGTAGGGGAAGTGAGACCATAAGAATAATACATATAATCCATTTACCTGATGAATCTGGAGATTGAATTCAACTCTGCCGTACATACTACCAATCTTTCGCCTGACTAAGAACTGCCGATCTACTGACCACGGTTTTACAATGTATGAAAATCCGCTTGATACACTGGGATGTGATGTCATAGTTGTAGGACATTATTAGGAAGCCCGCTCAGTCACACAAAATGATATTAGCCCACTCGATGATGCTTCACCAGCGTGAAAAATGGTGGTGGGCAACTTTTTTTTCGCAAATCAAATCTCAAAGTGTTCAATTTCTTGCGGAACCATGAATTTACAAAATTTGACTCGAACTCTATTCTCTGTGGATCTATTCGCTCATCTATATCCTTAATGTGTATATGGGAACCAACAGGTTTTTTTTTTCTATCGTAATAAATTAGGCTGACAAATTTGCTACACAAATCACTGCCAATATGAAAAACCATCTGTGCAAAACAATTATAATCCTCCTATTTTTTTTATCCTTTTTCTTTAACATATGTCCCATCAAGAAACACTGTAAAAAATAACTAGAAAGCGTCATTGCATAAATCAGTCTCCCAGCGATGCATGGCACCCGGTCTGCATCTCATTTGCTTAATGCAAAGTGTTTGGTATGTTAAGTTTAATTGTATGATTAAATGAGAAGCTTTTGTGCTGCTTGCATCATACCTGGCATAGAACAATTACCGTAGCTTGTTTATGATGCCATGTTTTTGTTTGGCAAAGAGGTAATGGTGGAATATTTGCCCTGGAGGCATCATGGAATATGATGTCCGGGAAAGTTTTAGTGCTGCCTGCATACTAATAGCAGGCATGTAATTAGTAAGGCTACTTTCACACTTCCGTCTTTTGTCCTCCGTCGCAATCCGTCGGTTTGGGCAAAAAACGGATCCTGCAAATGTGCTTGCAGGATGCGTTTTTTGCCCATAGACTTGTATTAGCGACGGATCGCGACGGATTGGCACACGTCGCGTCCGTCGTGCGACGGATCTGTCGTGTTTAGGCGGACGCGACGCACAAAAAAGGTTCAATGTAACTTTTTTTTGGGCGTCGCGTCTGCCATTTTCGACCGCCATGCGCTGCCAAAACTCCGTCCCCCCTCCCTGGACTGCAGAATGGGCAGCGGATGCGTTGAAAAACTGCATCCGCTGCCCACTTCGTGCAGTAATTTCACAACGTCTGTCAGCCCGACGCATTGCAACGGGCCCGTACCGACGGAAATGTGAAAGTAGCCTAACTTTTAACTATCTTGTGGTTATGTCTTAGGCACCCTTTAATGATGTGACGACTCTGTCCCAGCCTATTCAGTGAAGCCAACTAGCTAGCTACAGAAAACGAAAAGTTAAAAACATATTTTTTTGTAGTAAAAGCAGTAATTAATATTATTTTTCTGATGATACATTTTCTACATCAAAAGAAAAATCACGTTGGCACACATTTTTGAAAATTGTATAGGGTTATATACAGTATTGCCATAAAGGGGTAGCAGCCGGCAGGGCTGGTTTTATGTTGGAAGCGATCTTCTGGAGGATTCTAATGATACCATATAGTGGCTAATCACAACCACCATACAGTATCAAGTCCTAAAAAGCTTTCACTTGTACGCTAAGTGACATTTTTATATGGTTGCTGAAATAACATCGTTAAGCAGTGATACCCCCATAATACCCTGGGAAAATCTAGCTATATAGTGTACAGTGAATGAGAGGCAGTGTTACACAATACCCTAAGTACCCCTATTCAGCACATAACATAACCTAAACTAATGATAGTACCTTAGAGTGCATTGTCTAAATAATACAGCCTATAATTGATATTAACATTTATGGTGGTTGGAGACCTCAGTGATAGGCAATCGTTAGCGCCTTCTTCAGCAATCATGGCTGATATGCTCTTTACCATCTTACAGGTGGCACACCCCAAGGGTCAGCCTTGCATTCTGTACTATGAATCACAAGATGGTCCTAAAATCATAGAATCATAGAATGTTAGAGCTGAAAGGGTCATCATGTCCAACCCCCAGCTCAATGCAGGATTCACTAAACCACCTCAGACAGATGTCTGTCCAGCCTCTGTTTGAAGACTTCCATTGAGGGAGAACTCACCACCTCTCGTGGCTGCCTGTTCCACTAATTGATCACCCTCACTGTGAAAAAGTTTATTCTAATATCTAATCTGTATCTTCTCCCTTTCAGTTTCATTCCATTGCTTCTCGTGTTTCCATGTGCCAAAGAGAATAATTATCCCTCTACACTGCGACATCCCTTCAGATATTTGTAGACCGCTATGAAGTCTCCTCTTAGCCTTCTTGTTTTTAAGCTAAACATTCCCAGATCCTTTAACCGTTCCTCGTAGGACATAGTTTGCAGTCCGCTCACCATTCTGGTCGCTCTTCTCTGAACTTGCTCCAGTTTGTTGATGTCTTTTTTAAACTGTGGTGTCCAGAACTGGACACCATATTCCAGATGAGGCCTGACCAAGGAGGATCAGAGGGGGATAATGACTTCACGTGATCTATAGTACAAAACTTTACAAATTTTCCTTAAAGGAGATAAAGTTGGAATTTTAGTTCTATACTTAGACTTGTGCAAGTTGTTTTCTCGGTAATGGTGAACTAGTGAGGAAGAAGAGTATTTCCATTCACTAAATACTTGAGTTTCAACACTTGTGAGTTGCAGTCATCTGCCTTTAGGTTTGCATAGTAATAAATAAATCCGAAGCTTTCTCATTCGCTTTGTGTTTTCCTTCTAACAGTTCCTGTGGGGAGGATGATCGTTTTTGAAATGCTCAATGCCTGCAGGCGGAGATCATTGTGTCCTGGATTTTTCGAGCAAGGAACCCTCTTCACATCTTCTTATTTTACTATTCCCTTCACATTTTCTGATCATTCATTCTCAGTTGTTTTTCCTGTGAATACAATTACATACAGATCGTCAGACAGTCATGAGAAAAGTTTGCATAAATCCCACTTGTCTTCAATAGGAATTCTGCAGATGATTACATTGTCTTCTGAAATAAAGTTACAGGAAAAACTGATGACTGTCTCCGTGCCTGGGCAAAATTTTTACATTTTACTCGTAATATAAATTGTAGTTGACAAGTAGCTTGCTATTTTCTATTTTACTACTTTCTTGCAGAACCTGAACTACGATTCTGTAATGTCACTCTCAACAATTAAAATAAATATTATATTGGAACATAATGGAGATTATATTTTACCTGAAAAATTATTTTGTTAAATACAGCTGTCGGTGATCATTGGGGGTCCTAAACCCGGCACTGCCACCAATGAGTGACTGGATGGAGGGGAATTGAATAGGTGATCCTACTGTCACTGTATTAATAGTACCGAGAGATTCACCGCACCTAAGGCTCATTCAGATGAGCATAAAACCGGTCTGTGTGTTGTCTATAGACAGAACCCAAGAAAAAAAAGCAAAAAGGGAATGTGCCCTATAGTAAGTACATAGTAATAGTGCATGTAAAGAATATAACATACTTAGGTAACATTATTTTGATCAAAAAAACGTAAAAGCCATCCCACCGCGACAAGGTGTACCGGGCCTATCCAATCTCTAGTATTAAAACCTTACCTTGTGTTAGCCAACCTCACTGTAGATAAGGGCAGAGCAGGACAGAGGCCCGACTGTTCAGACACCTGTCTATGGGAAGCTATATAGATGAATTGTCTAGCTCAGAAAGAGGGGCCACAGTACTGTTTTGCTGCATATTGTCGATGTATGCCACAGACCTCACACATTGCACACGGACCCATTATATCCAATGGCCAATTTTGCACTCGGACTGTGCATGGAAAAAAATTGCTGCATGCACTACTTTGGCCCGTATTCAGAATCAGAATAATGCATGCAATGAATGACAGCTCTGGAACACGTTCACAATGCTGACGAGCACACGGAGCTACACACAGAGTCAATCATGTCTTCAATTTTCTTTTGCAATAGGCCCAATTTTCAATATGGTCGTCTGAACCTGACTTAAAGCGGTATTCCCATATCCAAGATCCTATCCCAATATACATAGTTACATAGTTACATAGTTATTAAGGTTGAAGGAAGACTTTAAGTCCATCCAAGAGCAGAACAATATTGTATCATACAATTATTAGGTTCTGTAGAAGGACGTAGATCTGGGGATTTATTATGATGGAATATAGGCTGAACTGGATGGACAAATGTCTTTTTTCGGCCTTACTAACTATTTTACTATGTTACTATGTATCTAGTTCAACCCATGGCCTAACCTAACATGCCCTAACATGTTGATCCAGAGGAAGACAAAAAAAACCCATGTGGCAAAGAGTAAGCTCCACATTGGGGGAAAAAATTTCTTCCCGACTCCACATACGGCAATCAGACTAGTTCCCTGGATCAACGCCCTATCAAGGAATCTAGTGTATATACCCTGTAACATTATACTTTTCCAGAAAGGTATCCAGTCCCCTCTTAAATTTAAGTAATGAATTGCTCATTACAACATCATACGGCAGAGAGTTCCATAGTCTCACTGCTCTTACAGTAAAGAATCCGCATCTGTTATTATGCCTAAACCTTCTTTCCTCCAAACGCAGAGGATGCCCCCTTGTCCCTGTCTCTGGTCTATGATTAAAAAGATCATCAGAAAGGTCTTTGTACTGCCCCCTCATATATTTATACATTAAAATAAGATCACCCCTTAGTCTTCATTTTTCCAAACTAAATAGCCCCAAGTGTAATAACCTATCTTGGTATTGCAGACCCCCCAGTCCTCTAATAACCTTGGTCGTTCTTCTCTGCACCCGCTCCAGTTCAGCTATGTCTTTCTTATACACCGGAGACCAGAACTGTGCACAGTATTCTAAGTGTGGTCGAACTAGTGACTTGTATAGAGGTAAAATTATGTTCTCCTCATGAGCATCTATGCCTCTTTTAATGCATCCCATTATTTTATTTGCCTTTGTAGCAGCTGCCTGACAGTGGCCACTGAATATGAGTTTGTCATCCACCCATACACCCAGGTCTTTTTCATTGACGGTTTTGCCCAGAGTTTTAGAATTATGCACATAATTATACATCTTATTACTTCTACCCAAGTGCATGACCTTACATTTATCCCCATTAAAGCTCATTTGCCATTTATCAGCCCAAGCTTCTAGTTTACATAAATCATCCTGTAATATAAAATTGTCCTCCTCTGTATTGATTACCCTGCAGAGTTTAGTGTCATCTGCAAATATTGAAATTCTACTCTGAATGCCCCCTACAAGGTCATGAATAAATATGTTAACAAGAAGAGGGCCCAATACTGACCCCTGTGGTACCCCACTGCTAACCGCGACCCAGTCCGAGCGTGCTCCATTAATAACCACCCTTTGTTTCCTATCCCTGAGCCAGCTCTCAACCCACTTACACATATTTTCCCCTATCCCCATTATCCTCATTTTATGTATCAACCTTTTGTATGGCACCATATCAAAAGTTTTTGAAAAGTCCATATACACTACATCCACTGGGTTCCCTTGGTCCAGTCCGGAACTTACCTCTTCATAGAAGCTGATCAAATTAGTCTGACATGAACGTTCCCTAGTGCTGATACTGGGTCATGAGGTTATTCCTCTTCAGATACTCCAGTATAGCATCCCTTAGAATGCCCTCCAGGATTTTACCCACAGTAGAGGTTAAGCTTACTGGCCTATAATTACCGAGTTCAGTTTTTTCCCTTTTTTGAATATTGGCACCACATTTGCTATACGCCAGTCCTGTGGTACAGACCCTGTTATTATGGACTCTTTAAAGATTAAAAATAATGGTCTATCAATGACTGTACTTAATTCCTGCAGTACTTGGGGGTGTTCCCATCCGGGCCCGGAGATTTGTCCGGGTCCGGTGTAGTAGGTGTAATAATAATATTAGCAAATACCTCCAATTAGAAATGTAGTCTAGTTTTCTGGATTCACTATGTCTTTTTCCTCATGTGCAGGCATTGCAGGACCATGGGTAGGTAGGTATGAAATGATGGTCTCTCTCCTTGACCTGCCCAACATCTGGTCCTGGCAAACCAGCAACATAACGCTCCACAGCACAAGTCCACACACCCAGCGAGAAACCTCACATTCATATAACGTGCCGGGCACAAGAGACGAGTACCTCACCCATAGCTACCGCCCCGTGCTACATTACAGCATACGTCGCACCAGGTGCCAAATCTCAAAGAGGAGGCAAGATACTGAAAAGTCATTGACTTGTCATTCAAACACCAGAGGCAGGTGGAGGGGCAGGAGGAGAAAGCTCAGTGCTCAGTTCTGCCCCTGAAATCTCACTAGTAGAAAACATCAAATGCTGATTAAACAAAAAAAAAATCTGATTTCTTCATGAAAATATTAATGTAATCTGTGTTACAGCACCATAACAACAAATTGTCAGCTTCGGCAGTCAAAATTATATTCATTGAAAAGTAATCAGATCCAAGAAAATACAGATAGCAATATTTTCAACGTTTCGGCCAATTTATGGCCTTCCTCAGGAAAAATCTGTATGGTACGGGATCACATTGTTGAACATTATGACAATTTTGAAGAAAGCCTGAGATGTGATTTAGCTATTTAGTGAATTCAGGATAATCCAATGTTCCCAGGAACCAGCTTTAAATAGAAACTCTAGAAATGTATGGTTTGTATCTGAAATCAAATCCTTTTAGTGTCTTGATGTTTGCTGAAGTAGCTGTGTCATTTTATACTGTAGTGTTCATCTCTGTTTTCTTCTAGACGATGGCAAGACCTGATTCACCTGTCAGCTGCAGCTAAAGGAGAATAGTCCTAGCTCATCTCATCTATCATCTAAGGAAATGTTCAGGAAAGTGATGTAGTTCAGGGATGACCTTTGATGTAACCATTAAACATACTGAAGCTTCTCTCCAAACGTCACCTCCAGGTTGACATGCTAACTGGATTCCTAGACTCGTGACAGGCACAACATGCGCTATATTCATATACACCCAGTTATATTCTGGACCGTAGAAATCACAACCTTTCTAGCAGAACTTTAATGTATCCTTCTTGGGTTTATAAAACTGTGATGAGCCTGACAAGGACAGCGTGGCAGTTTCCTGTGGCGGCAGACGTAGGGTAATATAGCAATGTTTCATGAGTAGAAAATAAAACAATTGCTATTGCAGGATGAAAAATAACACATTGTTTTTTAGATTGACAGTTGGCAGGTATAACTGGCTGGTACTTGCTACAGACTGCAGTCCAACAGCACAGCAGGCAGCACAGGACTGTGACAGCAGCACTTCACCAGGACAGCAGCACAGCACCACAAAACCGGAATAGCACCACAACTCCGGGACAGCACCACAACACCGGGACAGCACCACAACACCAGGACAGCACCACAACTCCAGGACAGCACCACAACTCTGGGACAGCACCACAACACCGGAACAGCACCACAACACCGGAACAGCAGCACAACACCGGGACAGCACCACAACACCATAACAGCACCACAACTCCGGGACAGCACCACAACATCGGGACAGCACCACAACACCGGGACAGCACCACAACTCCGGGACAGCACCACAACTCCGGGACAGCACCACAACACCAGAACAGCACCACAACTCCGGGACAGCAGCACAACACCGAAACAGCACCACAACTTCGGGACAGCACCACAACACCGGAACAGCACCACAACTCCGGAACAGCAGCACAACACTGGAACAGCACCACAACTTCGGGACAGCACCACAACACCGGAACAGCACCACAACACCGGCACAGCACCACAACTCCGGGACAGCACCACAACAGCGGAACAGCAGCACAACTCGGGGACAACAGCACCACACAGTCTACAAGGAAAAAAAAAAAGAGTGTGAGACTGGGCAGAGCAACATAGTAATTGAAAAGTACACACATTCATACTTACAGAGGGCCACAGGAGCAATCCACGACAGGTAATCCAGTACAGGCAGGAGCAATCCAGGAAAGGAAGAATCCAGTACAGGAACACGTCACAGTCTAGAAGGAACAGAAAGCAAAACAGACAGACATTTTCAAAGCTTCTATACTTATATCCAGAGTCTGGAGCGTAATGGACTTCCAGTGTCCAGAACCCCATTTATAAAGCTGGGATTTTGCAGGTAGTGAAATTATTACCTGGACATGATTAGTCTGAAGTATGCATGTATACCAATGTGTTCCCATGGACAGTAACGCGTTGTTTTGATGCACTCATCCGCATGCTTATGTCTGCGCTTAATGGACGCCTCAAAAAATCCAACATGTTGCGTTCACCGCACACTGATCTATGTACGCAAGACGCATGCCGATCAGTACGCAGGTATACGCTGTGCACACATACGCTAATGTGAACCCAGCCTAAGTCTTGAGCTTTATATATTGTTCTCTGTGATCCTCCCTAAACCCCGCTGTAGTGCTCTTAATTCCAAGTACTGCTCACTACCGCTTGCTAGTTAGCTTTAGCGCAAGTGTTTGTCTGCTGCTGTATCCTCTTCTTGTGCACACTCCCGCACTAGTCCTCAGTACACAGTGGGTGGCGCATGCGCAAATTGAGAGCATTGCTTTCCGATAGATACTTCTGCGCATGTCTCACCTGCGCCATTTTTTTGAGTAAATTTTTTTTTTAGAAGATCCCAATATTAAATGTACAAGTGCAGTATTTGAAGTAAGAGGCAGGTCTCTGAAGGTTCAGTGACCTGTCATTTAAGCCGAGAATGATGACAATGAGGCCAGAGCACAAAAAAGCCCCACCCACAGGCCACACACAGCCCCGCCCGCAGGTCGCCCACAGCCCTGCCCGCATGCCCCCACAGCCCCGCCTGCAGGCCACCCACAGCCCCGCCCTCAGGCCGCCCACAGCCCTGCCTGCAGACCGCCCACAGCCCCACGCACAGATCGCGCACAGCCCCGTCCGCAGGCCGCCGTCTTATGTGCCATTCTATGAAGATAGTAGCATTCACAATTTCAAAGGATAAATATGTGAACTTATTTTGAGGTGGTTTTCTGAGCGCCTGGAGAGAGCACCGACGAGCAATCAATACCTGAGACAGACATAATGAAGTCTAAGAAAAACTGTGGAGGTGTCAGGAAAAATGAGCCATCTGTTTTCTGGGATAATAGCGCTACTATTAATCACATGGTCACAGCCTTCCGTAATTTAGAATAATTCTCCTTTCAGCCCTCCATGGAGCTCTCCTAGTACGTCTTCATATTTCTTCTGTGTCTCCCACTTACATTTCTTGATTCAATTACATAAATTGTGAAACAGTGCTGTGCCCCATGGCGCTGCCAATTAAAAGCTACAGGGAATATCGATACAACCTAAAAGAAATTAGTGACATGTATCTCGGTTACAGTGACTTAGAACGGTGACTTTGCTGCTTTGTGTCATTGATCGGCTTCGCTGGCCTTATTGATGGAACATTAAACCAGTCAAGGCTATACGTAGTGTATGGAGTGAATGTTACACTAGACATTTTCACAACATTTTCTTTTTAGTGTCTTTGTAGAGTTTATGGTTTAGCCACATAGTTTTTTTTTTCTTTCTTTTTTTTTTTTTTACATAATTAGAAAGTAAGCAAAAATAGGGTCTACCACTCCTGAAGGTGCTAGAGCTACCATTTTAATGTTCTTAATGGTTTATCAGCCCGCAGAAGTGATGTATAACCCTACTTTTCCATAAATATTCAGCGTGGGCATTCACAGATTACAGACTGTCACTTTGTTCATTTTGGGAGAGTTTACCGTTAAAGGGAAACAGTCATGTTAAAAATGGTATCTGATCTGCAGGCAGCATGATATCAAGCAGGAGGAGATCGATAGACGTATTTATGGGAAAAGTTTTTTTCATTAAAATCCCTGGTGTTTGCACATATGAGTCCAGTGGGTGGTCCTGTTCATTGATTGACAGTCTTACCTGTATGATTGTCCATGTATAGATAGCGATCAATCACTAAGTAGGAGCATACACTGGACTCGTACAGGATGTATGCAGACACCAGGGATTTCAATGAATAAAATAGAAATAATACTGAATCTTTTCCAACAAACCTTTTAGATCTGTCACGAATTCTTAAGGAATTCGTGGCAGCTCTGGGTCTGCTGGAATTTAATTTAGCAAGAGTTAATGTCAGTCTCTTGCTGGCAGTTTCTTTTAGGCCGGTCAGCTGATGTTGGTTGGTAACCACTCCCACCGCCCTGTAAATAGTCACATGACACCTCAGCTGATCATCTATAATATAACGCTGGGAGCGTCACTCTGTCCGAAGCCTTTATAGACTGCGTAAGCGCAAGCGCCGGTGCAGTCTGGGCCTCACAGAGTGACGCTCCCGGGAGATCGCGGTATGCGTAAACACTGCACGCACACCGCGATCTCCAACAGAGAAGCAGGGACCGCCAGGAGGGTAAGTATCGGCTATATTCACCTGTCTTCCGTTCCACCGCTGCGCGCCGCCATCTTCCCAGTCCTCGGCCTGTGACCTTCAGTTCAGAGGGTGCGATGACGCGCTTAATGCGCGCCGGCGCCGCCCTCTGACTGACCAGTCACAGCAAGAGGACCGGGAAGATGGCGGCGCGCAGTGGTGGAACGGAGGACAGGTGAATATAGCAAGTGCTGGGGGGGCCTGAGCTGGCGGCGATACCGGCACCTGACCCCCACAGCGCGCCGGTGTCCCCGCCTGCTCAGGCCCCCCAGCACTCGACGCCGAGCGTGTCAGAGGCAGCGGGGCCGAGCGGGTCAGAGGCAGCGGGGCCGAGCGGGTCAGAGGCAGCGGGGCCGAGCGGGTCAGAGGCAGCGGGGCCGAGCGGGTCAGAGGCAGTGGGGCCGAGCGGGTCAGAGCAGAGTGTAGCAGATGTAGCAGAGCAGAGTGTGGCAGATGTAGCAGAGCAGAGTGTGGCAGATGTAGCAGAGCAGAGTGTGGCAAACGTAGCAGAGCAGAGTGTGGCAGATGTAGCAGGGCAGAATGTGGCAGATGTAGCAGAGCTGAGTGTGGCAGATGTAGCAGAGCTGAGTGTGGCAGATGTAGCAGAGCTGAGTGTGGCAGAAGTAGTAGAGCAGAGTGTGGCAGATGTAGTAGAGCAGAGTGTGGCAGATGTAGTAAAGCAGAGTGTGGCAGATGTAGCAGAGCTGAGTGTGGCAGGATGGGAGCAGCCTATGTCAGAATGGGGGCGCAGGATGGGAGCAGCACATGACAGGATGGTGACGCAGGATGGGAGCAGCACATGACAGGATGGGGACGCAGGATGGGTGCAGCACATGACAGGATGGAGACGCAGGATAGAGCAACACATGACAGGATGGGGGCGCAGGATGGAGCAGCACATGACAGGATGGGGACGCAGGATGGGAGCAGCGCATGACAGGATGGGGATGCAGGATGGGAGCAGCACATGACAGGATGGGGACGCAGGATGGGAGCAGCACATGACAGGATGGGGACGCAGGATGGGAGCAGCGCATGACAGGATGGGGACGCAGGATGGGAGCAGCGCATGACAGGATGGGGACGCAGGATGGGAGCAGCGCATGACAGGATGGGGACGCAGGATGGGAGCAGCACATGACAGGATGGGGACGCAAGAGGGGAGCAGCACATGACAGGATGGGGGTGCAGGATGGAGCAGCACATACCAGGATGGAGACCATATACCAATATAAATGCTCGCCACCCAGGCGTAGAACGGGATCAATAGCTAGTTGGTTATAGCGTTTTCTTCTATGCAGACTAGCTGGTGTGTGGAGTTCGCCTGTGACTGGGGTATTTCCACTTTTTGAGTTCTGTTATCCTGGTGCCGTTTACTCTGTTGCTGTGGAGCTTAGCTGCAGATTGTGATCTGAGTAGTTTCCTTTTTGTCTGTCCCTTATGTGTCTCTTTCCCTCTGTAATACTATCTGTAGTGGGGAGGCTAGCGTTTTTTTACCGGCCAGTGCATTAGCCAGGGTTAGTAGAGGTGACAGGGACTAGGCATGTGATGGCGGCGGGGAAAGGACACGTATAGGGCGTTAGGGAAACTTAGGGACAGGTTGGTGTCAGGTGGTGTCCCATCCCCGCCTCCAGATCGTTAGGGCCTTCCTCTCTTTTTTTCCATCTCGTTGTACTTTTATTCTGTGTCGTCCGCTAGACATACCCATGTCCAAGTGTGACAATATCATTCTGCTCAGCTTCTCCTTTATACCATGCTGCCCACAGATCGAACTGTGCTTACAAAGTGACAAGTAACTTTTAAAGGGAATCTGTTACCACCATGTATTTGCTATCCCATCTGAGAGATGTGAGATGTAGGAGTTCAGACCCTTATTCCAGTGATGTGGTACTTGGTGGGCTGTTTGATAAAATCACCGTTTTACCTGCTGCTGATCTATAAGTTCTCTGAATTCTAAGCTCTCTATGACAGCGTTCTGTTTACACTGTGCCTAGGCAGTAAGCTGCCAATCAGTCGTGGGGGTGAGGTTATACAGAACTTATGGGCATGGTGTGCTATCTGGCAGCAGGTTTACTAGTTTTTTAGTGATATCTCCTGCTAATAAAATAGTGATTCTATCAAGACTACAGCAAGAAGTCCAGAAGGTGACACATCACGGGAACCATGCTCAATGTCTCTACAATAAGCTGCTGTCAGATTAGGTGGCAAACATCTGTCACCAGGTTCTCTTTAACATGATTTTCTGGGATTACATAACCCAGGGGTGAAGAGCTTCAGGTCCGCAGGCAGTGTCGGACTGGGGTGCTAAGGGCCCACCAGTAATCAACTCCAGGGCCCCGCTTTTCAACTACATGCAAATAAGATATTTTTCTCAATCTCAAATTTATAAAACAATGAGCTGGGTAGATTGTTAAGTGATTAAGATGCCGCCTTTGTCTGTACATAGTGATTCAACTAAATTGTGCCAAGAACTGCTTATATAAGAGGTAGTGGATAACTCTTATACAGGGACCCACTGGAGGATTCTCCTGTTCTGCTGTTGTCCAGTCCAAGACTGCCCGCAGACCATTTATTGCTCACAATGGCCTTTTCTCCAGTCCCCGGGCAGATTCCTGGGGATCACTGTGCTCGGTCCGGCAACTGTGCTTTTCTGGTCGCCGTCCCTTTAATTTCTTCTTGCTGTATGAGTACATAGCATTCACTGCTGGATGCAGAGGCATGTGCAATGAAAGATAGCATCCAGACACAAGACAGTACCAGTGTCTGGATGTACACCATGGGCAGAGTTAGCGTGCGATTTGCTCCCACAGGAGATAGCAGCGCCAGCCTGTCATGTCTTTACCGCTGTTCCAGCATCTCCTGTGATGTCTATACTGCTGTCTCAGCAACTCCTGTGATGTCTATACTGCAGTTTCAGCAACTCCCCCAACTGTTTGATGGCTCCAACACTGTTTAATGGCCCCCTCACTGTAATCTCCACACTGTATGATGGCCCCCTAGATAGCCTCAATATAGTATAATGCAACAGATAGTCCAGAATATAGTGCAATGCACTCCCCATAGGCCTCCACATAGTATAATGCACCAAATAGTCCTCAATATAGTATAATGCATTCCCCATAGGCCTTAATATAGTATAATGCACTCACCATAGGCCGACTCTATATTGTATAATGCACCCCCATAGGCAGACTCTATGGCACAAGGCAGCCCCCATAGGCAGACTCTATTGCACAAGGCAGCACCCATAGGCAGACTCTGTAGTATAAGGAAGCCCCCATAGGCAGACTCTGTAGTATAAGGCAGAAGGCAGACCCCCATAGGCTGACTCTGTAGGTAGTATAAGGCACCCCCCATAGGCAGACCCTGTAGTATAAGGCAGCGCTCCATAGGCAGACCCTGTAGTATAAGCAATCCCCCATAGGCAGACCCTCTAGGATAAGGCAGGTCCCCATAAGCAGATCCTGTAGTATAAGACAGCACCCCATAAACAGACTCTGTAGTGTAAGGAAGCCCCCCATAGGCAGACCCTCTGGTTTAAGGCAGCACCCCATAAGCAGACCCTGTAAGGCAGCCCCCCATCGGCAAACCCTGTAGTATAAGGCAGCCCCCCATAGGCAGACTGTAGTATAAGGCAGCCCCATAGGCAGTCCCTGTAGTATAAGGCAGCCCCCCATAGGCAGACCCTGTAGTATAAGGCAGCACCCCATAGGCAGACTCTAGTATAAGGCAGCCCCCCATTGGCAGACCCTGTAGTATAAGACAGCATGCCATAGGCAGACTCTGTAGTATAAGGAAGCCCCCATAAGCAGACCCTCTAGGATAAGGCAGCTCCCCATAAGCAGATCCTGTAGTATAAGACAGCACTCCATAGCCAGACTCTGTAGTGTAAGGAAGCCCCCTATAGGCAGACCCTCTGGTGTAAGGCAGCACCCCATAAGCAGACCCTGTAAGGCAGCCCCCCATAGGCAGACCCTGTAGTATAAGGCAGCCTCCCATAGGCAGACTCTGTAGTATAAGGTAGCCCCCCTTAGGCAGATTCAGTAGTATAAGGCAGCCCCATAAGCAAACTTTGTAGTATAAGGAATCCGTCATAGACAGACTCTGTAGTATAAGGAAGCCCCCATAGGCAGACTCTGTAGTATAAAGCAGCCCCCATAAAATAAATAAATACTCACCTCTCTTCTGCCTCGTTCCTCAGCTGCTCTGAGCGCCCACACATCTCCGGACTGTGGGCATCGGGTAGTGACATCATCATGCTCGCTATCAGTGTCGGCGCCTGTGACGTCACATGCTGACAGGGGGATGATGGGAGGAGCATAGTGCTCCCTCTCTCATCAATGTGGTCAGCTGTATCGGCATGTAGCCGATAAAGCTGAACCTGCGATGACAGGTGGGGGGGCCACTGCTGGCACCAGGCCCCCCATCTGCTCAGGGGCCCCATAGCAGCAGCTTTGCGGCAGAGCAGGGAGATCGATTTTCTGTGCTCTGCGGCAGAATGTAACTGTATCGACACTCTGCACACGCCGATACAGTAGCGTAGCTCCAGGTGGGCCGCCTTCAGACTGCAGGGCCAAGGGCGATGGCCCCTTCTCCCCCCGGTAGCTACACTACTGCCACAGACCCATGCCTCCTGTGATGTATATGCGGCAGCCCCATGTATCCTGTGACATCTTTGTTGCAACACCAAGTCTAATGTGACATATATGCCTCAGTCCCATGTCATCTATATACTGCAGCCTCAGTTTATCCTATGTGATGTATATACTCAAGCCCCAGAGTCTCCTATGTAATGTATATACAACACTCTCGGTATCTCCTATGTGATGTACAGTGGCTTGCAAAAGTATTCACACTATGTATGGCACCAAACCAGCACAGCTCATCACCCCAAGATCACCATTTCCATTGTGAAACAAGGTTGTATCAGCATCATACTGTGGACATGTTTTTCAACAGCAGGGACAATGAAAATGGTCTGAGTCACGGGGAAGATGGATGGTGTGAAATACAGGGATATTCTTGAACAAAACCTGTTTCAGTCTGTCAATGATTTGAGACTTGGATGGAGCTTGACCTTCCAACAAGACAATGACCCAAGGCATATTGGTAAAGCAACACTCAAGTGGTTTCAAGGGAAATGTGTAAATGTTTTGGAGTGCCTAGCCAAAGCCTAGATCTTAATCCAATTGAGAATCTGTGGTCAAACTTGAAGATTGCTGCCCACCAGAGGAAACCATCAAATCTGAAGGAGCTTTAGTAGTTTTACCTTGAGGAATGGGCAAAAATCCCAGTGGCAAGATGTGCGACTTGCAGATGTAATTGCCGCTGAAATGAGGCTCTAAAAAGTACTGCCTTTAGGCAGGTGAATAGTTATGTACACTGAAGTTTTCAGTTATTTAGTCCTATTTGTTTTTTTTTCATCACAATAAAAAAATGTCCACAGTTGCAAGCACATTCTTTACATGAGCTGATGCAAACCCTAAAAAAACCTGAAATTCTAGGTTGTGAGGTAGCAAAACACAAAACATGCCAAGGGGAGTGAATATTTTCAGGCGCCACTGTATATAACAGTGTTGGTGTCTCCTATGTGATGTATATACAGCAGTCTTTGTGTCTCCTATCTGATGTATCTACAACAGGCTCAGTGTCTCCCATGGGATATATGTGTATGTCTCTCGATGTGATGTATACAGCAGTATCGGTGTCTCCTATGTAATTTATATACGGTAGTCTCGGTGTCTCCTATGTGATGTATACTACAAACCTCCCACTGTTTGAGTTATATAAATGTAACATGAGCCATGATGAATTTCCCACTGTGAGGAGATATGTTGCACTTTTGACCAGTCACTGAAAAGCAACAAAAAACTAAAGAAATGTGAAATCTGCTCCAAATAAAAGAAAAACTCTCCCCGTTTCATACCTATTCAGTGCAGTTTTATGTGGGCTCCATTTGTTGCCCTACACACATCCAAACGATAGCATAAGCTTGTGGTTTCATGATGTCACAGACCTGGCAGTGTATTAATCAGAGTTCAGTTTATCAGGGGTTAATCTGACTGGGGGCTCAGCAACAGCTTAAATAAGTTTGTGTTGTTTGATTGGTTCTTATTATCTCTCATCATGAACAGGTCTGATATGATTGGGCTAGAGAAAGGGCACCTAAATGTAAACTATAAAAGTGCACCATGACTTTACAGACACACTGTACATGTGTGTTCGGTTCGACTTACTGCTGCAAGTTCTTTACAAAAAATGATCATCGCAAAGTTTTGCCTGTGCTCAGACCCACGCAAACCTGGTAAAGCAGTTACAAGTAGCAACATCATCCATACCACCTAACACCACATGTCACCAAAGAGAAGCTGTTCCAACCATCAAATGATGAGTTAATAAATGTTTGACCAAATATAGCAGGCTAATTTGCAAGCTCATAATTTTGTATGACCCCTGAGGGATGGTATAAATATCCAAATGGCCCTTGGCAGAAAAAAAGATTCCCCACCACTGACAGCTCATCAATACTTGATCAATTAGGGTCTGATTCTGTATGCAACAACTTTGCCTGGAAAACGAAGAGACCCAGGAAATGCTTCTTTCTACATATAGTGGCAGATGGAGTATGCCACATTATTTTTCTGTAATACACCTGGACCCGTTGAAGCACACACCGTGCGAAACGGCCGTTGTCCTCTCTCCACTCCCGCACCCTCATATATGACCTGATGTCTTAACGGATGGACTTTATTATATTTTTGTCACTTTCCAAATAAAAGAACACGAATTCTACAGTTTACAAGGGTGAGTGCCGCACATTTCTTTTGTTTTATTGGACTGTGTTAACTATATGCTGTTCGTGCAGAGCACCATATGCCCAGCTGATTCGTGATACCTGCATATGTGGTCGGTTGGAAACAGAGTCCTAAGTCCGTGTGTAGACATACTCTTCTGGTGCCGTCCCTTTCTACTTTTTTCTTCGTTTGGACAAACATTTATATGCCTCCTAATTAATTTAGAGGCACATAGCGGTACACAATAGGCTTTGTGCACCTCCCTGGTAGTTTTACTATACCTCTTTAAAAAAAAAAAAAAAAGAAAGAAAAACATAAGTCAGCCATGTGCAAGAATTCAAACTTTCTATAAAAAAAAAAAGGCCTGGCGGACAGTCTAATGTGTATGGGGGCACCGTTCCACCGATGGTTGGGTGAGATGTTGATCATCCGTATTTGATTTCAGACTTCCAATCGCATTGTTCTTCCAGAGATAATCTGCTGGCCCATGTGTCAGTCGGTGGCTTTGTCATAGAGAACCACGGGCGCTCTCCCGAATGAGCACTCCTGTGTATGTGAGTGTCGGCTGATATGGATGTGGGACAACCAGGCAAAGCATAATTCGTCTGACAGCCATCTAATGTGTTTGGCCTAGTGGAGCTCTAATGAATTTTAAACGGGGTAAGAGGAGGAAGCCGCATCAGATACCTCTGAAAAACAAGAGACTCAACATTGTATTTCCAAAGCTTGAATTTTTCTCTCCGCAACATTATCATATGTATTAGATGGTCATCCTGTCCCATCTAACTTCCATCTAAGGGTACCGTCACACAGTGCCATTTTGATCGCTATGACGGCACGATTCGTGATGTTCCAGCGATATCCATACGATATCGCTGTGTCTGACACGCAGCAGCGATCAGGGACCCTGCTGAGAATCGTACGTCGTAGCAGATCGTTTGGAACATTCTTTCGTCGCTGGATCTCCCGCTGTCATCGCTGGATTGGTGTGTGTGACACCATCCAGTGATGCGTTCGCTTGCAACCAGGGTAAACATCGGGTTACTAAGCGCAGGGCCGCACTTAGTAACCCGATGTTTATCCTGGTTACCATCGTAAATGTAAAAAAAAACAAACACTACATACTTACATTCCGGTGTCCGTCAGGTCCCTTGCTGTCTGCTTCCCGCACTGAGTGACTGCCGGCCGTAAAGTGAAAGCAGAGCACAGCGGTGACGTCACCGCTGTGCTGTGCTTTCACTTTACGGCCGGCAGTCACTCAGTGCGGGAAGCAGACGGCAAGGGACATACACCGGAAGGTAAGTATGTAGTGTTTTCTTTTTTTACATTTACAATGGTAACCAGGGTAAATATCGGGTTACTAAGCGCGGCCCTGCGCTTAGTAACCCGATGTTTACCCTGGTTACCCGGGGACTTCGGCATCGTTGGTCGCTGGAGAGCTGTCTGTATGACAGCTCCCCAGTGACCACACAACGACTTACCAACGATCACGGCCAGGTCGTATCGCTGGTCGTGATCGTTGGTAAATCGTATAGTGTAACGGTACCCTAATGTACATGGAGGCATTAAGCCCTACTGTCGCCATGTGTGTTGTGCTGTGGTCGGCACAAGTACTACGGTGACGTGAGGGCATTCTTTACTATCCGTACGGTCAGTTGTGTGTAGTTATTTTCTGCATTTTATGTTACGTTTAGTTTGCTCAGTTTTCAGCAGAAATGAAAAACTATTATTTAAGAGCATAGCCTAATTAAATCCTCAATGCGCTCTCAGCCGACCTTCAGGGACCTGTACTTCCTGAACAACTTAAAAATGAAAGGTTACCAAATCCTACATCAAAGAGCAAGAACATCTCTGTCTGTCTTGCTTTTCCTTTATCTTTTTTGTTGTTACTCTCCCTTGTACGTCTCTATCACGCCGTAGCATATGCTCCTCTCGTACTTCCCCTCTGAGCAATCTTCAGATATATATAACTGGACTGTATTCCACCACAATCCATGTCTAAATAATTTTGCTATTTGCATTATTAGACCTGTCTTCCCAGATCGACTTCTACACGCATCATAGAAAAGTATCTATGGCAGATTATTCCCAGGGACACATTGCTGCAGAACAGATTTACATATGGTCAGTCAATGAAAAATACATTTTAAATATAAAACGTGAAGTTTTTTCTTTTAATTTTCCTTTATATTATATGCACATATATGTCTGTTTTTACTCAACTTCATTGAGACTATTTTTTTGTAAACCCTTCCCATAATTAAAGGTCAGGCTAAGATAATGTCATCTAAAGTGTCTCCAATAATAGCTTCATCGGGGTGACCCAAAAAACAGACTGAGCAGTGTACCTCCGTACATATACAGGGGCATAGTACCTTCCAAAAAACAACAGTGATCCTGTCACGACTAGTGTTGAGCATTCCGATACCGCAAGTATCGGGTATCGGCCAATACTTGCGGTATCGGAATTCCGATACCGAGATCCGATACTTTTGTGGTATCGGGTATCGGTATCGGATCCATAGAGATGTGTAAAATAAAGAATTAAAATAAAAAATATTGATATGCTCACCTCTCCGGCGGCTCCTGGACATCACACTGGTAACCGGCCGGCTTCTTTGTTTAAAATGAGTGCCTTTAGGACCTGCGAATGACGTTGCGGATTCTGATTGGTCGCGTGCAGCTCATGTGACCGCCACGCGACCAATCAGAAGCCGCGACGTCATTCTCATTCACTAAACTCCTAATTCTAGGAATTGAGGACCTGCGAATGACGTCGCGGCTTCTGATTGGTCGCGTGGCGGTCACATGAGCTGCACGCGACCAATCAGAATCCGCAACGTCATTCGCAGGTCCTAAAGGCACTCATTTTAAACAAAGAAGCCGGCCGGTTACCAGCGTGATGTCCAGGGGCCGCCGGAGAGGTGAGCATATCAATATTTTTTATTTTAATTCTTTATTTTACACATCCCTATGGATCCCAGGGCCTGAAGGAGAGTTTCCTCTCCTTCAGACCCTGGGAACCATGAGAATACCTTCCGATACTTGATGTCCCATTGACTTGTATTGGTATCGGATATCGGTATCGGCGATATCCGATATTTTTCGGGTATCGGCCGATACTATCCGATACCGATACTTTCAAGTATCGGACGGTATCGCTCAACACTATTGAGAACATAATAAAAAAAACACATTTTAGTCCCTTAGTGATGGGGCCAAATTTTTAAAATCTGACCAGTGCCACTTTATGTAGTAATAACTCTGAAACGCTTCAACAAATCCCAGTGGTTTTGAGAATGTTTTTAGTGGCACATTATACTTTATGATAAGGGTAAATTTAGGTCGATATGTTTTGTGCTTATTTATAAAAAATATCAGAAATTTGACAAAAATGTAAAAAATTAGCAATTTTCAATTTTTGAAAAGTTTGACCAGATGGTCATACCACAGAAAAATATTAATAAATAACATTTCCCTCATGTCTGCTTTAAACCAGCACAATATGTAAAATGTTATTTTATTTTGTTAGCATTTTAGGAGATTTAAAAATGTAGCAGCAATTTTTCATTTTTTCATGGAAATTTGCAAAGTTTATTTTTTAGAGACCTATCCAGGTTTGAAGTGACTTTGGGGGTCCTATATAATGGAAAAACCCCAAAAGTGATACCATTTTGAAAACAGCACCCCTCGAAATACTGAAAACTGCAGGCAGGAAGTTTATTTACCCTTCAGATGCTTTTCAGGAATTAATACAAAATGGCATTACAAGAATGAAAAAGTGTATTTTTACCATCTAAATGTCGCTAACTTCTGAATAGTCCTCTGTAGCCGGCAGACTCTAAGGCCACAATTTGGCCGTGAATTGCCATGCCAAATAGAAGGTTCGGCCAAGAGCTTGGTGCATCGGTGCACCCCCTCCTTTGTATATTTCCGTTTAATTGAAAATGGAAATATTAAATTGAAAAATTCTCCTAATGACTCATTAGTTACTCAATAATCCATTGCAAAATCTTCAACGTTTTCTTTAGTTTATTTGTATTATTTTTTTTAATCAAATTACAAATAAAAAAAAGCAAAACACAGAGACAAGGTGCAAGCTGCGTTTGTGGACCCCGTTCGGTGCATTTTTCCTTGGATGTACTTTATATGGCCAACATTGAAGTGGGTGCCTAGAATTTCATCCACATACACAGCAATTGGAAATAAGTTTCTAGCCAGGTAAATGTATTTTTTTTGGCGGTAGGAAAGGGCATATAGTTCAAAAAACTGGTATGTATGTATTGGATATAGGCCAGATGGAGCCCATTTGGTTAATGTGGGCCTATCGGATCATTAAAGTATACATCAGCAAAAGATCTTGACAAAAACTCTCAGGTAAATGCACAAGTGAGACCACAACATTTTTTATCTAAAAAAAACCAAAATAAGACAAACACCACAAAACAACAACAACAACACAATGAAATGATGTATGTGAATTCAGCCGAAGAAACAGGTAGAATTTATAAATGGCAGAATGATACTGATTGTTCTGGCAGCTTCATGTTATAGCCGTGTATTTTTTGTTTGCTCCTTATGGAACTTTCTGTGACTTTTTTATAATGGAGATTTAATTAATACTTCAGTAATAAGTGAGAGGTCACTGCGGAGGTCGATCGCTGCTATTTGCGCCATGAAAATGAATTGTTCTGGCATCTGGTAATGGAATATCACACCTTTTCTCAGAGTGGTTTCATTTCTACATTCACTTAAGCTTGTCACCACAATTATTAAGGTATAATTGTTAGCATCGGTGAACATCATGATCAGAGAATGCACACATATTGCGCCTCTGTTTTGTACCGAGCCAGAATAAGGCTTCCATTGGCAAAGATGGGGCTGGTACTCCTGGGTCATCTGGTACAACCCCCTGTGCAAATGAGAATAAAGATGATCCTTCTACAATGTGACAGCTCTTGCGATATTTGTAGACAGCTATTAAGTCTCCTCTCAGTCTTCTTTTTTGCAAGCTAAACATTCCCAAATCCTGTAACCGTTCCTCTTAGGACATGGTTTGCAGACCGGTCACCATTCTGGTCGCTCTTCTCTGAACTTGCTCCAGTTTGTTGATGTCTTTTTAAAAAATGTGGTGCCCAAATTTGGACACAGTATTCCAGATGAGGTCTGACCAGTGACGTCATCGAAGGTACCGTAGGTTACAGAGGCTGTATTCCCAGCTCACATCAGTGTGAATCGGGCAAATAAACTGCGGGGGACCTCAGTGAGAACACCGGTAGCAGTACTGAGCTTATTGAGTTCATCGTAAGAAATTTCTCACTGTGAAGCGCAGTAAACTCACTGAGCTCAAAAAATTTTTACTTTTGATTTAAAAATATAAAACAAACAGTGTGTATTTTTATTTCAAATAAATATTCTGTCTGTGTGTTTATTTACAATTTTATCAGCGACAGCAGACAGACGTAGGCTGATGAGAGTAGTACTCTCTCATCAGCCGACGCCTGTTTGACCAGAGGTAAACTTTTTACTGATGGTCACAGCCGAGCCAGGGGTTACTCGGTACCGGGTCCATGACTTCACAGGAGGATGTCACGGTGGCTGCGACCCGGTCCGTGGCCCTGGGCGCCCATGTAAATGGGAAAGGTCTTTAAAGGGATAAAGTTTATGTTCGTGACACCACCTGTGCTATTCAGTCAGTGGGGACCGACGCTGCTTTTATGGGTCCGCTGGGGTGATGTTATGGCAGCTAGATGGTATATTTTCCCACAGGTGAAGTATATCCCCAGGGCTCCCAGTGTGTAGATGGTGGTATAGTGAGAGGTGCAGAGAAGAACAAGAAGGCAAGGTTGCAGTCTCTTTACCTTTACTGAAGACCTCAGCATCCACAGTCCAGGGCACCAGACCACAGGGCAGGCAGAGAAGTCCGGGCAGTCCAGAGACAAGCAAGTTCCCCTGGGTAAGTCAGGTGGGAGCCTACCACTTTGCGCTTTCTGTCTCTAAGTCCCTGCTGCCACTAAGTGTCTCAACAAGGTCTTTTATTTTTCTGCTGTCCTAGGACAGGTACCTGTATGGCAGGCAGCTTGGACCATGTGAACTGGGGTCTGTTCTCGGTGACTCCAGGCTCCTAGGTGCTGCTGTGCCACAGGTAATTATGGGCAAAGTCCTTGTAGAACAATACCCTCCAGTTCTGCTCTGTGTTTTATAATCCACAAAAGCCTCGGGCTCCTGGTAACCGGATTCTTGTTCTGATACTCTTCAGAGGCCTGCTCGTGGCCTCTTGGAGCTTTCACTTTCCTCTGTGCTCCACTCCTGTCTGTCCTCGCACACAGACTCCTACTACAGACTGAGCTGTCTCTGCCTCCAAACCAGGATCTTTATTGAGGGAAGCTGCCCTAAAACAGGGCTTGGAGCTCCCCCTCCTGGCCTGGAAGTGGAAGGTGTTGGGTGTGTGTAAACATCCCAAAGGAAACCTCACTTGTCTCCAGACATAGCACTATCCTCCCCATGAGGAAGACAGCACTACTGTGATACCCGAACTCCTGGGGTGCCACATCCCCCCCTCGTTAAATCCAGTCCTCCTGGACTGGGAAAAGAGAATAACAAAATATAAGTTTAATAATTCAAACAATTTTGACAAACATTTGAACAATAATAAACTTTGGCTTCCCTTTATGGGAGGTAAGGACACTTGAACGTTGCAAAAACAAGTCTATAAAAGTTCATCTGGTATTGTCTTTGGTCAGATGAAACAAACAAAGGCTCTACCCACGCCGCAAATGGGCAGAACCAGTGTGCATCATAAGGGTGCCAAACTATTTACAATGAAAGTTTTTGGGTAAGCATTGTCCATTATCTCAGTGTCCATTTTAAACCTGTAACAAAGATAAGCAAGAAATTCAAACAGATAACAGTAATTATTGACATTTCTAATCCCTGTAACGAGCTGGGATTTGTCCTTTGGTACTACGAGTAGACCTGCATAGCTCCTGATCTATGTCTGCTGACCTGATCTATGTCAACATGTCTGCTGCTACTGTAGTGGACCCACTAGTGTGAGTACTATCTGTAGGCCTGCATTGTGTAGGCAAATTGGGCAAGAGTCTGCGTCTTCTTAGATTCACCTTAGGTCTAAGGCCGGCGTCACATTCAGCGTAAGACAATACGGTCCGTATATTACGGCCGTAATACGCTGAAAAGTCCCCAAAATAGTGGTCCGTAGCTCCTCCGTAGGCAGGGTGTATCAGTGTATTCTGCGCATGGCATCCTCTGTATGTAATCCGTATGGCATCTGTACTGCGTGTTTTTCTCGCAGGCTTGTAAAACCGACATACGGCTATACAAGGGATCCATGTGTAAAAAAACCCAAAACATATATATATACGTTTGCCATGCAAACGAACCACATGCTGAAAAAACAATGGAACCAGATCTGAGGAGGAAGGCAACTTAGGCAAAGGTACCAAATGGACCATTTTAGAGAACCGGTCACAAACAACCCAGATAACAGACATCTTCTGGGAAACAGATCCGAAATAAAATCCATGGAAATATGCGTTCAGGGCCTCTCAGGGACCGGCAGAGGCAAAAGCAACCCACTAGCGCGGGAACAGCAAGGCTTGGCTCGGGCGCAAGTCCCACAGGACTGCACAAAAGCACGGACATCGCGCGACAAGGAAGGCCACCAAAAGGACCTAGCAACCAAATCTCTGGTACCAAAAATCCCAAGATGACCTGCCAACACAGAACAATGAACCTCAGAAATCACCTTACTCGTCCATCTATCAGGAACAAACAACTTCCCCACAGGACAGCAGTCAGGCCTATCAGCTTGAAATTCCTGAAGCACCCGCCGCAAATCAGGGGAGATGGCAGAAAGAATCACCCCTTCCTTAAGAATGCTAACCGGCTCCAGGACTCCAGGAGAATCAGGCGAAAAACTCCTAGAGAGGGCATCAGCCTTAACATTCTTAGATCCCGGAAGATACGAGACCACAAAATCAAAACGGGAGAAAAACAAAGACCATCGAGCCTGTCTAGGATTCAGCCGCTTGGCCGACTCGAGGTAAACCAGATTCTTATGATCAGTCAAGACCACAACGCGGTGCTTAGCTCCCTCAAGCCAATGACGCCACTCCTCAAACGCCCACTTCATAGCCAACAACTCCCGATTGCCGACATCATAATTGCGTTCCGCAGGCGAAAACTTTCTGGAAAAAAAGGCACACGGTTTCATCAAAGAACCATCAGACTCCCTCTGAGACAAAACGGCCCCTGCCCCAATCTCAGAAGCGTCGACCTCAACCTGAAAAGGAAGAGAAACATCCGGCTGACGCAACACAGGGGCAGAAGTAAATCGGCGCTTAAGCTCCTGGAAGGCCTCAACAGCCGCAGAGGACCAATTCGTCACATCAGCGCCTTTCTTCGTCAAATCAGTAAGGGGCTTAACCACACTGGAAAAGTTGGCAATGAAAGGGCGATAGAAATTAGCAAAGCCCAAAAATTTTTGAAGGCCCTCCACAGATGTGGGTTGAATCCAGTCATGAATAGCTTGGACCTTAACAGGATCCATTTCTATAGACGAGGGAGAAAAAATAAAACCCAAAAAAGAGACCTTCTGAACTCCGAATAGGCACTTAGACCCCTTCACAAATAAAGCATTATCACGAAGGATCTGGAACACCATCCTGACCTGCTTCACATGAGACTCCCAATCATCGGAAAAAATCAAAATATCATCCAAATATACGACCATGAATTTATCAAGATAATTGCGGAAAATATCATGCATGAAAGACTGGAACACAGATGGAGCATTAGAGAGCCCAAATGGCATCACAAGGTATTCAAAATGGCCTTCGGGCGTATTAAATGCAGTTTTCCATTCGTCACCCTGTTTAATACGAACAAGATTATATGCCCTTCGGAGGTCAATCTTAGTAAACCAACTAGCCCCCTTGATCTGAGCAAACAAATCAGTAAGCAGAGGCAAGGGGTATTGGAATTTAACCGTGATCTTATTAAGAAGACGATAATCAATACAGGGTCTCAAGGAGCCATCCTTCTTAGCAACAAAAAAGAAACCCGCTCCCAATGGTGACGAACAGGGCCGAATATGCCCCTTCTCCAAAGACTCCTTAACATAACTCCGCATGGCGGCATGCTCTGGCACAGACAGATTGAAAAGTCAGCCCTTAGGGAACTTGCAACCAGGAATCAAGTTAATAGCACAATCACAGTCCCTGTGCGGTGGAAGGGAACTGGACTTGGGCTCATCAAATACATCCTGGAAATCCGACAAAAACTCAGGGACCTCAGAAGAGGGGGAAGAGGACATTGACATCAAAGAAACGTCACTATGTACCCCTTGACAACCCCAACTGGTCACAGTCATAGTTTTCCAATCCAGCACCGGATTATGTTCCTGTAACCATGGAAAACCCAGTACAACAACATCATGCAGGTTATGCAACACCAGAAAACGGCAATTTTCCTGATGTGCTGGGGCCATGTACATAGTCATCTGCGTCCAGTACTGAGGTTTATCCTTGGCCAAGGGTGTAGCATCAATACCCCTCAAAGGAATAGGGCTCTGCAAAGGCTGCAAGGAAAAACGACAGCGCCTGGCGAATTCCAAGTCCATTAAGTTCAGGGCAGCGCCTGAATCCACAAATGCCATGACAGAAAAGGATGACAATGAGCAAATCAGGGTCACAGATAAGAGAAATTTAGGCTGTATAGTACTAATGGTAACAGACCTAGCGACTCTCTTAGTACGCTTAGGGCAATCAGAGATAACATGCGTTGAATCACCACAGTAAAAACACAGCCTATTCTGACATCTGAATTCCTGACGTTCTGTTCTAGTCAAAATCCTATCACATTGCATAGGTTCAGGACTCTGCTCCGAGGACACTGCCATATGGTGCACAGCTTTGCGCTCGCGCAGACGCCGATCAATCTGAATAGCTAGAGACATAGATTCGCTCAAACCGGCAGGCGTAGGAAAGCCCACCATAAGATCTTTAAGGGCTTCAGAAAGACCTTTTCTGAAAATAGCAGCCAGAGCCTCCTCATTCCATTTAGTGAGCACAGACCATTTTCTAAATTTCTGACAGTATAATTCTGCCGCTTCCTGACCTTGACACAAGGCCAACAGGGTTTTCTCTGCATGATCCACAGAATTAGGTTCGTCATACAATAATCCGAGCGCTTGAAAAAATGCATCTACATTCAATAATGCCGGATACCCTGTTTCAAGAGAAAAGGCCCAGTCTTGAGGGTCACCACGCAGCAAGGATATGATGATTTTTACTTGCTGAATGGGATCACCTAAAGAACGGGGTTTCAAAGCAAAAAACAATTTGCAGTTATTTTTAAAGTTCAAAAACTTGGATCTGTCCCCAAAAAACAACTCAGGAGTAGGAATTCTAGGCTCTAAAGCCGGAGTCTGGACAACATAGTCCTGGATACTCTGTACTCTTGCAGCAAGTTGATCCACACGAGAAAACAAACCCTGAACATTCATGCCAGAGCATATATCCTGAACCACCCAGATATCAAGAGGAAAAAAAAGACAAACCAGAGTACAGAAAAAAATGGTTCAGAACTTTCTTTTCCTTCTTTTGAGATGCATTTAATTCATTTTTGGCCACTTGTACTGTTATGATACGGTGGTTTAGGAGCAAGATGGAACGAGCTCTGAAGGAAGTGGTAACTGTACTGACCGCAGTCCCTAAGCTCAACATAACACTAGAAGTAGTCGTGGAATGCTCCTAACTCTCCCTAGGCATCTCGTCACAGCCTAAGAGCTAACTACCCCTAAAGATAGAAGCAGGAAAGTTATCTTGCCTCAGAGAAAATTCCCAAAGGATAGATTAGCCCCCCACAAATAATGACTGTGAGTGGAGAGGGAAAAGACATACACAGAATGAAACCAGGATGAGCACAGGAGGCCAGTCTAGCTTAGATAGATAGGACAGGATGGAATACTGTGCGGTCAGTATAAAACACTACAAAAATCCACGCAGAGTTTACTAAAAATCTCCGCACCTGACTAAAGGTGTGGAGGGTAAATCTGCTTCCCAGAGCTTCCAGCAAGACAGAATTAATTCATACTGATAACACTGGACAAACATAGAAGCACTGAACGGATAAGTCCACAATCTGTGAACAGAAAAGAGCAAGCAAAAACTTAGCTTTGCAGAACTGGTCAGGATAACAGGGAACTCCAAAGAGATGTGAATCCAACCAGGAACATTTACAAGTGGCACTGGCTGAAGGACAGAACCAGGCATAAATAGCCGAGCAGAAAAGACGATCAGTGGAAGCAGCTGAAGACAGCTAACTCCAAGGAGCAGCCATACCACTTGAAACCACAAGATGGAGCCCAAGAGCAGAACTCACAAAAGTGCCACTTACAACCACCAGAGGGAGCCCAAGAGTGGAATTCACAACAGTAAACCATCTCATATCACCATTTTTTTTGCATATTCCACACTACTAATGTTAGTAGTGTGTATATGCAAAATTTGTCCGTTCTAGCTATTAAATTAAAGGGTTAAATGGCCTATATTTACCTTCATTCGCGGTGATGCGCCCCCTGCTGGTTGTCCTCATATGAACTCGAGCCTGGGAGCTTTCTAGGAAAGTTCCCACGCTCCCGGAACAACCAGCAGAGGGCGCCTCACCGCAAATGAAGGTAAATATAGGTCATTGACCTACTTTACCTTCATTCCCCGGGGTTTTGCAGCTAGGAGCACTGCTGCATTAACAGAGCTCCTGGCTGCAAAATATTTTAACCCCTTCAGATGGATTTACATTGTGGGACCTTACAGATCTTCGGAAGGTATGTATATTGTTGGTTTATTATTTTTTCTTTGTTACAGAGTGAGGGTCTTCAGATGGATTGAGCGTAGAATAAATTATTACAACAACCTTTGTTTTTATTTCATTAAAATAATTTTTAATAATGTGTTTGTTTTTTTTTTAACCCTTTACTACTATTGGATTAATAATGGATAGGTGTCATAATTGACGCCTCTCCGTTATTAATTTGACTTAATGTCACCTTACAATAGCAAGGTGGCATTAACCCTTCATTACCCCATATCCCACCGCTACACGGGAATGGGAAGAGAGTGGCCAAGTGCCAGAATAGGCGCATCTTCCAGATGTGCCTTTTCTGGGGTGGCTGGGGGCAGGTGTTTTTAGCCAGGGGGGGCCAATAACCATGGACCCTCTCCAGGCTATTAATATCTGCCCTCAGTCACTGGCTTTACTACTCTGGCGGAGAAAATTGCGCGGGAGCCCACACCAATTTTTTCCGCCATTTAACCCTTTAATTTAATAGCTAGAACGGATAAATTTTGCATATACACACTACTAACATTAGTAGTGTGGAATATGCAAAAAAAATGGTGATATGAGATGGTTTACTGTATGTAACCATGTCTCATATCATGTCGGGTTTAGGAAGAAGATAGCAAAAGCTGGTAATTGAATTACCGGCTTTAAAGCTATCTAGCGCTGTATGAAATAATAATATATATACATATAAGTGTCTCACTGACATATATATATAGATATATATATATATATACCTATTCTATGTGTACACATTTATTCTACCTATTCTATTGTAAGCTGTCAGTGTGATTTTACTGTACACTGCGCTGAATTGCCGGCTTTTCTCTCCGCTGTGTATTTCTCGCAAGTCACACTGCTGGTGCGTGTGTAATCCGTATTTTTCTGGCTTCCATAGACTTTCATTGGCGTTTTTTTGCGCAATACGGTGACAAACGCAGCATGCTGAGATTTTCTACGGCCCTAGAAAGCCGTATAATACTGATCAGTAAAATACGGCAGATAGGAGCAGGGGCATAGAGAATAATTGGGACGTTTGTTAGGCGTGTTTTACGGACGTATTTTATACGCTCATACATCCGTAAAACTCGCTAGTGTGACGGCAGCCTAACAGATTCACCAATAGCAGAGGGTGGATTTTCTGGTTCCACTGCTGGGGTGACATTTACTGCTTGAACCTGTTGGTGCAGAGTCTCTTCTGGTTCAGGATGGTCTGGAATCACATTTTGTTCTGGTATTTCCATCTGGGGAAAAGTCAAGACAGGTATCACGATGGCCTGATTTTCTTGAGTCCAAGACTGGGGAAAATTCCAAGAACAGTGCAAATCTTCTTTTCCTCTGTTTCCATGGGTGGAGATGTTCCTGGGTCTAGTTCTCTGTTCCTCAATTTATCAGGGCATATCTTGAGATAGTCTCTGGATACTGCCATCAAAGTTTCTTCTCCATCTTTACTGATAAGGCAGACTTTCGTGTTGTCGAAGTTTGAAGGCAGGATAGTATACGGTTCCGCTTCCCACTGGTCATCAAGTTTGTGTAATCTCCTTTTACATTTGACCTGGTGACAAAGGAATTGCAGGAGCATGTTGGTTAAAATCTCTTTCTTGCTTTTGTCTTGCTTGTGCTAAACTTCTCTCTTGCACTTGGCGATACTTTTCTTTTCTCTCAGTTTCCCAATCTGTATCTGGTGAGATATTTCTGGGGTTAAGGCTCCCATGTCTAGATCGACAGGTAGTTGACTGGACCTTCCCCTCATTAAGTATGCTGGAGTACAGTTGGGGGAGTTTACTGGGACATGGTTGTACAAGTCTACCAAGTCTGGTAACGCTTCTGGCCATAAGTTCCTTTCATGTACAGGCAAAGTCTTTAGTAGATCAATCACTATTTGGTTCATTTTCTCGCACATTCCATTGGTTTGCAGATGATAAGGAGTGGTTCTAATCTTTTTGCATCCATACAGGTTGCAGAATTCTTGAAATACCTCCGCTTCAAAGGCTGGTCCTTGATCATTAAGCACTTTTTCAGGGTACCCATTCGGTCTACAGAAGTGCTGTTGGAAAGCTCTGGCTGCTGTTCTTGCTGTCAGATCCTTGACAGGTACAACCACCAGGAATCTGGAGTAGTGATCCACAATAGTCAAAGCATAAACATAGCCTGACCAGCTTGGGGTTAGCTTCACATGGTCTAAGGCCACCAATTCAAGTGGCTTTTTGGTGACTATAGGCTTTAGGGGAGCCCTTTGGCTGTCACGGTCCTTTCTGCGCAGGCTACATGGGCCACACTCACGGCACCACTTTTCGATGGTTTTCCTCATGCCAGACCAGTAGAATCTTCCACGTAACAGGATTTCCAATTTCTTCCATCCAAAGTGTCCTGCTCCGTCGTGGTACGCTTCTAGAACCATGGGCGCATCTTGTCTTGGGACCACTATCTGCCAGACTAGCTCATGTGTGCGTGGATCAATGTTTCCTCTGCACAGCTTACCATCGTAGATGAATAGTTTGCCGTTTTCCTTCCAGAGTCGCTGTGTCTCTTTTGGATCATCTGGACCAGGGTGCGAGTCTGCTTGTGTCAGCAGTTCTTTCACCAGACGGATTGCGGGGTCGCTATCCTGCGTTTCTGCCCATCCATGGTGGGGCGACGGATTCAGCATGGTTCCGCATTTGTTTTTCCGCCTGTTGTCTGCTAGGTTTCACAATGAGCTGTGGTGTAACCTGGCACTTCACTGTGCTGGGAGTCTGTCTTTCTTTCACCAAGATGGAGCTGAGTTGCTTTGCCAGGGTGGATAATGAGTTCATGAGGCAGGAAGAAGGCAGAAGAAATGGCTCATAAGTGGAGAAAGAAGTTTCTTATATTCACTTGTACTATTGATTGATGCAAGCGAGAGGTGAAAGTACCTACATTTATGTTCCAGCAGGACATGTTAATAATAACAATGATATTTGCTGCTAAATTTCAAATCCGGTGAAAAGACATTGATACTGTGTTATTGTGGTGGTAACATAATTACATAACTCCCACCTTGGGATTCAATGAAGAATGTAAAATGCATTCAATTCCTAAAAACATAGAAATGATTTTGAACAAGGTAAAGTAACTTCTTGAAATGTAATGTGCACAGCTGACTCATGAAGTCTCCGCACAGCAGCACAAAGACAGAAAGAAACGTTCATTCAGCAAAACTTGTTTTTAATCATTAAATGAATTGATCTTCAGCAGTCAAGCATGGGATGAGAGCAGCAAATGAAAGACGACATTAAAGAAATGACGCCATGTAGAATGTTCTAGTAAAACAAATAGATTTGTTTTCCTATCCTAAAGAGGCCCGAAAGACTGGCAATTCTGTTATAAACTACAGATGTTATCATGGATTATGGATGAAGAGTCTCAAATGTGAAACACAAAACTTTTATTTCATCTTGTTTAAAGGGGTTATCCACTACTGGACTACAAACTCTTAAAGGGGTTGTCTGGTCTTGGGGTACTAGTTTGCCGTCACTCTATGCGAATGCTGACTTCTGAATCCTCATAGCGCACACTGTGTGCGCTGTCAGGATTCTCTGGTGCCGTAATATGCATACATGCGGTCACGTGCCAACCAGACGTATGTGACTTCACTCAATACAAGTGATTTGAGCACAGATATGTCTGGTCGGAATGTAACCAATATATAAGGTAGCACACTGTAGTGCTATAGCATGCAAACATGAAGTATGTGAAATTTCAATTGCATTACTGCACTAGAAAATATGAAAATTTGAAAATACTTAGTGCATAAATTGGCCAATTCATGTGTACCCGGCAGCCACGATATGGCGATTCTCATTGCTGGGAACTTGCCTAATGTGAATCCTCTCCTAGACTGATGTGGGAGGGTAGGATCCTGCTGTAATTAAAAACGCCTGAGGCTGAGGAGTGGAGTGCTCAGTAAGAGAGCCTAAGGGCTTGTTTCCATTTGCGAGAAACACGTCCGTGTCTCACATGTGAAAACCAAGCTCTGGCGCCGGCACTCCAGAGCGGAGAGTGCGGCTGCATAGCAACACATGGAGCTGCACGCTCCGCTACCAAGTGCCGGCGCCAGAGCTTGGTTTTCACATGCGAGACACGGACGTGTTTCTCGCAAATGGAAACAAGCCCTTAGTATACAAGAATCAAATGACTGACCGTCACTTCCAAACAGAGATCAGGTGTGTACTGGTGCTTACTAATTACATATTTTAGTTAAAAACAATTAAAATAATCTGTGGAGTCAGACTCTCAGGGAGATCTTTGTCCGGCCCATAAATCTTAATAACTAATTTACATATAACAAAAATGTGGATTTATCAGGAATGAGACATCAGATCACAGATATCAAAGTATTGTTTTATGCAACTTTCTATGCCCTGCATGTCCATATAGACAGCTTAATAGAAATTAACCAACTGACAGATTCTCTTTAACCCCTTTCTGACATATGACGTACTATCCCGTCGAGGTGGTATGGGCACGCATGACCACTGATGGGATAGTACGTCATCACCGATCAGCCGCACTCCCGGGGGAAGCGCGGCCGATCGGGGCCAGGTGTCGGCTGACTATCGCAGCTGACATCCAGCACTATGAGCCAGGAGTGGTCACGGACCGCTCCTGGCACATTAACCCCTGGAACACTGCGATCAAACATGAGCGCAGCGTTCCGGCGGCATAGGGAAGCATCGCTGCGTGCTTCCCTGAGACCCTCGGAGCAACGCAATATGATTGTGTTGCTCTGAGGGTCTCCTACCTCCTCCTCCCTGCAGGCCCTGGATCCAAAATGGCCACGAGGGGCCTTCTGGGTCCTGCAGGGAGGTGGCTTGCAAGCACCTGCTCAGAGCAGGTGCCGGCAAGCCTCCCTGCAGTGCATGTCAGATCACTGATCTGACACAGTGCACTGCAAAGTGTCGGATCAGCGGTCTGACACTATAGAATAATGTCCCCCCTGGAGCAATGTAAAGAAGTAAAAAAAAAAATTTACACATGTACAGAAAAAAAAATCCTAATTAAAGAAAAAAAAATATATATATATATTGTTCCAATAAATACATTTCTTTGTCTAAATAAAAAAAAAACAACAAATGTACACATATTCAGTATCGCCACGTCCATAATGACCCGACCTATAAAACTGTCCCACTAGTTAACCCCTTCGGTGATCACATAAAAAAAGGCAAAAAACAACGCTTTATTATCATACCACTGAACAAAAAGTGGAATAATACACGATCAAAAAGACGGATATAAATAACCATGATACCGCTGAAAACGTCATCTTGTCCCACAAAAAATGAGCTGCCATACAGCATCATCACCAAAAAATAAAAAAAGTTATAGTCCTCAGAATAAAGCTATGCAAAAATAATTATTTTTTTATATAAGAGTTTTTATTGTATGAAAGCTCCAAAACATAAAAAAATTATATAAATGAGGTATCGCTGTAATCGTACTGAGCCGAAGAATAAAACTGCTTTATCAATTTTACCAAACGTGGAACGGTATAAACGCCTCCCCCAAAGGAAATTCACAAATTGCCGGTTTTTGTTAATTCTGCTTCACAAAAATCGGAATAAAAAGCGATAAAAAATGTCATGTTCCCAAAAATGGTACCAATAAAAACGTTAACTCGTCCCGCAAAAAAAAAGACCTCAGATGACTCTGTGGACCAAAATATGGAAAAATTATAGCTCTCAAAATGTGGAGACGCAAAAACTATTTTTTGCAATAAAAAGTGTCTTTTAGTGTGTGACAGCTGCCAGTCATACAAATCCGGTAAAAAACCCACTATAAAAGTAAATCAAACCCCCCTTCATCACCTCCTTAGTTAGGGAAATATACCGTATATACTCGAGTATAAGCTGACCCGAGTATAAGCCGACCCCCCTAATTTTGCCACAAAAAACTGGGAAAACTTATTAACTCGAGTATAAGCCTAGGGTGGAAAATGCAGCAGCTACCGGTAAATGTCAAAAATAAAAATAGATGCTCCATACCGTTCAGTATGGCCCCATAGATGCTCCATATAAAGCTGTGCCCCATATAATGCTCTGCACCGTTCATTATGGCCCCATAGATGCTTCATATAAAGCTGTGCCACATATAATGCTCTGCACCGTTCATTATGGCCCCATAGATGCTCCACATAAAGCTGTGCCATATATAATGCTCTGCACCGTTCAGTATGGCCCCATAGATGCTCCATATAAAGCTGTGCCATATATAATGCTCTGCACCGTTCAGTATGGCCCCATAGATGCTCCACATAAAGCTGTGCCCCATATAGAATGCTCTGCACCGTTCAGTATGGCCTCATAGACGCTCCATATAAATCTGTGCAATATAGAATGCTGCTGCTGCAATAAAAAAAAAAATACATACTCACCTCTCTTGCTTGCAGCTCCTCAGCGTCCCGTCTCGGCATCTCTCCGCACTGACTGTTCAGGCAGAGGGCGGCGCGCACACTAGTACGTCATCGAGCCCTCTGACCTGAACAGTCAGAGCAAGAGGATGTGAAGACGGAGCGGCGCCCGGCGTGTGGAACGTGGACAGGTAACTATGACATACTTACCTGATCCCGACGTCCCTGGCTCCTTCACCCGGACAGCTGGTCTCCGGGTGCCGCAGCCTCTTCCTCTGTCAGCGGTCAACGTTACTGCTCATTAGAGAAATGAATATGCGGCTCCACCCCTATGGGAGTGGAGTCCATATTCATAACTTTAATGAGCGGTACCATGTGATCGCTGAACAGGAGAAGATCTGTGGCACCGAAGACCGTGGGACAGGCAGGGGGAGCGCCAGGAGCGCTGGGACTAGGTGAGTATGCGACACGCTCTCTCCCCCTCACCCGCCGACCCCACCGCCGACCGTGACTCGAGTATAAGCCGAGAGGGGTACTTCCAGCCCAAAAATTTGGGCTGAAAATCTCGGCTTATACTCGAGTATATACGGTAATAAAATTTTAAAAATGTATTTATTTCCATTTTCCCATTAGAGATAGGGTTAGGGTTGTTAAAGTTAGGGTTAGGGTTGGGGCTAAAGCTCGGATTAGGGCTACAGTTAGAGTTAGGGTTGGGTCTACAGTTAGGGTTAGGGTTGGGGCAACAGTTAGGGTTAGGTTTGGGGCTACACTTAGGGTTAGGGCTAAAGTAAGGGTTAGGCTTGGGGCTAAAATTAGGGTTAGGGTTGGGGCTAAAGTAAGGGTTAGGTTGGGGCTAAAGTTAGGGTTGGGGCTAAAGTTAGGGTGAGGGCTACAGTTAGGGTTGGGGCTACAGTTAGGGTTAGGGGTGGGGCTAAAGTTAGGGTTGGGGCTAAAGTTAGTGTTAGGGTTTGGATTACATTTACGGTTGGGACTTGGGTTGGGATTAGGGTTAAGGGTGTGCCAGAGTTGGGGGTGTGGTTAGGGTTATGGTTGGGATTAGAGTTAGGGGTGTGTTGGAATTAGGGGTGAGGTTAGGGTTGGGATTAAGGTTAGGGGTATGTTGGGGTAAGGGATGTGGTTGGGATTAGGGTTAGGGGCATGTTCAAGTTAGGGTTATGGTTAGGGTTGGGATTAGGGTTAGGAGTGTGTTTGGGTTAGGGTTTCAGTTAGAATTGGGGGGTTTCCACTGTTTAGGCACATCAGGGGCTCTCCAAACGCGACATGGTGTCCGATCTCAATTCCAGCCAATTCTGCGGTGAAAAAGTAAAACAGTGCTCCTCCCTTTCCGAGCTCTCCAGTGCGCCAAAACAGGGGTTTACCCCAAAATATGGGGTATCAGCGTACACAGGACAAATTGGATAACAACTTTTGGGGTCCAATTTCTATGGTTACCCATGGGAAAATAAAAATTTTGGGGGCTAAAAAATCATTTTTGTGGCAAATAAATGATTTTTTATTTTCACGGCTCTACGATATAAACTGTAGTGAAACACTTGGGGGTTCAAAGTTCTCACAACACATCTAGATAAGTTCATTGGGGGTCTAGTTTCCAATGTGGGATCATTTGTGGGGGGTTTCTACTGTTTAGGTACATCAGGGGCTCTGCAAACACAATGTGACGCCTGCAGACCATTCCATCTAAGTCTGCATTCCAACCAGTGCTCCTTCCCTTCCGATCTCTGCCATGCGCCCAAACAGTAGTTTTCTCCCACATATGGGGTATCAGCGTACTCAGGACAAATCGGACAACAATTTTGAGGTCCAATTTCTCCTGTTACCCTTGGAAAAATACAAAACTTGGGGCTAAAAAATAATTTTTGTGGAAAAAAATAATTTTTATTTTCACGGCTCTGCGTTATAAACTGTAGTGAAACACTTGGGGGTTTGAAGTGCTCACTACACATCTATATAAGTTCCTTAGTGGGTCTACTTTACAAAATGGTGTCACTTGTGGGGGGTTTCAATGTTTAGGCACATCAGAGACTCTCCAAACGTGACATGGCGTCCCATCTCAATTCCAGTCAATTTTGCATTGAAAAGTCAAACGGCGATCCTTCCCTTCCGAGCTTTGCCATGCGCCCAAATAGTGGTTTACCCCCACATATAGGGTATCAGCGTACTCAGGACAAATAGTACAACAACTTTTGGGGTCGAATTTCTCCTGAAACCCTTGGTAAAATAAAACAAATTGGAGCAGAAGTAAATTTTTTGTGAAAAAAAGTGAAATGTTCATTTTTTTTTAAACATTCCAAAAATTCCTGTGAAACACCTGAAGGGTTAATAAACTTCTTGAATGTGGTTTTGAGCACCTTGAGGGGTGCAATTTTTAGAATGGTGTCATACTTGGGTATTTTCTATCATATAGACCCCTCAAAGTGACTTCAAATTTGATGTTGTTCCTAAAAAAAATGGTGTTGTAAAAATGAGAAATTGCTGGTCAATTTTTAACCCTTATAACTCCCTAACAATAAAAAAAATTTTTTCCAAAAGTGTGCTTATGTGAGGTAGACATGTGTGAAATGTTACTTATTAAGTATTTTATGTGACATAACTGTGAAATTTTCAAATTTTTTGCCAAATTTCCATTTTTTCACAAATAAACGCAGGTAATATCAAAGAAATGTTACCACTATCATGAAGTACAATATGTCACAAGAAAACAGTGTCAAAATCACTGGGATCTGTTGAAGCGTTCCAGAGTTATAACCTCGTAAAGGGACAGTGGTCAGAATTGTAAAAATTGGCACGGTCATTAAAGGGAACCTGTCACCCCCAAAATCGAAGGTGAGCTAAGCCCACCGGCATCAGGGGCTTATCTACAGCATTCTGTAATGCTGTAGATAAGCCCCCAATGTATCTTGAAAGATGAGAAAAAGAGGTTAGATTATACTCACCCAGGGGCGGTCCCGGTCCAGTTCTGGTTCTATGGGTGTCGCGGTCCAGTCCGGAGCCTCCCATCTTCTTACGATGACGTCCTCTTCTTGTATTCACGCTGCGGCTCCGGAGCAGGCTTACTTTGTCTGCCATGTTGAGGGCAGAGCAAAGTACTGTAGTGCGCAGGTGCCGGGAAAGGTCAGAGAGGCCCAGCGCCTGCGCACTGCAGTACTTTGCTCTGCCCGCAGACAAAGTATGCCTGCACCGGAGCCACAGCATGAATACAAGAAGAGGACGTCTTCGTAAGAAGACCGGAAGCCCCGGACCGGACCGCGACGCCCATTGGACCAGAACCGGACTGCGACCGCTCCTGGGTGAGTATAATCTAACCTCTTTTTCTTATCTTTCAGGATACATCGGGGGCTTATCTACAGCATTACAGAATGCTGTAGATAAGCCCCTGATGCTGGTGATGCTTAGCTCACCTTCGATTTTGGGGGTGACAGGTTCCCTTTAACGTGCAAATCACCCTTGGGGTAAAGGGGTTAATATAGGGAAGGATTCTTTACAGTTAGAGTAAACACTGGAGAATGCCCTACAGAAAGAGGTATTAATGGTAGACATTAAAACAGCATTTAAAAAAGGTCTTGATGCTTTTATAACAAGAAATAGCTTTGTGGGTTATAAATAATCTAGGAATATAGAATGTATAATTCATTGAAAAAGGTTGAACTTCATTCAGTATCTTTTTTCAACCTATGTAACTATATATGTATGTAAAAACAGCACTAATAGATACTTTTTTTTAGGTTTTATATGATTTCAGTAATCATTTGATGTAAATAGTTAATGCAGCTTTGTAAACTATGTTGTGCTTTAATTTCTGACCATTTCAAAATCTCTATTTGCTGTCAGTAAATGAAGCCATCATAGACTGTCAAACACTATTGCGATTTTTATACTCAATTATAATACAGAGCAGATCCCCTCTAAACATGACCGAGCATGCTGAGCAGATAAGCCTCTTGCCTGACGGCAAAATTTGACTTTCTGCTGGATCGAACTGAAGATCGCTCAAAATGTTCACGATAAAGACTAAAGTTTCTGATGTCTTAAATGTATAATTCAGTGTATTGGAAATATAAGAGTCTAGTGAGAATCACAGACTTTATGTAAGAAGCTAGCAGGAAAAGCTACATTAGCCTACAGATAAGATTTGTAAAGTGGAGTGTTAAGCCTGAAAACTATAAACAGGAATAACAGCCGTAGGCGTAATGGCATCCAGAGTTTCTGTGCAACTTTTGTAAATTTACTATGCTGAAATGCAAAATCAAAACTATGGAAATGTGGATGAACACTTGAGTATTTCTATATAAGCACACTCAGGGCAGAATGTGCAGAATGACCCTTGATAAACTAAGTGCTGGATGTAAACAGCTACTTGCCTGAGTGGATAAAAGCAATGACTTTTTTAGCTATCATAGTGACTACTATGCCAGTAGTTGGAGGCAGAGGTCCTAAGGACAGTCAGGCTATCCTATGGACTCAGAAAGAGGGTAAGAAAGGTCCAATGGCTGGATGTTCTAAAGGACAGAAATATCCTAGAAGGATGGGGGATTTTGCGAATTGAAAATCTCAACGCATCAGTAACAATCCCGTAAAGAAGGAAGAATTGGAAGCATTTAAAGAGACCTGGATGGATGAACACAGAGCTTAAACCCTTATTAAAAAGGAAAAAAGAAATGTATATTAAATAGAAAGAGGGGCGGGCATATCTAAAAAAAAATATAATGCTGTTTGCAGGGAATGCAGGGCAAGCATTAGAAGAGATAAAGCCATTAATGAAGTTAGGCTTGCAAGGGAGATCAAAAGCAATAAAAATGAATTTTGAGGGTATGTCAAAAGCAAAATGCAGGACGAAAAGGCTGAAGTGATCAAAAATGATGTTGAGAAGGTCGAACTTTCAAATTCCTATTTTGCATCTGTGTTGTCTTAGAAAGCAATTGTAACATCAACTGATCTTCATGGTGTCATTGAAGAAATAAAAGAATCCACATTATATATAAGCAGAGAGATAATGAGGGAACACGTAGCTAATTTACATGAATTTAAAGCTCCTGGTCCAGATGAATTACATCCTAGGGTACTAAGAAGTATCGTTTCTCCTTGCGGAGAGTAACATGATAAGCATGTCGAAGTGAGGAGACTTAAAGCTGCAATGCTCCTCTGGGAAATATGCAAATTGTCTCTTCAGAGAGGAAGAGGACTAGAACTCTAGTGCCACCTATTGGAAGTAGCAATCCTAACAGTCAATGTCGACTCTTTAACGAGCCTTGTCACATGACTTAGGATAATAGCCAAACCAGAATCTCAATTTGCAGACACTGTGTTTCGGGGTACTGCCCCTCGTCAGTGCAAAGTGGAGATCTGGTTTGGCTGATTGAGAGGCATCTGACTGGAATCCAAGAAGTATCGTTTCTCCTTGCGGAGAGTGACATGATAAGCATGTCGAGGTGAGGAGACTTAAAGCCACAATGCTCCTCTGGGAAATAGGGTACTGAAAGAGTTAGCAGATGAAATTGCAGAACCACTAGCCAGAATCTTTGAAAAATTCTGGAGAACAGTAGAAGTCCCAGAAGATTGGAGAAAGACAAATGTCCCTATCTTCAAGACATGAAAGAAGATGAAGCCAGGAAATTACAGGCCAGTGTGCCCTACTTCTATACCGGTAAAGATCTTTGAACTAATTATCAAACAGCATGTATCTAAGTATTTGGATTAGAAAACAGTAATTACCGTATATACTCGAGTATAAGCCGACCCGAGTATAAGCGAATTATACACAGTGTGGAAATGGTGAGTGATGTGGGAACACAAGATGCCATGCTTACCACTGGTTTCACAGAGACATGGGACGCTGTCTCCTGGTTGCCAGGCAACACAAGATGCTGCCTTGACTGGTGTTATCCATTAGCTGGAATGTGTGCTGCTCAGATGAGCAGGGAGTGGCTCCCTGGACATAACTGGAAGGAATGCACCACCTGATTGTTATCTTTAGATTTGAGCTGGTTATTTAGGGCTTGCATCTAATTCAGTTCAGTTCTGTTCATTCAATTCCCCTGCGTTGGTGTATGGTGAGTGCTTCCTGGTTGAGCTCTGGATGCCTTTTGTACCCAGCTAATTCTTCTCTTTTCCATTATGTCTATGACATCATGCGATTAAAAACTGAAGAGGTGAATCCTTCTAAGCTCTTTGTAGAAACAGGAGGTCACTTTTCCACGCATGAGTCATAATCACTGCAAAAGTCCCTGGAGGGGTTGGAGGGGAGTTGATCAGTAATTGAAGATGGGGGATTGATAAATGCAAGGACAAGAGACTTCCTGTTTCTACATAAGCCAGAGACAAGAGAAGAATTAGTTGTGTAGAAAGCCAAATGAGCAATTGTACGTTCACAGTGCTATATGATGTGACGACTGCAATAAATTAAGAGAATAAAAACTTTGTCACCCACAAGCTGCACAACAGCTCTGCTCAAATGAGCGGTGTGCAAGAAATGGTGAAGGGGCCACAATGCAGAATCAGTAGTCCAGATTATTCATTTTCAGTAGGGGTCCCAGAGGTTTGTGCCATCATTTTTTCTGATGGGAAAACAAAAAGATAAATATTATGGAGTGGCCAAGTGAGAATCTAGACCCACATCCCCTTTGAAAGTTTGTAGCCGAGTTTGTGCAAATTTGCAAGGTATTGACAGTTTTGCAAAGAAGAATGAAAATTTTATTACTTTGACATGAAGGATATAAATAGTTCTGGTCATATTTTTTTGTTTTTGTCATTTCAATTAATGTACAAAATGAATAATATGACATGGTAGCATGTTAACTAAGAAGCCGGTGTGACAGTATTAAGGATTCACGTTCTAGCCCGTGAATACTCTTTTTAGGTATTGTAGGGATTAACAAAGTTTTTTTTATTTTTTTCAAAGTCTTTCCACTGCAGTTTATTTTTTTAAAATGCTATCCATTTGCAAATATTAAGGCAGATTTTTTTTTTACAAATCTATCTAAGGCTATGTTTATGCGTTGCGTTTTTTATGCATTTTTTTCTATAGGCAAAACTTGATCTCTTGGCAGTAAAGAAGCAACATCAAAAAAGCAGGTTTTGCTGAGTGTTTGCTACATTTTTTCTACGTATTTACTGAGTTTTTTACTACGTTTTTGTCATGGTACATTTGTCTCTGGTGCATGCTGATGAAGTTCATTGCATAAAAAAATAATCTGATTAGACTTCATCAGGTTTTGGTACCAAAACCGCTGGAAAACCAGATACTTGCGAATTTTTGCAGTGTAAAAAAACTGAAAAAAACGCTAAGAGAAGTGACAGCAAAAGTCAGGAAAAAAAACCCAAGGTGTGTGCATGAGATTTCTGAAATCTCATAGACTTTGGTGGTACTGTGAAACGCAGCTTACAATTTGTGTAAAATAGTATTAAAAAACCGCTGCAAAAACGCAATGTGTGAACATAGCCTAAAAGAAAAAATATTTTTGTTGCCCAAAGCCTCCAGTCCCAGCACAGCTTTTAGTTTCAAGAACACTATATGAAATAATAAGAAATAAGAGCTGCATGGAGATGGTTGCTGTGAATTGTTTTTTTTATTCATTTTTTTTTATGAATGGCATAACTTGAGGTTTGTGGGTCACAGTGCAAAATCTCCCAACAGTGTCCCCAATAATTATGGGTCTTTACTACTATATGTTTTCTCATATTGTGATACTCTAGGCTCTACGACCTGAGTGCAACCACTATACATATTCTCATTTTTTATATATTTGATTTTTTAGGCCAATATTATTATGTTTTCCAACAACCAGCACCAAACATCAGAAAAAGTTTGTACAAAAAAAGTGTTATCATTACGTTTATGATGGATAGTTGTTTTGCACATTGTAAATTGCATATACTATACATAGATGAAATATTTTACTAAATATTGAGAATATGACTGTCACAGAAAAAAACAAAATCCATACATGCCAATATATGGTCAGAATACTAATGTACTGCAGGAATCAGCAAGCCAAAGCGGAAGCATCGCAGGTGCAAAATACTGATGAAACAGCCACTGACACACCTATAGGAGGGGGTGGTTGTCTAGTATTATAAATGTACATGGATAAGAGATATGTGTAGTGCACAGTGTCTGGTTTACAGGCTATTGATTATATAAGTTGGGCTGTCCAGCACTCTATATGAGTGCTCGCTATAAGTCAATGAAGACCAATGCCGAGGGTTGCGAGATTGCGTATTTTGGCCAAAATATCACCAATAACTAATGTATTTTTTCATCTTTTGCACATTTAGTGTTAGAGGGGGAATTGGCTTATATGTCCCTGTGGGTTGCACTTATAAAGTACTGGGAAGCCCATTTGATCTAATAGTATGGGCATCACTAATTGGCTGCAAGCTGGCATGGTGCACTACAGTGCTCTCTGAACGGTGATGTTATGGAGGGGGGGTGAAGATCCGAACTTGTGGGTTGTAATAACGACCTAGGCAAGTTAACGATGCAGCTATTTTTTATTCCTTAAGTCCATGGTTTTGCAACCACTCCGGGTAGATGGCCAAAATACATTGCCCCAGTCCCCTCCCTGGAGCCGGTAGTCCCACTGCCCCCGTACCAGATGATACGCACTGTCTCCCCACTTTTGGTTGGATCACAGATTTTGTATCACTTGCCAGTATAGTCTGTAGTTACAGTCCACGCTACTCCAGACAACAGATAACACAACCGAAGCACATGTATCCAGCAGCAACAGTCCTTAAGAAAGTTCCTCCAATCCAGACAACAGATCCCTCAACCTTAGCAAACTAAATAGGCCATCCATCCATAGGCACCGAACCTCTGCCATCGATCCTCACCCTCGACGTCTCTCTAACAACTCCTCACTAAGCACGTGGCCTATTATCCTCCCTCCCTGGGATCAGCCCCCTGAATGGGCAGAAGTGTTCACTCCATCCTCCAAAAGCTAACTGTGAGTTGGTGGAGGTATGTTCCTCAGGACTAAGGGTACCGTCACACTATACGATTTACCTACGATCACGACCAGCGATATGACCTGGCCGTGATCGTAGGTAAATCGTAGTGTGGTCGCTGGGGAGCTGTCACACAGACAGCTCTCCAGCGACCAACGATGCCGAGGTCCCTGGGTAACCAGGGTAAACATCGGGTAACTAAGCGCAGGACCGCGCTTAGTAACCCGAAGTTTACCCTGGTTACAAGCGTAAAACTAAAAAAAAAAAAACAGCACATACTTACATCTGGAGTCCGTCACGTCCCTTGCCGTCTGCTTCCCGCACTGTGACTGCCGGCCGTAAAGTGAAAGTGAAAGCACGTCACCGCTGTGCTCTGCTTTCACTTTACGGCCGGCAGTTACAGTGCGGGAAGCAGACGGCAAGGGACCTGACGGACACCAGAATGTAAGTATGTGCTGTTTGTTTTTTTTTAGTTTTACGCTTGTAACCAGGGTAAACATCGGGTTACTAAGCGCGGCCCTGCGCTTAGTTAACCGATGTTTACCCTGGTTACAAGCGAACGCATCGCTGGATCGCATCGCTAGATCGCTAGATCGGTGTCACACACACCGATCTAGCGATGACAGCGGGAGATCCAGCGATGAAAGAAAGTTCCATACGATCTGCTACGACGTACGATTCTCAGCAGGATCCCTGATCGCTGCTGCGTGTCAGACACAGCGATATCGTAACGATATCGCTGGAACGTCACGAATCGTACCGTCGTAGCGATCGAAATGGTATAGTGTGACGGTACCCTAATCCATTACCTTGGACCATTACTCAAGACCCCATGTGGTGACGGCTCTGCTAGGTCTACTATTCCCATCCACACAATGGGACTAGTGACTGGGAGAACAATGGAATGATTGCTTTCCTTGATTACCAATCTTGGGTCTGGCCTTATGTATGCATAAGATCCAGCCTGCACGTCTTTCTCTGTTTACTGTCATTGAATGGAAACATTGATTCCTGAGGCTGGACTGACCTAAAGCAAATCTCAAATAAAACAACAATGCTCCAGGCTGGAAAAAGTCTTCATCCCTTAAGGTACCGTCACACTAGATGATATCGCTAGCGATCCGTGACGTTGCAGCGTCCTCGCTAGCGATATCGTCCAGTGTGACACGCAGCAGCGATCAGGCCCCTGCTGTGCTGTCGCTGGTCTGGGAAGAAAGTCCAGAACTTTATTTGGTCGCTGGACTCCCCGTAGACATCGCTGAATTGGCGTGTGTGACACCGATTCAGCGATGTCTTCGCTGGTAACCAGGGTAAACATTGGGTAACTAAGCGCAGGGCCGCGCTTAGTAACCCGATGTTTACCCTGGTTACCATCCTAAAAAGTAAAAAAACAAACACTACATACTTACTTATCGCTGTCTGTCCTCGGCGCTCTGCTTCTCTGGTCTGGCTGTGAGCACATCGGCCGGAAAGCAGAGCGGTGACGTCACCGCTCTGCTTTCCGGCTGCCCGGCGCTCACAGCCAGACCAGAGAAGCAGAGCGCCGAGGACAGACAGCGATAGATAAGTATGTAGTGGTTGTTTTTTTACTTTTTAGGATGGTAACCAGGGTAAACATTGGGTTACTAAGCGCGGCCCTGCGCTCAGTTACCCGATGTTTACCCTGGTTACCGGGGACCTCGGGATCGTTGGTCGCTGGAGAGCTGTCTGTGTGACAGCTCTCCAGCGACCAAACAGCGACGCTGCAGCGATCCGGATCGTTGTCGGTATCGCTGCAGTGTCGCTTAGTGTGACGGTACCTTTAGGGTACCGTCACACAGTGCCATTTTGATTGCTATGACGGTACGATTCGTGACGTTCCAGCGATATCCATACGATATCGCTGTGTCTGACACACAGCAGCGATCAGGGATCCTGCTGAGAATCGTACGTCGTAGCAGATCGTTTGGAACTTTCTTTCGTCGCTGGATCTCCCGCTGTCATCGCTGGATCGGTGTATGTGACACCGATCTAGCGATGCGTTCGCTTGTAACCAGGGTAAACATCGGGTTACTAAGCGCAGGACCGCGCTTAGTAACCCGATGTTTACCCTGGTTACCAGCGTAAATGTAAAAAAAAAAAACAGTACATACTTACATTCCGGTGTCCGTCAGGTCCATTGCCGTCTGCTTCCCACACTCACTGACTGCCGGCCGTAAAGTGAAAGCAGAGCACAGCGGTGACGTCACCGCTGTGCTGTGCTTTCACTTTACGGCCGGCAGTCAGTGAGTGCGGGAAGCAGACGGCAAGGGACAGACACCGGAATGTAAGTATGTAGTGTTTGGATTTTTTTACGCTGGTAACCAGGGTAAACATCGGGTTACTAAGCGCGGTCCTGCGCTTAGTAACCCGATGTTTACCGTGGTTACCCTGGGACCTCGGCATCGTTGGTCGCTGGAGAGCTGTCTGTGTGACAGCTCTCCAGCGACCACACTATGACTTACCAACGATCACGGCCAGGTCATATCGCTGGTCGTGATCGTTGGTAAATTGTATAGTGTGACGGTACCCTTAAGGTACCGTCACACTCAGCAACTTTCCAATGATCACGACCAGCGATACGACCTGGCCGTGATCGTTGGAAAGTCCTTGTGTGGTCGCTGGGGAGCTGTCACACAGACAGCTCTCCAGCGACCAATGATGCCGAAGTCCCCGGGTAACCAGGGTAAACATCGGGTTACTAAGCGCAGGGCCGCGCTTAGTAACCCGATGTTCACCCTGGTTAACATTGTAAATGTAAAAAAAAAAACACTACATACTTACATTCCGGTGCCGGTCATGCCCCCGGCATCCGCTTCCCTGCACTCCTCCTGCATCCTGCGTAAGCGCCAGCCTTAAAGCAGAGCGGTGACATCACCGCTGTGCTCTGCTTTACGGCCGGCCGGCGCTGACACAGGATGCAGGAGGAATGCAGGGAAGCAGACGCCGGGGACGTGACAGGCACCGGAATATGAGTATGTTTTTTTTTTTTACATTTACAATGGTAACCAGGGTAAACATCGGGTTACTAAGCGCGGCCCTGCGCTTAGTAACCCGATATTTACCAGTGAAGACATCGCTGCATTGGCGTCACACACGCCGATTCAGCGATGTCAGCGGGTGATCCAGCGACGAAATAAGGTGCTGGCCTTCTAGCTCCGACCAGCGATGTCACAGCAGGATCCAGATCGCTGCTGCGTGTCAAACACAACGATATCGCTATCCAGGACGCTGCAACGTCACGGATCGCTATCTTTATCATTGTAATGTGGTTCAGTGTGAAGGTACCTTTAGAGCCCTGGACTCCACTCTACGTGCATGGATCTGATAGTTTTTAGAACAAGGCCAGCCCCTCACAGAGGGCATAGCCAGCAAGTTGTGAGTGACTGGGGATGTGCACAGGGAGGGAAAGCATAGAAGCCACAGGAACAATGCAGGCTCGACTGAAAAGAATAGTAAGAAGGGTGTAAGAAGGGATGGTGCTGCTGGCTGTTCTAGCGTCTTAAATTATATTACAATAAATGAATACATTTTAGGACTCATTGATCCCTATAGTGCACTGAGCCTGAGCGGTGCCAGTTTCAGCTCCTGGAACATTATGGACTACAGAAGCTTCTCTGACTATCATACTTGTTGAAGTTATGAAATGGCAGATTGTGCATTGATTTATCCATATTTAGCATGTATAGGAGTCTCAGCATGGTGGTCTATAAGTAGAGTGTGTGCGACAGAGAATCTATAGCGCACTGCCTTCTGGGAAATATAGTCTAAAGGCACAGTATAAGGCAGAAAGTCCAGAAAGTGAACAGTAACAGATGATAAGGAGGGCTGTAAATGGCTGAAAAGAAGCTAAAAATAATGAAAACAGGAGTTTGGGGAACCATTACAGGGACAGCTAGGCAGTTTATTTTTCTTATTTATTGTGCCTGGAAAATCCCTTTAACTTTCTACATTTCATTTCTCATATTTTATATTTTTTTCAGAGGATGTTAAAAAAGGTTCCATACAAAATGGTGCAAAGTCAAATCTTCCAAAGCCTTGCCAATCTGGCCTTCGCCCCCCTGGCTACTCCCGCTTGCCCGCAGCAAAGCTTGCAGCTTTTGGATTTGTCCGGAGCTCCAGTGTGTCGTCACTGTCAAGCAATCAGTCTAATGACAGCGCCCAGAGCGATCACAGCAGGACAACTAACAGTAAGTTCACAATATTCTGTGAGATAGCCGGTGTTCTAGGTTATACACACCAACATAAGGATGGAGCCAGGATAGTCATTAAATATTTTTCTGATTGGTAAGATATTGCATAAAGCAGGAGGCTTTACCATATTAAAAATGTAGGTCTATACACGGATTTCAGCCAGGATCACAAATTATTCTGTGAGCTGATGATTCAGAACAAAGTACCGAACAGCAGTGAGCTCTAATGAGCCAATGAGCCACCGATTGGGAAAGATATCTTGATAATTAGAGATGAGTGGATCGATTTGTGGAGGATCACGTTCAAGTTGAATTTGCTTAAATTTGTAGTTTCACCCGAATTCGAACATTTTGAGATTTCATTTGCGGTTCTGCTGAAGCATCAGAGAACAGGCTAACATCATTTTGCACGGCCTTACAGGCCTCCTCATAATGCCCTACAGCTATGACATGTCATACTTATACAGAGTAGATCGGTACCAAGGCCATCACAGACCAGCGGTCCCCAGTTCTACTCTGTCAACGGCAGAGTTGTTTTCCATCTCCAGAGTCACTGGGTGAGTCTCTCCTGTAAAATGTAAGCTGTTATAGTCAGCAGTGTCCTCTCTCTGTCTTTCTCTCTCTCCTGTAGAGTGTAAGCTCTTATGGTCAGTGGGGTCCTCTCTCTCCTGTAGAGTGTAAGCTCTTATGGTCAGTGGAGTCCTCTCTCTCCTGTAGAGTGTAAGCTCTTATGGTCAGTGGGGTCCTCTCTCTCCTGTAGAGTGTAAGCTCTTATGGTCAGTGAGGTCTTCTCTCTCCTGTAGAGTGTAAGCTCTTATGGTCAGTGGGGTCCTCTCTCTCCTGTAGAGTGTAAGCTCTTATGGTCAGTGGGGTCCTCTCTCTCCTGTAGAGTGTAAGCTCTTATGGTCAGTGGGGTCCTCTCTCTCCTGTAGAGTGTAAGCTCATATGGTCAGTAGGGTCCTCTCTCTCCTGTAGAGTATAAGCTCTTATGGTCAGTGGGGTCTTCTTTCTCTTGTAGAGTGTAAGCTCTGATGGTCAGTGGGGTCCTCTCTCTCCTGTAGAGTGTAAGCTCTTATTGTCAGTGGGGTCCTCTCTCTCTCCTGTAGAGTGTAAGCTCTTATGGTCAGTGGTGTCCTCTCTCTCTTGTAGAGTGTAAGCTCTTATGGTCAGTGGGGTCCTCTCTCTCCTGTAGAGTGTAAGCTCTTATGGTCAGTGGGGTCCTCTCTCTCCTGTAGAGTGTAAGCTCTTATTGTCAGTGGGGTCCTCTCTCTCTCCTGTAGAGTGTAAGCTCTTATGGTCAGTGGTGTCCTCTCTCTCTTGTAGAGTGTAAGCTCTTATGGTCAGAGGGGTCCTCTCTCTCCTGTAGAGTGTAAGCTCTTATGGTCAGTGGTGTCCTCTCTCTCTTGTAGAGTGTAAGCTCTTATTGTCAGTGGGGTCCTCTCTCTCCTATAGAGTGTAAGCTCTTATGGTCAGTGGGGTCTTCTCTCTCTTGTAGAGTGTAAGCTCTTATTGTCAGTGGGGTCCTCTCTCTCCTATAGAGTGTAAGCTCTTATGGTCAGTGGGGTCTTCTCTCTCTTGTAGAGTGTAAGCTCTTATGGTCAGTGGGGTCCTCTCTCTCCTGTAGAGTATAAGGTCTTGTGGTCAGTGGGGTCCTCTCTCTCCTGTAGAGTGTAAGCTCTTATGGTCAGTGGGATCCTCTCTCTCCTGTAGAGTATAAGCTCTTATGGTCAGTGGGGTCCTCTCTCTCCTGTAGAGTTTAAGCTCTTATGGTCAGTGGGGTCTTCTCTCTCCCCTGTAGAGTGTAAGCTCTTATGGTCAGTGGGGTCCTCTCTCTCCTGTAGAGTGTAAGCTCTTATGGTCAGTGGTGTCCTCTCTCTCTTGTAGAGTGTAAGCTCTTATTGTCAGTGGGGTCCTCTCTCTCTCCTATAGAGTGTAAGCTCTTATGGTCAGTGGGGTCTTGTCTCTCTTGTAGAGTGTAAGCTCTTATGGTCAGTGGGGTCCTCTCTCTCCTGTAGAGTATAAGCTCTTGTGGTCAGTGGGGTCCTCTCTCTCCTGTACAGTGTAAGCTCTTATGGTCAGTGGGGTCCTCTCTCTCCTGTAGAGTGTAAGCTCTTATGGTCAGTGGGGTCCTCTCTCTCTCCTGTAGAGTGTAAGCTCTTATGGTCAGTGGGGTCCTCTCTCTCTCCTGTAGAGTGTAAGCTCTTATGGTCAGTGGGGTCCTCTCTCTCCTGTAGAGTTTAAGCTCTTATGGTCAGTGGGGTCTTCTCTCTCCCCTGTAGAGTGTAAGCTCTTATGGTCAGTGGGGTCCTCTCTCTCCTGTAGAGTGTAAGCTCTTATGGTCAGTGGTGTCCTCTCTCTCCTGTAGAGTGTAAGCTCTTATGGTCAGTGGGGTCCTCTCTCTCCTGTAGAGTATAAGCTCTTATGGTCAGTGGTGTCCTCTCTCTCTTGTAGAGTGTAAGCTCTTATGGTCAGTGGGGTCCTCTCTCTCCTGTAGAGTATAAGCTCTTGTGGTCAGTGGGGTCCTCTCTCTCCTGTAGAGTGTAAGCTCTTATGGTCAGTGGGGTCCTCTCTCTCTCCTGTAGAGTGTAAGCTCTTATGGTCAGTGGGGTCCTCTCTCTCCTGTAGAGTGTAAGCTCTTATGGTCAGTGGGGTCCTCTCTCTCCTGTAGAGTATAAGCTCTTATGGTCAGTGGAGTCTTCTCTCTCCCATGTACAGTGTAAGCTCTTATGGTCAGTGGGGTCTTCTCTCTCTTGTAGAGTGTAAGCTCTTATTGTCAGTGGGGTCCTCTCTCTCTCCTATAGAGTGTAAGCTCTTATGGTCAGTGGGGTCTTCTCTCTCTTGTAGAGTGTAAGCTCTTATGGTCAGTGGGGTCCTCTCTCTCCTGTAGAGTAGAAGCTCTTGTGGTCAGTGGGGTCCTCTCTCTCTCCTGTAGAGTGTAAGCTCTTATGGTCAGTGGGGTCTTCTCTCTCTTGGAGAGTGTAAGCTCTTATTGTCAGTGGGGTCCTCTCTCTCTCCTATAGAGTGTAAGCTCTTATGGTCAGTGGGGTCTTCTCTCTCTTATAGAGTGTAAGCTCTTATGGTCAGTGGAGTCCTCTCTCTCTCCTGTAGAGTGTAAGCTCTTATGGTCAGTGGGGTCCTCTCTCTCCTGTAGAGTATAAGCTCTTGTGGTCAGTGGGGTCTTCTCTCTCCTGTAGAGTGTAAGCTCTTATGGTCAGTGGGGTCTTCTCTCTCCCCTGTAGAGTATAAGCTCTTGTGGTCAGTGGGGTCCTCTCTCTCCTGTAGAGTGTAAGCTCTTATGGTCAGTGGGGTCCTCTCTCTCTCCTGTAGAGTGTAAGCTCTTATGGTCAGTGGGGTCTTCTCTCTCTTGTAGAGTGTAAGCTCTTATGGTCAGTGGGGTCCTCTCTCTCCTGTAGAGTATAAGCTCTTGTGGTCAGTGGGGTCCTCTCTCTCCTGTAGAGTGTAAGCTCTTATGGTCAGTGGGGTCCTCTCTCTCTCCTGTAGAGTGTAAGCTCTTATGGTCAGTGGGGTCTTCTCTCTCCCCTGTAGAGTGTAAGCTCTTATGGTCAGTGGGGTCCTCTCTCTCCTGTAGAGTGTAAGCTCTTATGGTCAGTGGTGTCCTCTCTCTCTTGTAGAGTGTAAGCTCTTATGGTCAGTGGGGTCTTCTCTCTCTCTTGTAGAGTGTAAGCTCTTATGGTCAGTGGGGTCCTCTCTCTCCTGTAGAGTATAAGATCTTGTGGTCAGTGGGGTCCTCTCTCTCTCTTGTAGAGTGTAAGCTCTTATGGTCAGTGGTGTCCTCTCTCTCCTGTAGAGTATAAGCTCTTGTGGTCAGTGGGGTCCTCTCTCTCCTGTAGAGTGTAAGCTCTTATGGTCAGTGGGGTCCTCTCTCTCCTGTAGAGTATAAGCTCTTGTGGTCAGTGGGGTCCTCTCTCTCCTGTAGAGTGTAAGCTCTTATGGTCAGTGGGGTCCTCTCTCTCCTGTAGAGTGTAAGCTCTTATGGTCAGTGGTGTCCTCTCTCTCTTGTAGAGTGTAAGCTCTTATGGTCAGTGGGGTCTACTCTCTCTCTTGTAGAGTGTAAGCTCTTATGGTCAGTGGGGTCCTCTCTCTCCTGTAGAGTATAAGCTCTTGTGGTCAGTGGGGTCCTCTCTCTCTCTTGTAGAGTGTAAGCTCTTATGGTCAGTGGTGTCCTCTCTCTCCTGTAGAGTATAAGCTCTTGTGGTCAGTGGGGTCCTCTCTCTCCTGTAGAGTGTAAGCTCTTATGGTCAGTGGGGTCCTCTCTCTCCTGTAGAGTATAAGCTCTTGTGGTCAGTGGGGTCCTCTCTCTCCTGTAGAGTGTAAGCTCTTATGGTCAGTGGGGTCCTCTCTCTCCTGTAGAGTGTAAGCTCTTATGGTCAGTGGGGTCCTCTCTCTCCTGTAGAGTGTAAGCTCTTATGGTCAGTGGGGTCCTCTCTCTCCTGTAGAGTATAAGCTCTTGTGGTCAGTGGGGTCCTCTCTCTCTCTTTTAGAGTGTAAGCTCTTATGGTCAGTGGTGTCCTCTCTCTCCTGTAGAGTATAAGCTCTTGTGGTCAGTGAGGTCCTCTCTCTCTCCTGTAGATTGTAAGCTCTTATGGTCAGTGGGGTCCTCTCTCTCCTGTAGAGTGCAAGCTGTTATGGTCAGTGGGGTCCTCTCTCTCTCCTGTAGAGTGTAAGCTCTTATGGTCAGTGGGGTCCTCTCTCTCCTGTAGAGTGTAAGCTCTTATGGTCAGTGGGGTCTTCTCTCTCCCATGTACAGTGTAAGCTCTTATGGTCAGTGGTGTCCTCTCTCTCCTGTAGAGTGTAAGCTCTTATGGTCAGTGTGGTCCTCTCTCTCCTGTAGAGTGTAAGCTCTTATGGTCAGTGGTGTCCTCTCTCTCTTGTAGAGTGTAAGCTCTTATGGTCAGTGGGGTCCTCTCTCTCTCCTATTGAGTGTAAGCTCTTATGGTCAGTGGGGTCCTCTCTCTCCTGTAGAGTATAAGCTCTTATGGTCAGTGGGGTCCTCTCTCTCTCCTGTAGAGTGTAAGCTCTTATGGTCAGTGGGGTCTTCTCTCTCTTGGAGAGTGTAAGCTCTTACTGTCAGTGGGGTCCTCTCTCTCTCCTATAGAGTGTAAGCTCTTATGGTCAGTGGGGTCTTCTCTCTCTTGTAGAGTGTAAGCTCTTATGGTCAGTGGAGTCCTCTCTCTCTCCTGTAGAGTGTAAGCTCTTATGGTCAGTGGGGTCCTCTTTCTCCTGTAGAGTATAAGCTCTTGTGGTCAGTGGGGTCCTCTCTCTCCTGTAGAGTGTAAGCTCTTATGGTCAGTGGGGTCCTCTCTCTCTCCTGTAGAGTGTAAGCTCTTATAGTCAGTGGGGTCTTCTCTCTCCCCTGTAGAGTGTAAGCTCTTATGGTCAGTGGGGTCCTCTCTCTCCTGTAGAGTATAAGCTCTTGTGGTCAGTGGGGTCCTCTCTCTCTCCTGTAGAGTGTAAGCTCTTATGGTCAGTGGGGTCTTCTCTCTCTTGGAGAGTGTAAGCTCTTACTGTCAGTGGGGTCCTCTCTCTCTCCTATAGAGTGTAAGCTCTTATGGTCAGTGGGGTCTTCTCTCTCTTGTAGAGTGTAAGCTCTTATGGTCAGTGGAGTCCTCTCTCTCTCCTGTAGAGTGTAAGCTCTTATGGTCAGTGGGGTCCTCTCTCTCCTGTAGAGTATAAGCTCTTGTGGTCAGTGGGGTCCTCTCTCTCCTGTAGAGTGTAAGCTCTTATGGTCAGTGGGGTCCTCTCTCTCTCCTGTAGAGTGTAAGCTCTTATGGTCAGTGGGGTCTTCTCTCTCCCCTGTAGAGTGTAAGCTCTTATGGTCAGTGGGGTCCTCTCTCCCCTGTAGAGTGTAAGCTCTTATGGTCAGCAGGGTCCTCTCTCTCTTGTAGAGTGTAAGCTCTTATGGTCAGTGGGGTCTTCTCTCTCTTGTAGAGTGTAAGCTCTTATTGTCAGTGGGGTCCTCTCTCTCTCCTATAGAGTGTAAGCTCTTATGGTCAGTGGGGTCTTCTCTCTCTTGGAGAGTGTAAGCTCTTATGGTCAGTGGGGTCCTCTCTCTCCTGTAGAGTATAAGCTCTTGTGGTCAGTGGGGCCCTCTCTCTCCTGTAGAGTGTAAGCTCTTATGGTCAGTGGGGTCCTCACTCTCTCCTGTAGAGTGTAAGCTCTTATGGTCAGTGGGGTCCTCTCTCTCTTGTAGAGTGTAAGCTCTTATTGTCAGTGGGGTCCTCTCTCTCTCCTGTAGAGTGTAAGCTCTTATGATCAGTGGGGTCCTCTCTCTCTCCTGTAGAGTGTAAGCTCTTATGGTCAGTGGGGTCCTCTCTCTCTCCTATAGAGTGTAAGCTCTTATGGTCAGTGGGGTCCTCTCTCTCCTGTAGAGTGTAAGCTCTTATGGTCAGTGGGGTCCTCTCTCTCCTGTAGAGTGTAAGCTCTTTTGGTCAGTGGGGTCCTCTCTCTCTTGTAGAGTGTAAGCTCTTATGGTCAGTGGGGTCCTCTCTCTCCTGTAGAGTATAAGCTCTTGTGGTCAGTGGGGTCCTCTCTCTCCTGTAGAGTATAAGCTCTTATGGTCAGTGGGGTCCTCTCTCTCTCCTGTAGAGTATAAGCTCTTATGGTCAGTGGGGTCCTCTCTCTCTCCTGTAGAGCGTAAGCTCTTATGGTCAGTGGGGTCCTCTCTCTCTCCTGTAGAGTGTAAGCTCTTATGGTCAGTGGGGTCCTCTCTCTCTCCTGTAGAGTGTAAGTTCTTATTATCAGCGGGGTCCTCTCTCTCTCCTGTAGAGTGTAAGCTCTTATGGTCAGCGAGGTCCTCTTTCTTGTCTTCCCCTCATGTGTCTTCTGAACAATTACAAGCTTTCCAGTATTGATATCCGTGCAAATCAATTTCTACGAGGAAATTCAGAGAAGCCGGCAAATCAAATTTCAAAAGATCCACTCATCTCTGTTAGTAAGGTATCTGTATGTAGTTAACATTTTATCTAATATTTTAGGGAATTAATGGTCTCCGGTTCAGTAGATTCCTATACTGATAGGTGTAAATTATGAATGTCTGAATTATGTCATTTAAATAGAATATATTACAGATTTTCAATAGTGCGGTCATTCCTTTGTGTATTAAAGAAAAGAGAAAGAAAATTTGCTAAGATATTACAATTTCTAAATGTGATTTATTACAATTGATTCCGCCAACTACATGAATACTTTAAAACAGAAGATGATACACTTTATGTGGTTTTGGATATACAATGTAAGACATATCCACGGGCTGTGCCAAAAATATCTGATATTGGGGGAATTTAACTTGTAGATCCTCAACTATAAGAAAGACAGTGATGTCCTGATCTTGCAGCTCAAGCATACTCGAGGAGGGGTTTTGAAACACATTGGCCGTGATTCATCATTTGGGATTTTTTATAGTCTCTTTCCCTTTTTGTCTTGCAGCATTAATTGCTGACTTTGGCACCAAATTCATCAAAATGGCAAGCGTGATTTATGAATTTGATGCAAAGTAAAAAATGGGCTTTCTTCCTGTATTAAACTTTTTTATGACTTTTGCAGCCAGAATTCGAATATTGGCACCAACCAGAGGTCTCAAAAAAAAGGTCAAAATGTTGGCATACTCAAACATACAACAAGGAGGCTGCAGTGAAATTGTGCCAAATTTTTCAACTTTTTAAAAATTGCAATTGAGGAATCAGCCTAAAACATCTGGAAGTGCTAGACTTTCCCCACGAAGCAAAAAATCAGATGATCACATAAAAAATAGAATTAAAAAAAGGCGCAAGTAGAATAACGAATTGGGTCCAAACAAAGAAAAAGGCGCCAAACACATAGAACTAGATGATAAAAAGTGCAACGCCAATAATGAATCGGGTCCATGTTGATTCGTGGGGGTCTCAGTAGTAGGACTCCCGCCTATTATACTCCCAGCTTATCATATTGAAATGCCATGAATGGACCCTTTAAAAATACATTATTTCACATGCAATAACAATGTCATAGGGCCAAATTCTTCATGTTGGGGTCTCAAAAGCAAGAGTTTCTCCTCTCTGGCTAATAGAGGAAGTAAGGGGGCAAAACTGAGGATTCCCTCGTTATTGCTTTTAGTCTTAAAGAGGACTTTTCACCATTTTTTACATGACAATATAATGATAATGTGGCTAAGGATCGGAATAAAACCTATTTTTTTTATTTCTCATCTCCATTGTGGAGATATTAGCTTGTAAATTTTATATGCTGATTTCTACTATAACCAATGGGGGCATTACCAGAGATTCTTCTTTGGGGGAGTGTTTACTTTCCCCCCTGCATGACATTGCCCAATCATAAGCTGGCAGCATTATACACGGAAAAAACAAAGCCCTCCCCAGGAGGAAAAGGTCAGAACCAGCTTTCTCTGTATGATCTGGTAAGACAGATGTTTCATAAATCACTCCTAAGCCCAGAATGAGCAGGAATTTAAAGGGGTTGTTCAGCCTTAGGGTACAAGTCTGCAGTCACTCTTGTACCCTTGTCTGCATACTTGTACCCTAACGATGAACAACCCCTTTTGAATAAATACAAACTTTAATATTTTCCCAGAAAATTACTTAATGTATCGATCTACTCAGTAAATACTGCTCTAAAAAGTACTGCCTGCAACTCAGACTGTACGTTCATTGTGACCGGTCCTCTTTAAAATGGATCTGTAACCAGATTCTGTATTACAAACTGTATACATTAATAAATAGAGCTTTTATACTTGACAATGCTGGTGTATTTACTTTGATGATACAAGTCACAATGGCTGTACAATCCTGTATAATTAGGATGAGCTTTTTATGAGTTTGGATAGAGAATGAAATAGCTCACGAGACACAGTGTGTTCAGTCTCTGGCCACCCAGCCAGACAGCTGCAGCTTGTACTGAGCAGTGTGAGATCTCCACAGTGAGGAGGAACACTGAGGAGCTGTTAATCAGGGAAGGTTGGGATAGATTTAGTTAAACTTTCATAAAGGATTATGCAGCCAATCTCATTTTTCGTTGTAAATGTACCGGCCTCATCAGATTTAATGGATCTATTTAATAATTTATCCAGTTTGTATTGTGAAATCTGATGACAGATGCGCTTTCATCCTGGACCATTTCTGCCCCTGTCCAGGTAATACTGTATATAAGTAAATTTAAAAGATATTGGCAGAAATAAAAGAGCAAATTTACCATAAAAAATAAAAGGATGCATTGCTGCTGGGTTAGTGCTTGTTGTTACGATTTGCACTTATACGTGATCCCTGGTCACACCGACAGCTCGTACGTAGGGTTGAGCGAAACGGGTCGAACATTTTCAAAAGTCGCCGACTTTTGGCTAAGTCGGGGTTTCATGAAACCCGATCCGACCCCTGTGCGGGGTCGGCCATGCGGTACGCGACTTTCGCGCCAAAGTCGCGTTTCAATGACGCGAAAAGCGCCATTTCTCAGCCAATGAAGGTAAACGCAGAGTGTGGGCAGCGTGATGACATAGGTCCTGGTCCCCACCATCTTAGAGAAGGGCATTGCAGTGATTGGCTTGCTGTCTGCGACGTCACAGGGGCTATAAAGAGGCGTTCCCGCCGACCGCCATCTTACTGCTGCTGATCTGAGCTTAGGGAGAGGTTGCTGCCGCTTTGTCAGAAGCAGGGATAGCGTTAGGCAGGGTCCATTAACCACAAAACCGCTTGTGCTGCAGCGATTTGCACTGTCCAACACCACCCTCGGTGTGCAGGGACAGTGGAAGTTTTTTTTTTTTTTTTTTTCCCCTCAGCGCTGTAGCTCATTGGGCTGCCCTAGAAGGCTCCCTGATAGCTGCATTGCTGTGTGTACGCCGCTGTGCAAACCAACTGCTTTTTTCAAAGCACAAATCCTCTTGTTCCTTCCTTTCTGCACAGCTATCTTTTTTGTTTGTCCACACTTTTTATTTCATTTGTGCATCAGTCCACTCCTTATTGCTGCCTGCCATACCTGGCTGAGATTACTGCAGGCAGGGAGATAGTAGCTGCCTGCCATACCTGGCTGAGATTACTGCAGGCAGGGAGATAGTAATTGTAGGACATTCCCTGTTTTTTTTTTTTTTTTTTTTTTTGGTGGGAGATTAAGATTGGCAATTTGGCATTTCTGCTAGAGTGCCATCCCTGTGTGTGCCATCTCTCTCACATAGTGGGCCATAGAAAGCCTTTTCATTTTTCTGTATTTTTTTTTGTGGGGTGTATAAATTCTCCCTGATAAAAATACAGTGGGAGATTAATATTGGCCTTTGGGCTTGTGTGCCAGTCCTGAGTGTGCCATCTCTCTCACAAATAGTGGGCCATAGAAAGCCTATTTTATTTTTTTTTGGGTTTTATAAATTCTCCCTGAAAAAAAGGGAGATTAATATTGGCCTCTGGGCTTGTGTGCCAGTCCTGAGCGTGCCATCTGTGCCAGCCCTGAGCGTGCCATCTCTCTCACAAATAGTGGGCCATAGAAAGCCTATTTAATTTTTTTTTTGGTTTTATAAATTCTCCCTGAAAAAAAGGGAGATTAATATTGGCCTCTGGGCTTGTGTGCCAGTTGTGAGCGTGCCATCTGTGCCAGTCCTGAGCGTGCCATCTCTCTCACAAATAGTGGGCCATAGAAAGCCTATTTAATTTTTTTTTTTGTTTTATAAATTTTCCCTGAAAAAAGGGAGATTAATATTGGCCTCTGGGCTTGTGTGCCAGTTGTGAGCGTGCCATCTGTGCCAGTCCTGAGCGTGCCATCTCTCTCACAAATAGTGGGCCATAGAAAGCCTATTTAATTTTTTTTTTGGTTTTATAAATTCTCCCTGAAAAAAAGGGAGATTAATATTGGCCTCTGGGCTTGTGTGCCAGTTGTGAGCGTGCCATCTGTGCCAGTCCTGAGCGTCCCATCTCTCTCACAAATAGTGGGCCATAGAAAGCCTATTTTTTTTTTTTTTTGGGTTTTAGAAATTCTCCCTGGAAAAAAAAAGGGAGATTAATATTGCCCTTTGGGCTTGTGTGCCAGTACTAAGCGTTCCATCTCTCTCTCTCTCTCAGTCAGTGGGCCATAGAACGCCTATTTTTGGTTTTATTTGTTTTCTAAATTCTCCCTGAAAAAATCATTTTATTTTATTTGGTTTCTAAATTCTTCCTGATAAAATCATATTTTTTTTATTATTTTTTTTTCTAAAGTCTCCCTGAAAAAAAAAAAAAAAAAAACAGTGGGAGATTAATATTGGCCTTTCTGCTTGTGTGCCAGTCTTGACTCCTGGGTGCGTCATCTCTCAGTCAGTGGGCCATAGAACGCCTATTTTTGGTTTTATTTGTTTTATAAATTCTCCCTGAAAAAATCATTTTATTTTATTTGGTTTCTAAATTCTTCCTGATAAAATCATATTTTTTTTATTATTTTTTTTTCTAAAGTCTCCCTGAAAAAAAAAAAAAAAAAACAACCAAAAAAAACAGTGGGAGATTAATATTGGCCTTTCTGCTTGTGTGCCAGTCTTGACTCCTGGGTGTGCCATCTCTCTCTCTCTCTCTCTCTCTCTCTCCAATTGTGGTCCATAGAAAGCCTATATTTTTTTTCCTTGATTTGGGTTCTAAAATCTACCAGAGAAAATAACTACATCAATCATTGGTAGAAAAATATTGGCCTCTGGGCTTGTGTGCCACTCCTGACTCCTGTGTGCGTCATCTCTCAGTCAGTGGGCCATAGAACGCCTATTTTTGTTTTTATTTTTTTTATAAATTCTCCCTGAAAAAATCATTTTATTTTATTTGGTTTCTAAATTCTTCCTGATAAAATCATATTTTTTTTATTATTTTTTTTTCTAAAGTCTCCCTGAAAAAAAAAAAAAAAAAAAAAAAAAAAAAACAGTGGGAGATTAATATTGGCCTTTCTGCTTGTGTGCCAGTCTTGACTCCTGGGTGTGCCCTCTCTCTCTCTCTCTCTCTCTCTCCAATTGTGGTCCATAGAAAGCCTATATTTTTTTTCCTTGATTTGGGTTCCAAAATCTACCAGAGAAAATAACTACATCAATCATTGGTAGAAAAATATTGGCCTCTGGGCTTGTGTGCCACTCCTGACTCCTGTGTGCGTCATCTCTCAGTCAGTGGGCCATAGAACGCCTATTTTTGTTTTTATTTGTTTTATAAATTCTCCCTGAAAAAATAATTTTATTTTATTTGGTTTCTAAATTCTTCCTGATAAAATCATATTTTTTTTATTATTTTTTTTTCTAAAGTCTCCCTGAAAAAAAAAAAAAAAAAAAAAAAAAAAACAAACCCCCCCAAAAAATGGGAGATTAATATTGGCCTTTCTGCTTGTGTGCCAGTCTTGACTCCTGGGTGTGCCATCTCTCTCTCTCTCTCTCTCTCTCTCTCTCTCTCTCTCTCCAATTGTGGTCCATAGAAAGCCTATATTTTTTTTCCTTGATTTGGGTTCCAAAATCTACCAGAGAAAATAACTCCATCAATCATTGGTAGAAAAATATTGGCCTCTGGGCTTGTGTGCCACTCCTGATTCCTGTGTGCGTCATCTCTCACTCAGTGGCCCATAGAAAGCATATAGTTTGTTACATTTGTTTTCTAAATTCTCCCTGCAAAAATCTATTTTTTTTTTTGGGGGGGGTTTCTAAAGTGTTCCTGAAAAAAAAAAAAAAAAAAAAAAAATAATAGTGTGACATTAATATTAACATTTGTGCTTCAGTGACAGTCCTGCGTGTGGGGCATCTCTCTAATTTGCAGCCACCAAAAAAAGAGTGTGTAACATTGGGCCTGATTTTCGCTGTGGTCTCACCAACCTGTAAAGGGGTAGCAAAATCATACTGAAGTTATAGCTCACCGTGTAAGTTGTGTGACTGCAACAAATAACGTTAGTTTGGTTACGTTTTTAAAACAATGAGGAAGTCTAGTGGAAGAGGTCGTGGCCGGGGGCGTTCATTGTCAGCTGGTAATGAGGGTAGTGGTAGTGGTGGAGCATCAGGTGGTCGTGGGGAAAAAAATATTGCACCTAAGTCTGGAGCTGTGGAGCCAGGTTCATCGTCCGGCTACACAAGGCCTCGAACGCTCCCTTTTCTGGGATTAGGAAAACCGCTTTTAAAGCCGGAGCAGCAAGAGCAAGTTTTGGCTTATCTTGCTGACTCAGCCTCTAGCTCTTTTGCCTCCTCTCGTGAAACTGGTAAAAGTAAAAGCAGCGCGTCGTTAGTGGATGTTCACGGTCAGGGACAAGTCACTTCCTTGTCCTCTTCAGCAAAAACAACAACAGAGAAGAATGCAGCAGGCGACACAACGGGTTACTCCATGGAGCTCTTTACACATACCGTCCCTGGCTTAGAAAGTGAAGCAGTTAACAGTCCATGCCCATTACAAATTGAATCTGACATGGAGTGCACTGACGCACAGCCACAGCCAGACTACTATGCTGGTCCTTTGACTCAGACCACAACATTGCCCTCGCAGGGTGCTGATCAAGAATCAGACCCTGATGAGACTATGTTGCCCCATCACGAACGCTATACCACCGAACGACACGGTGACACAGACGAAGTTGCGCAGGAGGTACAAGAAGAGTTATTAGATGACCCAGTTCTTGACCCCGATTGGCAGCCATTGGGGGAACAGGGTGCAGGCGGCAGCAGTTCTGAAGCAGAGGAGGAGGAGGGGCCGCAGCAGGCATCAACATCGCCACAGGTTCCATCTGCCGGGCCCGTATCTTGCCCAAAACGCGTGGCAAAGCCAAAACCTGGTGGAGGACAGCGTGGCCATCCGGTTAAAGCTCAGTCTGCAATGCCTGAAAAGGTATCCGATGCTAGAAAGAGTGCAGTCTGGCATTTTTTTAAACAACATCCAATTGATCAGCGCAAAGTCATCTGTCAAAAATGTTCTACTTCCTTAAGCAGAGGTCAGAATCTGAAAAGTCTCAATACTAGTTGCATGCATAGACATTTAACCACCATGCATTTGAAAGCTTGGACTAACTACCAAACGTCCCTTAAGGTTGTTGCACCCTCGGCCAATGAAGCTAGTCATCAACGCAACATCCCTTCCGGCAGTGTAGGACCACCATTTAGCGCACCACCTGCTGTATCTGTGCAGGTATCTTTGCCAGGCCAAAGCAGTCAGGGTCAGGGAATCACCAGTTTCGTAGTAGGAAACACTGCATCTAGGGCACCGGCGGCAACAATACCATCTCCCACCGTCTCTCAGTCTGCCATGTCCACCGGCACCCCCGCTAGTTCCACGATCTCCAGCTCTCCAGTCCAGCTCACCCTACATGAGACTATGGTTAGAAAAAGGAAATACTTAGCCTCGCATCCGCGTACACAGGGTTTGAACGCCCACATAGCTAGACTAATCTCGTTAGAGATGATGCCCTACCGGTTAGTTGAAAGCGAAGCTTTCAAAGACCTGATGGACTACGCTGTACCACGCTACGAGCTACCCAGTCGACACTTTTTTTCCAGAAAAGCCATCCCAGCCCTCCACCAGCATGTTAAAGAGCGCATCGTCCATGCACTCAGGCAATCTGTGAGCACAAAGGTGCACCTGACAACAGATGCATGGACCAGTAGGCATGGCCAGGGACGTTACGTGTCCATCACGGCACACTGGGTAAATGTGGTGGATTCAGGGTCCACAGGGGACAGCAAGTTTGGGACAGTTCTGCCTAGCCCACGGTCTAGTAAACAGTTGTCTGTAGCCGTTCGCACCCCCTCCTCCTCCTCCTCCTCCTCGTCCTCCTGCAGAAGCAAGAGCTCGTCCACAGACCGCAGTTGCACAAACACTCCATCCGCACCTGCCACTGTTGCACACCAGGTCTCCCATTATGGGGCAGCTACTGGCATACGTCAGCAGGCTGTATTGGCTATGAAGTGTTTGGGCGACAATAGACACACCGCGGAAGTTCTGTCCGAGTTCTTGCAGCAAGAAACGCAGTCGTGGCTGGGCACTGTAGATCTTGAGGCAGGCAAGGTAGTGAGTGATAACGGAAGGAATTTCATGGCTGCCATCTCCCTTTCCCAACTGAAACACATTCCTTGCCTGGCTCACACCTTAAACCTGGTGGTGCAGTGCTTCCTGAAAAGTTATCCGGGGTTATCCGACCTGCTCCTCAAAGTGCGTGGACTTTGCGCACATATCCGCCGTTCGCCTGTACACTCCAGCCGTATGCAGACCTATCAGCGTTCTTTGAACCTTCCCCAGCATCGCCTAATCATAGACGTTGCAACAAGGTGGAACTCAACACTGCACATGCTTCAGAGACTGTGCGAACAGAGGCGGGCTGTTATGTTTTTGTGGGAGGATACACATACACGGGCAGGCAGTAGGATGGCAGACATGGAGTTGTCAGGTGTGCAGTGGTCGAAGATTCAAGACATGTGTCAAGTCCTTCAGTGTTTTGAGGAATGCACACGGCTGGTTAGTGCAGACAACGCCATAATAAGCATGAGCATCCCCCTAATGCGTCTGCTGATGCAAAGTTTGACGCACATAAAGGATCAGGCGTCTGCACCAGAGGAAGAGGAAAGCCTTGATGACAGTCAGCGATTGTCTGGTCAGGGCAGTGTACATGACGAGGTACCGGGCGAAGAGGAGGTGGAGGATGAGGAGGATGATGGGGATGAGTATATTTTTAATGAGGAAGCTTTCCCGGGGGCACGGGAAATTGGTGGCGTGGCAAGGCCGGGTTCTGGTTTTTTGAGGGACACAAGTGACGTAGATTTGCCTGCAACTGCCCCTCAACCAAGCACAACCGCAGATTTGACAACGGGAACTTTGGCCCACATGGCGGATTATGCCTTGCGTATCCTCAAAAGGGACACACGCATTACAAAAATGATGAACGATGACGATTACTGGTTGGCCTGCCTCCTTGATCCTCGCTATAAAGGCAAATTGCAAAATATTATGCCACATGAGAACTTGGAACTAATATTAGCAACAAAACAATCAACTCTTGTTGACCGTTTGCTTCTGGCATTCCCTGCACACAGCGCCCGTGATCGTTCTCACACGAGCTCCAGGGGCCAGCAGACCAGAGGTGTTAGAGGGGCAGAAATCAGAAGTGGCGTTGGCCAGAGGGGTTTTCTGACCAGGTTGTGGAGTGATTTTTCTATGACCGCAGACAGGACAGGTACTGCAGCATCAATTCAAAGTGACAGGAGACAACATTTGTCCAGTATGGTTACAAACTATTTTTCATCCCTTATCGACGTTCTCCCTCAACCGTCATTCCCATTTGATTACTGGGCATCCAAATTAGACACCTGGCCAGAATTGGCAGAATATGCATTGCAGGAGCTTGCTTGCCCGGCAGCTAGTGTCCTATCAGAAAGAGTATTCAGTGCTGCAGGTTCAATACTAACAGAAAAAAGGACTCGTCTGGCTACCCAAAATGTAGATGATCTAACCTTCATTAAAATGAACCACAACTGGATTTCAAAATCTTTTGCCCCACCCTGCCCGGCTGACACCTAGCTTTCCTATGAAAAGGTCTTGCCTGTGGACTATTCTGAATGACTTTTCCAATCTCGTAATTTTCTTCACCTGATTGTCCAGCATACGACATGTTTCCACCTCACGAAATGGCCAAACTCCCCACACGGGGCCGTGCTATCGCCACTTTGCGCTTGGACCCTTGAGAGTGCTGTTTGTCTGAAGAGGTGGGTGTGGCCGCTTTTGGTCGACGGCACTGCCACTGGGTCCCTCATAGTACAATAAAGTGTCTCTGGCGGTGGTGGTGCGCACCCAACGTCAGACACACCGTTGTAATATGAGGGGCCCTGTGCCTGTACCGCCGGCCACAAGACAGTTCCCCCCCCAGCTCAAACAGTGCTCTACCACTAGCAAAATTATCTCTCACAGCTTCACCAATGTGTAGTCTAGGCGCTGACATCCTTCAATGCCTGGCACTGACAATACCATTGTTTTGACATTTTTGTTATGTTAGGCCTTCGAAGCCTGTCTGCGGTCCCTTCTTTCTACAACTACTACACTGACCAGGCCACTGCTGGCCGTGTTACCCTGGAACCAATTTAAAAGTGCCTACAGTCAGCCCAATTTTGTTATGTTAGGCCTTCGAAGCCTGTCTGCGGTCACTCCTTCCACTAGACTTCCACTGACCAGACCACTGCTGCCCGTGTACCCCTGGAACCAATTTAAAAGTGCCTACAGCCAGCCCAAGTTTGTTATGTTAGGCCTTCGAAGCCTGTCTGCGGTCACTCCTTCCACTAGACTTCCACTGACCAGACCACTGCTGCCCGTGTACCCCTGCAACCAATTTAAAAGTGCCTACAGCCAGCCCAAGTTTGTTATGTTAGGCCTTGGAAGCCTGTCTGCGGTCACTCCTTCCACTAGACTTCCACTGACCAGACCACTGCTGCCCGTGTACCCCTGGAACCAATTTAAAAGTGCCTACAGCCAGCCCAAGTTTGTTATGTTAGGCCTTCGAAGCCTGTCTGCGGTCACTCCTTCCACTAGACTTCCACAGACCAGACCACTGCTGCCCGTGTACCCCTGGAACCAATTTAAAAGTGCCTACAGCCAGCCCAAGTTTGTTATGTTAGGCCTTCGAAGCCTGTCTGCGGTCACTCCTTCCACTAGACTTCCACAGACCAGACCACTGCTGCCCGTGTACCCCTGGAACCAATTTAAAAGTGCCTACAGCCAGCCCAAGTTTGTTATGTTAGGCCTTGGAAGCCTGTCTGCGGTCACTCCTTCCACTAGACTTCCACTGACCAGACCACTGCTGCCCGTGTACCCCTGGAACCAATTTAAAAGTGCCTACAGCCAGCCCAAGTTTGTTATGTTAGGCCTTGGAAGCCTGTCTGCGGTCACTCCTTCCACTAGACTTCCACTGACCATACACTGCTGCCCATGTACCCCTGGAACAAATTTAAAAGTGCCTACAGCCAGCCCAAGTTTGTTATGTTAGGCCTTCGAAGCCTGTCTGCGTCCCGTTCTTTCAACTACAACTACACTGACCAGGCCACTGATGGCCGTGTTCCCTTTGAACCAATTTTAACTTGCCTACAGCCAGCCCTATGTTATTATGTTAGGCCTTCGAAGCCTGTCTGCGGTCACTCCTTCCACTAGACTTCCACAGACCAGACCACTGCTGCCCGTGTACCCCTGGAACCAATTTAAAAGTGCCTACAGCCAGCCCAAGTTTGTTATGTTAGGCCTTCGAAGCCTGTCTGCGGTCACTCCTTCCACTAGACTTCCACAGACCAGACCACTGCTGCCCGTGTACCCCTGGAACCAATTTAAAAGTGCCTACAGCCAGCCCAAGTTTGTTATGTTAGGCCTTGGAAGCCTGTCTGCGGTCACTCCTTCCACTAGACTTCCACTGACCAGACCACTGCTGCCCGTGTACCCCTGGAACCAATTTAAAAGTGCCTACAGCCAGCCCAAGTTTGTTATGTTAGGCCTTGGAAGCCTGTCTGCGGTCACTCCTTCCACTAGACTTCCACTGACCAGACCACTGCTGCCCGTGTACCCCTGGAACCAATTTAAAAGTGCCTACAGCCAGCCCAAGTTTGTTATGTTAGGCCTTGGAAGCCTGTCTGCGGTCACTCCTTCCACTAGACTTCCACTGACCAGACCACTGCTGCCCGTGTACCCCTGGAACCAATTTAAAAGTGCCTACAGCCAGCCCAAGTTTGTTATGTTAGGCCTTCGAAGCCTGTCTGCGGTCACTCCTTCCACTAGACTTCCACAGACCAGACCACTGCTGCCCGTGTACCCCTGGAACCAATTTAAAAGTGCCTACAGCCAGCCCAAGTTTGTTATGTTAGGCCTTGGAAGCCTGTCTGCGGTCACTCCTTCCACTAGACTTCCACTGACCAGACCACTGCTGCCCGTGTACCCCTGGAACCAATTTAAAAGTGCCTACAGCCAGCCCAAGTTTGTTATGTTAGGCCTTGGAAGCCTGTCTGCGGTCACTCCTTCCACTAGACTTCCACTGACCATACACTGCTGCCCATGTACCCCTGGAACAAATTTAAAAGTGCCTACAGCCAGCCCAAGTTTGTTATGTTAGGCCTTCGAAGCCTGTCTGCGTCCCGTTCTTTCAACTACAACTACACTGACCAGGCCACTGATGGCCGTGTTCCCTTGGAACCAATTTTAACTTGCCTACAGCCAGCCCTATGTTATTATGTTAGGCCTTCGAAGCCTGTCTGCGTCCCGTTCTTTCAACTACAACTACACTGACCAGGCCACTGATGGCCGTGTTCCCCTGGAACCAATTTTAACTTGCCTACAGCCAGCCCAATGTTAGGCCTTTGATGCCTCTCTGCCGTCACTCCTTCCACTAGGCCTCCACTGACCTGTCTATTGCTGCCCGTGTACCCCTTGAACCAACATCATTAAATATAAAAAAAATTAATTTGATTATAAAAAATAAGATCGTGTTGAGATCTCAAATGCAGACATTTTAACAATCAAAACAAACACACAACAAATATCTGGAACTGTACTACAAAGGTCCAACAGCTACAATTTCTTTCTCCTGCAAGAAGTTAACTGAAAGTTTTTTGGAGTTGTTAACACAGATATGGCATCCACCGAGTGTTGTCCTGTCGCGTCTCCTTTAAATTATTTCCAATAAGATGTTAAACTATTAATTTAATAAAATCAATAATTAAAAAAATAATTGAGTAAGTCAAAAGCACATTGCAAATAAACATTAATTACAAATCAAGAAGCATGGCGCGTCCGAGGGTGAGTAGATACCGAATAAGAATATAATCACCCTCGGACGCGCAATGCTTATTTACAACAGCCTTCCTTCCTAAGAATCAGCCCTTCCGTGGTGTAGAGAGAGGTTGTGTTACACTCCAAGGTGTTCCCCAGGTTGCCTTTCCTGAGCTTCGATCTTCCGGCTCTCGTTTAGTAGCTGTTGGAAACTACGCTGCATTAGGCCTACTAATTGTGTATGGGTGAAACAGTGGCGCATCTGCGGTCCCTCCTTCCACTAGGCCTCCACTGACCTGTCTACTGCGGCCCGTGTACCCCTTGAACCAACCTAATAAAATATTTAAAAAATTAATTTGATTATAAAAAATAAGATCGTGTTGAGATCTCAAATGCAGACATTTTAACAATCAAAACAAACATACAACAAATATCTGGAACTGTACTACAAAGGTCCAACAGCTACAATTTCTTTCTCCTGCAAGAAGTTAACTGAAAGTTTTTTGGAGTTGTTAACACAGATATGGCATCCACCGAGTGTTGTCCTGTCGCGTCTCCTTTAAATTATTTCCAATAAGATGTTAAACTATTAATTTAATAAAATCAATAATTAAAAAAATAATTGAGTAAGTCAAAAGCACATTGCAAATAAACATTAATTACAAATCAAGAAGCATGGCGCGTCCGAGGGTGAGTAGATACCGAATAAGAATATAATCACCCTCGGACGCGCAATGCTTATTTACAACAGCCTTCCTTCCTAAGAATCAGCCCTTTCGTGGTGTAGAGAGAGGTTGTGTTACACTCCAAGGTGTTCCCCGGGTTGCCTTTCATGAGCTTCGATCTTCCGGCTCTCGTTTAGTAGTTGGTGGAAACTACGCTGCATTAGGCCTACAAATTTGGTATGGGGTGTAGAGACAGGTTGTGTTACACTCCAAGGTTTTCACCAGGTTGCCTTTCCTGAGCTTCGATCTTCATGCTCTCGTTTAGTAGGTGTCGGAAAGTAGGCTGCATTAGGCCTACAAATTGGGTATGGGGTGGAGAGAGATGGTGTGTTACACTCCAAGGTGTTCCCCAGGTTTCCTTGCCATTGCTTCGGTCTTCCGACTCTCGTTTAGTAGTTGTAGAAAAGTACACAGCATTAGGCCTACAAAATGGGTATGGGGTGGAGAGAGATGGTGTGTTACACTCCAAGGTGTTCCCCAGGTTGCCTTTCCTGAGCTTCGATCTTCATGCTCTCGTTTAGTAGGTGTCGGAAAGTAGGCTGCATTAGGCCTAAAAAATGGGGAATGGGGTGGAGAGAGATGGTGTGTTACACTCCAAGGTGTTCCCCAGGTTTCCTTGCCATTGCTTCGGTCTTCCGACTCTCGTTTAGTAGTTGTAGAAAAGTACACTGCATTAGGCCTAAAAAATGGGTATGGGGTGGAGAGAGATGGTGTGTTACACTCCAAGGTGTTCCCCAGGTTGCCTTTCCTGAGCTTCGATCTTCATGCTCTCGTTTAGTAGGTGTTGGAAAGTAGGCTGCATTAGGCCTACAAATTGGGTATGGGGTGGAGAGAGATGGTGTGTTACACTCCAAGGTGTTCCCCAGGTTTCCTTGCCATTGCTTCGGTCTTCCGACTCTCGTTTAGTAGTTGTAGAAAAGTACACAGCATTAGGCCTACAAAATGGGTATGGGGTGGAGAGAGATGGTGTGTTACACTCCAAGGTGTTCCCCAGGTTGCCTTTCCTGAGCTTCTATCTTCAGGCTCTCATTAAATTGTGGTTAAATGGAACAACTGCATTTGGCGTACTAGTTGGTTTGGGGCCTACTATCGGTGTCTGCCACTCCTTGCTGTTCTCCTGGTTTCCTGTCCTGAAATACCATTTTCAGCCTCTCGTTAAGTAGTTGTTAATGTTAGACTGCATTTGGCCTACTAGTTGGGTTGGGGCCTACTATCGGTGTCTGCCACTCCTTGCTGTTCTCCTCCACTGAACAAAGCTGTGCCGCCTGTTTACTACGGTTGCCAATTTTGAACTGCATTTCGACTACTTACTGATTTGGCCCTACTCTCTGTGTCAGCCTCTCATTCCAGTTGTCCTCCACTGCAATGCCCCCTGGTTATTCCTGTGTTACCAATTTTGAACTGCATTTAGCCCACTTTCTTCTTTGGGCCTATATCTGTGTTTCCACTTCATCGTGCCCATTGCCCAGCCAGTGATAGATGAGTCTGCTGGTACATTGACCCATAACGCAACATTCCCCGTGCACGCTACACAACAACATTGTGACCCTGCTGAAAGTCAGGTTGCTCTTCCCGCATACCATACCACCTTACACGGGGACAAAGAGGAAGGTGCAGATGAAAGTGCAGGTTCCTTCATCAGGTGGGGGGAGGAATACTAGTTGGCGACGTCACTGGCACAGGGCCTCTCATAGTACGCAAAAGTGTTGCTGCCGGTGGGAGGCGCCCCCGCCGTGCAAACACACCGCTGTACTTTGAGGGGCCCTGTGCCAGTGCCAATGCCAACGAGTGGGCCCCCCCCTGCTTGCTCAGGTTCACAGCACTTGCAAAGTTGAAATACTTACCTCTCCCTGCTCCACTGCCGTGACGTGGTCCAGATTTCCTGGGCCCACTAATTACTTGAACCAGCCCTACCCCCCACAACTTTAGCCAAATGACCCCCAATTTCAAATGCCTTCCAATTATTATAAGGTAAATTACGCTTGACAAGCTTCATTAAGAAGAATGGATGGTTTTGACATTAAAATGGGCACTCTAGGTGTTTTCCTGGCCCCCACTCACTGCCGACTATGCTGCCCCATTGACTTGCATTGGGTTTCGTGTTTCGGTCGATCCCGACTTTACGTCATAATCGGCCGATTTCACTCGACCCGACTTTGGACATAGTCGGGTTTCGCAAAACCCGGCTCGACTCTAAAAAGGTCAAGGTCGCTCAACTCTACTCGTACGGGTTTATCTTTTCGCCTCTTTATCCTTAGTTCACTTTTTATTTAATTGCCTGCAGGTCTGACACATCAGAGACGCACATGTCATCTGGAATATTGAATGTAAAGCTTTCTCCTCTGACGCTGCGGCTGAGGATTGCTTCTTCTTGTCTCCTCCGGACATGCTTTGTAATGTCGATAACTTGAGTAATACATGCAAACTCTCATCTGAGAATTCATTTTGCATCAGAAAACGATTCTCTACCTTCCAATCACATCTTATATTATAACCTCTTTAGCCTATCCAAGCCCCTGCAGGAGAAGAAGGATTAATCCTTCCGCAGCTCAATAAAGTATTCTTGTCTATATAATAAGAAAAGAGAAATGATAAGAAAGCGTTCCCCTGAGTCAAGTAGCTCTCCTGAATGGAGCCCTGGTTGTTTCAAGGTTTCGCTTAGCACTTTGCTCTGATACAAGTGCCACCTATAAGATTTATGATCAGGATGGGAACAAGAAAATGCCTCTTGTCACATCGTACGGTACATGTATCTGCTGCTGGTTTCACTAGTCGGCTTATTCCTCATTATTATACCAGGCAGGTTTTTCCAATAAATGCAATGTTCCCACGCATTGCCTGACACATACAGTTCAGGACCCCTGGGGGTTATAAAGCATTTTATGTCTCTGCATTTATATTATATGAAGCTTATTCTGTGCATCAACCAAACAGTGGGATTAAAGCCAACATGTGTAATAAAAGCTCCAATTAGTTGCTATGTGTTCACCTTTGGTGATGAAGGATAAAGACAGCAATGACGTACTACTGCTTTTACAAGATGTGGCTGAGATGTGGTCATTAACCCCGACCGCTATCAAATACTTATTAAAGGGCAAATAATATTGGTGACCTATCTGTATGATAGATCTTCTATATCCAATCAGGTGATATCTGACACCCCTACGATCTGCTGGTATTAGCTCCGGCAGTGGTAATCTATCTGTAGGATAGATCTTCTATATCCAATCAGGGGATATCCGACACCCATCATCTCTACGATCAGCTGGTATTAGCTCAGACAGTGGCAATCTACAGTATCTGTAGGATAGTGTCACGGTGTGACCCGACCCAACGGGTCGTTGGTCAACGGACGGCACAACTCACAAACAACGGGAAGGAAAAGGTGAGAGGAAGGCCCTACCGATAGGAAATGGGGGATGGTCACCATCTGAGCTCAAACCTGTGCCTGTCCCTGCACTCACCTAATGCCCTATGCGGGTCCTTCCACCCCCACCATCATCATGATACCTCGTCCCTAGTAGTCACCTATTACTGCCCTGGATAGTGCACTGGCCGGCAAGGAGCACTAGGCTCACCTCTGCAGATAATACAGACAGGGGAAAGTGACAAACACCAAAGGGACCAGGTAAAAAAACACCACATTTAGCTTATGAACACCGCTGCTAAGCTCCGCACCACAGATAACAAAAGCAACTGGACTCTAATCACCAGACGTGGCTGACACCAGAGAGCTGCTCCTGGTAGGCTGGTCTTCAGAAACAAAAGTATCACTAACAGTCAGCTGATGCATCAGGTGATCTTTTAAAGGAAGGTGGGAGTGGTCACCACCTGCATCAGCTGACCCAGCAGTACTGCAGTAACATCAGATAGCCAGTGGGGAAAAAACTGACATTAACCCCCGATGGTCAAAAAGGAAAAAAGTTTTAAAACTGAGTGGAACCAGAGCTGCCACAAATCCAAAAATGGATCATGACAGATATATCTTCTATATCAGTGTTTCTCAACTCCAGTCCTCAAGACCCACCAACAGGTCATGTTTTCAGGATTTCCTTAGTATTGCATAGGTGATAGAATTAATGCTTGAGCAGGTGATGAAATTATCACCTGTGCAATACTAAGAAAATCCTGAAAACTTGACCTGTTGGTGGCTCTTGAGGACTGGAGTTGAGAATCTATATCCAATCAGGGGATGTCCGACACTCATCATCCCTACGATCTGCTGGTATTAGCTCCAGCAGCTGCATGATTTGCAGCTGCTGGACATGTGGGGATTTCCTAATAAACAGGCAACCCCCACATGTACTCAGGCTGGCTAGCAGCTGCAAATCATGCAGCTACGGTGACAGAAACTAAATCCCCGAGCACACCAAAATACTCGGAGATCACCTGAGCATGTTTGGGAAAATCTCGAGTAACAAAATAATTGCATCATAATGCCAGGCTGCATAAAGGGGCTTCAGCATTTTGGGAATCTCTACCCTAACATTACTGTCTCTGCTCCATCATCATATAGGCCGCACAGGTATAAAATACTGAGGATCATCCACTTACTGTATGTACCGCTACAATTCATAAGAGGGGTGACTGCTTGGTATTATACACTGCTCAAAAAAATAAAAGGAACACTAAAATACCACATCATAGATATCTCTGAATGAAATATTCCAGTTGCAAATTTGTATTCATTGCATAGTGGACTGTGTTCAGAACAATAAAACATAACAATTATCAATGTAAATCAAAATGAATATCCCATGGAGGTCTGGATGTGGAATGATACTCAAAATCAAAGTGGAAAATCAAATTACAGGCTGATCTAACTTCAGTGGAATTGCCTCATGACAAGGGAAAGATGCTCAGTATTGTGTATGGCCTCCATGTGCCTGTATGATCTCCCTACTGTACAATGCCTGGGCATGCTCCTGATGAGGCGCCTGATGGTCTCCTGAGGGATCTCCTCCCAGACCTGGACTAAAGAATCCGCCAACTCCTGGACAGTCTGTGGTGCAACGTGACGTTGGTGGATGGTGCGAGATATGATGTCCCAGATGTGCTCAATCGGATTCAGGTCTGGGGCACGGGTGGGCCAGTCCATAGCTTCAATGCCTTCATCATGCAGGAATCGCTGACACACAACAGCCACATGAGGTCTGGCATTGTCCTGCATTAGGAGGAACCCAGGGCCAACCGCACCAGCATATGGTCTCACAAGAGGTCTGAGGATCTCATCTCTGCACAACAGCATGTGAAATTGATTGTCAAACAGTGTGGCTTCTTAAGTGGACAGTTTGATTTCACAGAAGTTTGATTTACTTGGAGTTATATTCTGTTGTTTAAGTGTTGCCTTTATTTTTTTGAGCAGAGTATTTGCATATAGATAAGGCTTCTATACTATGTGTATATGTGTAGGGCACCATGATGACCACCCCCATATAACACTGTGGCTTGTCTGTATGGTGCATTGAATTGAAGCTGCATTTTGATACTGTACATTGCTGTGACACTCTGTGGTGGTATTGTGTATTTATACAGCATTAATACTTGGCAGGCACCAATTGGCGGTATTATGTGGGCTGTATATTCAGTATTATGTACACTGAGAGTATTATTTTGGGATTGTATGTGAATGCGTGGCTCTGTATGGTAATAATATTTGAATAATAAGGTGAATAATTAATCATGCTTTGTATAAAGCTGCTATTCCTTAATTTTATGGTGCTCTTATTTGGGCACTGGATATTCAGTTTTTTTCGCATTATCAAGACATACGTATAAGAATCTTGCATTTGTGATCCATAGTAGAACATACTTTCAACTAGTTTGACATAAATTAATAGTATATGTATGTGAATATAAGAAACTTTGTAATATATCTTATTAGACATTGTTGCTCCTTTCTCCACTTAAGAACCTTGTCCCCTGAACTTACCATGCACGCTGAAAAAACACTCAACTCTGTCTTACTGTCAAATCACTGTAGTGTAAGGTTACATGCATTATTATACTTTATGTAGAGGGAAGGCAAAAGACAAGTAAGGAGTAGAGTCTGCCTGTGGCTGCATTATACTATAGAGTCTGCCTATGGGGGCTGCATTATACTATAGAGTCTGCCTATGGCGGCTGCATTATACTATAGACTCTGCCTATATGGGGCTGCCTTACACTATAGAGAAAACACAGAAAGATTGTGCTGAGCATTCTAACAAGTCTTTTAGCTCACCATAGAACAGGATTCACATCTATGCTGCTCAGTACTAATGTATAATTTTCTTAGTGCTGCTATTGCTACCGTCAGTGTTCTATCTAAGGAACGAAGAGCAGGAATCCCTCATGTCTCTGTGTTTGGTATGAAAGCCATCATAGCAACTAGTCTCTAGCCACCAACTCAGAGCCAATTGCAAATTTAGAGAGAGAGCCTGCAGAGGGGAAAAAGGGTAAAAATGCAAGATGCAAGTTAAGCCATATAGTGGGCAGAAAAAGTGTTTCCCTCATGTTCATACACATGACAGGCCTTTTTAAAAACTTACTTGAAAGTAGGGTTACCTTTTCAAAATGTGTACAAATGGAGGGAATAGTGTTTATAGGGTCCCATTTTTTATAAAACTGGACGGTGTTTACCTGCATGTAAGTTTGTGAGCATAGATGTAGAAGATAGATATGCCATGTACTATAGCAACAGCTATGTGGAAAAGTGTGTCATAATGATCAATCTACTGTAGCCGTATGCTATTGTACTGTAGTAATTCACGTAATACATAGACAAAGCCAAAAGTACAACTAGCAGTAATGTCACAGCTTTCTGCGAGGCACAGCTTATTCTCAGTTTTATTTTTCAAGGTAGAATTGAGAAGACAATATAGTTTTTATGCATTATCGATAATACTGAAGTTCTTTCTTGTTGCCTTCAGCGCAAATCCAATCACAGTAGACGTAAAGTTACAAAATTGTGGATCGTTAAGTTTTACAGCAGGACATTACAGTGCAAGCGTTGTGTTATTTAGAAGGGGACGGGCGGAGGGATTGATAGCGGTTCTAGAGTGCACAGAAATGAATAATAAAAGTACCCACGACAGTCCAGCATTTGCCAGTCTGCAACTCCTGGAGTAAACAATTTAGTATGTTGCAGAGAGAACATATGTTCTTTATTACTCTTTGCTTATATAGCGTGTTATGATTCGGTGACCTTGGAGCAGCATGAAAACTTTCACTGGAGTAGGTGGTAACTATACTGACCGCAAATCATGATCTTAACACAGCAACTAGAAGTAGCCGTGGGGTGTACCTAACAAAACCTAGATACCTCGTCACAGCCGGAGGACTAGATACCCCTATAGATAGAAATAGGAATTCTACCTTGCCTCAGAGCAGAACCCCAAAGGATAGGCAGCCCCCCACAAATAGTGGCTGTGAGTAGGAGAGGAAAGACAAACACAGGCAGAAAACAGGATTTAGCACATGAGGCCACTCTAGCTAAAATAGGAAAGGATAGAACAGAGTCCTGTGCGGTCAGTATTAAAACCCTTCCAAAAATATCCACAGCAGATTATACAAAAAATTCCTCCATCTAACTAAAGACGTGGAACGTATATCTGCAACTCCAGAGACTCCTACACTCAGAGCAGGAATACAATCAAAAAACAAGCACACAGCTTGTGTGCCATAGAAAAAGAAACAGACACTTATCTTTGCTGAATTGGCAGCTAAGCAGGAGAAGCCAGACAGGGATCCAACACTTCCCAAGAAACATTGACAACTGGCAAGGACTAATGAGTCCTGCAAACCTAAATACCCCAGTCAGAATTGCAATTAGCAGATACACCTGTCCAGGACTGCAGGCCAGGGACAACTGCATTACCACCTACAACCACCGGAGGGAGTCCAAAAGCAGAATTCACAACAATAGCGCCATTAATTCCGCAGCGCTTTACAGACATCATTACTGTCCTCATTGGGGCTCACAATCTACATTCCCTGTCAGTATGTCTTTGGCGTGTGGGAGGAAACTGGAGGAAACCCATGCAAACTGTCACTGTGCCACCCAAAAAAGTTAAAAATTTTCCTGGATAACAAATTTATCCATAAGGGTAAGCTCTCATTTCATGCTCATGACTTGTTTATTTGCTGTGGTTTCCCAAATTAAAAAATGCATCATTTTTTGCCGCAATTTCAGAAAACTCAATATGAACACAGTGTGTGAGCCATCCTTATTGCATCTACGAAATGATAAATTTCTGAACACTGGGACACCCCTGATCACACAAAGGGGTCTCGAGCACCCTGTTCCTCCAACCAAGAATTGCTTTCAATGATCTTTCAACAACAGAGACATTGAGTAGATTGTAACGGCGAATACTCAAAAGGAGTTTCAAGTAAATAAGATTTATTGAAGTTACTGCCATTATATCATGATTACGCTGCCAGTGACTTCAATAAAGGAACTCCTTTTGAGTGCTGTCTGCTGCATTTCTGGCTGTTGTTTAAGATTCAGTGGGTCAAAAAGTGACATTTACCTGCTGCAAACAAATAGGAACAGTGCTGTCAACCATCCTCCAATAGTGTCTACTATTGTTATTTATAGGCTGTGTTCTGTAGTAATGGTCTACAATAAGGTTTGCCATTTTTATAGGCTGTGTTCCATGCTGCTGATTTCACAGTGGTGTTTGTCTTTATTCTTTCTCAGGAGGGGCTCCATGGAATCAATGGTGCTTGTATAAAAAGAAATAACAATGATAATTCCTAGACTTTGATTGTAGTTGTATCCTGATAGTGGATGTCCTTATTTGAAAGGATGTGGTCTCTTTTGATGAATTTCATAATATTTTCATCTTTGTCTTCATTTCTATACTGTTTAATTAAAATTAAGTCACTATGTTTGTTTTTGTATCTGCATTATATTCTGTTGTGAAAATGTCATAATATTAAGTGCAATTATTATTTATTTATTAATTGTCTCTTTATTTGGAATCCATATTTTGTTTTAAGGTTGTCACACCGCACTGTGTTTCTTTAATCTTTTTTCAATTGTGATTGTCTTTTTTCCTAGGCCATAACTCAATAGTTTGTGTATTAGTTTGTGTATTACTTTACAGGCTTCTACAATAATGAACGCACAAGAGCATTTATGTGTATTTCTAGTTTGTATTCTATATTCATGATGTCATAAAACTCTTTGGGGTTGTTTTTCAATAACTTTCCATCAGTTTTTTAGTGTAAAAAAACCTGGATGTGTGTGTGCATCCCGGCAGGCATCTGCCTATACAGTGCAATTAATACGGCAGAAAAAAAGCGCTGCCGGAGAACCTTTTTAAATTCTCTCCAAAGTCTCTAAAATGTTGTACTTACAGTACATATAGGTGCATCCCGCCCAACTACTGCAATGTCGGTGGTGCAAAAAATACAACAATGTTGGATTCTCGGTCACAGGTTGGAGGTCGTACATGACTTTGACAACATATTTTAACAGACTGGGTGGTGGAACCACTGTGCCTTGATCTGAAGAGAGCCTGGAGGGGCGTGACTAGTTACCTTACCAAGTCCGACCTCAGATAGCACGGCTGATAAACAGGCAGGTGGGCACGGCTGATAGGTAGGCAGGTGTACAGGAATATGAGCACTGAGAAGTAGCAAGTGTGGTAGACACAGTATACAACGTTGCACAGGCACCTCCCATCTGACAGAGGTGCCTTAAATAATAAGTGTCTCCCAGCCATTGGCTGGGGACTCTTTAAGACTGCGCACTTTGCTGTCCCTTTAAGAAGGTGGGGCCGTGTGCGCATCCTAAGCACAGTGCCCGGGGATCTGCGAGTCGTGAGAAGCAGCAAGAGGATGAGGGAGATGTGCAGGGGACTGCGGCGATGAGTGTGTCTGCGTTTCTGCTGGGGAAGGGAGACAGAGTGCAGAGACGCCGGCGCCACAGGAGAAGGAGGGAGAAGTGCAAGACCGCGGCGGTGAGAGAGTTGGTGTCTCTGCAGGGGAAGGGAGTGCAGAGACACCGGTGCTACACATATATTTGTGACTTGCATCCTGTCTGGGATTTGGCACAAATGGTTTTGGTCTGGTGATTTTCTGCCATGTGACCCATGTCACGTCCCCTTAATAAATGACGTAGATTTGTGAGTGTAATTTTTGATCAGTTGCGTCATCTTTGTCTTGAATATATTTTTGCTGCATAAAAACATTTTTTTAAGTATTTCACCTTTACATGAGTTTTTCTTGCCTTTTTCCTATGGCTGTATCTTATACAGTGTAACGCTGCATAGATATATTCATAGACATATTCCCATTCCGACTTAGTTCTCTGACAGTCCCCCATCCCATTTCTACCACAGTCAATGATGTTCTCTATTTTCCTCTTTTGAGTTTGATAAACTCTTCATATTTGATGTGCTAATCTCCCTGACTTGATAATTGAATCTGATGAATGATATCTCCAGGGCATCGCTGGTAAAGAAAGACAGTGGCAAAAACTAGAACTAAGAAACATAATTCAAAACTAATTTAAAGCCATTCTGTAACATTTGTCAAAACAGAATACTTTGCACATGAAATATTAATGCTTCCTCAAAATAGAGGACGCCTCATACTGAGTAGCTATTATACGGAGGTAATCTAACAATAACAACATTATCTGAGTTAAAAAGACATTACAGTCATCAATATCAGATCAGCGGTGGTCCGAAATCTGGCACCCCCTCTAATCAACATTTCAATGGGAACTGAGCTGCAGTGCCAAGATCGGCCATAGCATATTGCGTGGCACTGTGCTGCTCTGGCTCTGTACACTGTTTTTCCAGTGGACGTAGGATCTGATAACAGCTGGTCAATGGGGTCACCAATATTGTAGTATCAGAAAACCCTTTTAATCTGGCCATCAAGATGAAAAAAAAAATGGTGAGAAATGCTTAACTTAGTAAGTTATTTCAGTTAGTCGTATAGTTCCTATCTGACAAGTGCCCCAGTCTTCAGTTAAAGGGAATCTGTCAGCAGGTTCTTGCTACCTCATCTGAGAGCAGCATCATTTAGAAAAACAAACTCAATCAAACTCAATCCAACGATGGCAACTTGACGGATGAACGATCTATAGAAGGATTGATCTTGTGCAAGCCTAGATAGGTCTACCAGAGTCTTCTCAAGCCATCGGGTTGCTGGTCTTCCTCTTCACCTTGTTCCTTCTATTCTTCCGACCATGGTGTCCTTCACCAGTGATTGCTCCCTTTGCATGATCTGTCCAAAGTAGGCAAGTCGTTGCTTGGTGATCCTTACTTCGGGTGACAGGTCTGGCTTGATTCATTCCAAAATTGACTTGTTTGCTCTTCTTGCCATATTTTGAAGGCATCGATTCTTTTTATGTCTTGTTTCTGTAGAAGTCCTCGTACAAACCGCGGAAAATTGATGCCTGAAGAAGGCGTTAGTTGCACAAATTACTATGTTAAGCACATCTAACATTTTTCTCTTTAGCTGGTCTACCCCTTTTAAGGTCAAGGGTAGTCGCTAATAATTCATGAAGATTTGTTATTGAAGATGCTTCAGTTATCCAGAGGATGTGACTTTCCCCGGCTGTCGATCTGAACATAACCACTCATGTCTGAATAATGATGGCACAACTTTGCATAGCAGGTGTATAATTTAGTTCATCAACGCTCTAAGATTCATCTATAGCGTTACTTACTTTAATAGTGGCTAAAAAGACCATTCTGACCATCTGAAGGGCACATCATAATAAGTCGCAATTCTTGGAAATACCGACAGGTAAATAAATGTCCAGACTTTGTGAAATAAATTGTATAAGAATATTTTGTAGTAGCATTTGATTCTCCCCGGGAGAAAGGTCAGAGAAGCTTGTACTTACTCTGTAGGTCAGCCCCTGCTGGGAGCGGGTGTATCATGGGGAGAGCTCACCTCATCAGTGGGCCGACTCGGGGTGAGGATCCCGCTGGAGTGGCATTTATAATTTGCAGCTTTGCGCATGTATTGTGCCGTCACATAGTAGCCCCAATCTGGCCATATCTTATTTTCCATGTTCTTGTTTGTTTTCTAAGATAAATTGCCTTGTGAGTGTGATTGCAAGTACAAAGAAAAGGGAAATTGTCTTTCGGGAGCACTTCAAAATGCACACTTTAAAGTAATGGGATTTTCATGCCGCTATTATTTTATGCTATTGATGTAGTTTGTAGTAGAATAGGAAAATGCTGCATCATTTCTAACCAAATGTAAACTTACAATTGTGCTCCAGCTAGATGTATTACGATTTTATGAACTATTCCATTCTGTTTTCTAAAGTCCTTCACTCTGTACTTAAATGGTAATTCCCATCTCCAAGATCCAATCCCAATACGTAGTAGCTATAACAATAATAATATTAGCAAAAACCTCTAATTAGAAATGTAGTATAGTTCTTCTGATTCACTATGTCACTTACCCCATGTGCAGGGCATTTCAGTAGGTTAGGTATCCATGGTCACTGCACCTTTCAAAGTTGAACAAACTCCTTCATCAGGAAAAAAAAACCACAAATACGAGGGGCGATCCAAAAGTAATGATAATCAATACTAAACACAATGAATATAGTCAAAAAATAAATTTATTTTTCTACATAGTCTCCTAACAAGTCTATACATTTAGTCCATCTCTTTTCTAAACTTAGAATTCCCTTAGAAAAAAATTCTTGATCTTGACCCTCAAAAAAATCCCCAACAGCGGTTATCACGTCGCTATTGTCGTCAAATTTCTTGCCCCGGAGGTGTTCCTTGAGCCAAGGAAAGAGAAAGAAGTCACTGGGGGCTAGATCTGGCCAATAGGGGGGGTGTTCCACCAGTTCAAATCCCGCTTCTTGAATGGTAGCCATGGCAACAGCAGCTTTGTGAGCCGGCGCGTTATCTTGGTGAAACAACACTCCAGCCCGCAGTTTGCCGCGCCTTTTCTCCTTGATAGCCTCCCGCAATCTTCTTATTTGTTCTGCGTAGTAGGAGCCCGTAATAGTGGCTCCCTTCTCCAAATAGTCCACCATAATAATTCCTTCAGCGTCCCAAAAAACGGACGCCATAACCTTCCCTGCTGAGCTTGACACTTTGAATTTCTTCGGCGTAGGTTCGTCGGCTCGTTTCCATGTCATCGATTGTTGTTTAGTTTTGGGATCAAAGTGGTGGATCCAGGTCTCGTCCATGGTCAAAAAACGTGACAAAAAATTTTCCTTGTCTGCTTGGAACTTTTCGAGATTTGCTATTGAAATGTCAACTCGTTTCTTCTTTTGTTCGTCGGTTAACATTTTTGGCACCCAACGCGCGGAGACCTTTCTCATATGCAATTCTTTTGCAAGGATTCTTTGAATACTGCCATATGAGATCCCTGTGACCTCAGCTACATGCCTGATAGTCACTCTTCGATCTGCCAATACAACTTCTTCAACTTTTTTCACGTTTTCTTCATTGAGGGACGTGGATGGGCGTCCTTCACGATGTTCATTTTCCGTCGATGTTCTTCCCAGCTTAAATTCCTTGGCCCAGCGTGTAACTGTGGAATATGGAGGAGAAGAGTCCCCCAATGTTTCCACCAAGTCGCTGTGTATGTCTTTGGTAGTCATTTTTTTCAAGCAGAGGTATTTGATGACAGCTCTGAGCTCGTTTTTTTCCATTTTGATGTTCACTCCTCGGCAGTTCATATTCAAATGAATGTAGCTCCCGGGAATCGTGGTCTATTTAAGTAATTTTTTTTCCTGGACTAGTGGGTACCTAAGAGAGAAGAAACCATTTTATTTTAATTTCTGTGTGCAATAGAAATAACCGATTATCATTACTTTTGGATCGCCCCTCGTAGGTATTCCTTTTTGCGACTACTTGTATAGTGACAGTTAGGTAGTTGTTATTGATCTTAACCATGGATACCTAAGCTACGGCAATGCCCTACACATGGGGTAAGCAACCTAGCAAATCAGAAGAACTATACTAAAGTTCTACATACTATATACATATTGGGATAGGATCACATACTACATATTGGGATAGGATCTCGGCTGCACACGAAGGTGATCACAGAGAACACTGTCTCCTTAAATCTCTCACTGGTTTATAAAGGGTGCTGCATAAGCCAGTACAGAGTTAGCAAAAATAAACAAGGCCTTTCTGGCCTAAGGGTACCGTCACACAGTGGCATTTTGATCGCTACGACGGCACGATTCGTGACGCTCCAGCGTCTTAACAATATCGCTCCAGCGTCGTAGACTGCTGTCACACTTTGCAATGTACGACGCTGGAGCGATAATTTAATGACGTATGTGCGATGTAGAAGCCGTTGGTTACTATGCGCACATCGTATGCAATATCGTGCACACCTTTGTTACACCATGCGATCATGCCGCCACAGCGGGACACTAGACGACGAAAGAAAGTTTCAAACGATCTGCTACGACGTACGATTCTCAGCGGGGTCCCTGATCGCAGGAGCGTGTCAGACACAGCGAGATCGCTGGAACGTCACGGATATATCGCTCGAACGTCACAAATCGTGCCGTCGTAGCGATCAAAATGCCACTGTGTGACGGTACCCTAAGGGAAAAGCATAACATACAGCACAGTCCATGTTATGGCGGGGATCCGTCTGCTCCAATCAACATACAATGGTTCAGCTTTCCTTATCAGGACACAGAGCACTGGAGTTCCACTCTCCAAACCTACTGAACACTGAATGCCTCAGAAGGCGGACTATTTATATCCTAAACTACACCCTGGGGTGGAGATATGGTGTGAACAGCTTCCCACCCACACATTAGCTGTGCACAAAAAAAACAGCTCATAAACATGGCTGATTAACTCCTCTCAGCACTTAGTGTGCTGGAGCAAAACTTCTAGGTTTCAAATCACTGAAGCTAATAGCCTCAGTGAAACGTATCTCCCATCCAGTACTTTGCCAGTGACTTTGTCACAACCCCTTTAAGGGTAAGTCTTTTTCCTGCGGATTCTGCCTGGAAGCTGCCTGAAATAGTGCAGCAGAAAATGAACATAGTGAACAGCAATATGAAATCAACATTGCTGTGCACATGCTCAGTCTCTTGTCACTTCTTTTAACCGATTCAAGGTTTTGAAACCTCAAAGACGTTAAAAGAAGCATGTTTATTCCACACACTGTAAAGGAAAGTATAGAGAAAAGACACTGGCAGTGGAGTCGCCGCAAAAAAAACGACAGCTAAGCTGCCAGCAAAGCCGCTTCAGGAAAAAGACCACCGTGTTTCCCCAAATTCATCTTTTCCTAGAAAAAATCACTACTGGAAAAAGAATTCATGTTCACATACCCTCAAAGAGTTTGTGCAGGCTAGAACAAATTTTTGACGGTGTAGACATGCTGACTCCTAGCAGTGTGTAATGTGCACACTGTAAGGATTCAGCACTGCTTGCAGGTTAGAAGGGGCATTACTGACTGCAAGTGTGCAATTTGCATACTTGTGGACTTGTGACGACAAGCTTCTCTTTCTGCTTCTCTCCATATAACAGTATATATTACACAGTTATGATTCGGCATGCTATACTGCTTGGAGAATATTTGCCATAAACTGGAAAACCCATTTAAAGCAGAACAGTCACAATATTACACAATACGAACTGCATAAATTAATAAATAGATCTCTCAGACCTGATGAGGCTGGTGTATTTACAGTAAACATTCATGTCAGAATGGTCGTATAACTGGTTGTTTTGTTTTCCTGCTTGGTATAAAAATGAGCATTGTTTGGATCAGTCACTTTGTAAATGTCCTCTGAAATTCATCACAATCTTTGCACATAGAAAATATTAGGGGATTTGTGAATCATTCCATTATAATTACACACTGCTGGCAATTGATTGTTTGGAAATGATGTTTTCTCTTGCTGGTGCTGTAGGGTATGGCCAGACAGTATAGCCGCAGTATGGTGGCAGTGCAGCTGATGTTCCACCAACTCGGCTAATAGCCATGTCATTGTCCAAAAATATTGAGTGCATTGTGCCATTGTGGAGTGTGGAGATTTGGCCTGTTGTGGCCTCCTGACCCTACCCTTAAAGGTACCTTCACACTGAACAACTTAACAACGATATCGCTAACGATCCGTGACGTTGCAGCGTCCTGGATAGCGATATCGTTGTGTTTGACACGCAGCAGCGATCAGGATCCTGCTGTGACATCGTTGGTCGGAGCAGAAAGGCCAGAACTTTATTTCGTCGCTGGATCTCCCGCAGACATCGCTGAATCGGCGTGTGTGATGCCGATTCAGCGATGTCTTCACTGGTAACCAGGGTAAACATCGGGTTACTAAGAGCAGGGCCGCGCTTAGTAACCCGATATTTACCCTGATTACCAGTGTAAATGTAAAAAAAACAAATACTACATACTTACCTACCGCTGTCTGTCACGTCCCCCGCCATCAGCTTCCCTGCACTGACTGTCAGTGACGGCCGTAAAGCAGAGCACAGCGGTGACGTCACCGCTGTGCTTTACAGCCGGCGCTTACACAGTGCAGGGAAGCAGAACATATAAGAGATCACAGCACAGTTACAGATAATGACTTACCGATGACGATCTTTATGATGGAATCGTTCATTTTTCCTGTCTTTTCCATCTGGCCCAGACTGACATGACAACTTCTTCCACACAGGACTCGTCTGTAGAGAATACAACAAAGACACATTTCACTTCTCATATTCCAGCCCCATCACCATCTATCCCCAACCTGCACAACCTCCTCATCCTGCTGATACCCCAATACTGAGCCGCTGCTGCCATATGTGTCCCTATTACTATACCTGATACCCCAATACTGAGCCGCTGCTGCCGTATGTGACCCCATTACTGCACCTGATACCCCAATACCGAGCCGCTGCTGCCGTATGTGTCCCTATTACTGCACCTCATACCCCAATGCCGAGCCGCTGCTGCCGTATGTGTCCCTATTACTGCACCTGCTGTGCAGTTCTCTGTGCCCTCTAAAGTCTAAAGCAACCCTCTAGAATATAGTAATGCCAGGTGCAAGTGCCCTAGAAAACAGTGCCCACATATTGTCCCCTAGAAAGTAATAATGTCCTGTGTGTGCCCCTTTGATAGTAACAGTAACCTGAGTTCCCCTATAACAATAAGTGCCCACTTTACATTTAATAATGTCCTGAGTCTCCCCCCTGTACAGCTCCCCTATACACAGTATGATGCTCTCTTATACACAGTATAATGCCCCCTCACTGTATAGTACCACCGACACAGTATACTGACCCCATAGTAGCCTCCAAACTGTTTGATGGCTGCAACACAGTATGATGGCCCCTTCACTGTAATCCCCACACTGTACGACGGCCCCCTCACTAATCTCCACACTGTATGATGGCCCCCTAGATAGCCTCCATATAATATAATTCACCATATAGTCCTAAATGTAGTATAATGCCCACCATCATCATGGGTGACTTCAACATCCCCATTGACACCCACCAGTCAGCAGCCTCAAAGCTCCTATCCCTTGCTTCATCCTTTGGACTTACTCAGTGGTCCTCCTCAGCCACCCACACAGACGGACACACATTAGACCTGGTCTTCACCCCTTTATGCTCCTTATCTAACTTCACAACCTCCCCTCTCCGTCTATCTGACCACCATCTACTCACTTTCTCATCACTGTCCTCCTCACCGGCCACCCATGTCCAGCACCATGCGCACCCGCACAGGAACCTCGCACACCTAGACACCACCACACTCTCTGACTCTATCCTACCACTGTCCTCTATATCCTCACTCCACGACACAGACACTGCCACTGCTTTCTACAATGCCACTCTTGCATCAGCTATTGACACGGTCGCCCCTGTCATGCATAGCAGAGTGCGACGAACCAATAGACAACCCTGGCACAATAACATCACTAAAAAGCTTCGGCAATTATCCAGAATTGCAGAACGGCGTTGGAAGAAAACGCACTCGCAAGATGATTTCACTGCACTCAAACACGCAATACTGGCATTCAAATCAGCTCTCACCTCTGCTAAACAGACCCACTTCACAACCCTCGTATCTTCCTTATCCCACAACCCCAAACAGTTGTTCAACACTTTTAACTCCCTTCTCCTCCCACCACTGCCCCCTCCGAGTTCCTTAATCGTTGCCAAGGACTTTGCCACGCACTTCAAAAATAAGATAGACCAAACAAGGCAAGTTTTTGTTGTCCAACCACCACAACCCCTTTGTATGCCAGACCAATGCCCAAACCCCATAACTTCACTCTCCAAAATCTCTGAAGGGGAGCTTGCTCATCTTCTCTCCAAATCACACCTCACCACTTGTGCACTTGACCCCATCCCATCCCACCTCCTTCCCAACTTCACCACTACACTAATCCCATCCCTAACCCATCTCTTCAACCTTTCACTAACTTCTGGTACCTTCCCTTCTGCCTTCAAACATGCCACAATCACACCTATCATCAAAAAGCCATCCCTTGACCCGAGCGCTATGTCCAGCTATCGCCCCATATCTTTGCTCCCATTTGCTTCCAAACTCCTTGAGCAGCATGTCCATGCTGAACTTTCCTCTCACTTTGCATCTAACTCTCTCTTCGACAACCTACAATCTGGCTTCCGTCCCCACCATTCCACTGAGACTGCCCTGACCAAAATTACTAACGACTTACTTACAGCCAAAGCTAACAGACAATTCTCTATACTCCTCCTTCTAGACCTGTCCTCTGCCTTCGACACAGATGACCACTGCCTCCTACTACAGATCCTCTCTTCCTTTAGGGTTAAAGACGTTGCCCTATCTTGGATCTCCTCATATCTTGCCAACCGCACATTTAGCGTTTCCTACTCCCATACTACCTCCTCTTCTCACCCCCTCTCTGTTGGAGTCCCCCAAGGCTCTTTCCTAGGACCCTTACTCTTCTCAGTCTATACACTCGGCCTGGGACAACTCATAAGGTCCTATGGCTTCCAGTACATCTATATGCTGATGACACTCAGATCTACCTCTCTGGTCCAGATGTCACCTCTCTGCTCTCCAGAATCCCAGAGTGTCTATTAGCCATATCCTCCTTCTTCTCTCGCTTCCTCAAGCTCAATGTGAACAAATCTGAACTCATTATCTTTCCTCCATCACGCATCTCTTCCCTACCTGAACTATCTATCAAAATAAATGAAATAACACTTTCCCCTGTCCCCAAAATCCGCTGCCTCGGAGTAACCCTTGACTCTGCCCTATCCTTCAAACCGCACATCCAAGCTCTCACCACCTCCTGTCGCCTCCAGCTCAAAAATATTTCCAGAATCCGTCCTTTCCTCAACCCACACTCTACCAAAATGCTCGTGCATGCCCTAATCATCTCCCGCCTCGACTACTGCAACATCCTCCTCTGTGGCCTACCTTCTAACACTCTCGCACCCCTCCAGTCCATCCTTAACTCTGCTGCCCGACTAATTATTCTCTCTCCTTGCTACACTCCTGCTTCACCTCTTTGCAAATCCCTTCACTGGCTCCCAATTTCCCAGCGTATCCAGTTTAAATTACTAACACTGACCTACAAAGCCATCCATAACCTTTCTCCTCCGTATATTTCCATACTAATCTCTTAGTATCTTCCCTCACGTAATCTCCGGTCCTCCCAAGACCACCTCCTTTCCTCCACGCTTATTCGCTCCTCACTCAATCGCCTCCAAGACTTCTCCCGAATATCACCCATCCTCTGTAATTCAGTGCCCCAACACATCCGGTTATCCACTACTTTTGGATCCTTCAAAAGAAACCTGAAAACCCACCTCTTCAAAGAAGCCTACAGCCTGTAAAGACCATATGGCCACCTCAACACCATTGGGGCTACTGCAACCCTTGACCTACTGTCTCCTTCCCCATAATCCTGTAGAATGTAAGCCCGCAAGGGCAGGGTCCTCTTCCCTCTGTACCAGTCTGTCATTGTTAGTTTTGTTTACTAAGTGATATTTGTATTTTGATGTAACCCCTTCTCATGTACAGCACCATGGAATTAATGGTGCTATATAAATAAATAATAATAATAATAATAATAAAATGCACTCCCCATAAGCCTCCATATAGTATTATGCACTTCCCATAGGCCTACTATATATTGTATAATGCACCCCCCATAGGCAGACTCTATAGCACAAGGCAGCCCCATAGGCAAACTATACTGTATAAATCATCACCCACAGGCAGACTCTATAGCACAAGGCTGAACCCATAGGCAGATTCTATAGAACAAGGCAGCACCCATAGGCAGACTGTAGTATAAGGCAGCACCCCCATAGGCAGATCCTGTAGTATAAGACAGCACCCTTATAGGCAGACCCTGTAATATAAGGCAGCACTCCTATAAGCAGCCCCTGTAGTATAAGGCAGCACCCCTATAGGCAGCCCCTGTAGCATAAGGCAGCACCGCTATAGGCAGACCCTGTAGTATAAGGCAGCACCGCTATAGGAAGATCCTGTAATAGAAGGCAGCACCTCTATAGGCAGATCCTGTAGTATAAGGCAGCACCCATAAAAAATAAACAAATACTCATCTGTCTTCCTCCGCAGCTCTGGGCGCCCGCTCATCTCTGGACAGCAGGCGCCGGCTAGTGACGTCATCGCGCCTCCTGTCAGTGTCTGCGTCGGTGACGTCAGATGCTGAGAGGGGGATGATGGGAGGAGTGTAGTGCTCCTTCTCCAATCAATGCGATAATCTGTATCGGTTAAATGCCGGTACAGCTGACCATCCGATGATGGCGGAGGGCCCACTGCTGGCATCAGGACCCCCACCTGCTCAGGGGCCCCATAGCAGCCGGGCAGTCGAGCAGGGAGATTGATTGTCCCTGCTCTGCCGCAGAATGTAACTGTGCGTGCTGCGCGCCCCGGTACAGTTACAGTGGCGTAGCTCCGGGTGGGCCCCCTCAGAGCGTGGGGCCCTGGGTGACCGCCCCGTCTGCCCCCCGGTAGCTACGCTACTGCTCTGCACTCTTTCTGACTGAAATTCAATGTGGACAAAACTAAACTCATCAACTTTCCTCCCCCTCACTCAAGCCCCTAACAGGCGTGTGCATCACAGTAAATGACATTACGCTTTCCTCTTTCTTACAAGTCCGCTATTTGGGTAAAAGGTTTGACTCTGAAAAGCCACACTTCCTGCCACCTCCAACTCAAAATCATTTGCTGAATTCTGCCTTTCCTCATCCCTTTGTCACCAAATATGTTAGTACATAGCCACATCATCTCCCACCTTGACTAATGCAATATCTTCCTCTGTGGCCTCCAATCTAACACTCTCGCACCCTTCTAGTCTAAGGCCAGGTTCACATTGCGTTAAAGTACCCGTTCAACGCATAGCGTTGACAGGCTGCGTTAACGCTATAGCATACACGTCATCGCGTTATGTTATACAGCTAGCGGAGATGATCCATCTGTGCTAGCGGTGACGGAGCCTCAGAACTCACCAAGTCAGCACATCTCACTGTCAGCAATGATTGAAGCCTTTAGACATAACTTGAAACCCATCTCGTCAGAAAAGTCTACGACCCACAATAACTCTGCTGTTACTTCGATACCACCAGAGCTGTTTCAACCTTTTAAGGGTATGTGCGCGCGTATGACGTCTTTCCATTTTTCAAGTGGATGACGCTTCAGGAAACTCTCCTTTTCTCTGCCATTTTGTAAAACAGAAGCATCGGTTTTTGGTACTTTCTGATGGTCTGTATCCTTGGAAAGTCAGCTCTTACTTGGACATCACTGTGTTTATTATCCCTGTGCTGTGACATCACTGTGTTTATTATCCCTGTACTGTGAGATCACTGTGTGTATTATACCTGTACTGTGAGATCACTGTGTGTATTATACCTGTACTGTGACATCACTGTGTTTATTATCCCTGTACGGTGACATCACTGTGTTTATTATCCCTGTACTGTGACATCACTGTGTGTATTATACCTGTACTGTGACATCACTGTGTTTATTATACATGTACTGTGACATCACTGTGTTTATTATCCCTGTACGGTGACATCACTGTGTTTATTATCCCTGTACTGTGACATCACTGTGTTTATTGTCCCTGTTCTGTGACATCACTGTGTGTATTACCCCTGTACTGTGACATCACTGTGTTTATTATCCCTGTGCTGTGACATCACTGTGTTTATTATCCCTGTACTGTGACATCACTGTGTTTATTATCCCTGTACTGTGACATCACTGTGTTTATTATACCTGTACTGTGACATCACTGTGTTTATTATCCCTGTACTGTGACATCACTGTGTTTATTATCCCTGTACTGTGACATCACTGTGTTTATTATCCCTGTTCTGTGACATCACTGTGTGTATTACCCCTGTACTGTGACATCACTGTGTTTATTATCCCTGTGCTGTGACATCACTGTTTATTATCCCTGTGCTGTGACATCACTGTGTTTATTATCCCTGTGCTGTGACATCACTGTGTTTATTATCCCTGTGCTGTGACATCAATGTGTTTATTATCCCTGTACTGTGACATCACTGTGTTTATTATCCCTGTGCTGTGACATCAATGTGTTTATTATCCCTGTACTGTGACATCACTGTGTTTATTATCCCTGTGCTGTGACATCACTGTGTTTATTATCCCTGTACTGTGACATCACTGTGTTTATTATCCCTGTGCTGTGACATCACTGTGTTTATTATCCCTGTGCTGTGACATCACTGTGTTTATTATCCCTGTGCTTTGACATCACTGTGTTTATTATCCCTGTACTGTGACATCACTGTGTTTATTATCCCTGTGCTGTTACATCACTGTGTTTATTATCCCTGTACTGTGACATCACTGTGTTTATTATCCCTGTGCTTTGACATCACTGTGTTTATTATCCCTGTACTGTGACATCACTGTGTTTATTATCCCTGTGCTGTGACATCACTGTGTTTATTATCCCTGTGCTGTGACATCACTGTGTTTATTATCCCTGTACTGTGACATCACTGTGTTTATTATCCCTGTACTGTGACATCACTGTGTTTATTATCATTGTACTGTGACATCACTGTGTTTATTATCCCTGTACTGTGACATCACTGTGTTTATTATCCCTGTGCTTTGACATCACTGTGTTTATTATCCCTGTACTGTGACATCACTGTGTTTATTATCCCTGTGCTGTGACATCACTGTGTTTATTATCCCTGTACTGTCACATCACTGTGTTTATTATCCCTGTGCTTTGACATCACTGTGTTTATTATCCCTGTACTGTGACATCACTGTGTTTATTATCCCTGTGCTGTGACATCACTGTGTTTATTATCCCTGTACTGTGACATCACTGTGTTTATTATCCCTGTACTGTGACATCACTGTGTTTATTATCCCTGTGCTTTGACATCACTGTGTTTATTATCTCTGTACTGTGACATCACTGTGTTTATTATCATTGTACTGTGACATCACTGTGTTTATTATCCCTGTACTGTGACATCACTATGTTTATTATCCCTGTTCTGTGACATCACTGTGTGTATTACCCCTGTACTGTGACATCACTGTGTTTATTACACCTGTACTGTGACATCACTGTGTTTATTACACCTGTACTGTGACATAACTGTGTTTATTATCCCTGTACTGTGACATCACTGTATTTATTATCCCTGTACTGTGACATCACTGTGTTTATTATCCCTGCACTGTAACATAGTAACATAGTTAGTAAGGCCGAAAAAAGACATTTGTCCATCCAGTTCAGCCTATATTCCATCATAATAAATACCCAGATCTACGTCCTTCTACAGAACCTAATAATTGTATGATACAATATTGTTCTGCTCCAGGAAGACATCCAGGCCTCTCTTGAACCCCTCGACTGAGTTCGCCATCACCACCTCCTCAGGCAAGCAATTCCAGATTCTCACTGCCCTAACAGTAAAGAATCCTCTTCTATGTTGGTGGAAAAACCTTCTCTCCTCCAGACGCAAAGAATGCCCCCTTGTGCCCGTCACCTTCCTTGGTATAAACAGATCCTCAGCGAGATATTTGTATTGTCCCCTTATATACTTATACATGGTTATTAGATCGCCCCTCAGTCGTCTTTTTTCTAGACTAAATAATCCTAATTTCGCTAATCTATCTGGGTATTCTAGTTCTCCCATCCCCTTTATTAATTTTGTTGCCCTCCTTTGTACTCTCTCTAGTTCCATTATATCCTTCCTGAGCACCGGTGCCCAAAACTGGACACAGTACTCCATGTGCGGTCTAACTAGGGATTTGTACAGAGGCAGTATAATGCTCTCATCATGTGTATCCAGACTTCTTTTAATGCACCCCATGATCCTGTTTGCCTTGGCAGCTGCTGCCTGGCACTGGCTGCTCCAGGTAAGTTTATCATTAACTAGGATCCCCAAGTCCTTCTCCCTGTCAGATTTACCCAGTGGTTTCCCGTTCAGTGTGTAATGGTGATATTGATTCCCTCTTCCCATGTGTATAACCTTACATTTATCATTGTTAAACCTCATCTGCCACCTTTCAGCCCAAGTTTCCAACTTATCCAGATCCATCTGTAGCAGAATACTATCTTCTCTTGTATTAACTGCTTTACATAGTTTTGTATCATCTGCAAATATCGATATTTTACTGTGTAAACCTTCTACCAGATCATTAATGAATATGTTGAAGAGAACAGGTCCCAATACTGACCCCTGCGGTACCCCACTGGTCACAGCGACCCAGTTAGAGACTATACCATTTATAACCACCCTCTGCTTTCTATCACTAAGCCAGTTACTAACCCATTTACACACATTTTCCCCCAGACCAAGCATTCTCATTTTGTGTACCAACCTCTTGTGCGGCACGGTATCAAACGCTTTGGAAAAATCGAGATATACCACGTCCAATGACTCACCTTGGTCCAGTCTATAGCTTACCTCTTCATAAAAACTGATTAGATTGGTTTGACAGGAGCGATTTCTCATAAACCCATGCTGATATGAAGTTAAACAGTTATTCTCATTGAGATAATCCAGAATAACATCCCTCAGAAACCCTTCAAATATTTTACCAACAATAGAGGTTAGACTTACTGGCCTATAATTTCCAGGTTCACTTTTAGAGCCCTTTTTGAATATTGGCACCACATTTGCTATGCGCCAGTCCTGTGGAACAGACCCTGTCGCTATAGAGTCACTAAAAATAAGAAATAATGGTTTATCTATTACATTACTTAGTTCTCTTAGTACTCGTGGGTGTATGCCATCCGGACCCGGAGATTTATCTATTTTAATCTTATTTAGCCGGTTTCGCACCTCTTCTTGGGTTAGATTGGTGACCCTTAATATAGGGTTTTCATTGTTTCTTGGGATTTCACCTAGCATTTCATTTTCCACCGTGAATACCGTGGAGAAGAAGGTGTTTAATATGTTAGCTTTTTCCTCGTCATCTACAACCATTCTTTCCTCACTATTTTTTAAGGGGCCTACATTTTCAGTTTTTATTCTTTTACTATTGATATAGTTGAAGAACAGTTTGGGATTAGTTTTACTCTCCTTAGCAATGTGCTTCTCTGTTTCCTTTTTGGCAGCTTTAATTAGTTTTTTAGATAAAGTATTTTTCTCCCTATAGTTTTTTAGAGCTTCAATGGTGCCATCCTGCTTTAGTAGTGCAAATGCTTTCTTTTTACTGTTAATTGCCTGTCTTACTTCTTTGTTTAGCCACATTGGGTTTTTCCTATTTCTAGCCCTATTTAGGATGTTCTTAAACATTTCCCATTTATTATCTGTATTCTCATTTCTGAGGATATTGTCCCAGTCTACCAGATTAAGGGCATCTCTAAGCTGTTCAAACTTTGCCTTCCTAAAGTTCAATGTTTTTGTGACTCCCTGACAAGTCCCCCTAGTGAAAGACAGGTGAAACTGCACAATATTGTGGTCGCTATTTCCTAAATGCCCAACCACCTGCAGATTTGTTATTCTGTCAGGTCTATTAGATAGTATTAGGTCTAAAAGTGCTGCTCCTCTGGTTGGATTCTGCACCAATTGTGAAAGATAATTTTTCTTGGTTATTAGCAGAAACCTGTTGCCTTTATGGGTTTCACAGGTTTCTGTTTCCCAGTTAATATCCGGGTAGTTAAAGTCCCCCATAACCAGGACCTCATTATGGGTTGCAGCTTCATCTATCTGCTTTAGAAGTAGACTTTCCATGCTTTCTGTTATATTTGGGGGTTTGTAACAGACCCCAATGAGAATTTTGTTACCATTTTTCCCTCCATGAATTTCAACCCATATGGACTCGACATCCTCATTCCCTTCGCTAATATCCTCCCTTAAAGTGGATTTTAGACAAGACTTTACATAGAGACAAACCCCTCCTCCTCTCCGATTTTTACGATCCTTTCTAAACAGACTGTAACCCTGTAAGTTAACTGCCCAGTCATAGCTTTCATCTAACCATGTCTCAGTTATTCCCACTATGTCAAAGTTACCTGTAGATATTTCTGCTTCTAGTTCTTCCATCTTGTTTGTCAGGCTTCTGGCGTTTGGGAGCATGCAGTTTAGAGGATTTTGTTTTGTTCCAATCTCCTCACTGTGGATTGTTTTAGAAATGTTCTTACCTCCCTTCTGAGTATGTTTTCCTGGGTCGTCTTTGTTCGAGTCTAATGTTTTTCTTCCCGTCCCCTCTTCTTCTAGTTTAACGCCCTCCTGATGAGTGTAGCGAGTCTTCTGGCGAATGTGTGTTTCCCAGGTTTGTTGAGGTGTAGTCCGTCTCTGGCGAGGAGTCCATCATACCAGTAATTCACACCGTGGTCCAGGAATCCAAATCCTTGTTGTCTGCACCATCGTCTTAGCCAGTTGTTTGCATCAAGGATCCTGTTCCATCTCCTGGTGCCATGCCCGTCTACTGGAAGGATAGAAGAAAAAACTACCTGTGCATCCAGTTCCTTTACTTTCTTCCCCAACTCTTCAAAGTCCTTGCAGATTGTCGGTAGGTCCTTCCTTGCCGTGTCATTGGTGCCAACATGTATCAGAAGAAATGGGTGGACGTCCTTGGAGCTGAAGAGCTTTGGTATCCTATCGGTCACATCCTTGATCATCGCACCTGGAAGGCAGCATACTTCTCTTGCAGTTATGTCCGGTCTGCAGATGGCTGCTTCGGTGCCTCTCAGTAGTGAGTCTCCCACCACCACCACTCTTCGTTGCTTCTTGGCTGTACTTTTTGCTGTCACTTGTTGCTGTGTGCTCTTTTCTTTTTTGCTTGCTGGTATTGCTTCATTCTTAGGTGTGCCATCTTCATCCTCTACAAAGATTTGATATCGGTTCTTCAGTTGTGTGGTTGGTGATTTCTCCATGGTCTTCTTGCTTCTTTTGGTCACATGCTTCCACTCATCTGCTTTTGGAGGTTCTCTGACACTTTTTGCACCTTCTGTGACCAGTAGAGATGCTTCTGTTCTGTCTAGAAAGTCTTCATTCTCTTTGATGAGTTTCAAAGTTGCTATTCTTTCTTCCAGACCCCGCACCTTTTCTTCTAAAAGGGCCACTAGTCTACACTTCTGACAGGTGAAATTGGATTCTTCTTCTGGTCGATCTGTGAACATGTAGCACATGCTGCAGCTCACCATGTAGGTTGTCACATCTGCCATGTTGCTCCTAGATCCTGCTGACTTGCTGTGTGTTTTCCTTCTTGTGTAATCTACTCAGCCAAGCTCTCTTGCAATAATGTCCTACAGGCAAAAATTCGCGCGCCGTAAGGCGCGCGGTTTGGTGATGCTTTCGAAGCAGCTGGTCCCGGCTGTACCCAACGATCTTCTAGCTTAGGGAGACTTCGCTTCTCCCAGAAGGCACCTGGAATATGCAAATTAGCCTCCTGAAGCTTGAATCCCTGGTTTGGTGATGCTTTCGAAGCAGCTGGTCCCGGCTGTACCCAACGATCTTCTAGCTTAGGGAGACTTCGCTTCTCCCAGAAGGCACCTGGAATATGCAAATTAGCCTCCTGAAGCTTGAATCCCTGGTTTGGTGATGCTTTCGAAGCAGCTGGTCCCGGCTGTACCCAACGATCTTCTAGCTTAGGGAGACTTCGCTTCTCCCAGAAGGCACCTGGAATATGCAAATTAGCCTCCTGAAGCTTGAATCCCTGGTTTGGTGATGCTTTCGAAGCAGCTGGTCCCGGCTGTACCCAACGATCTTCTAGCTTAGGGAGACTTCGCTTCTCCCAGAAGGCACCTGGAATATGCAAATTAGCCTCCTGAAGCTTGAATCCCTGGTTTGGTGATGCTTTCGAAGCAGCTGGTCCCGGCTGTACCCAACGATCTTCTAGCTTAGGGAGACTTCGCTTCTCCCAGAAGGCACCTGGAATATGCAAATTAGCCTCCTGAAGCTTGAATCCCTGGTTTGGTGATGCTTTCGAAGCAGCTGGTCCCGGCTGTACCCAACGATCTTCTAGCTTAGGGAGACTTCGCTTCTCCCAGAAGGCACCTGGAATATGCAAATTAGCCTCCTGAAGCTTGAATCCCTGGTTTGGTGATGCTTTCGAAGCAGCTGGTCCCGGCTGTACCCAACGATCTTCTAGCTTAGGGAGACTTCGCTTCTCCCAGAAGGCACCTGGAATATGCAAATTAGCCTCCTGAAGCTTGAATCCCTGGTTTGGTGATGCTTTCGAAGCAGCTGGTCCCGGCTGTACCCAACGATCTTCTAGCTTAGGGAGACTTCGCTTCTCCCAGAAGGCACCTGGAATATGCAAATTAGCCTCCTGAAGCTTGAATCCCTGGTTTGGTGATGCTTTCGAAGCAGCTGGTCCCGGCTGTACCCAACGATCTTCTAGCTTAGGGAGACTTCGCTTCTCCCAGAAGGCACCTGGAATATGCAAATTAGCCTCCTGAAGCTTGAATCCCTGGTTTGGTGATGCTTTCGAAGCAGCTGGTCCCGGCTGTACCCAACGATCTTCTAGCTTAGGGAGACTTCGCTTCTCCCAGAAGGCACCTGGAATATGCAAATTAGCCTCCTGAAGCTTGAATCCCTGGTTTGGTGATGCTTTCGAAGCAGCTGGTCCCGGCTGTACCCAACGATCTTCTAGCTTAGGGAGACTTCGCTTCTCCCAGAAGGCACCTGGAATATGCAAATTAGCCTCCTGAAGCTTGAATCCCTGGTTTGGTGATGCTTTCGAAGCAGCTGGTCCCGGCTGTACCCAACGATCTTCTAGCTTAGGGAGACTTCGCTTCTCCCAGAAGGCACCTGGAATATGCAAATTAGCCTCCTGAAGCTTGAATCCCTGGTTTGGTGATGCTTTCGAAGCAGCTGGTCCCGGCTGTACCCAACGATCTTCTAGCTTAGGGAGACTTCGCTTCTCCCAGAAGGCACCTGGAATATGCAAATTAGCCTCCTGAAGCTTGAATCCCTGGTTTGGTGATGCTTTCGAAGCAGCTGGTCCCGGCTGTACCCAACGATCTTCTAGCTTAGGGAGACTTCGCTTCTCCCAGAAGGCACCTGGAATATGCAAATTAGCCTCCTGAAGCTTGAATCCCTGGTTTGGTGATGCTTTCGAAGCAGCTGGTCCCGGCTGTACCCAACGATCTTCTAGCTTAGGGAGACTTCGCTTCTCCCAGAAGGCACCTGGAATATGCAAATTAGCCTCCTGAAGCTTGAATCCCTGGTTTGGTGATGCTTTCGAAGCAGCTGGTCCCGGCTGTACCCAACGATCTTCTAGCTTAGGGAGACTTCGCTTCTCCCAGAAGGCACCTGGAATATGCAAATTAGCCTCCTGAAGCTTGAATCCCTGGTTTGGTGATGCTTTCGAAGCAGCTGGTCCCGGCTGTACCCAACGATCTTCTAGCTTAGGGAGACTTCGCTTCTCCCAGAAGGCACCTGGAATATGCAAATTAGCCTCCTGAAGCTTGAATCCCTGGTTTGGTGATGCTTTCGAAGCAGCTGGTCCCGGCTGTACCCAACGATCTTCTAGCTTAGGGAGACTTCGCTTCTCCCAGAAGGCACCTGGAATATGCAAATTAGCCTCCTGAAGCTTGAATCCCTGGTTTGGTGATGCTTTCGAAGCAGCTGGTCCCGGCTGTACCCAACGATCTTCTAGCTTAGGGAGACTTCGCTTCTCCCAGAAGGCACCTGGAATATGCAAATTAGCCTCCTGAAGCTTGAATCCCTGGTTTGGTGATGCTTTCGAAGCAGCTGGTCCCGGCTGTACCCAACGATCTTCTAGCTTAGGGAGACTTCGCTTCTCCCAGAAGGCACCTGGAATATGCAAATTAGCCTCCTGAAGCTTGAATCCCTGGTTTGGTGATGCTTTCGAAGCAGCTGGTCCCGGCTGTACCCAACGATCTTCTAGCTTAGGGAGACTTCGCTTCTCCCAGAAGGCACCTGGAATATGCAAATTAGCCTCCTGAAGCTTGAATCCCTGGTTTGGTGATGCTTTCGAAGCAGCTGGTCCCGGCTGTACCCAACGATCTTCTAGCTTAGGGAGACTTCGCTTCTCCCAGAAGGCACCTGGAATATGCAAATTAGCCTCCTGAAGCTTGAATCCCTGGTTTGGTGATGCTTTCGAAGCAGCTGGTCCCGGCTGTACCCAACGATCTTCTAGCTTAGGGAGACTTCGCTTCTCCCAGAAGGCACCTGGAATATGCAAATTAGCCTCCTGAAGCTTGAATCCCTGGTTTGGTGATGCTTTCGAAGCAGCTGGTCCCGGCTGTACCCAACGATCTTCTAGCTTAGGGAGACTTCGCTTCTCCCAGAAGGCACCTGGAATATGCAAATTAGCCTCCTGAAGCTTGAATCCCTGGTTTGGTGATGCTTTCGAAGCAGCTGGTCCCGGCTGTACCCAACGATCTTCTAGCTTAGGGAGACTTCGCTTCTCCCAGAAGGCACCTGGAATATGCAAATTAGCCTCCTGAAGCTTGAATCCCTGGTTTGGTGATGCTTTCGAAGCAGCTGGTCCCGGCTGTACCCAACGATCTTCTAGCTTAGGGAGACTTCGCTTCTCCCAGAAGGCACCTGGAATATGCAAATTAGCCTCCTGAAGCTTGAATCCCTGGTTTGGTGATGCTTTCGAAGCAGCTGGTCCCGGCTGTACCCAACGATCTTCTAGCTTAGGGAGACTTCGCTTCTCCCAGAAGGCACCTGGAATATGCAAATTAGCCTCCTGAAGCTTGAATCCCTGGTTTGGTGATGCTTTCGAAGCAGCTGGTCCCGGCTGTACCCAACGATCTTCTAGCTTAGGGAGACTTCGCTTCTCCCAGAAGGCACCTGGAATATGCAAATTAGCCTCCTGAAGCTTGAATCCCTGGTTTGGTGATGCTTTCGAAGCAGCTGGTCCCGGCTGTACCCAACGATCTTCTAGCTTAGGGAGACTTCGCTTCTCCCAGAAGGCACCTGGAATATGCAAATTAGCCTCCTGAAGCTTGAATCCCTGGTTTGGTGATGCTTTCGAAGCAGCTGGTCCCGGCTGTACCCAACGATCTTCTAGCTTAGGGAGACTTCGCTTCTCCCAGAAGGCACCTGGAATATGCAAATTAGCCTCCTGAAGCTTGAATCCCTGGTTTGGTGATGCTTTCGAAGCAGCTGGTCCCGGCTGTACCCAACGATCTTCTAGCTTAGGGAGACTTCGCTTCTCCCAGAAGGCACCTGGAATATGCAAATTAGCCTCCTGAAGCTTGAATCCCTGGTTTGGTGATGCTTTCGAAGCAGCTGGTCCCGGCTGTACCCAACGATCTTCTAGCTTAGGGAGACTTCGCTTCTCCCAGAAGGCACCTGGAATATGCAAATTAGCCTCCTGAAGCTTGAATCCCTGGTTTGGTGATGCTTTCGAAGCAGCTGGTCCCGGCTGTACCCAACGATCTTCTAGCTTAGGGAGACTTCGCTTCTCCCAGAAGGCACCTGGAATATGCAAATTAGCCTCCTGAAGCTTGAATCCCTGGTTTGGTGATGCTTTCGAAGCAGCTGGTCCCGGCTGTACCCAACGATCTTCTAGCTTAGGGAGACTTCGCTTCTCCCAGAAGGCACCTGGAATATGCAAATTAGCCTCCTGAAGCTTGAATCCCTGGTTTGGTGATGCTTTCGAAGCAGCTGGTCCCGGCTGTACCCAACGATCTTCTAGCTTAGGGAGACTTCGCTTCTCCCAGAAGGCACCTGGAATATGCAAATTAGCCTCCTGAAGCTTGAATCCCTGGTTTGGTGATGCTTTCGAAGCAGCTGGTCCCGGCTGTACCCAACGATCTTCTAGCTTAGGGAGACTTCGCTTCTCCCAGAAGGCACCTGGAATATGCAAATTAGCCTCCTGAAGCTTGAATCCCTGGTTTGGTGATGCTTTCGAAGCAGCTGGTCCCGGCTGTACCCAACGATCTTCTAGCTTAGGGAGACTTCGCTTCTCCCAGAAGGCACCTGGAATATGCAAATTAGCCTCCTGAAGCTTGAATCCCTGGTTTGGTGATGCTTTCGAAGCAGCTGGTCCCGGCTGTACCCAACGATCTTCTAGCTTAGGGAGACTTCGCTTCTCCCAGAAGGCACCTGGAATATGCAAATTAGCCTCCTGAAGCTTGAATCCCTGGTTTGGTGATGCTTTCGAAGCAGCTGGTCCCGGCTGTACCCAACGATCTTCTAGCTTAGGGAGACTTCGCTTCTCCCAGAAGGCACCTGGAATATGCAAATTAGCCTCCTGAAGCTTGAATCCCTGGTTTGGTGATGCTTTCGAAGCAGCTGGTCCCGGCTGTACCCAACGATCTTCTAGCTTAGGGAGACTTCGCTTCTCCCAGAAGGCACCTGGAATATGCAAATTAGCCTCCTGAAGCTTGAATCCCTGGTTTGGTGATGCTTTCGAAGCAGCTGGTCCCGGCTGTACCCAACGATCTTCTAGCTTAGGGAGACTTCGCTTCTCCCAGAAGGCACCTGGAATATGCAAATTAGCCTCCTGAAGCTTGAATCCCTGGTTTGGTGATGCTTTCGAAGCAGCTGGTCCCGGCTGTACCCAACGATCTTCTAGCTTAGGGAGACTTCGCTTCTCCCAGAAGGCACCTGGAATATGCAAATTAGCCTCCTGAAGCTTGAATCCCTGGTTTGGTGATGCTTTCGAAGCAGCTGGTCCCGGCTGTACCCAACGATCTTCTAGCTTAGGGAGACTTCGCTTCTCCCAGAAGTCACCTGGAATATGCAAATTAGCCTCCTGAAGCTTGAATCCCTGGTTTGGTGATGCTTTCGAAGCAGCTGGTCCCGGCTGTACCCAACGATCTTCTAGCTTAGGGAGACTTCGCTTCTCCCAGAAGGCACCTGGAATATGCAAATTAGCCTCCTGAAGCTTGAATCCCTGGTTTGGTGATGCTTTCGAAGCAGCTGGTCCCGGCTGTACCCAACGATCTTCTAGCTTAGGGAGACTTCGCTTCTCCCAGAAGGCACCTGGAATATGCAAATTAGCCTCCTGAAGCTTGAATCCCTGGTTTGGTGATGCTTTCGAAGCAGCTGGTCCCGGCTGTACCCAACGATCTTCTAGCTTAGGGAGACTTCGCTTCTCCCAGAAGGCACCTGGAATATGCAAATTAGCCTCCTGAAGCTTGAATCCCTGGTTTGGTGATGCTTTCGAAGCAGCTGGTCCCGGCTGTACCCAACGATCTTCTAGCTTAGGGAGACTTCGCTTCTCCCAGAAGGCACCTGGAATATGCAAATTAGCCTCCTGAAGCTTGAATCCCTGGTTTGGTGATGCTTTCGAAGCAGCTGGTCCCGGCTGTACCCAACGATCTTCTAGCTTAGGGAGACTTCGCTTCTCCCAGAAGGCACCTGGAATATGCAAATTAGCCTCCTGAAGCTTGAATCCCTGGTTTGGTGATGCTTTCGAAGCAGCTGGTCCCGGCTGTACCCAACGATCTTCTAGCTTAGGGAGACTTCGCTTCTCCCAGAAGGCACCTGGAATATGCAAATTAGCCTCCTGAAGCTTGAATCCCTGTGACATCACTGTGTTTATTATCCCTGCACTATGACATCACTGTGCCTATTATCCCTGCACTATGATATCGCTACGTGCCATTTTACTGTAAACTTACAAACATTTGTGCATTATCTGCATGTTTCATTTTCTGAACTTACCGCTATGGGTGGTCCTCACCATGCCAAGTTTCGTCCCACCGTTTAATGTTATTCATCTGAATACTGTACCATGTGTGTATAGATAACTGGCTATTTTTGCATGTTTTCCTTGCAGTTTTTAGTTTGGGGCCATAGTCCAATTTGTCACATGCTAAGTATGTGCAATATTTTGGGATCAAGTCACATGTGTTCATTGCAAAGTCACAGTTTAGGCTTTAATGAGTGTATACAACATCTAGTACTTGCAGATTTGCCTACTTATTTGCAATAATTCCGTCCATGTAGACCCCATCTAAAGAATTTTGCACTTGTACTTTGATTTTTGAGAAAGCAGATTATGAATGCCAGGCTATACTTTAAAGGGATTGTCCAGTGAAAACAAGTCATCACCTACCCTAAGATTATATATAACTTTATGATGGTTTATAGAAAGAATCCATAAAAACGCACTTTGAAGCTCTGGAACAAAACCATACAGTTCATAGAATCATACAATCATAGAATGGTAGAGTTGGAAGGGACCTCCTGGGTCATCTGGTCCAACCCCCTGCTCAATGCAGGATTTACTAAATCATCCCAGACAGATGTCTGTCCAGCCTCTGTTTTAAGACTTCCATGGAAGGAGAACTCACCACCTCTCGTGGCAGCCTGTTCCACTCATTGATCACCCTCACTGTCAAAAAGTTTTTTTCTAATATCTAATCTGTGTCTCCTCCCATTCAGTTTCATCCCATTACTTCCAGTCTTTCCTTGTGCAAATGAGAATAAAGATGATCCTTCTACAATATAACAGCCCTTGAGATATTTGTAGACAGCTATTAAGTTTCCTCAGTCTTATTTTCGGCAAGCTAAACATTCCCAAGTCCTGTAATCGTTCCTCATAGGACATGGTTTTAAGACCGGTCACCATTCTGGTTGCTCTTCTCTGAACTTGCTTCAGTTTGTTGATGTCTTTTTTAAAATGTGGTGCCAAATACTGGATACAGTATTCCAAATGAGGTCTGACCAAAGAGGAGTAGAGGGCAATAATGACTTCACGTGATCTAGATTGTATGCTTCTGTTAATACATCCCAGAATTGTATTTGCCCCTTTTTGCTGCTGCATCACACTGTTGACTCATATTCAGTCTGTGATCTATTAGTATACCCAAGAGTCTTTTTCATATGTGCTGTTGCTTAGCCCTATTCCTCCAATTCTGTATATTCTTTTTTCATTTTCATTGCACAGATATAGTACTTTGCATTTTTCCCTATTAAAAAACATTTTGTTTGTTGCTGCCCACTGTTCCAGTTTATTTATATATTTTTGAATCCTCTCGCTCTCTTCTTTAGTATTAGCTATCCCTCCTAGCTTTGTGTCATCAGCAAATTTAATCAGTTTACCCTCAATTCCTTCATCTAAATCATAGATAGATGTTGAAAAATATAGCCCTGTGGTACCCCACTTGAGACATTCTTCCAACTGGATGTGCAGCCATTTACGACCACTCTTTGGGTCCGATCACTAAGCCAGTTATGAATCCACCTAACAGTTGCCTTGTCCATTCCATACTTAGTCATTTTTTCAATAAGGATTGTGTGAGATACTTTGTCAAATGCTTTGATGAAGTCAATATATACTATATCTACAGCATTTCCCTGATCCACCCAGTCAGTGATTCTGTAATAGAAGTAAATTAAGTTAGTCTGACATGACTTATTAGTTACAGACCCATGCTAACTCTGGTTAATCATTTCATTCTTATCGAGGTACTTACATACACGTTGTTTAATAACTTGTTCAAAGATCTTTCCTGGTATCAGACTCACCGGCCTATAGTTCCCTGGGTCCACCGTCTTCCCCTTTTTAAAGATAGGAACAACATTTGCTCTTCTCCAGTCTTCTGGGACTTCTCCTGTTCTCCAAGAATTTTCAAAGATTATGGAGAGTGGTTCAAAAATTTCTTCTGCTTCAGTACTCTGGGGTGTATTTGATCTGGACCTGGAGACTTGGATTCATTTATGTTAGCTAAGTGTTTCCTCACTATCTTTCTGTTTATAGATATCCTGGATTTTTCTATTCCTTTAACCCCTTCAAGACCCAGCCTATTTTGACCTTAAAGACCTTGCCGTTTTTTGCAATTCTGACCAGTGTCCCTTTATGAGGTAATAACTCAGGAACGCTTCAACGGATCCTAGCGGTTCTGAGATTGTTTTTTCGTGACATATTGGGCTTCATGTTAGTGGTAAATTTAGGTCAATAAATTCTGCATTTATTTGTGATAAACACGGAAATTTGGCGAAAATATTGAAAATTTCGCAATTTTCACATTTTGAATTTTTATTCTGTTAAACCAGAGAGATATGTGACACAAAATAGTTAATAAATAACATTTCCCACATGTTTACTTTACATCAGCACAATTTTGGAAACAAAATTTTTTTTTGTTAGGAAGTTATAAGGGTTAAAATTCGACCAGTGATTTGTCATTTTTACAACGAAATTTACAAAACCATTTTTTTTAGGGACCACCTCACATTTGAAGTCAGTTTGAGGGGTCTATATGGCTGAAAATACCCAAAAGTGACACCATTCTAAAAACTGCACCCCTCAAGGTACTCAAAACCACATTCAAGAAGTTTATTAACCCTTCAGGTGCTTCACAGCAGCAGAAGCAACATGGAAGGAAAAAATGAACATTTAACTTTTTAGTCACAAAAATTATCTTTTAGCAACAATTTTTTTATTTTCCCAATGGTAAAAGGAGAAAATGAACCACGAAAGTTGTTGTCCAATTTGTCCTGAGTACGCTGATACCTCATATGTGGGGGTAAACCACTGTTTTAGCGCACGGCAGGGCTTGGAAGGGAAGGAGCGCCATTTGACTTTTTGAATCAAAAATTGGCTCCACTCTTTAGCGGACACCATGTCACGTTTGGAGAGCCCCCGTGTGCCTAAAAATTGGAGCTCCCCCACAAGTGACCCCATTTTGGAAACTAGACGCCCCAAGGAACTTATCTAGATGCATAGTGAGCACTTTGAACCCCCAGGTGCTTCACAAATTGATCCGTAAAAATGAAAAAGTACTTTTTTTTCACAAAAAAATTCTTTTAGCCTCAATTTTTTCATTTTCACATGGGCAACAGGATAAAATGGATCCTAAAATGTGTTGGGCAATTTCTCCTGAGTACACCAATACCTCACATGTGGAGGTAAACCACTGTTTGGGCACATGGTAAGGCTCGGAAGGGAAGGAGCGCCATTTGACTTTTTGAATGAAAAATTATTTCCATCGTTAGCGGACACCATGTCGCGTTTGGATAGCTCCTGTGTGCCTAAACATTGGCGCTCCCCCACAAGTGACCCCATTTTGGAAACTAGACCCCCCAAGGAACTAATTTAGATGCCTAGTGAGCACTTTAAACCCTCAGGTGCTTCACAAATTGATCTGTAAAAATGAAAAAGTAATTTTTTTTCACAAAAAAATTCTTTTCGCCTCAATTTTTTCATTTTCACATGGGCAGTAGGATAAAATGGATCATAAAATTTGTTGGGCAATTTCTCCCGAGTACGCCGATACCTCATATGTGGGGGTAAACCACTGTTTGGGCACTCGGCAGGGCTCGGAAGAGAAGGCGCGCCATTTGACTTTTTGAATGGAAAATTAGCTCCAATTGTTAGCGGACACCATGTCGCGTTTGGAGAGCCCCTGTGTGCCTAAACATTGGAGCTCCCGCACAAGTGACCCCATTTTGGAAACTAGACCCCCCAAGGAACTTATCTAGATGCATATTGAGCACTTTAAACCCCCAGGTGCTTCACAGAAGTTTATAACGCAGAGCCATGAAAATAAAAAATAATTTTTCTTTCCTCAAAAATGATTTTTTAGCCTGGAATTTCCTATTTTGCCAAGGATAATAGGAGAAATTGGACCCCAAATATTGTTGTCCAGTTTGTCCTGAGTACGCTGATACCCCATATGTGGGGGTAAACCACTGTTTGGGCACACGGCAGGGCTCGGAAGGGATGGCACGCCATTTGGCTTTTTAAATGGAAAATTAGCTCCAATCATTAGCGGACACCATGTCACGTTTGGAGAGCCCCTGTGTGCCTAAACATTGGAGATCCCCCAGAAATGACACCATTTTAGAAACTAGACCCCCAAAGGAACTAATCTAGATGTGTGGTGAGGACTTTGAACCCCCAAGTGCTTCACAGAAGTTTATAACGCAGAGCCATGAAAATAAAAAAAAAAATTATTTTCTCAAAAATGATCTTTTAGCCTGCAATTTTTTATTTTCCCAAGGGTAACAGGAGAAATTTGACCCCAAAAGTTGTTGTCCAGTTTCTCCTGAGTACGCTGATACCCCATATGTGGGGGTAAATCACTGTTTGGGCACATGCCGGGGCTCGGAAGTGAAGTAGTGACGTTTTGAAATGCAGACTTTGATGGAATGCTCTGTGGGCGTCACGTTGCGTTTGCAGAGCCCCTGATGTGGCTTAACAGTAGAAACCCCCCACAAGTGACCCCATTTTGGAAACTAGACCCCCAAAGGAACTTATCTAGATGTGTGGTGAGCACTTTGAACCCCCAAGTGCTTCATAGAAGTTTATAATGCAGAGCCGTGAAAATAATAAATACGTTTTCTTTCCTCAAAAATAATTATTTAGCCCAGAATTTTTTAATTTTCCCAAGGGTAACAGGAGAAATTTGACCCCAATATTTGTTGTCCAGTTTCTCCTGAGTACGGTGATACCCCATATGTGGGGGTAAACTACTGTTTGGGCACATGCCGGGGCTTGGAATTGAAGTAGTGACGTTTTGAAATGCAGACTTTGATGGAATGCTCTGCGGGCGTCACGTTGCGTTTGCAGAGCCCCTGATGTGCCTAAACAGTAGAAACCCCCCACAAGTGACCCCATTTTGGAAACTAGACCCTGAAAGGAACTTATCTAGATGTGTGGTGAGCACTTTGAACCCCCAAGCGCTTCATAGAAGTTTATAATGCAGAGCCGTGAAAATAATAAATACGTTTTCTTTCCTCAAAAATAATTATTTAGCCCAGAATTTTTTATTTTCCCAAGGGTTACAGGAGAAATTGGACCCCAAAAGTTGTTGTCCAGTTTCTCCTGAGTACGCTGATACCCCATATGTGGGGGTAAACCACTGTTTGGGCACACGTCGGGGCTCAGAAGGGAAGTAGTGACTTTTGAAATGCAGACTTTGATGGAATGGTCTGCGGGTGTCACGTTGCGTTTGCAGAGCCCCTGGTGTGCCTAAACAGTAGAAACCCCCCACAAGTGACCCCATTTTAGAAACTAGACCCCCCAAGGAACTTATCTAGATATGTGGTGAGCACTTTGAACCCCCAAGTGCTTCACAGACGTTTACAACGCAGAGCCGTGAAAATAAAAAATCATTTTTCTTTCCTCAAAAATTATGTTTTAGCAAGCATTTTTTTAGATTCACAAGGGTAACAGGAGAAATTGGACCCCAGTAATTGTTGCGCAGTTTGTCCTGAGTATGCTGGTACCCCATATGTGGGGGTAAACCACTGTTTGGGCACACGTCAGGGCTCGGAAGTGAGGGAGCACCATTTGACTTTTTGAATACGAGATTGGCTGGAATCAATGGTGGCGCCATGTTGCGTTTGGAGACCCCTGATGTGCCTAAACAGTGGTAACCCCTCAATTCTAACTCCAACACTAACCCCAACACACCCCTAACCCTAATCCCAACTGTAGCCATAATCCTAATCACAACCCTAACCCCAACACACCCCTAACCACAACACTAACCCCAACACACCCCTAACCCTAACCACAACCCTAATTCCAACCCTAACCCTAAGGCTATGTGCCCACGTTGCGGATTCGTGTGAGATATTTCCGCACCATTTTTGAAAAATCCGCGGGTAAAAGGCACTGTGTTTTACCTGCGGATTTTCCGCGGATTTCCAGTGTTTTTTGTGCGGATTTCACCTGCGGATTCCTATTGAGGAACAGATGTAAAACGCTGCGGAATCCGCACAAAGAATTGACATGCTGCGGAAAATACAACGCAGCGTTCCCGCGCGGTATTTTCCGCACCATGGGCACAGCGGATTTGGTTTTTCATATGTTTACATGGTACTGTAAACCTGATGGAACACTGCTGCGGATCCGCAGCGGCCAATCCGCACCGTGTGCACATAGCCTAATTCTAAAGGTATGTGCACACGCTGCGGATCCGCAGCAGTTTCCCATGAGTGTACAGTTCAATGTAAACCTATGGGAAACAAAAATCGCTGTACACATGCTGCGGAAAAACTGCACGGAAACGCAGCGGTTTACATTCCGCAGCATGTCACTTCTTTGTGCGGATTCCGCAGCGGTTTTACAACTGCTCCAATAGAAAATCGCAATTGTAAAACCGCAGTGAAATGCGCAGAAAAAAACGCGGTAAATCCGCCATAAATCCGCAGCGGTTTAGCACTGCGGATTTATCAAATCCGCAGCGGAAAAATCCGCAGAGGACCAGAATACGTGTGCACATTCCTAACCCTAACCCTACCCCTAACCCTACCCCTAACCCTACCCCTAACCCTAACCCTACCCCTAACCCTAACCCTAGCCCTACCCCTAACCCTAACCCTACCCCTAACCCTACCCCTAACCCTAACCCTATTCTAACATTAGTGGAAAAAAAAAATTTCTTTATTTTTTTATTGTCCCTACCTATGGGGGTGACAAAGGGGGGGGGCGTCATTTATTATTTTTTTTATTTTGATCACTGAGATAGATTATATCTCAGTGATCAAAATGCACTTTGGAACGAATCTGCCGGCCGGCAGATTCGGCGGGCGCACTGCGCATGCGCCCGCCATTTTGGAAGATGGCGGCGCCCGGGAGAAGACGGACGGGACCACGGCTGGATCGGTAAGTATGATAGGGTGGAGGGGGACCACAGGGGGGGGATCGGAGCACGGGGGGGGGAATCGGAGCGCGGGAGGGGTGGAACGGAGCGCGGGGGGCGTGGAACGGAGCACGGGGGGGCTGGAATGGAGCACGGGGGGGTGGAACGGAGCACGGGGGGGTGGATCGGAGTGCAGGGGGGGTGATTGGAGCACGGGGGGGTGATTGGAGCACGGGGGGAGCGGACACGAGCACGGGGGGGAGCGGAGCACTGGACGGAGGGGAGCCGGAGCAGTGTACCGGCCAGATCGGGGGGGTGGGGGGGCGATCGGAGGGGTGGGGTGGGGGCACACTAGTATTTCCAGCCATGGCCGATGATATTTCAGCATCGGCCATGGCTGGATTGTAATATTTCACCCGTTATAATGGGTGAAATATTACAAATCGCTCTGATTGGCAGTTTCACTTTCAACAGCCAATCAGAGCGATCGTAGCCACGAGGGGGTGAAGCCACCCCCCCTGGGCTAAACTACCACTCCCCCTGTCCCTGCAGATCGGGTGAAATGGGAGTTAACCCTTTCACCCGGTCTGCAGGGACGCGATCTTTCCATGACGCCGCATAGGCGTCATGGGTCGGATTGGCACCGACTTTCATGACGCCTACGTGGCGTCAAAGGTCGGGAAGGGGTTAATATGACAGTGAAGATCAGTTGATGTTATTTTTCCTTTCTGAGAGAAAACAGATGCAAAATAGGAATTTAAAAGTTTGGCCTTCTCAACATCCTTTCTTACCATTTCATCATTTTCATCCTGTAAAAATCCTATAGCATCTTTGAATTTTATTTTACTTTTGACATATCCCCCAAATCCTTTTTTATTGCTTTTGACGTCTTTTGCAAGCCTTAATTCATTGTCAGCTTTAGCTAAATTGATTTGTGCCCTGCAGGTTCTGCAGACAGCATTATATTCTTCTTTAGATATGCCTCCCTCTTTTCATTTGATGAACATTTCTTTCTTCCTTTTTAGCATGTGTTTAAGTTCTGTGTTTATCCATCCTGGTTTCCTTAAATGCTTCCTATTCTTTCCTCTTTTTGGAATTGTTAACGATTTTGCTTTGAGAATCTAATTTTTCAAAATTTCCCATCCTTCCTGGACATTTTTGTCCTTAAGGATATCTAGCCATTGGATCCCTCCAATTCTCTTTCCGAGTCCCTTAAAATCTGCCTTTCTGAAATCTAACCTTGAAGTCTGAGTCTTCACAGGTCTACCTCCTAGGGTACCAGCCACTCTTACCTCCTCAACCATTTCCTCCCTGTTTATAAGGATTAAATCCAAGGTAGCAGATCCCCTTGTTTTCTCATCTACCTTTTGGAAGATAAAGTTGTCAGCAAGAGAAGATATGAATTTGCTTGACCTGTTAGTTTTGCCTGAGAGAGATTTCCAACAAATTTCTGGATAGTTGAAATCTCCCATGACCACTATGTCATATTATTTGGAGAACTTGGCCACTTGACTCATAAAGAGTTCATCCATAACTTCAGCTTGCACAGGCAGCCTGTAGTAAATGCCTACAATGGTGTCCTTTGCATTGTTCTGTCTTTGTATTCTTACCCAAACAGTTTCAACAGAACTCCCAGTCTTTGAAGCTTCAATCTCTGTGCAGATATACGCTTTTCTAACATACAATGCGACGCCTCCTCCTCGTTTATCAAGTCTGTTTCTTGCAAATAAGTTGTATCCTTCTAGCTTTGTATTCCAATCATGTGTATCGTCCCACCAAGTTTCAGTGATTCCAATGACATATTTCTTTTCCTGCATTAGTAATTCCAATTCTCTTTGTTTGTTGCCCATGCTTTGTGCATTTGTATAGAAACATTTTAGTTTGTGATTAGTTTCTCTTTCTCCAATATTTTTATTTAGATTTTTTTGTCTTTGTTCTTCCTTTCCACTTCTAATAGCAGAGTCCACAAAAGTATTTGTCAGGTGGATGTTTTTTTTTCTGGCCTTTTGCTTCCCTTCCCACATTGTTCTAGTTTAAAGCTCTCCTGATGAGTGTAGCAAGGCGACTTCCAAATACATGTTTTCCAGTCTTTGTAAGGTACACCCCATCTCTAGCAAGTAGTCCATGGTATAGGCAATTCACTTCACAGTTATCATCTGTGTATATCTTCTTCTTAGATTACTGTTTTTCCTCTCTGGGAATCAGATTATATTTTAAACATGAGAACTAATGGTCCATTGTGTTTGTATAATACATTAACGTAGTCCTGGCTGCTAAGACATTGTGTCTTAAGGATATCAGCATGTCAGCCTCCTTACCGAGACACTTCTGGCTGGATAATTAATATATCAATCATGCAGACTTCTATAAACTGTGAAAACAAAGATTTGTAAAACACAGACACAATAGGGAACCATTCGAAGGAATTGGTCATAACATAACAACCATTTGCATCAAGTAATGTTTAGAACGGATGAGGAAATCCTCAGCAATTACAACAAAAGCTGCACTGGGAAGAATAAAGAAAGAAATCCACTCACATGAATATATACTGTCTTATATCATAGATATATGATATATTTTCTTGACAACTTCCTAATAATATTTGCAAAATACTAGATGGGTGAGCCATAAATTATCACCATCTAACATCCTGGCTGTACTGCACTGCTCATAGGGGAACACCCTGGTGTTACGCACAGTGTGGGAAGACTAAGTGCAATATGAGGGGAAGGAAGCCCAAAAGCTAGGAAAAGGGGGAGTGGAGACCCGTAGGCAAATCTAATAGCACCCTGCCTCCTCTACTGTCCCTATATTGGTTCCACACCAATCGCCGAGCAGGAACCTAATCCCTGTATATCCCTAGAGCTAGGCCCTGAATAAGGAAGGTAGGGGGATGTGCACTGGTCAGTCCCCACTGTACAGAGAAGAAGGAAGACAAGCAAGGGGGAAGCAACTTAGCTTGAGCAGACTCCTAAAGGTAACATAAAACGTCCTCCAACAGCACCAGAGAGAAAGTAAGCCGACTGCTATAGCTCCAAGCCTTTACAAGGGAAAATGAGAATATCACCGGTGACTCCCTGATGCAGACTGTTTGTCAATTAGAGCTGAAGGGAGGATGACACTGGGTCCACAGCTCAGAAGGATTAAGAAGGTGTCTGCAATGCCAAACGCAGAGACCATCTGTAGCCAGATGCAGAGCGACTGTCTGTATCATCTAACACGCCTGTGACACCTGGCTTGCATTGCTAATTGGTGCATACTCTGGATGGCACTGCTAATGGGGCCATTGTTGTAGTGTATACTTTATGGCCAGCAAGGTATATGGGATTTTTTTCTGCCTGTTACTGTATATGACTACACACTCTGGCCTGGCTCACAATCTATGTTCTAGTCCATCCACACCAAACTCATGCCACCATGCCTTGATGGATGTTGCTTATAACAGAACAGACAAGGGCCTTCTCTAAACCGTTCCCAAAAATTTGGAAGCTACAATTTTCCAAAATGTCTTGGTTTGGTGAAACATTAAGATTTTCCTTGACTCCTTCACTGGAATGGAGTGGCCACTCCAACCCCAGAAAAATAACTCCATTGGATTTTCCCTCCTCTGCCAAACGTGCCACAATACAGTCAGGCGGGTAACGTTCTTCTGGCATTCACCGTCGCAGACTTGTCCACCATTTGTCAGGTAGAGAAGTATGATCTGTCACTCCACAGAAAACTTTTAGAGTCCATTTATGGTGTCTTTACCCCACTCTATCTGCCACTTGGATGTAAGACTTTCATGCAGCTGCCTGGCCTTGAAGATCCCAATGCACAGTTTTGTGGTGATGTTAATGACAGAGGAGGTTTGGACTTTGCAGTTATGGAGTCAGCGGAACGTTGGTGGCTTTTCTGACCTCTGCTCCTCAGAATTGGGTGATCCTGCTCTGTAAGTTATGGGGTCTCTACTTTGGAAAACAGATTTTTTCCGTCTCTTGGAACAATTGTCATATTGTCACGCCGTGAACGGCGATAAAGGGGCAGGACGGCGTACTGGAACCCGCACCTGTCCCTACCACTTAAATGGGGCCCTTGCTTTCCCTTATCTCGAGGGTACCTATGATGGTTAGGAGGCCCGAGCCGCCAGCGTATCCCTGTCTCCTGTGCAGGCCCTATCAGGGGACCCCTCTCCCCCCAAAGGAGGTGGACTGCACCAGTGTAATAATACAACAAATAACAGGGTATACAGACAAGGTAACTAAGTCTCAAACTCACCAAATGCTCACACAACCACAGAGGAAACACAGAGAAGGGAAGAGAAGGAATAAACTTAGGAAGGAAAACAGGTTTAATATGCAACCAAAACTGCAGACACCAATCTCTGTAAATGAACCTCCAACACCAACACTACGCTCCTTCAACCTCCAAGCCAGGCAGTAGAACTGATCATTGACACTAGCTTAAGTCAGGACTGGGTCTATATAGAGGATTAGATTACAAAATCCACTTCAGCTGAGAGACCCAGCTCTCAGCAACTTAGCAATAAGGTTAACCCCTGCACTGCTGGCACAAAGCAGCTAGGTCAGAATACAGGTGAAGAGCTTCTGTTCACTGTGTGTGAACGAGGCCCAGAGCGCTGCAGTTCTCTGGAACCTCTCTGTCGCGGTAGCCCCGTGACAGTACCCCCCCTTCTATGAGGGACCTCCGGAACCTCAGGACCAGGTTTCTCAGGATGAGCTGTGTGAAATGCCCGAACCAACCTAAGGCTGGTTTCACACTTGCGTTTTTGAACGCATGCGTTAAAAAAAAAAAACACATGGTGCAAAAACGCATGTAAACGCGTGTAAATGCTGCGTTTTTTTGACGCATGCGTTTAACGCATGCGGCAAAAAAATGCAGCGTTTACACGCGTTTACATGCGTTTTTGCATGCGTTTGCGTTTTTTTAGCATTTCCCCCCCCCCAAAAAAAGAGCAAAAAAAAGGTAACCAGACACAACCAATGGGAATAGAGAGGGCGTATATGATTGTCTCTCAATATATTGACCCTAGGGGTACAGAAATTTTCACAGCTTGCTACTGTTTCCGGTGTCATGATGGATCTTTCCATGGAGAGCTTTTATTTTAACCTGGATTTCAGCTTCAAGATTTTCCTGGCCTGTGCTTTTGCTTGGGAGCAAGACCGAAACCGCCAAAGATGGAGAAGGAGACAGCGTAGGCGTTTTTGGAGGCACCCCATCATTGAAGTGCGTGAGAGCCGTGGAGCCTATCACACGCTCTATGCGGAGCTGAATGCCAACCCGGAGAAATTCCAGGATTACACGAGAATGTCACAAGAATCGTTCCGGGATTTACTGTCTCGTGTCCAAGGATCCATACGGCGACAGGACACACGGCTCCGTAGAGCGAATCCACCCGAGGAACGTCTGCTAGTGACATTACGGTACATTCCAAAACTAAACCAATGACAGTCCAAATTTTTGTTATGACATGTATTTTATGTTTTTTTTTTCTTTTTGTTATTTTTAAAAACACCATAAAAAGAGTAGATTTTAAATGTTTTTTTTTGTTTCTTTTTCTTCTAGATTTCTTGCCACAGGAGAGAGTTTATCTTCCCTCCACTTCCAATACCGCCTTGGAATATCAACCCTGTCCGGAATCGTTGTGGACACCTGTCGTGCGTTATGGAATGTACTCCGTGAGGAGTTTATACCAGTACCCACCGTGGACATGTGGCGTGAAATTTCTGATAAATTTTTGAACGTGTGTGATTTCCCCAACTGTTTAGGGGCGGTGGATGGAAAGCACATCCGCATTATCAAACCTGCCAGAACCGGATCTGAGTTTTTTAACTACAAAAAATATTTTTCGGTAGTTCTCATGGCAATAGCGGATGCGGAGTGTCGCTTCATCGCCGTGGACATTGGAGCTTTTGGCTGTGGCAATGATTCCCAGACTTATAAGAGCTCGGATATGGGCCGCCGTGTGTATGGCAACAATTTTAATTTTCCCCCTCCACAGCCTCTCCCCAACACTCAAGGCCCACCGCTGCCATTTGTTATGGTTGGGGATGAGGCCTTCCAGATGTGTGAAAATCTCCTGAAGCCATATTCTAGTAGGGACTTGGACCACACTAGAAGGATCTTCAACTACAGACTGACCAGGGCCAGAAGAACAGTAGAGTGCACCTTTGGCATTCTGGTTGCTAAATGGCGCATTCTTGCAACCGCCATAAATCTAAAAGTGGAAACAGTGGACGAGGTGGTCAAAGCCTGTGTGGTTCTACACAATTACCTCATTGCTAAGGAGCGACCCCACATTGAACTTGATGAACCAGTTTCACACCCACTGCCTGATTTTCAGCATCACCCGATGCGGTCAACTGCAGACGTTGGTCTTATGCGGGTCCAATTTGCGGCCTATTTTGTTTCCGATATTGGACGGGTGTCATGGCAGGACAATGTTGTGTAAATGTCCTGTTGTATGTTTATCTTTACCAATTATTAAATACTGATACAAATTTTTCAAATTATTAAACTTGAGTGTTGGTTGTGTTGACCGTGTCTCCTATCTTTTTCCTCTCTAAACAAAGGTTGACCAAAGATGGGCAGTAGATATGTATGTATATCATATTTAGTAATCCAAAACCAGGAGTGGGTGATAGATGATGATGTAATAGTTATTATTTTAATATCATAATTGACCTCTTATATTGTTGCACTCCCTATTTTGGTTTACAAATAATGATATAAAACACTGGCCGCATACTTATAATAATGGAAACAATGTTGATTTATTGGTAACCATGTTGATTTATTGGCAATCTTGTTGACGTCATTGCGTCAAGACTGTCACGCTCTCTATAGCCATCAAGTCAAGTGTAAGAAATAATGAATTCATGATAAACATATACATGCTCATGAATTCACAATTTCTTACACCTGGCCAAGTGAGCATAGATGTGTAGCGTGTGACAACCATTGTCACATCAGTGTGACAACCATTGTCACATAATTTGTTATATAAATAAGAGAATATGGTGAATATACAAGGCAGTAATCAACTCAATAGGTCAGGTGTCTTAACTTATGAGTTTTTGGACATCTGACCGCTTCAGTTGAGTACTGAACTTGATTTCCACCATTTTCTCTTTGTACAGTCACACTAGGTACAAAAAAAAAAAAATGGAAATAACTAATATTTTTTTGGCCAACTCATATCTGTATACTGAAGAAACACATATAGATGTAGTCTTGTATTTTATACTACTGGAGATATGTTTTGGCCAAAAGAATAAGTGTGTGGCGAAGTTTATTGGTGTGTATTGACAGCGGTGAAAGACACAATAAACCAAACATAATTGTTGCAAATTAAATTTTTTTTTATTGAGTCAACAAAGAAATTTAAAAATTTATTTTTTTGTACTGCGACGCGTTGTACCGCGACGGCTTGGGGTAGAGTGACGTAACCGGGGGGTATTAAGAACTGAAGCCTGGCTCACCGTGGAGGAGGCAGAGGTGGCAGGAGAAGGGGCAATAAAACTGGAAGGGTCTGGAAGTTCGGGGATGGGGCTTAACACATGAGAGGCTTGAGAAACACTGGAAGGGTGAGACACAACAGACAATACAGACACATCGGTAGGTGATAGGGGAGGAATACTCAGAGTTTTTTGTTTTTTATGTGTTTTGGGGGTTTTCCTTTGGGTTTTCCTGGTAGGGGGATGTCTTCTTGGGCTAATAGGATGTTGAGTGTTGGCGGGAGACACGTCAGGATCCGGCTCCACAATTTCACAGTCCGTTTCCATTGTGGAGCGCTCGGCAACGCCAGAGTCCAACTGCATCGTAGTGGGGGGGAAACATAAAGCCCTGCCAGTGTCCTGGTGCATCGTTGGGGGGGGAACATAAAACACTCCCAGGGTCCTGGTGCATCGTTGGGGGGAACATAAACCCCTCCCAGGGTCCTGGTGCATCGTTGGGGGGGACCTAAACCCTGCATTGCTGGAGGGGGGAACATAATGCCCTCCCAGGGTCCCGCTGCATTGCTGGTGGGGGTGAACATAAAGCCCTGGCAGGGTCCTGCTGCATTGCATTGGGGTGGGTCCTGCCCGGAAAGCCATGGCTGGGTCCTGCTGCATCGTGGGGGGGCCGGTGCGATATGCCATGCCTTGGTCCTGCTGCATGGGGGGGGCGGTCCTATATGCCAGGCCTGGGTCCTGCTGCATTGGGGGGGGCCGGTCCAATATGCCATGCCTGGGTCCTGCTGCATCGGGAGGGGACCGGGCTGATAAGCCACGCCAGGGTCCTGCGTCATCGTGGTGTCAGCGGAGGAGGTCCAAGCCGGAGCAGCAGTTATCACGGTGGTGGCGGTGGGATGTCCAACAGCACTCGTCATCGTGTTGGCGCTGTAGTGGAGTACACCTGTGGATGGAATAGAGGTGGCCGTGCAGTGGTATGCAGCAGAGGTAGGAATGGTGGTTAATCGTGACAATGACGGCACAGTTGGATATGCCGCCACTGTCTGCTGTAAATTACGACTCTGACTCTGCTGCATAGCCTGCACAAAAGCAACATTGCAGGCCTGCATCACACTCAGCTGGAGATCAGGGCTAAGGTGCTCCGACATGCCCTGCTGTATTTGGTTAAAAAAATGATGAGCTGGCCTCTGGAGGTCGGCTTTAACTTGATCAAGGCTTTTGCCGACATCCTGGATCCGGCAATCTAAGAGGTTATGGGACACATCCATTCTGTCACCTAAAGCCTTGATTGCTTTGTGTAAAACCGAGCTCAAGTGCAAAAACTCGGGCATGAGTGACCTATCCGAAGCCCTCTGTTGCTGCCGGGATGAGCCCGCAAAAATGGGTGCAGTGAAAGAGGACTGCGAAAGGGGAAGACCTGATGGGCCAGCTCCCTGGTCTCCAGTGAGTGTGGAAGGACCACCTGCTGCTGCGCTGCTGGATGGCTGGGACGGGTCCGTGGCTGCCTGCTGAAGGACCGCTCCAGAACTTGTTGCGACAGTCGTGCAGTGTGTGCTGTGAAAGAAGAAAACAAAAAATTAAAACCAAAATATAACAAGACGGTACATCCTGTGGAATTTAAAATTACATACAGTTAGGTCCATATATATTTGGACAGAGACAACATTTTTCTAATTTTGGTTACAGACATTACCACAATGAATTTTAAACAAAACAATTCAGATGCAGTTGAAGTTCAGACTTTCAGCTTTCATTTGAGGGTATCCACATTAAAATTGGATGAAGGGTTTAGGAGTTTCAGCTCCTTAACATGTGCCACCCTGTTTTTAAAGGGACCAAAAGTAATTGGACAATTGACTCCAAGGCTATTTCATGGACAGGTGTGGGCAATCCCTTCGTTATATCATTCTCAATTAAGCAGTTAAAAGGCCTGGAGTTGATTTGAGGTGTGGTGCTTGCATTTGGAAGGTTTAACTGTGAAGTAAACATGCGGTCAAAGAAGCTCTCCATGCAGGTGAAACAAGCCATCCTTAAGCTGCGAAAACAGAAAAAACCCATCCGAGAAATTGCTACAATATTAGGAGTGGCAAAATCTACAGTTTGGTACATCCTGAGAAAGAAAGAAAGCACTGGTGAACTCATCAATGCAAAAAGACCTGGGCGCCCACGGAAGGCAACAGTGGTGGATGATCGCAGAATAATCTCCATGGTGAAGAGAAACCCCTTCACAACAGCCAACCAAGTGAACAACACTCTCCAGGAGGTCGGCGCATCAATATCCAAATCTACCATAAAGAGAAGACTGCACGAAAGTAAATACAGAGGGTTCACTGCACGGTGCAAGCCACTCATAAGCATCAAGAATAAAAAGGCTAGACTGGACTTTGCTAAAAAACATCTAAAAAAGCCAGCACAGTTCTGGAAGAAGATTCATTCGACAGATGTAACCAAGATCAACCTCTACCAGAATGATGGAAAGAGAAAAGTATGGTGAAGGCGTGGTACAGCTCATGATCCAAAGCATACCACATCATCTGTAAAACACGGCGGAGGCAGTGTGATGGCTTGGGCATGCATGGCTGCCAGTGGCACTGGGTCACTAGTGTTTATTGATGATGTGACACAGAACAGAAGCAGCCGAATGAATTCTGAGGTATTCAGAGCCATACTGTGTGCTCAGATCCAGCCAAATGCAGCAAAACTGATTGGTCGTCATTTCATACTACAGATGGACAATGACCCAAAACATAAAGCCAAAGCAACCCAGGAGTTTATTAAAGCAAAGAAGTGGAATATTATTGAATGGCCAAGTCAGTCACCTGATCTCAACCCAATTGAGCATGCATTTCACTTGATAAAGACTAAACTTCAGACAGAAAGGCCCACAAACAAACAGCAACTGAAAACCACCGCAGTGAAGGCCTGGCTGAGCATCAAAAAGGAGGAAACACAGCGTCTGGTGGTGTCCATGAGTTCAAGACTTCAGGCAGTCATTGCTAACAAAGGGTTTTCAACCAAGTACTAAAAATGAACATTTTATTTAAAATTATTGAATCTGTCCAATTACTTTTGGTCCCTTTATAAACAGGGTGGCACATGTTAAGGAGCTGAAGCTCCTAAACCATTCATCCAAATTTAATGTGGATACCCTCAAATGAAAGCTGAAAGTCTGAACTTCAGCTGCATCTGAATTGTTTTGTTTAAAATTCATTGTGGCAATGTCTATAACCAAAATTAGAAAAATGTTGTCTGTGTCCAAATATATATGGACCTAACTGTATTATGTCAATGCAATACAAGCGGAAGCATGTGAGAAATACTTACGTTTTCATGAGAAGGACAGGTCTTAAAAAGGCCAGCACACGGTGGTATTTTTACAGCCGGTGCCTTGCTCCGGAACCACTTGCAGCACGATTCTCTGCGCGAAGGTCCTTGTTGAAGCGGTCCTTCATGGAACGCCAACGTGTTCTTATTTTGTCCACTGTGAAATAACAATAAAATATAATGGTCAGAAAATGTACTTTTGGCCGTGCTCTCTTGACTGTGTGTGATGACAGAAACTCCGAAAAGTTACTTTCATCACACACAGTCAAAAGAGCCCGGCCAAGGTCTCTGCTGCTTCACACTGCAGTGCAACACTTACCAAATGCATTACGGACCCGTGGCGGGGCATTCTCCCAGGCATCCCACAACGGTTGGGTCACCTCACTCCACAACCGACGGAGCGTACTATTGACTGCGTGCTGTGGATCCCGGCTGTCCCACAACGGGACTCGCTCCTGGACCAGGGTGATCAGGAGGTCATGATCGATCCGGTCATCGTCCCGTTGTGAAACCTAAAATTAAAAGAAAATCATATAACTTTCCTCAATCACATTGGGGAAAAAAAATACCAGAAGATGAGAAATGGCAGGAATATGAAAGTCAACTTTCAGAAAAGGATCATACCAGAAAAATTAAAAGAAAATCAAGGGTACAGAAAGGAAGATTCAAGAATATTACAATGAGGACAGTCTGCCTTCTATACATACCCGCTGCCGTCTTCCCACTGGACCTTGACTCCGCTGCTCCGTCCCTCTCTGTCCCTCAGTAGAAGTGCTCTATAAAAAAAAAAAAATCAAATTGTCTCATGTGTCGATGTGACAGTCAATACTTACCAAGCTGAAGGACAAAAAACTAACCTCACTGACATGATCCACTTCTGACTGACGTGGCTCAAACTCCTCATCAGATGAAGACTCCGCAGAAGACATTCTGATGCATGTTGAAAGAAAAAAAAGGAAGAAATTAGGACATGTAGATCCAAAAAAATTGAAAATAAATGCATTGGCTAGGATATACTCACATTGCTCTGGGTCTTGTGCACCAATGCGTTCGGGCAGTGTCATGTCTTCTTTGGAGTCTGATGAGAAGTGACCAGAAACTTCCCCCAACCTTCCTTTTATCACCATGCTGCTATGGGGGAGGCTTATCAGTGTCTAGACAACCTTATCTACAGTCTAGTCAACCTTAGCTAAAAAAATGCATGCACAAAAAAACGCATGCATCCCCATTGACTCTAATGTATTTTTTGACCCAAAAAAACCGCATGAAAACGCATGCGTTTTTATGTGTCCAAAAAACGCCTCTCAAAAATACTACAAGTTGCATTTCTGAAAATGAACGCATGCAGTAAAAAAACGCATGCGATTGAAAACGCGACCAAACACGTACACAAAAAAACGCATGCGTTTTCAATGTTAACTATAGGAAAAAAACGCTGCAGACAAAAACGCAAGTGTGAAACCACCCTAACTGCATGGACATCGGCAGCAGGTACCCACATCCTTTCCTCAGGACCGTACCCTCTCCAGTGTACCATATATTGTAGGGATCGACGAACTAAACGAGAATCCATAACCCTGGAAATTTGGAACTCGAGACTTCCATCAACAAGGACCGGAGATGGAGGTGAAGGGGACTGATTGGATGGAGCCACAACCTTTTTGAGTAAGGAGCGATGAAAAACATTATGGATCTTAAATGATTGAGGCAAAGCCAGCCGAAAAGCAACGGAATTCACGACGGCCACAATCCTATAAGGGCCAATGAACCTAGTGCCCAATTTCCACGAGGGAACTCTCAGCTTAATATTTTTCGAGGACAACCAAACCCAATCACCCACACACAGGTCCGGACCTTTCACACGTCTCCGATCAGCCGCATTCTTATACCTGGAACCCATCCTCTTTAATTTATCAAGAACCCCTTGCCATACGGATGTGATGGATGAAGAAAACCTCTCCTCTTCAGGAACACCTGAGGAATCCCTCCTATTAAATGCACTAGATTGAGGATGAAAACCATATGCCCCTAAAAACGGGGACTTACCAGTAGAATCATGAGTACGATTGTTTATAGCAAATTCTGCTAACGGTAAGTACTTAACCCAGTCCTCTTGATTCTCTGAGATGAAACACCTGAGATAAGTCTCAAGATTTTGATTTACGCGTTCAGTCTGACCATTGGATTGAGGCTGAAAAGCTGAAGAAAATGACAAATGAGTCCCCAGCCGGCTGCAGAAAGCCCTCCAAAACTTAGAAATAAACTGCACCCCACGGTCTGAGACAAAATCTGAAGGAATACCATGCAGTCTCACAACCTCCTTAATAAAGACCTGTGCTAGAGTCTTAGCATTTGGTAATGCGGGGAGCGCAATGAAATGAGACATCTTGCTAAATCTATCAACTACGACTAAAATAACTGTATTACCCTCCGAAACCAGTAAGTCAGTGATGAAATCTATTGACAAATGAGTCCAAGGTCTATTGGGAATCTCCAAAGGTTGGAGAGACCCAGACGGGCGAGAACGAGAGGACTTGGAACACGCACACACACTGCAGGCAGCGACATATTCCTGTACATCATGTCTTACCCCAGACCACCAAAAACGCCGAGTGAGTAGTTCCGCAGTAACCTTACTTCCAGGGTGTCCGGCCAAAACCGAGTCATGATGCTCATTTATGACCCTGAGACGGAGATTAGCTGGAACAAAAAGTTTACCTAACGGACAGGCTGCTGGGGCATCCCCCTGTGCCTCTATCATCTCTCTCTCAAGATCAGAATTAATTGCGGCGACAACTACACCCTTCTGCAGTATAGGACCTGGTTCACAATTATCCCCACCCCCGGGAAACAACGGGATAACGCATCAGCCTTGACATTCTTGTTTCCTGGCCGGTACATAATGTAGAAATTGAACCTGGCGAAGAACAGAGACCACCTTGCCTGCCTAGATGTAAGACGCTTTGCAGATTCTAAATACAACAGTTTTTTGTGATCTGTGATCACCATGACAGGGTGAAGTGCTCCCTCCAAAAAATGACATCATTCCTCAAATGCCCATTTAATTGCCAACAGCTCCCTGTTACCAATGTCATAATTCTTCTCCGTAGGAGATAATTTTCTTGAGAAAAATGCACACGGACGCCACTTACTCGGAGAAATCCCCTGAGACAATACAGCTTCCACCCCTACCTCAGAGGCATCCACCTCTACCACAAATGGCTGAGTGATGTCAGGCTGTATTAATATGGGTGCAGTGGAAAAACACTTTTTCAAAGTTTCAAAAGCTTTACTGGCCGCACTGGACCATACGGAGAAATCCGTGCCCCTCTTGGTCATGTCTGTCAATGGTTTGGCTACCACTGAAAAGTCTTTAATAAATTTGCGATAGAAATTTGCAAAACCTAAAAACCTCTGTAAAGCCGTAAGGTCTTCAGGACGATCCCACTCCAAGACCGCCCTGACCTTAGCCGGATCCATACGAAAACCTGTGGAGGATAAGAAATAACCCAGAAACAGAATCTCTTTGACCGCGACCATGAATTTCTCAAGTTTGGCAAACAGTTTATTGTCCCTGAGTACCTGAAGGACCTGCCGTACATGATCCTGATGAGACTCGAGGTCAGGGGAATAAATTAAGATGTCATCGAGATATACCACCACAAACCTACCTATTAAGTGACTAAATATATAATTGACAAAGTGTTGAAACACAGCAGGAGCATTACTTAACCCAAAAGGCATAACCAAGTTCTCGTAATGTCCCTCTCGAGTATTAAACGCCGTCTTCCATTCATCCCTCTCCTTCATCTGAATGAGATTTTATGCCTCCCTGAGATCTAATTTGGAGAACCATTAGGCCCCACAATTTGGTTAAAAAGGTCTGGAATAAGAGGGAGCGGGAAAGAATCCCGAACCGTAATTTGATTCAATTCACGGAAGTCTAAGCATGGGCGTAAACCCCCGTCCTTCTTCTTTACAAAGAACCCAGCAGCAATGGGTGATGACGAGGGTCTGATATGACCCTTGGCCAGACTCTCCATAATATACTCCTTCATGGCCTGTCTCTCTGGGGCTGAAATGTTGTATAGCCTACTCTTAGGCAGTTTAGCACCAGGAATGAGACATATGGCGCAATCATAAGGACGGCGTGGAGGTAGCTCTCGACTCCCCTCCTCAGAGAATACATCCTCAAAATCTGAGATGAACTCTGGCAAAACCTGAGAACGCAATCCGGCCAGCCAAGTACCCAGGCAATGTTCCTGACAAAACTCACTCCATCTAGTAATCTCTCGAGTCTGCCAGTCTAACACTGGGTTGTGTAACGTGAGCCATGGTAAATCGAGAACTACAGGCGACGGCAAACCCCCCAACACATAACAATCTAACGACTCAGAGTGTAACGCCCCTATTTGTAGGCTCACCCCACGGATGATCTGAGTGAAAGTCCCCTGGCTCAAGGGTGCAGAATCAATGGCAATTATAGGTATGGGTCTAGACAACTCTTGAGTCTTAAACCCATGTGCCTGAACAAACCCAGCATCAATTAAATTAAACCCTGCCCCAGAGTCCAGAAAGGCAGAGATATTGAACCTATTTTCACCAAGACGAATTTCGGCTGGTAGTAAAAATTGAGGTTTACCTAAGGAGGAAATTAGTGCACCCGAGTTGCCAATCTCCCCGTAACCCGGGCTCAATAGTTTTTCGGCGATTGTCTTCAAGAAGGACACACATTCACATAATGACCCTTTCTGCCACAAAAAAAACATGCACCTTCCTTACGCCGTATTACTGCAGCCCCCTTAGAACGAGTAACACCACCCAACTGCTTAGGTTCTCCTAGAGACTCAGATTCTGGTGAGTCCAAATCTGAATTACCCTTGAATAGTGGTGATTCATTAAGTCTCTGGCACAGGCAGCGGTCCACACGGATCACAAGAGATATAGCTACCTCCAGTGTGGTTGGTGTCTCCTCTAGGGTGAAGGCATCTTTTATTTTATCAGATAGGCCCTGATAAAATTGACTGCGGAGTGCAAGGTCATTCCACATTGTGTCAGTAGCCCATCTCCGAAACTCAGAGCAGTACTACTCTACTGGCCGGTCTCCCTGTGTAAGATGGCATATTGTGGACTCAGCGAGGGAGACGCGGTCAGGATCATCATACACTTGACCTAAGGCTTGAAAAAACTCCTCCAGAGTCCGTAACGGCAAAGCGTCAGCGGGAAGTGAAAAAGCCCAGGCCTGAGGGTCACCTTGTAAGAGCGATACTACAATTCCAACTCTCTGCTCCTCTGAACCTGAAGTGTGAGGACGCAACCTAAAATACAATTTACAGGCCTCCCTGAAAGTAACAAATTTGTCACGCCCCCCAGAGAACCTGTCAGGTAACGCAATTTTCAGCTCCAGCGAAGTTTGTGGAGGTGTAGCAACCCCTGCAGTGGCCACTGGGGTGCGCTGCACAACCGCTGAGCGGAGGTCAGCCACCTCTAGACTTAGTTGCTGCATTTGTCCAGCTAAAGCAGCAATGGGGTCCATGTTAGACCAAGAAAATTTTTTAAGGTCAGTGATACTGTCACGCCGTAAACGGCGATAAAGGGGCAGGACGGCGTACTAGAACTTGCACCTGTCCCTACCACTTAAATGGGGCCCTTGCTTTCCCTTATCTCGGAGGTACCTATGATTGTTAGGAGGCCCGAGCCGCCAGCATATCCCTGTCTCCTGTGCAGGCCCTATCAGGGGCCCCCTCTCCCCCAAAGGAGGTGGACTGCACCAGTGTAATAATACATCAAATAACAGGGTATACAGACAAGGTAACTAAAAGTCTCAAACTCACCAAATGCTCACACAACCACAGAGGAAACACAGAGAAGGGAAGAGAAGGAATAAACTTAGGAAGGAAAACAGGTTTAACATGCAACCAAAACTGCAGACTCCAATCTCTGTAAATAAACCTCCAACACCAACACTACACTCCTTCAGCCTCCAAGCCAGGTAGTAGAACTGATCACTGACACTAGCTGAAGTCAGGACTGGGTCTATATAGAGGATCAGATTACAAAATCCACTTCAGCTGAGAGACCCAGCTCTCAGCAACTTAGCAATAAGGTTAACTCCTGCACTGCTGGCACAAAGCAGCTAGGTCAAAATACAGGTGAAGTGCTTCTGTTCACTGTGTGTGAACGAGGCCCAGAGCGCTGCAGTTCTCTGGAACCTCTCTGTCGCGGTAGCCCCGTGACACATATACACTTTGAAACATGTTTTGCTTCATTACCAAAATCTGTGTACGCAAGAAATATTCAACAGTAAGGAAAAATATAACTCGTTAAGCTCCGCTCGCAGTGGCCAAGAAAAAATATAAATTACTTTCTAAATTCTCTTTTTCCATTAATATTTAATCTGTACTTTGGAACATATTGTGGAAGAAATGATTTTATTAGCGGTAATTCTTTAAGTGCAGCACAATTATTACTGGCGGCTCTGGAAGTGGGTTCTCTGCAGTAAATATGCTCTTCAGGTTTTTTTTTTGCGCAAATCAAACGTAATAAATAAATGGATGTAGGAAAGTAATTTGTGTTTAGCTTCTGGAAAGTCTACGCGGTGGCTAAAGTATTGTCCAACACACTACAGGAAAAATATGTTACACCCTGAACATTCAGATAAATGGCCAACCACCTGAATACATAAGTAGGCAGGGTCCGCTTGAGCAAGACATGCTATTATTGTCCATCTCTTCTAGCTAATAGAGGGCGATTTTGAGCAGGGGCTCCCTTTCCCCTTATGACAACTACATGTCTTCATTGGAAATATGCAGAGGTGTACTGGTCGTAAGACAACGGCCTTTTAATGCTACCCGTCGTTGGGTTATTTGGTAATACCGTTCAATTAAAGTATTTAGAAATGTTGCATTTTTACTTTTTAGCTAATGTACAATACCTGCCTTGGTGGAAAAACAATATTTTAATGATCTTCTCATAGTCATTACCATTTGTATTCAGTTCATATGGTGTTCATTAACTATCCAGTAACAGAAGCTTAGGAAACACTATATTTTACAAGGCTAAATTAGAGAAAAATAGATCCAATTAAATGTGAAATTGCTATTTTCATGTTCGGATAAGACTGTATTATACCTAATTTGAGCTAAGAATTTATCAACAGAACATATTTCCATAATTCCCATCTGCCCCTCCTCAAGGGTTTAAGTTCTCAAGTCCCATTTTCTAAAAGGCACATTTTTTTTTGCTCATTACTTAATATCTATCTCAGATTGCTGCACAGTGTTTCACAACTAGAGTCTTCTTGCATGATTTCTTGTGCTATCTTCTGTGATATAAGCAGAAGGAATCTTTTGTGAGCACTATGATGTCCTCACCACGGCCTGAGCTGGTAATTGGTCAAATTGTTGTTTGTGGACCACCCACTGGACATAAGACATGTACATTCCTCCCTCTGGACTAAAACACATTATCCACCACCCTCCACCATGTACTCAAAGAGCCTCCATAACCTCTTTCCCCTTTTGGACCTCTTTTGTTCAGAAAGTATATTATCTTTCCTATTCAACCCTAATGACATCAGGTACCTTTCTACATTTGCTATCCCACTGTGCACGAGCAATAAACATTCACACTGAACAGCATATAAGGCCTCTTTCACAATTCCGTCGTTTGCAATCTGCCATCGTTTAGGGCAAAAAACGGATCCTGCAAATGTGCTCGCAGGATGTATTTTTTTGCCCATAAACTTGTATTAGCGACGGATTGCCACACGTCGCGTCCGTTGTGCGAAGGATTTGGCGGACCATCGTCACAAAAAAGTTCAATGTAATGCTATTTTGTGTGTCGCGTCCGCCATTTTCGACCGCGCATGTGTGGCCGAAACTCCGCCCCCTCCTCCACGGAATGCAGAATGGGCAGCAGATGCGTCGAAAAACTGCATCCGCTGCCCACGTCGTGCAAAGAATTCACAACGTCCGTCAGTACGTCGGCCCGACACATTGCGATGGGCCCGTACCGAATAGAATGTGAAAGAGGCCTAAGTCAACTACACTATTATTATGCATCCTATTGAAGGTCAAGCAAACTCTCTGACCCCATCCCAATTGCTTTGATTTTACAGCTCCTCTGCAGATATTTCCTTTTCAGTTGTATAAAATTCAGCCCCTTGCCATGCAGTGTGCCTTTACTGAGTGCTGAGGAACAGAGTGCATAAAAGTCACCAACACTCTGCTGACTTCATAACTGCAGAGTTAAAACCTTCTTTGGAGCTAACATCAGTCCAAAAACTGGAGCATTGGTTGCTTCATTGCATGGGTTTCCATTGCCAAGCAGCTACGGTGGGAAACATAATATTTGATACACTGCCAATTTTGCAAGTTTTCCCACTTACAAAGAATGGAGAGGTGTGTAATTATTATCTTAGGTACACTTCAACTGTGACAGACAGAAGCTAAAAATAAAAAATCACATTGTATGATTTTTAACTAGTTAAGTTGCATTTTATTGCATGAAATAAGTATTTGATCACCTACCAACCAGCAAGAATTCTGGGTCTTAAAGGACCTGTTAGTTTATCTTTAAGAAACCCTCCTACTCTGCACTCATTATCTGTATTAATTGCACCTGTTTGAACTCATTACCTGCATAAAAGACACCTGTCCACTCAATCAATTACATTCCAACCTCTCCACCATGGCCAAGAGCAAAGAACTGTCTAAGGACACCAGGGACAAAATTGTAGACCTGCACAGGGCTGGGATGGGCTGCAAGACAACAGGCAAGCAGCTTGGTGAAAAGGCAACAACTGTTGGCACAATTTTTAGAAAATGGAGAAAACACAAGATGACGATCAATCTTCCTCGATCAGGGGCTCCATGCAAGTTCTCACCTCATGGGGTAAGGATGATTCTGAAAAGGTCAGGAATCAGCCCAGAACTACATGGGAAGACCTGGTCAATGACCTGAAGAGAGCTGGGACCGCAGTCTAAGACATTACCTGTCACGCCGTTAACGGCGATAAAGGGGCAGGACGGCGTACTGGGACCCGCACCTGTCCCTGTCACTATAATGGGGCCCTGACTTTCCCTTATCTCAGGGGTACCTATGATGGTTAGGAGGCCTGAGCCGCCAGCGTATCCCTGTCTCCTGTGCAGACCCTATCAGTGGTCCCCTCTCCCCCCCAGGGAGGAGGACTGCACCAGTGTATAAACACAACAATAAACAGGGTATACAGACAAGGTAACTAAAAGTCTCAAACTCACCAAATGCTCACACAACCACAGACGTAACACATAGAAGGGAAGAGAAGGAGAAAACTAGGAAGGAAAACAAGTTTAACATGCAACCAAAACAGCAGACACCAATCTCTGTAATAAACATCCAAGCTCCAAATACTATGCTCCTTCAACTTCCAAGCCAGGCAGCAGAACTGATCACTGACACTAGCTGTAGTCAAGGCAGGGTCTATATAGAGGAGGAGATTACAAAAATCCACTTCAGCTGAGAGACCCAGCTCACAGCAACTCAGCAACAAGGTTAACTCCTGCACTGCTGGCACAAAGCAGCCAGGTCAGAATACAGGAGAAGAGCTTCTGTTCACTGTGTGTGAATGAGGGCCAGAGCGTTGCAGTTCTCTGGAACCTCTCTGTCGCGGTAACCCCATGACATTACCATTAGTAACATACTATGCTTTGATGGAATATAATTCTGCAGGACAAGCAAGATCCCCCTGCTCACAACAGCACATGTCCAGGCCCATTTGAAGTTCACCAATGACCATCTGGATGATCCAGAGGAGGCATGGGACAAGGTCATTTTGTCAGATGAGATCAAAATAGAACTTTTTGGTATCAACTCCACTCACCGTGTTTGGAAAAAGAAGAAGGATGAGCACAACTCCAAGAACACCATCCTAACCATGAAGTATGATGGGGCATACATCATACTTTGGGGGTGCTTTTCTGTAAAGGTGACAGGACAACTACTCTGTATTGAAGAGAGGATGGATGGGGTCATGTATCGCGTAATTCTGGCCAACAACCTCCTTCAATCAGTAAGAGCATTGAAAATGTGTCATGGCTGGGTCTTCTCCAGCATGAAAATGGCCCAAAACACACATTCTGGGCAACTAAGGAGTATCTCAGTAAGAAACATTTCAAGGTCTGCAGTGCCTATCCAGTCTCAAGACATGAACCTAATAGAAAATCTTTGGAGGAAACTGAAACTCAATATTAAAACACCAAAAAAGTTTTTTATTAAAGTATTCTTAAAATTGTAGACAAACATTTCATAAAAATATATACGAGTGCCCCAACTAGGAAGGACTCTGAGACTGGTTAGGTAATACACAAAAAGGTGAAATAAAGCTATTGTGGAGCCTAAAGAACCCTCATATACTGCCTGACACAGTATTCTATCTATCCAGAAATATATCGACAATAATAAAGGCAAGGATGCAAAGTGCGAGATATATTGTTGTCTAGTGACTATACACAAGTTCAAAGCAGTCCTAGCCAATATAGCAAGAATAACATAATATAAATAATGAAGATCCTATATTATTTACCCGATTGTAAAGAGCTCCACAGACCCAGTGGGAGATCAGCATCCCTCCTCACCCCGACGCACGTTTCGCTTCCGCTTCTTCTGGGGGCATGTCTATGGGTGGTTGGGCCGGAGATTTATAGTGTGCAGAAATGGAACTATCCGGGGACATGTGTGGTAAAGTAAAATGCAATTAGCCTTTAACCGGATGTCTATCAGCGCATGGGTACCTCCTACCATTTTCCTAAGTAAAGTCCACTTCCGGACCTGCACTCCCCAGAAGGGAAGCTGAGACGCAAGCGGTCCGGTGTAGGAGCGCATCCGGAAGTGTTTAGAGAAAGGGAAGAACGCATGCGCACCTTCCTAGAGAGGACACAATATCCTATTGGACAAAGATTGGAAGAAAGAGGAGGAGATATGAATTGGCAATCCTGAATGTGTGTTTTACGTATGTATAGTCTAAAAGAGGATATAAAACTTCCGCTATGGCTAATGCGAGCAGGTAACTGAACTAACGGGATAAGCTCAATCTAGGCTATAAGTTAATTGCAAGTGAATAAAAAAGGAAGAAAAAAGATGTAAGATAACCCCATGAGATTATCTAATACTTCATTATAATACAAATGCATGATAGCAATCATCGCTTTTGTACCATATTTAAGATTACATAAACCCCATTATAGCACTAATGTGAGTAAACAGGTGAGCTGGCAGAAAGCTCGATATGCAATATAAAGTGCCTATAGGTGAATACGAGAAAAAGATAGAGTCACCCTGTGATGTTATCTAATCCTTTATTGTAATAAAGATACCCATATTCAGGATAACTTTTGTGCCATATTTTATCAAAATGAAAATTAAAAGGTGCTTATAATATCAATACATACAGTATATAAAGTGCATGTGCATTTAAAGAGCATATTCCATTCTTACAGTGTATACCATATTTACTGTATATTTACCATATTACATATAAAGTGCCTGTGCTATATTTACTGCTCAGTATATTGATGTATCCATATATCCTATGTTTTCCGTTATAACCTCATACCCAATCTCATACCCTTATGTGCAGTGTCCCTTATAATAGTTCACATCTACGCTTTCCACACCACAAAACCATACCCTTATAAAACAATCTGGACCAGATGATAAAGTGAAAATATTGATAAAAATAAAAGTGTATTTACACCAATAATTCGTTAAGATGAAAGTCCATTATGATAATAAGAACGACTCAGTCTTCCTCTCAAGAGACCTCCGAATGTTTTTCCATTGGATCAAAAGGTTAGACTATAGATAGAGAAAATTAAAATTAGCACATAACACATATAACAATATAGACACATATACACACTAAATGTGTGCATAAATACTAACCACCCATAGACACGCCCCCGGAAGAAGCGGAAGCGAAACATGAGGAACGGGGTGAGGAGGGATACTGATCTCCCACTGGGTCTGTGGAGCTCTTTACAATCGGGTAAATAATATAGGATCTTCTTTATTTATATTATGTTATTCTTGCTATATTGGCTAGGACTATTTTGAACTTGTGTATAGTCACTAGACAACAATATATCTCACACTTTCCCCTGCCTTTATTATTCTCGATATATTTATGGATAGATAGAATACAGTGTCAGGCAGTATATGAGGGTTCTTTAGGCTCCAAAACAAGCAAGTGTAGAAAAATCCACACTATCTATCGCCCTCTGGGGAAAACGGATACCAACAGCTATGGAGGGTTACCAATATTAAAACTTAACTTTTAATGAACTTGCCCTAAAAACATTAGAACCCAACAAACAAACACAAATACATATACAAGGTGCTCAAAATAACCAGTGCTCAAAGAATAAAAAATGGAACGGTCTCACCATTCAGGACGGACACATCAATATGGTCAATAGTTCAGCCAACAAGGCCATCAAGAGTCATGGTCCAGGGGAAAATAAATGGGTTAGGGCACATAAGTACTGTCTACCCTGTAGCCCCTGTGTAACTCCTGTCCTAACAAGGACAGGCCCCAAGTGGACCCTGCTATGGACAACCACCAAATGAATGTATGTGGACAATAATTCCTCTTCTCCCTACGCGTTTCATCACCGATGTAGGAGACTCATCAGGGGAGTATACATGTGCTACAGGGCACAGAAGTCCAAGCGATAACAATAACGTCCGTATTTCAAAGTTCAGAGCGGGACCCGCAGTGGCTGAGTACCCATCAGCAGGATATGGCTGTCTGTGTTTGCAGTCCAAGGTGTATCCTCACTCATACCCCCAGGGGCGGCTTTATATAAGAATGCAAGTCACCGCCCCTCAATCATCCATACTGTGTCATTGGCTAACATAGCAATAAAGATAATTAATCTACTTACATAACATGTATACCTATTATATGGCGATGCACGTCCCCCATGTTGTGTACCACAGCTCCATATAACTGCATGAGGCGTGCGCTCTATCACACCGAACGCTTAGTCGTCATATTGTAGGCGTGTATCAAGTATAAAGAAAAGACGCCAGATTGTATGACAACTTCCGCATATGCGCGGAGGCACGCTCTAAAATTGTGTAGTAGTGCGTATCCATGGGAGGTGCGCTCCATGTCATGGAACGCATAGAGGGCGTGCATGATGATGTAAATAAGCGGCGCCAGATTATGCGCCCAACTTCCGCACATGCGCACAGGAAGTGCGTTCCAAAAGTGGAACGCACAATCGCCATCTTGGAGGCGTGGTTTACAATGTAGTGCAACGGCGCTGCGTAGAGAATGTGGAACGCCTAAGCCCGCAATAACCATCTTGTAGGCGTCGCTAAGAAGTCGTCATAGCGAACAATACCCTAGCGACTATATCATCACACAGTGGGCGTACCTAGTAGTCTAATGTACGGGGGTAGTGGCAGCAAGAGCTGCCAGATGAAAACACCTCATGTGAAAAATAACTGGGAGGTCTGACAAAAGGGGAGGAGGGCAAAGGTGGAACGCACAATCGCCATCTTGGAGGCGTGGTTTTGCAATGTAATGCAACGGCGCCGCGTAAAGAATGTGGAGCGCATAAGCCCGCAGTCACCATCTTGTAGGCGTCGCTAAGACATCGTCATAGCGAACAATACCCCAGCAACTAAATAATCACACAGTGGGCATACCTAGTAGTCTAATGTATGGGGCAATGGCAGCAAGAGCCGCCAGATGAAAACACCCCATGTGAAAAATAACGGGGAGGTCTAACAGAGGGGGGGGGGAAGGAAATAGCCTGAGTATGTACTATGTAAGAAACCTAACAATGACAAAGTTATTAACCCCCTAAACAGTATGGATGGAAAGAGGGAAGGGGGGAGGGGGGTTTGGATAATATACTGAGGGCACAAAATAGTAGTCATACACGATACACCACAACTAGATATACAGCGGAAAGGTATCTGGACCAACAGTTCCAACCGAAAATAGATTATTAATGAAGTGATGCTCAAAGCCAACCTAACCAAAAAGTGAGGAAACAACATAGATAAAAAAGACTTCAAATGTTATATGGATTCTAAAAAAGGTGAAGTTGCACCCCAATTCTATAGTGCTAAAGATCCACTCCTTGGTAAAGCACTAAAATAGAAAAAACGGGATGTCACCGAAGAGGGAAAAAGACAGTGGTCGAACCCCCAAAGGTCACAGTGGACCTACTACTAATTCTGCTTTCTTTGGCTAAATAGATGGCTAATGCCCAGACCAGAAATAAAATAAATAATAACAGTACCTGATGGCCAACTAAGGCCCATAATTAATACAATAGGGAAAACAAGGAACACTAAATGAAATCGGCATGAGGGACAAATCAAAGAAAACAACCAAAATTGAGTTGTTCATTCAATCCTCTAAGATCACACGTATCAAGTAGAAAAATCCACTTGGTCTCCCTCTGGAGGAGCAACTTGTCTAGATCACCACCCCTAGGTGGCATGCGGACTTTGTCAATACCCATAAATGAGAGGCCCTTGGTGCTACCCCCATGAATACCATTCACGTGTCTAGCGATAAGGGTATCCCTCCGATTACGTATATCACCAAGGTGCTCTCCCACATGTCTCCTGAATTCTCGAATGGTTTTTCCAATGTACGTTTGACCACATATGCACAGGGCCCTGTAGATCACCCCGGAGGTTTTGCAATTGATAAATTCCTTGATTTTATACAATTGTTGGGTATGCTCATCAAAGAAATCCGTTGTGGTGTATCATGTATGACTACTATTTTGTGCCCTCAGTATATTATCCAAACCCCCCTCCCCCCTTCCCTCTTTCCATCCATACTGTTTAGGGGGTTAATAACTTTGTCATTGTTAGGTTTAGGTTTCTTACATAGTACATACTCAGGCTATTGCCTTTTCCCCCCCTCTGTTAGACCTCCCCGTTATTTTTCACATGGGGTGTTTTCATCTGGCGGCTCTTGCTGCCATTGCCCCATACATTAGACTACTAGGTATGCCCACTGTGTGATTATTTAGTTGCTGGGGTATTGTTCGCTATGACAATGTCTTAGCGACGCCTACAAGATGGTGACTGCGGGCTTATGCGTTCCACATTCTTTATGCGGCGCCATTGCATTACATTGCAAAACCACGCCTCCAAGATGGCGATTGTGCATTCCACCTTTACCCTCCTCCCCTTTTGTCAGACCTCCCAGTTATTTTTCACATGAGGTGTTTTCATCTGGCGGCTCTTGCTGCCACTACCCCCGTACATTAGACTACTAGGTACGCCCACTGTGTGATGATATAGTCGCTGGGGTATTGTTCGCTATGACGACTTCTTAGCGACGCCTACAAGATGGTTATTGCGGGCTTAGGCGTTCCACATTCTCTACGCAGCGCCGTTGCACTACATTGTAAACCACGCCTCCAAGATGGCGATTGTGCATTCCACTTTTGGAACGCACTTCCTGTGCGCATGTGCGGAAGTTGGGCGCATAATCTGGCGCCGCTTATTTACATCATCATGCACGCCCTCTATGCGTTCCATGACATGGAGCGCACCTCCCATGGATACGCACTACTACACAATTTTAGAGCGTGCCTCTGCGCATATGCGGAAGTTGTCATACAATCTGGCGTCTTTTCTTTATACTTGATACACGCCTACAATATGGCGACTAAGCGTTCGGTGTGATAGAGTGCACGCCTCATGCAGTTATATGGAGCTGTGGTACACAACATGGGAGACATGCATCGCCATATAATAGGTATACATGTTATGTAAGTAGATTAATTATCTTTATTGCTATGTTAGCCAATGACACAGTATGGATGATTGAGGGGCGGTGACTTGCATTCTTATATAAAGCCGCCCCTGGGGGTATGAGTGAGGATACACCTTGGACTGCAAACACAGACAGCCATATCCTGCTGATGGGTACTCAGCCACTGCGGGTCCCGCTCTGAACTTTGAAATACGGACGTTATTGTTATCGCTTGGACTTCTGTGCCCTGTAGCACATGTATACTCCCCTGATGAGTCTCCTATATCGGTGATGAAACGCGTAGGGAGAAGAGGAATTATTGTCCACATACATTCATTTGGTGGTTGTCCATAGCAGGGTCCACTTGGGGCCTGTCCTTGTTAGGACAGGAGTTACACAGGGGCTACAGGGTAGACAGTACTTATGTGCCCTAACCCATTTATTTTCCCCTGGACCAAGACTCTTGATGGCCTTGTTGGCTGAACTATTGACCATATTGATGTGTCCGTCCTGAATGGTGAGACCGTTCCATTTTTTATTCTTTGAGCACTGGTTATTTTGAGCACCTTGTGTATGTATTTGTGTTTGTTTGTTGGGTTCTAATGTTTTTAGGGCATGTTCATTAAAAGTTAAGTTTTAATATTGGTAACCCTCCATAGCTGTTGGTATTCTTTAGGCTCCACAATAGCTTTATTTCACCATTTTGAGTATTACCTAACCAGTCTCGGAGTCCTTCCTAGTTGGGGCACTCGTATATATTTTTATGAAATGTTTGTCCTCAATTTTAAGAATACTTTAAAAAAAACTTTTTTGGTGTTTTAAAAAAAATCTGGATCTCTTCTTGCTTGTTATTAATTGTTTAGGAAGTGCCAGTCTTCTGATTATTGGACTAAACCTAGTTATTCATGAAACTCAATATTGCCCAGTGACAGACCCATAACGTGAAAGATCTGGAGAAGGTCTGTATGTCGGAGTGGACCAAAATCCCTTCTTCAGTATGTGCAAACTTGGTGAAGAATTACAGGAATCATCTCACCTCTCTAATGGTTTCTTTACCAAATATTAAGTTCTGTTTTTTTTAAATGTTGTCTCTCACAGTTGAAGGGTACCTGCAATAAAAATTACAGACCATTTCGTTCTTTGAAGGTGCAAAAACTTGCACAATTAGCAGTGTACCAAATACTTATTTTCCCCACTATATATGCTTTAGCATGGCTGGTTATCAAGCATATAGGGGTCTCCATGCTATTTTTTTTTAATTATTTAAATAAATAATTAAAAAAATAACTGCTTGGGTTCCCCCCCATTTTTGACAACCAGCCAAGCTAAAGCAGACACCTGAAGGCTGGCATTCTCAGGCTGGTAAGGGCCACAGCCTAAAAATAGCAGCATGCAGAAAAGGCACAGCTATTAGATGCACCTTTTTTCCCACTTGCCCTGTGGCGGAGGCAAGTGGGGTAATATTTATGGGGTAGATGTCAGCTGTTTTATGTCCGTTGACATCAAGCCCACAAGTTAGTGAAGAATAGGCCTAGGTAAGATGCCTATCCATTACTAACCCCTTAGTAAGTTTTGAAAGAAACACACAGCCAGGATGAAATCCTTTAATTGAAATAAATGACAGACTCCTTTTATTTGAAATAAAAATAAAACACAAAGTTATACTGACTTTACAACCATTCCATTGAAGCTATTGTCACTTGTAAAAACAGAAAATAATAAATACCCATATACTCACCTTACACCTAATCCACCAATGCCCATGTCCCATGTAAAAAAAGAAAAATAATAAACAACCATGACTCTCACCTGCCCGAAGTGCAGCTAATCCATACTGTCCCACGACAATTCGGATGATTTGGAGAGCAGTCACATTAGTGACTGCCCTCCCCATCACCTGGCTTCATGAGAAAGCAGCGGGTTTGTGAGTGCCAGCCCCAGCTGTCTGTTTTAGCTAGGCTGGTTGTCAAAAATGGGGGGACCTGATGCTGATAATAATTTAAAAAAACAGAGTGGACCCCTCTATTCTTGACAATCAGCCATGATAAAGCTGACAGCTAAGGGTTGCAGCCCACAGCTGTCAATTTTCCCTTGCTGGTTATCAAAAATAGAACGGACCCCATATCATTTTTTTTAAATGTCTTTTATTTATAGCGCAGGTCCTGGCTGATGAATACTCCCAACAGCAGGTGTAGGCTGATGGGAGTAATATTCACACCAGCCGACGCCTCTGTGACCTGCAGTAAACTTTTTAACGCCGGTCACAGCTGCTGGCTCAGGAACCGCAGCTCTCTAATAATATTCCGCCAATGAGAGGAAGTTTTTGCCGGGCTGTAATGCAGATGACAGCATGGCAAACAATGGATGTTCTGGACCCAGATTCATCTTAATGGATTTGGGTACTGCTCTGGTTCTCAAACTGAACTTTATTTAAATGTCAGTCGAACCTGCTGGACTCGAACATCAATTGGTTCGCCCATCACTACTTACAATGCGATGTCATAAAAGTCTGAATTGGTATGATTTCCCCACAGTGACATATACAGTATGGTGACCCAACAGCCCTACACAGAGTATGATGACCCTCACAGTTACCCACACAATATGATGGCAAAATTTTAAAAAAGTACTAGTCACCTAGACCTGTTTCCCCTATGCACTACTCCGGTCTGTGGCTTTATGTATCAGGCATAATCAACTGTATATGTATCTTTGGGATGCAGATTCCATTGAAATACAAATGTCAGGCTGAAAGGGAGGTGCCATTGAGACCCCCCCACCACCACCACACTTCACGAACCCCCATAGTGGCCCATGGTCTACAGCTATAATTGGTATTCTATTGATGCTAGTCCAGTTCCTTTCACAAAACATTAAGGATTGGGAACCATTATTTTTTTACATTACATTTTCTAATACAAGTTATATAGGGAGTCCTGAATATCCAAGGTCTGTACTGGCTATATATACATGCTTTTTCCTTTAGATCAGCATGTGTACAGAGGCATGAAACCATTACTAATGTGGGATAGCCGGCTTCACACATCAGTGCCGGTGGCTTTGCTGGAACTACAGAATTACATGCCTTGTTATGTTTTCATGATAAGACTAGCAATGTGATAAAGTTCATTTTAAGTTTATAACTCTAGGTCATTTCTGTGGTATGATTTATTTCTCTGCATTTACAGCTTATGTATACTGTATTCTGATGTACCTAAAAAAAATAAACTGAATAACATTTTCCTTTTATGAACTTGTCTTTTAATAAGTATTATACTTACATCCAATTACCAATTTAGTAAATTAAAGTTGAAGACCTGTTTCATATCGTGATAATAAATCCGTAGTTTATGGTCTGTATACACTATACTGTACAGCAGTACTGTACACTATACTGTACAGTAGATGCTAAAATATTTTTTCATTATATCAGTGTGTGAAAATGACTTAAAATTCTATGATAAGATCCATGCAGTATACTAGTTTAAGGGTTTTCATTGTGAAAATGTATTTGTCTGTTTTTACCATGAAAAAACGCGAAAAAAACGCAAAAAAAACTGAACGTGTGCACATAGCCTCAAGGGTATGTGCACATGTTCAGGTTTTTTCGTGATAAAAACGCTATAACAACTTAAAGACGCATACATTATGCATCCTATCATACATCAGGGGCTCTGCAAATGCAATGTGACGCCCGCAGACCATTCCTTCAAAGTCTGCATTTCAAAACGCCACTACTTCCCTTCCGAGCCCTGACGTGTGCCCAATCAGTTGTTTACCCCCACATATGGGGTATCAGCGTACTCAGGACAAACTGGGCAATAATTATTTGGGTCCAATTTCTCCTGTTACCCTTGTGAAAATAAAAAATTGCTTGCTAAAACATCATTTTGAGGAAAGAAAAATTATTTTTTTATTTTCAAGGCTCTGCGTTGTAAACTTCTGTGAAGCACTTGGGGGTTCAAAGTGCTCACCACATATCTAGATAAGTTCCTTTGGGGGTCTAGTTTTTAAAATGGGGTCACTTGTGGGGGGTTTCTACTGTTTAGGCACATCAGTGGCTCTGCAAACGTAACATGACGCCCGCAGACCATTCCATCAAAGTCTGCATTCCAAAACGTCACTACTTCCCTTCTGAGCCCCGACGTGTGCCCAAACAGTGGTTTCCCCCCACATATGGGGTATCAACGTACTCAGGACAAACTGGACAACAACTTTTGGGGTCCAATTTCTCTTGTGAAAATAAAAAATTGCGGGCTAAAAAATAATTTTTGAGGAAAGAAAAATGATTTTTTATTTTCACAGCTCTGCGTTATAAACTTCTGTGAAGCACTTGGGGGTTTAAAGTGGTCAACGCACATCTAGGTTAGTTCCATGGGAGGTCTAGTTTCCAAAATGGGGTCACATGTGTGGGAGCTCAAATGTTTTGGCACACAGGGGCTCTCCAAACGCGACATGGTGTCAGCTAACGATTGGAGCTAATTTTTCATTCAAAAAGTCAAATGGCGCTCCTTCCCTTACAAGCCCGGCCGTGTGCCCAAACAGTGGTTTACCCCCACATGTGAGGTATCACTGTACTCAGGAGAAATTGCCCAATAAATTTTAGGATCCATCTTATCTTGTTGACCATGTGGAAATTAACACATTGAGGCTAAAAGAAATTTTTTGTGAAAAAAAAGTACTTTTTCATTTTTACGGATCAATTTGTGAAGCACCTGGGCATTCAAAGTGCTCACTATGCATCTAGATAAGTTCCTTGGGGGTCTAGTTTCCAAAATGGGGTCACTTGTGTGGGAGCTCCAATGTTTAGGCACACAGGGGCTCTCCAAACGCGACATGATGTCCGCTAAAGATTGGAGCCAATTTTTCATTGAAAGAGTCAAATGGCGCTCCTTCCCTTCCGAGCCCTGTCGTGCGCCAAACAGTGGTTCCCCCCCACATATGGGGTATCAGCGTACTCAGGACAAATTGTTCAATAACTTTTGGTGTCCAGTTTCTCTTTTTATTCTTGGGAAAATAAAAAAATTGTTGCTAAAAGATCATTTTTGTGACTAAAAAGTTAAATGTTCATTTTTTCCTTCCATGTTGCTTCTGCTGCTGTGAAGCACCTGAAGGGTTAATAAACTTCTTGTATGTGGTTTTGAGTACCTTGAGGGGTGCAGTTTTTAGAATGGTGTCACTTTTGGGTATTTTCAGCCATATAGACCCCTCAAACTGACTTCAAATGTGAGGTGGTCCCTAAAAAAAATGGTTTTGTAAATTTTGCTGTAAAAATGAGAAATCGCTGGTCAACATTTAACCCTTACAACTTCCTAGCAAAAAAAAAAAATTGTTTCCAAAATTGCGCTGATGTAAAGTAGACATGTGGGTTATGTTATTTATTAACTATTTTGTGTCACATAACTCTCTCGTTTAACAGAATAAAAATAAAAAATTTGAAAATTGCGAAATTTTCAAAATTTTAGCCAAATTTCCATTTTTTTCACAAATAAACACAAAAATTATCGACCTAAATTTACCACTAACATGAAGCCCAATATGTCACAAAAAAACATTCTCAGAACCGCTAAGATTCGTTGAAGCGTTCCTGAGTTATTACCTCATAAAGGGACACTGGTCTAATAACCGAGACATGGTTAGATGAAAGCTATGACTGGGCAGTTAACTTACAGGGTTACAGTCTGTTTAGAAAGGATCGTAAAAATCGGAGAGGAGGAGGGGTTTGTCTCTATGTAAAGTCTTGTCTAAAGTCCACTTTAAGGGAGGATATTAGCGAAGGGAATGAGGATGTCGAGTCCATATGGGTCGAAATTCATGGAGGGAAAAATGGTAACAAAATTCTCATTGGGGTCTGTTACAAACCCCCAAATATAACAGAAAGCATGGAAAGTCTACTTCTAAAGCAGATAGATGAAGCTGCAACCCATAATGAGGTCCTGGTTATGGGGGACTTTAACTACCCGGATATTAACTGGGAAACAGAAACCTGTGAAACCCATAAAGGCAACAGGTTTCTGCTAATAACCAAGAAAAATTATCTTTCACAATTGGTGCAGAATCCAACCAGAGGAGCAGCACTTTTAGACCTAATACTATCTAATAGACCTGACAGAATAACAAATCTGCAGGTGGTTGGGCATTTAGGAAATAGCGACCACAATATTGTGCAGTTTCACCTGTCTTTCACTAGGGGGACTTGTCAGGGAGTCACAAAAACATTGAACTTTAGGAAGGCAAAGTTTGAACAGCTTAGAGATGCCCTTAATCTGGTAGACTGGGACAATATCCTCAGAAATGAGAATACAGATAATAAATGGGAAATGTTTAAGAACATCCTAAATAGGCAGTGTAAGCGGTTTATACCTTGTGGGAATAAAAGGACTAGAAATAGGAAAAACCGAATGTGGCTAAACAAAGAAGTAAGACAGGCAATTAACAGTAAAAAGAAAGCATTTGCACTACTAAAGCAGGATGGCACCATTGAAGCTCTAAAAAACTATAGGGAGAAAAATACTTTATCTAAAAAACTAATTAAAGCTGCCAAAAAGGAAACAGAGAAGCACATTGCTAAGGAGAGTAAAACTAATCCCAAACTGTTCTTCAACTATATCAATAGTAAAAGAATAAAAACTGAAAATGTAGGCCCCTTAAAAAATAGTGAGGAAAGAATGGTTGTAGATGACGAGGAAAAAGCTAACATATTAAACACCTTCTTCTCCACGGTATTCACGGTGGAAAATGAAATGCTAGGTGAAATCCCAAGAAACAATGAAAACCCTATATTAAGAGTCACCAATCTAACCCAAGAAGAGGTGTGAAACCGGCTAAATAAGATTAAAATAGATAAATCTCCGGGTCCGGATGGCATACACCCACGAGTACTAAGAGAACTAAGTAATGTAATAGATAAACCATTATTTCTTATTTTTAGTGACTCTATAGCGACAGGGTCTGTTCCGCAGGACTGGCGCATAGCAAATGTGGTGCCAATATTCAAAAAGGGCTCTAAAAGTGAACCTGGAAATTATAGGCCAGTAAGTCTAACCTCTATTGTTGGTAAAATATTTGAAGGGTTTCTGAGGGATGTTATTCTGGATTATCTCAATGAGAATAACTGTTTAACTCCATATCAGCATGGGTTTATGAGAAATCGCTCCTGTCAAACCAATCTAATCAGTTTTTATGAATAGACTGGACCACGGTGAGTCATTGGACGTGGTATATCTCGATTTTTCCAAAGTGTTTGATACCGTGCCGCACAAGAGGTTGGTACACAAAATGAGAATGCTTGGTCTGGGGGAAAATGTGTGTAAATGGGTTAGTAACTGGCTTAGTGATAGAAAGCAGAGGGTGGTTATAAATGGTATAGTCTCTAACTGGGTCGCTGTGACCAGTGGGGTACCGCAGGGGTCAGTATTGGGACCTGTTCTCTTCAACATATTCATTAATGATCTGGTAGAAGGTTTACACAGTAAAATATCGATATTTGCAGATGATACAAAACTATGTAAAGCAGTTAATACAAGAGAAGATAGTATTCTGCTACAGATGGATCTGGATAAGTTGGAAACTTGGGCTGAAAGGTGGCAGATGAGGTTTAACAATGATAAATGTAAGGTTATACACATGGGAAGAGGGAATCAATATCACCATTACACACTGAATGGGAAACCACTGGGTAAATCTGACAGGGAGAAGGACTTGGGGATCCTAGTTAATGATAAACTTACCTGGAGCAGCCAGTGCCAGGCAGCAGCTGCCAAGGCAAACAGGATCATGGGGTGCATTAAAAGAGGTCTGGATACACATGATGAGAGCATTATACTGCCTCTGTACAAATCCCTAGTTAGACCGCACATGGAGTACTGTGTCCAGTTTTGGGCACCGGTGCTCAGGAAGGATATAATGGAACTAGAGAGAGTACAAAGGAGGGCAACAAAATTAATAAAGGGGATGGGAGAACTACAATACCCAGATAGATTAGCGAAATTAGGATTATTTAGTCTAGAAAAAAGACGACTGAGGGGCGATCTAATAACCATGTATAAGTATATAAGGGGACAATACAAATATCTCGCTGAGGATCTGTTTATACCAAGGAAGGTGACGGGCACAAGGGGGCATTCTTTGCGTCTGGAGGAGAGAAGGTTTTTCCACCAACATAGAAGAGGATTCTTTACTGTTAGGGCAGTGAGAATCTGGAATTGCTTGCCTGAGGAGGTGGTGATGGCGAACTCAGTTGAGGGGTTCAAGAGAGGCCTGGATGTCTTCCTGGAGCAGAACAATATTGTATCATACAATTATTAGGTTCTGTAGAAGGACGTAGATCTGGGGATTTATTATGATGGAATATAGGCTGAACTGGATGGACAAATGTCTTTTTTCGGCCTTACTAACTATGTTACTATGTTACTATGTTACTATGGTCAGAATTGCAAAAAACGGCCAGGTCATTAAGGTCAAAATAGGCTGGGTCATGAAGGGGTTAAAAAATTCCTTGGGGGGGGGGGAAAGAGTGCATATCCCTTCTATTCTGAAGCAATACTCTCCACACTAGACACTGTCCAAGCAAAAGGCTGCAGCAACTCTTCAGGACAAAACTTTTCCAAAACAGCTTCAGGAAACACTTCAGAAAAAGGAACATTTCTCCCGCTGTCCACCAAACAAAAGGATGCATCGGCCCATTTTCCTTTTTGTAATAATTAAAATATAAGAATGACTATATATATACAGTACAGACCAAAGGTTTGGACACACCTTCTCATTTAAAGATTTTTCTGTATTTTCATGACTATGAAAATTGTACATTCACACTGAAGGCATCAAAACTATGAATTAACACATGTGGAATTATATACTTAACAAAATAGTGTGAAACAACTGAAAATATGTCTTATATTCTAGGTTCTTCAAAGTAGCCACTTTTTCCTTTGATAACTGCTTTGCACACTCTTGGCATTCTCTTGATGAGCTTCAAGAGGTAGTCACCGGGAATAGTTTTCATTTCACAGGTGTGCCCTATCAGGTTTAATAAGTGGGATTTCTTGCCTTATAAATGGGGTTGGGACCATCAGTTGTGTTGAGCAAAAGTCTGGTGGATACACAGCTGATAGTCCTACTGAATAGACTGTTAGAATTTGTATTATGGCAAGGAAAAAAGCAGCTAAGTAAAGAAAAACAAGAGGCCATCATTACTTTAAGAAATGAAGGTCAGTCAGTCCGAAAATTTGGACGAAAAAGTGTCCCCAAGTGCAGTGGCAAAAACCATGAAGCACTACAAAGAAACTGGCTCACATGAGGACCGCCCCAGGAAAGGAAGATCAAGAGTCACCTCTGCTTCTGAGGATAAGTTTATCCGAGTCACCAGCCTCAGAAATTGAAGGTTAACAGGAGCTTAGATTAGAGACCAGGTCAATGCCACACAGAGTTCTAGCAGCAGGCACATCTCTACAACAACTGTTAAGAGGAGACTTAGTGCAGCACGCCTCATGGTAAAATAGCTGCTAGGAAACCACTGCTAAGGACAGGCAACAAGCAGAAGAGACTTGTTTGGGCTAAAGAACACAAGGAATGGACATTAGACCAGTGGAAATCTGTGCTTTGGTCTGATGAGTCCAAATTTGAGATCTTTGGTTCCAACCACCGTGTCTTTGTGCGACGCAGAAAAGGTGAACGGATGGACTCTACATGCCTGGTTCCCACCGTGAAGCATGGAGGAGGAGGTGTGATGGTGTGGGGTGCTTTGCTGGTGACACTGTTGGGGATTTATTCAAAATTGAAGGCATTCTGAACCAGCATGGCTACCACAGCATCTTGCTGCGGCATGCTATTCCATCCGGTTTGTGTTTAGTTGGACCATCATTTATTTTTCAACAGGACAATGACCCCAAACACACCTCCAGGCTGTGTAAGGGCTATTTGACCAAGAAGGAGAGTGATGGAGTGCTACGCCAGTTGACATGGCCTCCACAGTCACCAGACCTGAACCCAATCGAGATGGTTTGGGGTGAGCTTGACCGCAGAGTGAAGGCAAAAGGACCAACAAGTGCTGAGCATCTCTGGGAACTCCTTCAAGATTGTTGGAAGACCATTTCCGGTGACTACCTCTTGAAGCTCATCAAGAGAATGCCAAGAGTGGGAAAAGCAGTCATCAAAGCAAAAGGTGGCTACTTTAAAGAACCTAGAATGTAAGACATATTTTCAGTTGTTTCACACTTTTTTGTTAAGTACAGTATATAGTTAATTCATAGTTTTGATGTCTTCAGTGTGAATGTACAATTTTCATAGTCATGAAAATACAGAAAAATCTTTAAATGACATGTGTTCAAACTTTTGGTCTGTACTGTATATATATACACACACACACAATGCCTTGCGAAAAGTATTCTGTCCCCTTGAACTTTTCAACCTTTTCCCACATATCATGCTTCAAAGATAAAAATACCAAATGTTAATTTTTGGTGAAGAATCAACAACAAAAGGATCACAATTGTGAAGTTCAATGTGGATCTCTGAATGATCCAATGTTGTCCTAAATGCCTAATGATGATAAATATAATCCAGCTGTGTGTAATCAAGTCTCTGTATAAATGCACCTGCTCTGTGATAGTCTCATGGTTCTGTTTGAAGCACAGAGAGCATCATGAAGACCAAGGAACATAACAGGCAGGTCCGTGATACTGTTGTGGGGAAGTTTAAAGCCGGATTTGGATACCAAATGATTTTCAAAACTTTAAACATCCCAAGGAGCACTGTACAAGCGATCATATTGAAATGGAAGGAGTATCATACCACTGCAAATGTACCAAGACCCGGCCATCCCTCTAAACTTTCATCTCAAACAAAGAGAAGACTGATCAGAGATGCAGCCAAGAGGCCCATGATCACTCTGGATGAACTGCAGAGATCTACAGCTGAGGTGAGACAGTCTGTCCATAGGACAACAATCAGTCGGACACTGCACAAATCTGGCCTTTATGGAAGAGTAGCAAGAAGAAAGCCATTTCTCAAAAATATCCATAAAAAGTGTTGTTTAAAGTTTGCAACAAGCCATCTGGGAGACACACCAAACATGTGGAAGAAGGTGCTCTGGCCAGATGAAACCAAAATCGAACTTTTGGCAACAATACCAAACGATATGTTTTGCGTAAAGGCAAAACAGCTCATCACCCTGAACACACCATCTCCACTGTCAAACATGGTGGTGGCAGCATCATGGTTTGGGCCTGCTTTTCCTCAGCAGGGACAGGGAAGATGGTTAAAATTGATGGGAAGATGGATGTAGCCAAATACAGGACCATTCTTGAAGAAAACCTTTTGGAGTCTGCAAAAGACCTGAGACTGGGATGGAGATTTGTCTTCCAACAAGACAATGATCCCAAACATAAAGCAAAATCTACAATGGAATGGTTCACAAATAAACGTATCCAGGTGAAAACTGCTGTTCACAAACGATCTTCAAGTTTGCCAAGGAAGAATGGGCAAGAATTTCAGTCTCTCGATGTACAAAACTGATAGGGACATACCCCAAGCGACTTGCAGCTGTTATCGCAGCAAAAGGTGGCGGAACAAAGTATTAAGTTAAAGGGGCCGAATAATATTGCACGCCCCACTTTTCAGTTTTTGAATTTCCACAAAAATTTAAAATAACCAATAAATGTCGTTCAACTTCACAATTGTTGATGACCTTAACGCACCAACCCATCTCCTCAAGTGACAAATGGGCCACACTCCAAACTTGATATAAATATACTGACCATAGAGTTATTAAACTACACTTAGTCACGAAGTGTTTAATGCTAGCAAACAAACCTTTATTCACATATAGACATTACAAAACGTTAAAACAGTGCCTCAAAATCAGATCAAACTACTCGTATTATGTCAAGGTTAGCAACAGGAACTCAAGCAATATTCAATCTAATTGTTATAAGTGGTCACCTGAAGAGCATTTCCTTGTGGTCAGTGCCACAGTTATACAGTGATATTGCCAAAATTGCATGTATCCACAGTAAGTGCTCAGAAACATTTTTTTATTTTAAAATGACAGTGCAAAAGAGATAATCAATCATAGCTCAGCAGATGATCCACATAGGGGGACATCCCAAACCCCAAAGCCGATCCCCTAAATAATCAAAAGGAGATTCCCAAATATTGCACATGATCCATGCCTCATAATTACATACTACATTAATAGAGCCTAGGGCGAGAAGTCCCACCATCAGAGAAATGTCTCCGGACAAAGCCGCTCATAATTGCATCTGCCATCAACGTGATACCTTTGTCATATCAAAACGCATCCTACTAGGTTGTGGGCAATCTGCCCAATACATATTACCTGAATAGATTCGCCGTTCCCTCGCCTCGTGGCACGCTACACCTTGACAACCCCAATGCGGGTTTCGCATCTGCTTCCTCCTGGGGGCGTGTCTAAGGTCAGGCACCATAGAGTATTTAAAATCAAAGCTCACCAATCAGGTTACTCGTACGGGGATATCCCAGGTGCGTCATTCCAGGGCACAGTCCGCTTATCCACCAATCACAAACAGGGGGCTGCCCCCGGCGCGTCGCCCGGAGACACCCTCTATCCGTCCACCAATCACATGCAGGGGGCTGTCCCCAGAACGTCACCCGATGGCTGCCCCTATTGGCCAGCAGTCTCCGTACAGCATACCGGGCTGCACGTCCAAGGGGGTGATCTATCATCTGACCTGCCCGTGTGGCAAGGTATATATTGGCCTCACCACTAGGGAGTTAAGGGTTCGTGTGCGGGAGCATTTCTTGGACATTGAGAGGGCTAAAATGGCGGAGGGTATCGCGAGCCTCAAGAAAAATTCAATTGATTTTAAATACTCTATGATGCCTGACCTTAGACACGCCCCCAGGAGGAAGCAGATGCGAAATGCGCATTGGGGTTGTCAAGGTGTAGCGTGCCACGAGGCAAGGGAACGGCGAATCTATTTCTCTGATGGTGGGACTTCTCGCCCTAGGCTCTATTAATGTAGTATGTAATTATGAGGCATGGATCATGTGCAATATTTGGGAATCTCCTTTTGATTATCTATGTAGGGGATCGGCTTTGGGGTTTGGGATGTCCCCCTATGTGGATCATCTGCTGAGCTTTGATTGGTTATCTCTTTTGCACTGTCATTTTAAAATAAAAAAATGTTTCTGAGCACTTACTGTGGATACATGCAATTTTGGCAATATCACTGTATAACTGTGGCACTGACCACAAGGAAATGCTCTTCAGGTGACCACTTATAACAATTAGATTGAATATTGCTTGAGTTCCTGTTGCTAACCTTGACATAATAGTTTGATCTGATTTTGAGGCACTGTTTTAATGTTTTGTAAAGTCTATATGTGAATAAAGGTTTGTTTGCTAGTATTAACCCCTTAGTGACAGAGCCAATTTGGTACTTAATGACCGAGCCAATTTTTGCAATTCTGACCACTGTCACTTTATGAGGTTATAACTCTGGAACGCTTCAACGGATCCCGCTGATTCTGAGACTGTTTTTTCGTGACATATTGTACTTCATGTTAGTGGTAACATTTCTTCGATATTACTTGCGATTATTTATGAAAAAAACGGAAATATGGCGAAAATTTTTAAAATTTTGCAATTTTCAAACTTTGTATTTTTATGCCCTTAAATCAGAGAGATATGTCATGAAAAATAGTTAATAAATAACATTTCCCACATGTCTACTTTACATCAGCACAATTTTGGAAACAAAATTTTTTTTTGTTAGGGAGTTATAAGGGTTAAAAGTTGACCAGCAATTTCTCATTTTTACAACACCATTTTTTTTTAGGGACCACATCACATTTGAAGTCATTTTGAGGGGTCTATATGATAGAAAATAACGAAGTGTGACACCATTCTAAAAACTACACCCCTCAAGGTTCTCAAAACCACATTCAAGAAGTTTATTAACCCTTTACGTGCTTCACAGGAACTGAAACAATGTGGAAGGAAAAAATGAACATTTAACTTTTTTTTGCAAACATCTTAATTCAGAACCATTTTTTTTATTTTCACAAGTGTAAAAACAGAAATGTAACCATAAATTTTGTTATGCAATTTCTCCTGAATACGCCAATACCCCATATGTGGGGGTAAACCACTGTTAGGGCGCACCGCAGAACTTAGAAGTGAAGGAGCGCCGTTTGACTTTTTCAATGCAGAATTGGCTGGAATTGAGTTCGGACGCCATGTCACGTTTAGAGAGCCCCTGATGTGCCTAAACAGTGGAAACTCCCCACAAGTGACACCATTTTGGAAACTAGACCCCTTAAGGAACTTATCTAGATGTGTGGTGAGCACTTTGAACCCCCAAGTGCTTCACAGAAGTTTATAACGTAGAGCCGTGAAAATAAAAAATCGCTTTTGTTTACACAAAAATGATCTTTTCGCCCACAAATTCTTATTTTCACAAGGGTAACAGGAGAAATTAGACCACAAAAGTTGTTGTGCGATTTCTCCTGAATACGTCGATACCCCATATGTGAGGGTAAACCACTGTTTGGGCGCACCGCAGAGCTTGGAAGAGAAGGAGTGCCGTTTTACTTTTTCAATGTAGAATTGGCTGGAATTGAGATTGGACGCCATGTCGCGTTTGGAGAGCCCCTGATGTGCCTAAACAGTGGAAACCCCCACAAGTGACACCATTTTGGAAACTAGACCCCTTAAGGAACTTATCTAGATGTGTGGCGAGCACTTTGAACCCCCATGTGCTTCACAGAAGTTTATAACGTAGAGCCGTGAAAAAAAAATTGCATTTTTTCTACAAAAATGATCGTTTTGCCCACAAATTTTTATTGTCACAAGGGTAACAGGAGAAATTAGACCACTAAAGTTGTTGTGCAATTTCTCCTGAGTACGTCGATACCCAATATGTGGGGGTAAACCACTGTTTGGGCGCACCGCAGAGCTTGGAAGAGAAAGAGTGCCGTTTAACTTTTTCAATGTAGAATTGGCTGGAATTGAGATCGGACGCCATGTCGCGTTTGGAGAGCCCCTGATGTGCCTAAACAGTAGAAATCCCCCACAAATGACCCCATTTTGGAAACTAGACCCCCCATGGAACTTATCTAGATGTGTGGTGAGAACCTTGAATGCCCAAGTGCTTCACAGAAGTTTATAATGCAGAGCCGTGAAAATAAAAATATAAAATTTTTTCCACAAAAAAGATTATTTAGCCCCCAAGTTTTTATTTTCACAAGGGTAACAAGAGATATTGGACCCCAAAAGTTGTTGTCCAATTTGTCCTGAGTATGCTGGTACCCCATATGTGGGGGTAAACCACTGTTTGGGCGCACGGCAGAGCTCGGAAGGAAGGAGCGCCGTTTTGGAATGCAGACTTTGATAGAATGGTCTGCGGGTATTATGTTGCGTTTGCAGAGCCCCTGATGTACCTAACCAGTAGAAACCCTCCACAAGTGACCCCATTTTGGAAACTAGACCCCCCAAGGAACTTATCTAGATGTGTGGTGAGAACTTTGAATGCCCAAGTGCTTCACAGAAGTTTAGAATGCAGAGTCGTGAAAATAAAAAATATTTTTTTTCCACAAAAAAGATATTGTAGCCCCCAAGTTTTTATTTTCACAAGGGTAACAGGAGAAATTGAACTGCAATAGTTGTTGTCCAATTTGTCCCGAGTACGCTGATGCGCCATATGTGGGGGTAAACCACTGTTTGGGCGCACGGCAGAGCTCGGAAGGGAAGGAGCGCCTTTTTGGAATGCAAACTTTGATAGAATGGTCTGTGGGCATTATGTTGCGATTGTAGAGCCCCTGATATACCTAAACTGTAGTAACCCCCCACAAGTGACCCCATTTTGGAAACTAGACCCCCCAAGGAACTTATCTAGATGTGTGGTGAGAACTTTGAATGCCCAAGTGCTTCACAGAAGTTTAGAATGCAGAGTCGTGAAAATAAAAAATATTTTTTTTTTCACAAAAAAGATATTGTAGCCAAGTTTTTATTTTCACAAGGGTAACAAGAGAAATTGGACCCCAGAAGTTGTTGTCCAATTTATCCCGAGTACGCCGATGCCCCATATGTGGGGGTAACCCACTGTTTGGGCGCACGGCAGAGCTCAGAAGGGAGGGAGCACCATTTGACTTTTTGAGCGCAAAATTGGCTGTCGTGTTTGGAGACCCCCTGATGTACCTAAACAGTGGAAACCCCCCAATTCTAGCTCCAACCCTAATCCCAACACACCCCTAATCCTAATCCCAACCTGATCCATAATCCTAATCACTAACCCTAACCATAATCACAACCCTTACCCCAAAACAACCCTAATGTCAACCCTAACCATAACCCTAATCCCAAACCTAACCCTAATCCCAAGCGTAACCCTAATGCCAACCCTAACCCTAATACCAACCCTAATCCAAACCCTAACCCTAATCCCAGCTCTAACCCTAACTTTAGCCCCAACCCTAGCCCTAACTTTAGCCCCAACCCTAACCCTAGCCCTAAGGCTACTTTCACACTTGCGCCGTTTGGCATCCGTCGCAATCCGTCGTTTTGGACAAGAAACGGATCCTGCAAATGTGCCCGCAGGATGCATTTTTTGCCCATAGACTTGTATTGCCGACGGATCGTGACGGATGGCCACACGTCGCGTCCGTCGTGCACTGGATCAGTTGTGTTTTGGCGGAGCGTCGGCACAAAAAAAGTTCAATGAAACGTTTTTTTGTACGTCGCATCCGCCATTTCTGACCGCGCATGCGTGGCCGTAACTCCGCCCCCTCCTCCCCAGGACATAGATTGGGCAGCGGATGCGTTGAAAAACTACAGCTGCTGCCCACGTTGTGCACAATTTTCACAACGTGCGTCGGTATGTCGGGCCGACGCATTGCGACGGCCCCGTACCGACGTAAGTGTGAAAGAAGCCTAACCCTAAATTTAGCCCCAACCCTAACCCTAAATTTAGCCCCAACCCTAACCCTAAATTTAGCCCCAACCCTAACCCTAAATTTAGCCCCAACCCTAGCCCTAACCCTATCCCTAACCCTACCCCTAACCCTAACCCTACCCCTACCCCTACCCCTAACCCTACCCCTAACCCTACCCCTACCCTAACCCTACCCCTAACCCTACCCCTAACCCTACCCCTAACCCTACCCCTACCCCTAACCCTAACCCTACCCCTAACCCTAACCCTACCCCTAACCCTACCCCTAACCCTACCCCTAACCCTACCCCTAACCCTACCCCTACCCCTAACCCTAACCCTACCCCTAACCCTACCCCTAACCCTAATTTTAGCCCCAACTGCTGTTCTCCTGCCGGCCGGCAGATGGAGACAGATGGCGGGCGCACTGGGCATGCGCCCGCCATTTTCTTCTGCCGGCGGCCAGGAGGAGCAGCAAGAGGATCCAAGGACCTAGGTGAGTATGCTAGGGTCCCCGAATCCCCCTATTTCTCTGTCCTCTGATGTGCGATCACATCAGAGGACAGAGAATTACACTTTACTTTTTTTTTTTTTTTTTTGCGGTCGCCGGTAAAGTTAATTACCGGCGATCGCAAAACAGGGGGTCGGTAATACCGACCCCCGATCATGCTCTTTGGGGTCTCGGCTACCCCCGGCAGCCGAGACCCCAAAGACTCTCCCGGTGCCGGCCGGCGGGCGCACTGCGCATGCGCCCGCCATTTTGAAGATGGCGGCGCCCACCGGGAGACACGAGGAGCATCGGGGGAGCTAGGTGAGTATTGGGGGGCCACCTGGGACCCCTTTTCTCTGTCCTCCGATGTCCGATCACATCGGAGGACAGAGAAATTAAAAAGAGATCGCGGTTTTTTTTGTTTTTTTTTTGCGATCGCCGGTAAACGGTTAATTACCGGCGATCGCAAATGCGGGGTGGGTTAAAAACCCCCCGAATCATGTTCTCTGGGGTCTCGGCTACCCCCGGCAGCCGAGACCCTGGAGAAAATCGGCCTCTGGGGGGCGCTATTGACTTTTTCCACAGCGCCGTTAATTAACGGCGCTGTGGTTTAAGTACCCTTAGCGGCCGCTGTTAAAAGGCGTATCGGCAGTCGCTAAGGGGTTAAACACTTTGTGACTAAGTGTAGTTTAATAACTCCATGGTCAGTATGTTTATAACTTCACAATTGTGTTGCTGATACTTCACCAAAAATTTACATTTGGAATCTTTATGTTTGAATCATGATATGTGGGAAAAGGTTGAAAAGTTCCAGGGGGCTGAATACTTTCGCATGGCACTGTATATTGGCTTAAAATACAACGGAAATTTGTCATCTTAAAGTTTAGACCTTTTGGATGTCATTTCATCATCAACTTGCTTAACTGTTTACAATAACAGTAATTTTGATTAGGGGTGCACAAACTTTTACATGCCACTGTATGTGAAAAACATTGAGGCCCAAGGGTGAGTTTTTGCTGAGATTTTGAGGTCTAAACGGAGGAGAAAGTTCAGTTTATGGGGAAGATTTTGGAGGGATTCCGCTCAGTATTTGCTCAAAAATTCCTCAAAAATTTCAGTGTGAATATACCTGAAAATGTATGAGCATTGTGTTCATTAAAGTATAACCATAAAGCTTTGTGCCCCATTTTTGGAAGCCCTTGATCGTGATCTGCATTTATCTCCTCCAAGTTGCAGTAAAGTCTTTGCTGTTTCTTCACACGATGTCTTTGTCACGTTTCTGCTCCATCCTGCAGTTGGGTGAGGAACCTATCCATAGTACTTCTGCACATTATATTCTGCACACTGCTCACAAAAACTGCAGAGGGCATTTAGGGAAATACTGCACACCAGGTCCTATCAGGGACCATTCATGGCTGCTCTATAAGTAAAGTTAAACCTACATGAACTTTCTAAAGCAGTAGCCCCAATAGAACTTTTTTTTACAGTATAATGGCACCTTACTTTAAAGAGAGCCTTATTAATATTCTAAACTATAAAAAAAAAATTATTTTAGGAGATATGCAAATAAGCATCCTTTATTCTGGAAATGTGTCTCTAGGGAAATTATACATATTGTGAAGCTCCTTGTCCTATTGCTGGTTATTCAGAGCATGAGATGGCCTTGTGCCTGGACTTCAATAACAATACAAGAGCACAAATGTTTGTCATTTGGGGCCTATCGTGGTAGGATAACATTTGTCCAAGCCTTGGAGAAATGACCGTGTAATAGCCAGAATATATTGTGTTTAATAACAGTTTACCATAACCGTGTCCGCTGCAGAAAATTTGTAAGGCAATAAAGAGTGTTAGTAAGTAGTGATGAGCGAGTGTACTCGTTGCTTGGGGCTTTCCAGAGCACGCTCTGGTGACCTCCGAGTATTTGTGACTGCTTGGAGATTTAGTTCTCATCACGGGCGCAGCTGGATGATTTACAGCTACTAGCCTGCTTGATTACATGTGGGGATTCCCTAGCAACCAGGTAACCCCCACATGTACTCAGGATGGGTAGTAACTGTAAATCATTCAGCTGAGGTGATGAAAACTAAATCTCCGAACACTAACAAATACTTGGAGACAGGGGTGGATTAAGGGTAGCCTGGGCCCCGGGCTGTTCAGACACTGTGGGCCCCCCGGTCATGTGACGGGGTCAAGCGACAGGGTCATGCGACGGGGTCATCATATACCTGAACCAGATTATTCCAGAAAAATGGTTGCTGTGTGAAACTATAACCTGTCAAACATCCATTGATCTAGTCAATTTACCCTTCAGTTAGGAAGAAAAAAAACAAAACAATACTATCACCATAAGTGCCCGTATTCACAGGAGATCTGTACTTAGTATGCAGTGTCTGTGTAGAGGTAATACAGTGATCATTGGTGACATTATACATATGACCTCTGTATATAGTATACAGTGTATAGTGTCAGTGTATAGGTAACACTGACTCACCAGTGACGTCTCTAGGTGAAATCCTTCATCTTTCATCCAGCACAGACCGCCATCACTTCATCTAGCCAGGACTCGTCTCTGCAGGAAATAACACAGTTATCTTGAGCTCCGCTTGCAGAACACATTACTTGATTTTTCCCAACTTCTACATTACACCACATGAAGAAAAAGAGGCAACATAGTGTCACTCTACACATTAACAGGACCGCCCCCCCATTTAAAGCAGTGTCCTCAAAAAATAAAATAAATACATCACTGCAGTAATAATATCCCTTAATTAGCCCCTATGGTAACAATAATATCCCCCATCCTGGCCCCGTGTATCTCATTCCTGGCTCCAACCATATGTTCTCCCATCCTGCCCTCATGAGTATCCATCCTGCCCCATATGATCTCCCCATCCTGCCCCATCAGTCTCCATTGTATCCATCCTGCCCCATGATCCTGCACAATCTGTCTCCAATCCTGCCCCATGTCTTTCATTCTGCCCCGTGTCTCCAATCCCGTATCTACATTCTACCCATGTCTCCAATCCTGCCCCATCTGTCTCCAGTCCTGCCCCCAGTGTGTCCAGCATCTCTGCCCCAGTGTCCAGCATCTCTGCCCCCAGTGCCAGCATCTCTGCCCCCAATGTATCCAGCATCCTGCCCCCAGTGTGTCCAGCATTCTGCCCCAGTGTGTCCAGTATATTGCCCCAGTGTGTCCAGCAATCTGCCCCAGTGTCTCCAGCATATTGCCCCCAGTGTGTCCAGCAATCTGACCCAGTGTCTCCAGCATATTGCCACAGTGTGTCCAGCAATCTGCCCCAGTGTCTCCAGCATATTGCCCCCAGTGTGTCCAGTATATTGCCCCCAGTGTTTCCAGCATTCTGCCCCAGTGTGTCAAGCATCCTGCCCCCAGTGTGTCCAGCATCCTGCCCCCAGTGTGTCCAGCATCCTGCCCCCAGTGTGTCCAGCATCCTGCCCCCAGTGTGTCCAGCATTCTGCCCCAGTGTGTCCAGCATATTGCCCCCAGTGTGTCCAGCAATTTGCCCCAGTGTCTCCAGCATATTACCCCCAGTGTGTCCAGCATATTGCCCCAGTTTGTCCAGCAATCTGCCCCAGTGTGTCCAGCATATTGCCCCCAGTGTGTCCAGCATATTGCCCCCAGTTTGTCCAGCATTCTGCCCCCAGTGTGTCCAGCAATATGCTCCAGTGTCTCCAGCATATTGCCCCCAGTGTCTCCAGCATATTGCCCCCAGTGTCTCCAGCATATTGCCCCCAGTGTCTCCAGCATATTGCCCCAGTGTCTCTAGCATATTGCCCCAGTGTGTCCAGCATTCTGCCACAGTGTGTCCAGCATATTGCCCCCAGTGTGTCCAGCATATTGCCTCCAGTGTGTCCAGCATTTTGCCCTCAGTGTGTCCAGCATCTCTGCCCCCAGTGTCCAGCATTCTGGCCCAGGCCCCCCGGATTGCCGTTTGCAATAAAAAAAAACAAAAAAACGAGCTCTCCTCACCTGTCCACGCTCATTCGGCAAAGCTCCCTCCAGCAGTGTGCACCCGCTGGCGACTGACAATGACATCAGACGCTGGTGACATGCGCGCTGCGGCTGACTTCAGCTGCCAGCCTCCAATTGGCTGGCGGCTGTTAACTATTGACGTACGGACGTGCGCCCACACGTCAATAGCGTTAAACTGCCGCATTGCTGGTAGGGGCCCGGTGAGCAAATGAGACGGGGCCCGATGCGGGCCCCCTCTGCCCACCGGGCCCATGCGCCAGTCAGGGCAGTAATGCCCTGATGGCGGCGGTCAATCTGAGTGGTTGCCCAAGACCCCCCCACGCCACTGGGTCCTGGGCTACCGCCCTGATTGACCTCATTATAATCCGCCACTGCTTGGAGATTACCCGAGCGAGCTCGGGAAAACCCGAGCAACGAGTACACTCGCTCATCACTATTAGTAAGTTTTGTATATTCCTACTGTAGGTGGCTCTCGACCTTACATAATCATGTGACTTTTTCTATGGTTTTGCGTGCTTTGGTGTTTTAAAGATGTTTGAATAAAAGCAAGGATTTATTCCTCTCCGTCGACTTTGGAGATAACTTATCTTCAACACTATACTGCTGACTTACACCTGTTGTTATGCTCACCTTCTGAAATGGACCCACTAAGCTCCAGGTCCAGGTGGGTACATGGCAGTATGGTACATAGAGAGCAAAAACGTGGCACACTCAGGAATCTTGGGAGCAGCAGGACGGATGAAATGAACGTCAGCTCAGGGATAGAAGCAGGTTAAGCACGGTATGCACAGAAGATGGACTACACCAAACCAGAGTCTGGAAACACAATCCTAAGACACAGATGTGTGTCCTAAAGGGTCTTAAAATGCCTAGGCAGATGATGTCACTGAGCCATGGCAGGCAACCTACAAAACCCAATGTGGAGCACAACAGAGGGCAGCGCACCGAGGTGAAGGGATCAGGGGCTTGGACAGGTGTGTAACTCCTGGCTTGGTGTCTCCTCTTGTGCATCCCACAAGAATTGAAGAAAAAAAAATGGTGTTGTCCCAGCTCCTTAAACAAATTTCTTTATTGAAGACACATTTAAAATTACAAAAGCGGCTCAATCCTCATACTGTGACGGTGTCCAAGCATACCAATAGTCCAGCTACGCGTTTCGAGCTGTGATAAAGATCGTGAGAGATCGAAACGCGTAGCTGGACTATTGGTATGCTTAACACACCGTCACAGTATGAGGATTGAGCCGCTTTTGTAATTTTAAATGTGTCTTCAATAAAGAAATTCGTTTAAGGAGCTGGGACAACACCATTTTTTTCTCTTCAGTGCTACTACACATCGGGTTCAGACGAAGTCCCGTGCACCTGCGGCTGGAGTGGTGAGCTGGCTAGGGCTTTCACGCCCAAACTTTTTTCTGTGATCCCACAAGAATACACAGTCTCTCAGTATTCTCAAAGTCTGTAAGGTGTTGAACTTACTCCATAGAGTGAGTAAGGGGCCGGTCAGATTTGTCTTTCATCCTATACACTATATAGCATATGCAGTTGGAAATCTTCCAGGGTATATATGTGGAACACATTTATTGGTCCCCATCTAGCCACTATATTCTGGTACAGTACACAATGGCATACCTTTTCTATGCCGTATAAAATAACTTTTGGTGGTGATGGCGAACTCAGTCGAGGGGTTCAAGAGAGGCCTGGATGTCTTCCTGGAGCAGAACAATATTGTATCATACAATTATTAGGTTCTGTAGAAGGACGTAGATCTGGGTATTTATTATGATGGAATATAGGCTGAACTGGATGGACAAATGTCTTTTTTTCGGCCTTACTAACTATGTTACTATGTTACTATGTTATTCCATACACGTGGTTGAACATATATTTTTTCAACCATGGGAGCTTATTAATGATACATGTTAGTATATGCCTAAATAGTGGGATACGTTCAGCAATCACCCCAATGACAATCTCTGTCAGACCGCTGCGTTAAGTGCACAAAACTTAAAGGGAACCTATGTGTCATGGTTTGCCCAGGAGTTCTTTGGCAGTACTTCTATGGTTAAAACTATGTGGCCTCTGTTTGGTTGAGGGAGGGCTATAACTACCCGCCCCTGTGCTGTGTTAGTTGTCAGTTATACATCCGTTCTCGGCTGGGCAACTGACCCCTGTATTTCTGTGTGCATTGCCTTTCTTTGTATGTTTGCCTGTGAATGACCCGGTCTGTTCCTCGTTTGCTAGCTGCCTGTTTACTCTGTACTGTCTGCTACACTTTTGGTTTTGACCTCGGCTACATCCCCGACTTCCCTCTTACTTGTCCTTCTGGTACTGCTCCGTCTTCTGAATTCCGACCCCGACTTGTCTCTGACCACTCAACTTGTCTGCTCCTTGGGGTTACCGCACTGTTCTCTGGCTTCTGACCTTGGCTAGTTTTGACACTCCTACAGGCTTGCCTGTACCACTATTGTCCCCTGGAGTCCGGGGCCTTGCTCCACCTCCAGCCACTCCCCCGTTGGTCACGTGCTGCAGGTCCTGTTCACCTGCAGCACACTCCCAACTGTGCTCACACGTCTCTGTAGGACTTCTCCCCGGGGTTCCCCAGCACATTCCTGGACATGTGCAGTCTCTGGCAGGGAGTCTGGTACAGTGTCCATCACATTACTTATCATGAAGGTTTTAGAACTCCATCTAATGGCATAACTGTACAGGAGCTTTCATGCTGATTAACACTAGGACTACTGGTATAGTCATTTTGACTACTTGCACTTCAGTAGTTCTAGTCGGGGTCACGAGTCCAGTAGTCCTAGTGTTAAATCCATACCTTGATTGTAGAAATACATTTTGCCGTTTCTGAGAAATCCATTGTTCACTTCATATGCAAATGCACCGCAAGTACTTTGGGGTGGGACATTGTACTTGCAGTTCCCTCCCTTCCTATTCCCCACCCGCCACCAGTCTCCTGTGTCTGATTGACAGGTCACTCTTGTTTCAATGACCTGCCTGCCCTGACCCTGACACAGGATGCTGATGATGGACAGGAAATATGTATGAAGGGGAGGGGAGATGCCAATGCAACGTCTCACCCCAAACCACCGCATTGGCTCATTTGCAAGCAAGTTCAATGCTGGAGTCTTCAGAAACTGCTAAATAGATTTCCACATACAAGCTATGCATTTAATCCAAATTAAAGCGCCTTTACATACATACCAAAGCATAAAAGCCTCATGATATGTTCCCTTTAAGGAAATATTAACAGATTTTCCCAGAATAATTGCTTTTGCACTGGACATTTTCAATATTACAGCTTTGATTTTTTATAGATCAGTGAATCCCAAAGCGAGACAGTAGAATCGATTTGCAGGACTCCAGTCAATCGGCCATGTCATTAGTCTATCGCCGAATCTCCTTCTGGTATTCCCAGCCCTTATTTTCATTAGACGCTACATCGTGTGTGCGACGCACCGCCATTGATGACATTGTGCAATTCCACCTATTCAAAAGACCCGCGAATATAGAGAGGTACGGAGATTCCCAGGCCTCTCGTCAAGCAGTCACATAGCAATGAACTGTTGATGCACCACGCATTTCAGGCTATTGTGATCAGACATAAACCTACTGAAGTCCATCAGTGCCGCACATTTGGGCTTATTACATGTTCCATCTCTAATTGTGAATATTTCCTTCGTCTGTGCTGCTAATTTATTATCAAACCAATCCGCACCGTACTGTGTAGACGTGAAGGTGGGTGGTATAAACCTGTGCTGTTCCATGTATATTCCTCAGTTTCCATGTATGTTGTTATATTTTACTCTGCTGCCACCCAATGGCCTTTTTCTGTATGGCAGCTTGTTTTTCATGTATTTCTTGTGGGCATGTCTTACATCCGGTTCAGGGGTCAAATCTTCTCTTCCTCTGGCAGCCATTTCCAGTTTACTTTCTGTTGTGAGAGGACGTGCTTTTGAACTGGGCTTAGGAAGGCATCAGTCTTTCGACCACTCTCTCATGCTGCTCACACTTGCAGACACATTTGGTGCTACATCTTACTGTACCCTGTCTACCCTGCATTTCTGGAGAAGTTCTGTAACATAGTAACATAGTAACATAGTTAGTAAGGCCGAAAAAAAGACATTTGTCCATCCAGTTCAGCCTATATTCCATCATAATAAATCCCCAGATCTACGTCCTTCTACAGAACCTAATAATTGTATGAGACAATATTGTTCTGCTCCAGGAAGACATCCAGGCCTCTCTTGAACCCCTCGACTGAGTTCGCCATCACCACCTCCTCAGGCAAGCAATTCCAGATTCTCACTGCCCTAACAGTAAAGAATCCTCTTCTATGTTGGTGGAAAAACCTTCTCTCCTCCAGACGCAAAGAATGCCCCCTTGTGCCCGTCACCTTCCTTGGTATAAACAGATCCTCAGCGAGATATTTGTATTGTCCCCTTATATACTTATACATGGTTATTAGATCGCCCCTCAGTTGTCTTTTTTCTAGACTAAATAATCCTAATTTCGCTAATCTATCTGGGTATTGTAGTTCTCCCATCCCCTTTATTAATTTTGTTGCCCTCCTTTGTACTCTCTCTAGTTCCATTATATCCTTCCTGAGCACCGGTGCCCAAAACTGGACACAGTACTCCATGTGCGGTCTAACTAGGGATTTGTACAGAGGCAGTATAATGCTCTCATCATGTGTATCCAGACCTCTTTTAATGCACCCCATGATCCTGTTTGCCTTGGCAGCTGCTGCCTGGCACTGGCTGCTCCAGGTAAGTTTATCATTAACTAGGATCCCCAAGTCCTTCTCCCTGTCAGATTTACCCAGTGGTTTCCCGTTCAGTGTGTAATGGTGATATTGATTCCCTCTTCCCATGTGTATAACCTTACATTTATCATTGTTAAACCTCATCTGCCACCTTTCAGCCCAAGTTTCCAACTTATCCAGATCCATCTGTAGCAGAATACTATCTTCTCTTGTATTAACTGCTTTACATAGTTTTGTATCATCTGCAAATATCGATATTTTACTGTGTAAACCTTCTACCAGATCATTAATGAATATGTTGAAGAGAACAGGTCCCAATACTGACCCCTGCGGTACCCCACTGGTCACAGCGACCCAGTTAGAGACTATACCATTTATAACCACCCTCTGCTTTCTATCACTAAGCCAGTTACTAACCCATTTACACACATTTTCCCCCAGACCAAGCATTCTCATTTTGTGTACCAACCTCTTGTGCGGCACGGTATCAAACGCTTTGGAAAAATCGAGATATACCACGTCCAATGACTCACCGTGGTCCAGTCTATAGCTTACCTCTTCATAAAAACTGATTAGATTGGTTTGACAGGAGCGATTTCTCATAAACCCATGCTGATATGGAGTTAAACAGTTATTCTCATTGAGATAATCCAGAATAACATCCCTCAGAAACCCTTCAAATATTTTACCAACAATAGAGGTTAGACTTACTGGCCTATAATTTCCAGGTTCACTTTTAGAGCCCTTTTTGAATATTGGCACCACATTTGCTATGCGCCAGTCCTGCGGAACAGACCCTGTCGCTATAGAGTCACTAAAAATAAGAAATAATGGTTTATCTATTACATTACTTAGTTCTCTTAGTACTCGTGGGTGTATGCCATCCGGACCCGGAGATTTATCTATTTTAATCTTATTTAGCCGGTTTCGCACCTCTTCTTGGGTTAGATTGGTGACCCTTAATATAGGGTTTTCATTGTTTCTTGGGATTTCACCTAGCATTTCATTTTCCACCGTGAATACCGTGGAGAAGAAGGTGTTTAATATGTTAGCTTTTTCCTCGTCATCTACAACCATTCTTTCCTCACTATTTTTTAAGGGGCCTACATTTTCAGTTTTTATTCTTTTACTATTGATATAGTTGAAGAACAGTTTGGGATTAGTTTTACTCTCCTTAGCAATGTGCTTCTCTGTTTCCTTTTTGGCAGCTTTAATTAGTTTTTTAGATAAAGTATTTTTCTCCCTATAGTTTTTTAGAGCTTCAATGGTGCCATCCTGCTTTAGTAGTGCAAATGCTTTCTTTTTACTGTTAATTGCCTGTCTTACTTCTTTGTTTAGCCACATTGGGTTTTTCCTATTTCTAGTCCTTTTATTCCCACAAGGTATAAACCGCTTACACTGCCTATTTAGGATGTTCTTAAACATTTCCCATTTATTATCTGTATTCTCATTTCTGAGGATATTGTCCCAGTCTACCAGATTAAGGGCATCTCTAAGCTGTTCAAACTTTGCCTTCCTAAAGTTCAATGTTTTTGTGACTCCCTGACAAGTCCCCCTAGTGAAAGACAGGTGAAACTGCACAATATTGTGGTCGCTATTTCCTAAATGCCCAACCACCTGCAGATTTGTTATTCTGTCAGGTCTATTAGATAGTATTAGGTCTAAAAGTGCTGCTCCTCTGGTTGGATTCTGCACCAATTGTGAAAGATAATTTTTCTTGGTTATTAGCAGAAACCTGTTGCCTTTATGGGTTTCACAGGTTTCTGTTTCCCAGTTAATATCCGGGTAGTTAAAGTCCCCCATAACCAGGACCTCATTATGGGTTGCAGCTTCATCTATCTGCTTTAGAAGTAGACTTTCCATGCTTTCTGTTATATTTGGGGGTTTGTAACAGACCCCAATGAGAATTTTGTTACCATTTTTCCCTCCATGAATTTCAACCCATATGGACTCGACATCCTCATTCCCTTTGCTAATATCCTCCCTTAAAGTGGACTTTAGACAAGACTTTACATAGAGACAAACCCCTCCTCCTCTCCGATTTTTACGATCCTTTCTAAACAGACTGTAACCCTGTAAGTTAACTGCCCAGTCATAGCTTTCATCTAACCATGTCTCGGTTATTCCCACTATGTCAAAGTTACCTGTAGATATTTCTGCTTCTAGTTCTTCCATCTTGTTTGTCAGGCTTCTGGCGTTTGCGAGCATGCAGTTTAGAGGATTTTGTTTTGTTCCAATCTCCTCACTGTGGATTGTTTTAGAAATGTTCTTACCTCCCTTCTGAGTATGTTTTCCTGGGTCGTCTTTGTTCGAGTCTAATGTTTTTCTTCCCGTCCCCTCTTCTTCTAGTTTAACGCCCTCCTGATGAGTGTAGCGAGTCTTCTGGCGAATGTGTGTTTCCCAGGTTTGTTGAGGTGTAGTCCGTCTCTGGCGAGGAGTCCATCATACCAGTAATTCACACCGTGGTCCAGGAATCCAAATCCTTGTTGTCTGCACCATCGTCTTAGCCAGTTGTTTGCATCAAGGATCCTGTTCCATCTCCTGGTGCCATGCCCGTCTACTGGAAGGATAGAAGAAAAAACTACCTGTGCATCCAGTTCCTTTACTTTCTTCCCCAACTCTTCAAAGTCCTTGCAGATTGTCGGTAGGTCCTTCCTTGCCGTGTCATTGGTGCCAACATGTATCAGAAGAAATGGGTGGACGTCCTTGGAGCTGAAGAGCTTTGGTATCCTATCGGTCACATCCTTGATCATCGCACCTGGAAGGCAGCATACTTCTCTTGCAGTTATGTCCGGTCTGCAGATGGCTGCTTCGGTGCCTCTCAGTAGTGAGTCTCCCACCACCACCACTCTTCGTTGCTTCTTGGCTGTACTTTTTACTGTCACTTGTTGCTGTGTGCCCTTTTCTTTTTTGCTTGCTGGTATTGCTTCATTCTTAGGTGTGCCATCTTCTTCCTCTACAAAGATTTGATATCGGTTCTTCAGTTGTGTGGTTGGTGATTTCTCCATGGTCTTCTTGCTTCTTTTGGTCACATGCTTCCACTCATCTGCTTTTGGAGGTTCTCTGACACTTTTTGCACCTTCTGTGACCAGTAGAGATGCTTCTGTTCTGTCTAGAAAGTCTTCATTCTCTTTGATGAGTTTCAAAGTTGAAAACCAGTTATACGCTGTATGTCCAGATCTACAAAATAAACAAGTCTGGATTACACAATCCCTGGAGTGCATCATCTCTCTGGACGCTGAGCAGCATTGGTCCTGTCTGCCTCACATCGAGGAAATACGAAGGTACGATTATCTCTCTCACAACTCTTATTAGTCTGCGACACCTTCATTCGCCTCATGTGGGGACAGAACAGTCGAAAGACTGCCTTGAAGCCCGGCCAGAATCACCCTTATATCACTATTCACGTGCCCGCTCTCTGCCCGCTCACATACTGCAGCCCTGCTCTGCTAAGAAATCTCCTGCAGCATCACCTCAGACTGCATTGTACATAAAGACTCTCTGTGTATTATACCGCACTGCTGCAGATCGTCGGACCGCAGAACCCCACAATTCTCCAACAACACCTTGGGAATCTTATCAGGGGGTCGCAACTAAGCTGCACCGCAATTTCCAGCCCCCAATTTAAAGGTTCAGTTTCTTAAAGGGACAGCGCACCTTAAATCAAAATGGCCGAAAAGGACCTTCCACAGTTCCCCAATGCTGAAACAGAGCAAATACAACCTGATACTGTCCATTATGAAGACCAGGAAGCAGAGCCCGCTTCCACAGCAGACCCAGATGCACGACCAGTACGTTCCATCAAGCCAACATTAAAGGTCCTCGAGAATTACTGTTCCACAAGGGATGAGTTCAATGACAACTTGGACGACCTATGGGAACGAGTCGCCTCCCTTATGTCAAGCGTCCAACGCCATAAAAATGATGCAGCGGGTTTACAGGACACTATAAGACAGCTAGACGTGGCCCACGGCAGATACAAGAGACTGTCCACAAAGTATGCTGCCTTCCTAAAAGAATCTAAAATCGACGAAGCCCTATCAGAGTTAAGCAAGGCAGATTCCACAGACAGAGAAAGGGACGCCGCCGTGCAAGACACCAAAGATAAAGCGGAGCTTCGTATCACCCATCTGCAAGAAACTAGATCGCACAGGTCAGCCTCGTCTAAACACTCTGCTCGGTCGTACAAATCATCCTGCTCAAGAACTTCAGCCCTCAGCGACAGAATCCTAGAGGCCCGTTTAAATGCAGAGCGGTCCAAACTAAGACGTTCATACACCGAAAAGAAAGCAGAAGCAGAGGCTCGAGCAAAGATTCTTCAAACAGAAGCAGAAGCGAAGAGAGCAGAAGCAGAGGCTCGAGCAAAGATTCTTCAAACAGAAGCGAAGAGAGCAGAAGCAGAGGCTCAAGCAAGGATTCTTCAAACAGAAATGGAGGAAGAAATTGCATTAGCCGAAGTAAAAATACTCGAGCAAGCATTGAAGCAAAACCTCGACCCAATTTGCCTGCCACCACAGGAAGAAGACGACCCAGCTGTTCGTACCAGAGACTACGTGCAGAAACAGATACCTGCAGCGCACACCTTCTCCAGTGACTTTCAACCCAACATTGCGGAAACGTCCAAGTCAGCCCAACCTATGGTGCCAGTATCGCCCACAGCCCCTACAGAGACCCAAGACCAACGCCGTGATGTACCCCCTCAGGAGCAATCATCATCGCAAGACGACCACAAGGCACACTCCAGCCCGCCTCCACAGTTCAAGCAGCAGTCATCGGAATCTCTAGAGGTTAAACCACAGCTCAACCCTGCAGCGACATCATTCTACCCGGGAACAATTCACCCTTCCACGCCACACAGCTTATACGCCCCAGGGGCACCACAAGCTAATATGGTAACAAGGAGTGAAGGATCAGACATGTCCGAGTTTGCCAGGTTCATGGTGAGCAGGGAGCTAATCAGCACTAGCCTCTCAAAATTCGACGACCGTGCAGAGAACTACAGAGCCTGGAAAGCAACCTTCAAGGCCGCCATTGCTGATCTCAACCTATCCGCGGAGCAGGAGCTCGACCTCATGGTAAAATGGTTGGGTCCTGAATCCACAAACCGTATCAAGAGTCTTAGGACCGTCTATGTGGGGCAAGCTGAAGCAGGTCTCGCTGCGGCCTGGCAGAGACTTGAAAGAACCTACGGCAGCGCTGAATCCATAGAAAAGTCCCTATTCAAGAGACTGCAGAACGTTCCAAGGATCAACCTTAAGGAAGCCCACAAGCTTCTGGATTTAAGTGACCTGCTTATGGAGCTGGAACTTGCTAAAAGAGACCCTCGTCTGTCTGGACTGTGCTACCTGGACACTGCCCACGGGGTGAACCCGATCATCTCAAAGCTGCCACACAGTCTGCAAGAGAAGTGGGCAGTGTGCGTCTCCAGGTATAAAAGGTCACATGACGTCACCTTTCCTCCGTTCATTCAGTTCTGCAAGTTCATTGACGAACAAGCCCAAATGAGGAACGACCCTAGCCTCGACTTCCTGGAGTCTAACAATGCAGCTCCAGCAACACCTTCATCAAGGTATGAAAGCGTCGCACATAGACGCAAGGACTCAAGGAACAGTGTAAGCGTCAGAAAGACTAACCTGCCATCACCTGCAGTACCTGCCGACAAGCAGTACACTATTCCGTCGAGGGATAAGTCTTTCAATCGTGAGTGTCCCATTCACAAAAAACCCCACTCACTGAACAAATGTAGAGATTTCTGGTCCAAAACCATGCAGGAGCGCAAGAAAATCCTCAACGAACTTGGGGTATGTTTCAAGTGCTGTGCTTCATCAGAACACATGGCCAAGGACTGTAAATCTGCCATTAAGTGTGAAGAGTGTCATAGCGACAGACACCCATCAGCCTTGCACCCAGGCTCAGCCACCAGCGATCCAGCAGTCGCAGTTACCTCTGGTCCCGCTACAAACCATGGCGGGGAGCCACAGAATCACGCCAAGTCCACCACAGCTGTGTCCTGCTCATGCTCAGAGGTATGTGGGGAGAATTAAAGTGCTAAATGCTGTGCCAGGATATGCCTAATCAGAGTCTATCCAGAAGGGCAACCAGAGAAGGCTGTAAAAATGTATGCCATCATTGACGATCAGAGCAATCGATCCCTAGCTGGACCTAAGTTCTTTGAAGCCTTTAGAATCAAGGGACCAGCAATGCCCTACACTCTGAATACTTGCTCGGGGCGCATAGAGACTAGCGGCAGAAGAGCACAAGGTTTCATCGCTTCTCCTGTCAATGAAGACGTAGAAATACCCCTACCTACGCTAATTGAATGCGATCAAATACCAGACCAAAGGGATGAGATCCCTACCCCGGAAGCTGCTTTCCACCAATCACACTTAAGGCACCTAGCCAGCGTTATCCCACCTTTGGACACAGATGCTGAAATCCTACTTCTGCTCGGCAGAGACAATTTGAGGATACATAAGGTCCGCCAACAGTGTAATGGTCCTGACTACGCCCCCTACGCCCAGAGACTTGACTTGGGGTGGGTAGTCATAGGAAATGTATGCTTGGACCAAACAGGAGTCCATTCCTTTAAGACGTACGTACGCCGAGACGGGCGCACTACCTTCTGCAAACCATGTCCTCATCACTATGAGGTGAAGGAAAAGCTTCCAGATTCTGTACAGCTGCCTGATGTTATCCCTTCTCCCTATGCAGACGACTTGGGAAAATTGGTGTTTCATACCACTAAGGATGACAACAAAGTAGCCCCATCTATGGAAGACAAGGAATTTGTCAGGATAATGGACAATGAGTTCCTTAAGGACGAAACCAATCACTGGGTTTTCCCCTTACCCTTCCGAGCTACCAGGGTAAGGCTCCCGAACAATCGTGAACAAGCCTTGTCCAGATTTAACTCTCTCCAGCGCACGCTAAGCAATAAACCGGAGATGAAAGAACACATTGTCACCTTTATGGGCAAAATATTCCATAACAACCATGCGGAGCCAGCGTCTCCCTTAAAGGAAAATGAGGAGTGCTGGTACCTACCCTCATTTGGAGTATATCACCCGAAGAAACCTAAACAAATTAGAGTTGTCTTTGATTCAAGCGCCAAACATCAAGGCGTATCTCTCAATGATGTCCTCCTCACAGGTCCTAATCTGACAAACAACTTAGTAGGAGTGTTGATGAGGTTCAGGAAAGAGCCCATTGCCATCACCGCCGACATTGAACAGATGTTCCACTGTTTCATAGTCCGAGAGGACCACAGGAATTTCCTCAGGTTCCTGTGGTACAAGGACAATGACCCCAGCAAAGAGATGGTGGAGTATCGCATGCGGGTGCACGTATTCGGGAACAGCCCTTCACCCGCTGTGGCAACATATGGCCTGCGGAGAACCGCACAAGAAGGAGAGTCTGAGTATGGAACAGACGCCAGAGACTTTGTAGAGAAAGACTTCTACGTAGATGATGGACTAAAATCTCTACCTACAGAAGAAGCTGCAATCGACCTACTCAAAAGGACCCAACATATGCTGTACCGAGCTAAGCTTAGACTGCACAAAATTGCCTCAAACAGCCCAGCTGTCATGAGAGCCTTTGAGTCAAGCGACCACGCACCTGGATTCAAGGACATAGACCTGGGACCAGACCGTCCGCCTGTGCAGAGAAGCTTAGGCCTGAGGTGGAACCTGTCAGCCGACACCTTCGGATTCCAAATCAACTGTGCAGACAAACCATTCACTAAACGTGGTGTCCTGTCAGTGGTAAATAGCCTGTATGACCCACTGGGATTCGTAGCACCAATTACCATACAAGGTAAATCCCTTCTGAGACAGCTGTCCGAAACTGTCAAGGACTGGGATACCCCTCTACCTCCTGATAAGGAACCAAAATGGGAAACCTGGAAGCAGTCTTTGTGTGCCTTGGATAAAATCCATATAACGAGATGCTACGCTGGAATCTCACTTGCTGCTAGCACCAGGACGGAACTCCATGTGTTCTCGGATGCATCCACGGAGGCCATTGCAGCTGTTGTCTACCTGAAGGTAACGGGATCTGACAATCAAGATCATGTTGGGTTCGTTTTTGGCAAAGCTAAGTTGGCTCCCAAGCCTGACCACACTATTCCCAGGCTGGAACTCTGTGGGGCTGTGCTTGCAGTAGAACTCGCAGACTTTATTCAGCATGAGCTGGACACTCACATAGATGACGTACAATACTACAGTGACAGTAAAGTTGTCTTAGGTTACATCTACAACCAAACAAGGCGCTTCTACGTGTACGTCAGTAACCGCATTGAGAGAATAAGAAGGTCTTCCAAACCTGAACAGTGGCACTATATCCCATCTGAACTTAATCCAGCCGACCATGCCACTAGACCTATGTCTATAAATTCCTTTGCTAACTCTTCTTGGCTTTCAGGTCCAAAGTTTCTGCTGGAACAGAAGGGAAGTGAATGTGTTCAGGAATTCTTCAGCATCCAGGATCCGGACGATGATCCAGAAGTCCGCTCCGAGGTCAGTGCTCTGGCCACGAATGCAAAACCAACCTCCACCCTCAGTTGTCAGCGCTTCGAACGCTTCTCCAATTGGATGAAACTCATTAAGACTATTGCAAGGTTAGTCCACATTGCGAGATCTTATCACAAGCCACATGGAGACAAAGACTGTCATGGTTGGCACGTCTGCCAAAAAATACTCACTATCGAGGACATTCCGGTAGGATAAACTATGAACAGAACACTGCACTACTATTTGTCCATTGGATTACAGTGGGTCAGAGATAGTTTGGCCTAGTGCGGCTTCTCTGATCCGAAGATGGGTTTTCCATTGGATTATCTCAGGAACTGACTTAATGTCTTGTTTAAAGTTATTATTGCATTACATGCATGTTTGGTTTCACTTTCTAGGTTGTTGGACTTTTTAAGGACATTGATATAGTGAAATCCCTTACGGAATTTCAGACGGGGAGTGTGCTGTTCCATGTATATTCCTCAGTTTCCATGTATGTTGTTATATTTTACTCTGCTGCCACCCAATGGCCTTTTTCTGTATGGCAGCTTGTTTTTCATGTATTTCTTGTGGGCATGTCTTACATCCGGTTCAGGGGTCAAATCTTCTCTTCCTCTGGCAGCCATTTCCAGTTTACTTTGTTGTGAGAGGACGTGCTTTTGAACTGGGCTTAGGAAGGCATCAGTCTTTCGACCACTCTCTCATGCTGCTCACACTTGCAGACACACTTGGTGCTACATCTTACTGTACCCTGTCTACCCTGCATTTCTGGAGAAGTTCTGTATTACCAGTTATACGCTGTATGTCCAGATCTACAAAATAAACAAGTCTGGATTACACAATCCCTGGAGTGCATCATCTCTCTGGACGCTGAGCAGCATTGGTCCTGTCTGCCTCATATCGAGGAAATACGAAGGTACGATTATCTCTCTCACAACTCTTATTAGTCTGCGACACCTTCATTCGCCTCATGTGGGGACAGAACAAAACCAGGGATATTATTGTGCATAAAAGGTGGATGTACTACTGTCAATTTGGTCTAATAAAATAGTAAGATGTAGCAATGTTGTTTTCCTATTCATGTCAATGAGCTACCATTATACTTAATTATACTATTAATGCTGTGGTTCACAGAAGAAAAGCATTTTGAAACATTTGAGATATTGGGTAAAAATTGTGTTTCTTCGATAAGTTGATTCATTTCTGCAAGTAGTAAATTGTGATGAACATCAGCCAATCAGAAAAAATGTAATGCATGATGTAGAGTATGGGCTTGTGCACATGTTGCAGATTTGGCGCGTTTTTGATGCGTTTTTGCCATGCAGATGTTCTAGAAAACCCTAAAGCAATCCTGATGCCAGCAAAATGTATGAGAAACCTGAAGTATCATACACATGTTGCATATTTTTGACTTTCAGTTTTGATGCAAAAAATAATCTGCAGCATGTGAATTCTCTGTGCGTTTTTGCCCTGCGTTTTTCACCATTGACTTCACTCAAATCAGTCAAAAACGCAGGGCAAAAATGCATTAAAAAATGCACGTTTTTACAGCTGTGTTTTTCTTGCCAAGGGATGCAGAAATGGTGTAACAATTTTACTCAATGTGTTTCCTTACTCTGTAATTTTCAGAATGAAGGGTGTCTGTACATAATAACCTTCCACCACTATATACTGTAGGTGTGTGTGACGAGTGCTGGGTCTTTTATACCAAGGCTCGAGGCTGGCATAGAGAAAAAAAGCTTATCATGGAACAGAGCTACACAGAATGAGACGCGCCTTTGTAGGCCCGTGGACTGTCTTACCCTGTTCCTGCCCCAGAAGACAACAGACGCATCATGGGAATACTAATGTGCAGTTTTACATGTAAAAGTAATGTGTGTCTCATGTAATGTATTATGGTGATGTACAGCATGTGAAGTGTTAATGCATAATGTGAGTATAGCATAGGATAAGCTTAGGATAGCAGGCTATTCTCTCTCTGTTGCCTGTTAAGTGTAAGCTCTTATGGTCATTGAGGTCTTCTTTCTCTTTCTATCTCCTGTAGAGTGTAAGCTCTTATGATCAGCAGGGTCCTCACTCTCCTGTAGAGGGTAAGCTGTTGTGGTCAGTGGGGTCCTCTCTCTCCTGTAGAGTGTAAGCTCTTATGGTCAGTGGGGTCCTCACTCTCCTGTAGAGTGTAAGCTCTTATGGTCAGTGGGGTCCTCTCCTGTAGAGTGTAAGCTCTTATGGTCAGTGGGGTCCTCTCTCTCCTGTAGTGTGTAAGCTTTTATGGTCAGCGGGGTCCTCTTTCTCTCATGTAGAGTGTAAGCTCTTATGGTCAGTGGGGTCTTCTTTCTCTTTCTTTCTCCTGTAGTGTGTAAGCTCTTATTGGTCAGTGGAGTTCTCTCTCTCTCCTGTAGAGTGTAAGCTCTTATGGTCAGTGGGGTCCTCTCCCTCCTGTAGTGTGCAAGCTTTTATGGTCAGCGGGGTCCTCTCTCTCTCCTGTAGAGTGTAAGCTCTTATGGTCAGTGGAGTCCTCTCTCTCTCCTGTGGAGTGTAAGCTCTTATGGTCAGTGGGGTCTTCTTTCTCTTTCTATCTCCTGTAGAGTGTAAGCTCTTATTGGTCAGTGGAGTTCTCTCTCTCTCTCCTGTAGAGTGTAAGCTTTTATGGTCAGCGGAGTCCTCTCTCTCTCCTGTAGAGTGTAAGCTCTTATGGTCAGTGGGGTCCTCTCTCTCCTGTAGAGTGTAAGTTCTTATGATCAGCAGGGTCCTCTCTCTCTCTCTTGTAGAGTGTAAGCTGTTATGGTCAGTGGGGTCTTCTTTCTCTTTCTATCTCCTGTAGAGTGTAAGCTCTTATTGGTCAGTGGAGTTCTCTCTCTCTCTCCTGTAGAGTGTAAGCTCTTATAGTCAGTGGGGTCCTCTCTCTCCTGTAGAGTTTAAGCTCTTATGGTCAGTGGGGTCCTCTCTCTCCTGTAGTGTGTAAGCTTTTATGGTCAGCGGGGTCCTCTCTCTCTCCTGTAGAGTGTAAGCTCTTATGGTCAGTGGAGTCCTCTCTCTCTCCTGTGGTGTGTAAGCTCTTATGGTCAGTGGGGTCTTCTTTCTCTTTCTATCTCCTGTAGAGTGTAAGCTCTTATTGGTCAGTGGAGTTCTCTCTCTCTCTCTCCTGTAGAGTGTAAGCTCTTATGGTCAGTGGAGTCCTCTCTCTCTCCTGTAGAGTGTAAGCTCTTATGGTCAGTGGGGTCCTCTCTCTCCTGTAGAGTGTAAGTTCTTATGATCAGCAGGGTCCTCTCTCTCTCCTGTAGAGTGTAAGCTCTTATTGGTCAGTGGAGTTCTCTCTCTCTCTCTCCTGTAGAGTGTAAGCTCTTATGGTCAGTGGTGTCCTCTCTCTCCTGTAGAGTGTAAGCTCTTATGGTCAGTGGTGTCCTCTCTCTCCTGTAGAGTGTAAGCTCTTATGGTCAGTGGAGTCCTCTCTCTCTCTCCTGTAGAGTGTAAGCTCTTATGGTCAGTGGGGTCCTCTCTCTCTTGTTGAGTGTAAGCTCTTATAGTCAGTGGGGTCCTCTCTCTCTCCTGTAGATTGTAAGCTCTTATGATCAGCAGGGTGCTCTCTCGCCTGTAGAGTGTAAGTTCTTATCGTTGCCGTGTCTAGGGGGGGAGCCGAGGCATGTGCCCCGGGCACAGCTGGCAGGGGGGCGCAGTCGGGCCTCCTAATGTGGCGGTCCGCAGTGTTTCCCCTGGCAGCTGCATTCTGCCGCCCCCCGGACTGGGAGTCCGCTGTTCTCTGTGCCGACTGTCAAGCTGACAGCCGGCACAGAGAAGCTGCAGTGCGCCGGCTCCCAGTATTCAATTATACTCGTATCTTACAGACCCTGTAGAATGTAAGCCCGCAAGGGCAGGGTCCTCGCCCCTCTGTATCAGTCCGTCATTGTTAGTTTGTTTACTGTAAGTGATATCTGTAATTTGTATGTACCCCTTCTCATGTACAGCACCATGGAATCAATGGTGCTATATAAATAAATAATAATAATAATAACAATCTGACTTCAGTAACTAGAACGGAGGTGATTTCGGGAGGTAATGATGTCACCGGAAGGGGCGGGGCCTCCTTCAGTCCAGTGAAGACACGATAGCAGGAAGCTGCTAAGGCTGCTGGAGAAAATAAGTGGGAAATGAGGGGTTTCACCTGCACCATGGAGCCGTGTGAGGAGAGGACTGAGGGTCTGCAGCATGAAGCCGTGTGAGGAGATTACCGAGGTGTGTGGGGAATGGGGGATGATGATGAGGGGCTGTGTAGTGGATGATGAGAGGCTGTTTGGGGAATGGTTGATGATGAGGCGCTGTGTAGTGGATGATAAGAGGCTGTGTGGTGTATGGGGGGATGATGAGGGCTGTGTGGGGAGAAGGGGGGATGATGAGGGGCTGTGTGGGAGAAGGGATGATGATGAGGGGCTTTGGGGGAGAAGGGCGGTGATGAGGGGCTGTATGGGGGTGATGGGGGGCTGTGTGGGGAATGGGGGGATGAGAGGCTGTGTGGGTGATGATGAGGGCCTGTGTAGGGAATGGGGGGATGATGAGGGGCTCTGTGGAGAAGCGGGGTGATGAGGGTCTGTATGGGGGATGATGAGGGCCTGTGGGGAATGGGGGATGATGAGGGGCTGTGGGGAATGGGGGGGGCTGTATGGGGAATGGGGGATGATGGGGGCCTGTGTGGGGAATGGAGGAGTGATGAGGGGCTATGTGGGGAATGGGGGGATGATGAGGGGCTGTGTGGGGGTGATGAGGGGGAGATGGGGTGATGAGGGGCTGTGTGGGGAATGGGGGGATTTATTGTGTGGGGAGAATTGGAGTATAGATGGGGTGATTTAATGTGTGGGAGATTTGAGGACACAAAATGAAGAGCAAAGGAGGAGATGGGGGCATATATGAGGAAACAGTACAGGGGAACAGTACAAATGAATTCTTGCCCCGGGTGTCAGAAACCCTAGATACACCTCTGGATCTTATGGTCAGTGGGGTCCTCTCTCGCCTGTACAGTGTAAGCTCTTATGGTCAGCGAGGTCCTCTCTCTCTCTCATGTAGAGTGTAAGCTCTTATGGTCAGTGGTGTCCTCTCTCCTGTAGAGTGTAAGCTCTTATGGTCAGTGGGGTCCTCTCTCACCTGTAGAGTGTAAGCTCTTATGGTCAGTGGTGTCCTCCCTCTTCTGTAGAGTGTAAGCTTTTATGGTAAGTGGGGTCCTCTCTCTCATGTAGAGTGTAAGCTCTTATGATCAGTGGGGTCCTCTCTCGCCTGTACAGTGTAAGCTCTTATGGCCAGCGAGGTCCTCTCTCTCTCATGTAGAGTGTAAGCTCTTATGGTCAGTGGTGTCTTCTCTCTCCTGAAGAGTGTAAGCTCTTATGGTCAGTGGGGTCCTCTCTCTTCTGTAGAGTGCAAGCTCTTATGGTTAGTGGGGTCCTCTCTCTCCTGTAGAGTGTAAGCTCTTATGGTCAGTAGTGTCCTCTCCCTCCTGTAGAGTGTAAGCTCTTATGGTCAGTGGTGTCCTCTGTCTCCTGTAGAGTGTAAGCTCTTATGGTCAGTGGGGTCTTCTCTCGCCTGTAGAGTGTAAGCTCTTATGGTCAGCAGGGTCCTCTCTCATGTAGAGTGTAAGATCTTATGGTCAGTGGGGTACTCTCTCTCCTGTAGAGTGTAAGCTCTTATGGTCAGTGGGGTCCTCTCTCTTCTGTAGAGTGCAAGATCTTATGGTCAGTGGGATCCTCTCTCTCTCCTGTGGAGTGCAAGCTCTTGTGATCAGTGGTCTTCTCTCTCCTGTAGTGTGTAAGCTCTTATTGGTCAGTGTAGTTCTCTCTCTCTCTCCTGTAGAGTGTAAGCTCTTATGGTCAGTGGTGTCCTCTCTCCTGTAGAGTGTAAGCTCTTATGGTCAGTGGGGTCCTCTCTCACCTGTAGAGTGTAAGCTCTTATGGTCAGTGGTGTCCTCCCTCTTCTGTAGAGTGTAAGCTTTTATGGTAAGTGGGGTCCTCTCTCTCATGTAGAGTGTAAGCTCTTATGATCAGTGGGGTCCTCTCTCGCCTGTACAGTGTAAGCTCTTATGGCCAGCGAGGTCCTCTCTCTCTCATGTAGAGTGTAAGCTCTTATGGTCAGTGGTGTCTTCTCTCTCCTGTAGAGTGTAAGCTCTTATGGTCAGTGGGGTCCTCTCTCTTCTGTAGAGTGCAAGCTCTTATGGTCAGTGGGGTCCTCTCTCTCCTGTAGAGTGTAAGCTCTTATGGTCAGTAGTGTCCTCTCCCTCCTGTAGAGTGTAAGCTCTTATGGTCAGTGGTGTCCTCTGTCTCCTGTAGAGTGTAAGCTCTTATGGTCAGTGGGGTCTTCTCTCGCCTGTAGAGGTCAGCAGGGTCCTCTCTCATGTAGAGTGTAAGATCTTATGGTCAGTGGGGTACTCTCTCTCCTGTAGAGTGTAAGCTCTTATGGTCAGTGGGGTCCTCTCTCTTCTGTAGAGTGCAAGCTCTTATGGTCAGTGGGATCCTCTCTCTCTCCTGTAGAGTGCAAGCTCTTGTGATCAGTGGTCTTCTCTCTCCTGTAGTGTGTAAGCTCTTGTGATCAGAGAGGTCCTCTCTCTTCTGTAGAGTGTAAGCTCTTATGGTCAGCGGGATCCTCTTTCCTATAGAGTGTAAGCTGTTATGATCAGTGGGGTCTTCCCCATGTCGAGTTTCCAGTAGTGTTGAGCATTCCGATACCGCAAGTATCGGGTATCGGCCGATACTTGCGGTATCGGAATTCCGATACCGAGATCCGATACTTTTGTGGTATCGGGTATCGGTATCGGATCCATAGTGAGGTGTAAAATAAAGAATTAAAATAAAAAATATTGATATATTCACCTCTCCGGCGGCCCCTGGACATCACGCGGCTAACCGGCAGGCTTCTTTGTTTAAAATGCGCGCGTTTAGGACCTGAGGAATGACGTCCGGCTTCTGATTGGTCGCGTGCCGCCCATGTGACCGCGACGCAACCAATCAGAAGCCGCGACGTCATTCCTCAGGCCCTAAATTCCTAGAATGAGCGCGTTTAGGACCTGAGGAATGACGTCCGGCTTCTGATTGGTCGCGTGCCGCCCATGTGACCGCGACGCGACCAATCAGAAGCCGCGACGTCATTCCTCAGGTCCTAAACTCCTCATTCTAGGAATTTAGGACCTGAGGAATGACGTCGCGGCTTCTGATTGGTCGCGTCGCGGTCACATGGGCGGCACGCGACCAATCAGAAGCCGCGACGTCATTCCTCAGGTCCTAAACGCGCGCATTTTAAACAAAGAAGCCTGCCGGTTAGCCGCGTGATGTCCAGGGGCCGCCGGAGAGGTGAATATATCAATATTTTTTATTTTAATTCTTTATTTTACACATTAATATGGATCCCAGGGCCTGAAGGAGAGTTTCCTCTCCTTCAGACCCTGGGAACCATCAGAATACCTTCCGATACTTGGTGTCCCATTGACTTGTATTGGTATCGGATATCGGTATCGGCGATATCCGATACTTTTCGGGTATCGGCCGATACTATCCGATACCGATACTTTCAAGTATCGGACGGTATCGCTCAACACTAGTTTCCAGCATTGAAATGAATGCAAATTAATTCCAAGCGAATTTCATTTTGGGGGGCAATTCAGCAAAGTTGATTTTCAACAGATCTGCTCTTCTCTAGTTCTTATTTCTACGATGGGCTGTAGTGATGATAAACTTCAGATTACATCACAGAAGACGGCATTGTTACTATGCTCGCATTGCTGCTTTATATGTTCAGTTATCTGTTCCTGATGCACTTAAAGTATTTGCGGTTTGTCACAGGTGTTTTATGCAAATGGCTTCCCCACAGGCATCAGATGTAATATGCGATCACTGTCAAGTGTTTGTATTCATTGTCCATATTGCATTAGCCCCAGTGTGAGACCGAGCATCTGTTCTATGCCTGGTGTTTCTTTTACATTTTTTAGATTGCATAATTTAGGCTTGGAAGCATCTGCATCGGTGGCACAGCACATGGCAAAGGTGATAGCAGCTTGGCTTCTCTGTCGGAATGTGCCCTCAGCTTATACATTGTTGAATGCTCACATTTGATTTTGTTTGACATTTGCACTGATGTAGAAAAGAAATGCTAGAATGGATCCTTAATATCAACCTTTTCCAAAACATTTCTATGGGCTAACAGCGTCACATCAGAAGCATACGTAGAGGGGAAGGAGTCGGACTGCATCCCAATACTGGTGAATGTCCGAGGCTACATGTGGGTCTCTTTCCTTTATCTGTACTTTGGTCGACTGAGAGGTAAAATGTAGCTCGTCCAGACAATTGCCACCTCTATTCAGTAATGCAGAAATTAGCCATTTCCACCATTATACTCAATCGGTAAATATAAGCATGGAAGCAGCAACTACACTGTGAGCAGAATTATTACACAAGTGAGTGTTGTGACCAGATCATCATTTTTGTGCAGATTTTCCAACTCCAATCTGTATAAGCTTGAATGCTTATTGGATGAAGCAGATCAGGTGATGTGTATTTGTGTAATGGAGGATGAGGCCTACAGATACAGGATACAACACCCTTCATCAAGGTGTGCAGAATAGTCGGGCAGCTTGTTTTCCTCAGGCAAAATGGGCCAAAAAAGAGATTTCACTGACTCTGAAAAGCCAAAAATTCTTACAAATCTTACAGAACATCTAACGTTTTGTTGCAAATTGTCAACAGGTTCACAAAAAAAATGCGTTGAGCAAAAAATATGCACATTATCTGCCAAAGATCTGTGAAGAATTAAACGTGAAACAACAAGACACCCGTTATCCTCCAGTGCTGTCATATTCCAGAGCTGCAGCCTCCTTAGAAGCCCAGAAGTACAGGGTGTTCAGTGCTTAGAGACATGGCCGAGGTAAGGGAGGCTGAAACCGACCACCACTGAGCAAGTCACAGAAGGACAAGGTGTTCAGTGCTCAGAGATATGGCCGAGGTAAGGGAGGCTGAAACTGACCACCACTGAACAAGACACAGAAGTACAAGGTGTTCAGTGCTCAGAGACATGGCCGAGGTATGGGAGGCTGAAACTGATCACCACTGAACAAGACACAGAAGTACAAGGTGTTTAGTGCTCAGAAACATGGCCGAGGTAAGGAAGGCTGAAACAGACCACCACTGTGCAAGTCACAGAAGGACAAGGTGTTCAGTGCTCAGAGACATGGCCAAGGTAAGGAAGGCTGAAACCGACCACCACTGAGCAAGTCACAGAAGGACAAGGTGTTCAGTGCTCGGAGACATGGCCGAGGTAAGGAAGGCTGAAACCGATCACCACTGAGCAAGACACAGAAGAACAAGGTGTTCAGTGCTCAGAAACATGGGAGGTAAGGAGGCTGAGACCGACCACCACTGAGCAAGACACAGAAGTACAAGGTGTTTAGTGCTCAGAAACATGGCCGAGGTAAGGAAGGCTGAAACAGACCACCACTGACTAAGACACAGAAGAACAAGGTGTTCAGTGCACAGAGACGTTGCCGAGGTAAGGAAGACTGAAACAGACCATACTGAGCAAGAAGCAGAAGTACAAGGTGTTCAGTGGTGAGAGACATGGCCGAGGTAAGGAAGGCTGAAACCGACCACCACTGAGCAAGTCACAGAAGGTGAAATGTTAAGATTGAGCCAAGAAATATCTGAAAACAGATTTTTTAAAGGTTTTATCGACTGATGAGATGAGAGTGACTCTTGACATACCAGGTGGATGGGCCCGTGGCTGGATCGGTAACCATCACAGATCTCCACTTTCACTCGGAAACCAGCAAGTTGGAGGTGGGGTACTGCTATAGGCTGGTATTTATTACAGATGAGCTTGTTGGACCTTTTCAGATTGAAAATGGGCTCAAATTCCACTCACAAACCGTTTACTACCAGTTTTAGAGGACACTTTCTTCAAGCAGTAGTATGTGAAAAAGGCCTTGTAGATGAAAGAATAAGGACATGGCTCTTTCCTCCTCTGACCTAAGCCTTATTGAGAACTTGTAGGCTGTTCGTAAATGGGAGATTTATGGTGAAGCTAAACAGTTTCTGGAAGGCTGTGGTTGGAGCAGTCCAAAAAGTTAATTATCAACCGACTGAGAAACTGACTTGAAGAAGCGAACGCGAAAAGCGTGTCAGTGGCAGCGTGGCACATGTCCTGTCTGAACGGAGCATGGGTAAGCATTTAGGATATGGGGTAGCATAGGTTCTATGGATTATATGCGAACTAGGATGATGACTTGTTAAAAATATATACTTCCATCCCACCTACTCCCGTTATTGATTGACAAGCACTTAGCACTTTAATTATGCTTATGCTCGTTGTAGCCAGGACACTTCAGCCACTATCTACCTCATCCTGTTGCTTTTTGTGTCTCTTCTACTATTTTTTGTACATTGTGTTGACTTTTTGAATTAATGTCTCTGTACTAATTATGTATTTAATTAAATGTATACCTTTTTTATGTATTTTTGGACTTAGTACTCCCATTTATTTTGTTTATTGGCTGTATTTAGGAGTGTCCTATCTCTTGTGCTGCCTCAGACCTATCCACTTGGTGATTGGTCTGTTTGGCAATTTTCTACAAATGGTTCCTTGTGTGGTCTTTATTTATCACTGGGCCCCATGCAGCAGTAAGGGCAGTGATGCCTTGATGGTGGCCCTGGCTGCCAGCATCACTTCATTTACTAGTGGTTTAGTTATAAGTGTCTAGATTATTGATGTTGTGCCAAAGTGCAGAATATCCAGGTCACTCTGTGTTACAAGGGGTACAAAGTTCATCTATCCAGTGGATGGCTTACTGTGAACGCTAAGAAAAAATTAAATAAAAATCTCTAGAAAATACTTCAATTTAAAAACTGCCCTTTTCACTTTATCCCCCATTAAGTGGAATGTCCAGCTCTATTGGCTCAGAAATAGAGTATTTTAATGAATGTTCCTCTTCATTGAACTGGTTGATGAGGAAGGTCAATGACCCCATCACCCGCTAAGTAATGTTTCTTTCCGTGTCGGTGGGTGAACACACAACTTCTGCGCTCATTTAAAGGTTTCAAGACAATAACCTGTTATGTGAATATCTCCAGGGTTCATTTACTTTGATGAAGTAGAAATCTTGCGGCGTTCTAAGAAGGATGACTTTACTTATAACAACAAATCAGAACCTATTTCTTACTTTCTTAATAAAGTTCTATAAATGAGAAACATAATGTGTTGCTATGGTTGCCCTACTTGTTATCAGTGAATGGTTTGATAAAGGCAGTCAGCTATGGGATATGCAACCTCAGCTGCCACACAGGGTGCCGGACCCTGGTGAGGGTGGCACCACAGGTTGGATTTGGCTTCCGAGAATCCAAAAGCATTTGACAAATACTGGACAAACTCTATTCAAAGACTGGCACAGCATCTACTCTCTGAGCGATGTTCTCCCCGCCCAGTTATCTCCTCTCTATGTGACCTAAATGCCAATGGCTGCAGGGCTCACATGACATAAACAATATCAGAAGATTGACAGGGGGTCACATTTCTTGCATACTTTTAATAGTTGCCAGGGACCAAGTCTGGTCATGGGTGACTAGTCGTAAAGGTAGGTCCCCAGCAGCTTCTCCCCACCCACTGACACTCACTGGCAAGTTTCTGCCTACGTCCGCGTATAGGCAGGGGCTTGTCAGTCACTGTCAGTGGACAGAAAAAGCCTCTGGGGACCATCCTGTACAGATTGACTAGTGTACAGTGCGGCTTGGTCCTCAGCGTCTATTTAAACCAGAGAATCTGAAGGAGACCCTGATAGTCTTGAGCTGTGCAGTGATTAGAGGTCCACCACAGTGACAGCCTGCTACGAGATCTCGTAAATACATTGATACAGCTGTGATAACCTGCAAAGAGACTGCCACAGAGGGACTGAGAGCCCAGTGTTGCATGAAGATCATCAGAGAAACTTTACTGCATGTGAAGAATTATGGCGGTGTTAAACATCTGACAAATGCTGTGTTCCTTCAAGTTGCCATGTTTCCCACCAAATCAAGTTATGAGACATGGTAGAGTGAGGTATCCTCCCCGTAATAGGAGGCCAGTATAGGTGGATTGGAGTTCCCCCTCCCAGTTGCTGATTTTGAGGTCAATGAACCTCAAGGTGAATATACGGTGATCCTTGGTACTGCAACTATGCACTAGAGACAGCGTCCATTAAATAGACTGCTTTGTTCCTCTCCATAACTAGTGGCATGTGTATTGACTTTGCACGTTGTGACTGCCAAAATATGCCCGACCAATGGTGGACAGTAACCATGATCTGTATCTGTTTCCTACTGCAAACTTCTGCTAAAATGTTGTTTTGCTATTTCTAACCATCGCTGTCTTCATTGTGCTGTACCTCTGCAGGATAGCCATCACTGCCTCTCACCTACCCTGGACCTGACACATTACACAGGATCCAAAGAGGCAGTTCCAGTTTTCTAGTACTGTTCTGAGGGCCTAAAGCCCGAAACACGTGTCCACAGGTAGGAATTGGTTGGCTGTGTAAATTTAGAAACTAATCCGCAGCATTGCACGCTTGGCGATTCCAAGCGCTGTGGATTAGACTGGGGTGGAAAGAGATGATTTGCATAGCTCCGCCTACTGCAAAGGATTCTGGGTAAACCTGCTATTCTTTGTATTATGCTGCTTGCAAGTACTTTCCGTTTCAGGAAAGCATCCACTATGTATTTCCTTTAAGTAGAGGGCTTTTCGGTCTCTTTCGTCCCGCTACATTTAGCCCAACTTGGGTCTCTCCCTAAGGTGGCTAGCATGTATCTAGTACTGTTCTGTAATGTTACACCTCTGACCTCAAAGACGTGGCCAAACATAGTTCTGCTGATAGCCATCTCTAATGAGGGCAATCTGGGCTACCACCCAGGGCTCTGGCTAATCTGACCTTGAGCAAAGGACTATGTAAAGGAGAAGTGGGCTGCATTGTGGAGGAACCGTAGCTTGCATATCTAGAGGCACTGCTGTGACTTAAACATATGGATGGTTATTATTATATCTGGCTCATTTTTATTCATCATTTTTCATGTATTATATACTGTAGCATGAACAGTTCAGGGTGGATGATAGTGTTTTGACGGACCCTTTCTTACAGGCACCAAATGAAGGAATATTTGCTTGGTGTCACCACTGTATAAGGTATTTGGTTTTAGTGTGGGGACAGTAACCTCATAGACTTGCATTGAGCTCTTGTGCCATAACTTTTTGACTTCCGGACAGTCAGAGCTTAAGGGTACAAGATGTTGCTGCGGGACAAGAGCGGCGTCAGTAAAAGGTGAAGCCACTGGAATGTGAGTATAAGATCGGGGCAGGGAACTTACTTTTCAAGCGCAGCTCCAGTGCTGAAAAAAAGTAGCTGGAGTGGTGCTTTAACTGTGCCCCATAGAGTAATAAACTCTGCACAGTAGTGTCATCACACAATTATAGTGCCAATCTGTGCCTCCACATGTCAGCAGTCTGCCCCCATACAATAGTTGTGTTCACCATCATCCCCCTCAAGTCTTCCAAAACAAAACACTTCGGCTTTTAAGGAACTAACAAAATTATATAAAGAACAAATTACATCGTGATGGGAGGTGCAGAGTCTCGATAACAACATCAAGGCAGGGATTGTACCAAGACATCTAAGAATTCCCATTTCTCTGGGTTACAGGTACAAAAACACAGAACTCCTAAATAAGTGGGAAAAGGAAGTCACTGATAGTTCACTTAAATTGTTGAGACTACTTTTGGAAGAAGAGAAGTTGATGCTTGCAAAACTTAATGATAGTCTAAAAGAACAAATAGAAATTACGAAAAAATTCTCTGCCGAACCGGAATTTGGCACAAAAGAAAAAAGTTTACAATACACTATCGAAAAATTTTAATTTCATCTGAAAGAAAAGAAACACAAATTCTTTATAAGGGACTTACAGGACTTTCGGGATAATAAGGCCTATGATAGCCGTTGCTTGACAGTGAACCCCAAACAACCCAGACCCCAAGAGACAGATTTGATGTCTTCTGAGGCCGAATTTTCGGATTCCGAAGTGAGATATAAAAATTCAAGGGGTAAGTCAAGGGGAAGAGGAGGTACACGAGGAGGTAGAGGGGCTAATAGAGGCTCACCTCAAGGGGTGTCCTCTAAGCCTTTGAGTGAAGAACAAATGTCTGTTCTGAGCAAAGGTTTGTCCTTCGTTCCCACAACAGACTATGAAAGTTTTGAAGCAATAAAAGATCTTAATCTTTTTGTCCGACGGCTAAAATGGAGAAAGTTCTTCATTAACGAAGACAAAAAACGATGCACCGAACTGGGCATAGATGAAGATCTTTTAAATGACGTCAGATTCCTTTTTCACCTAGGAGATACTGACCCTAGTGATATAGGAGAGGGACCGTTTTCAAATCTTAAGAACAAAAGTAAGCGTATGCCTCCGATTACAAGGGATTTAGGCCCTATTGATGTATTTTTGAATGTGGTAACCCATGATCTGATGGAACTTGAGTCCAAGGGTTACAAGAGACGATCGCATAACCTGACCAAGAAAGAAATGGATGGCTTGTGCGAATTGGAAAGGGATCACGAACGGGTGATAAAACCCTCCGATAAAGGGGGTAACGTGGTGGTCATGGATGTAACACAGTACAGGGCCCTATGTTACTCCCTTCTTCAAAAAGAGATGGGTTACGAGATACTGGAGACTAATCCCACCACGATGTATTTGAGACAACTTAAAGAATTAGTAACGGAAGAATTTAACAACAAACTAATTGATGCGAATGAGAGGGACTTCCTTATACCCATACACCCAGTAATCGCAACATTTTATTGTTTACCGAAAATACATAAAGGCACCAACCCGCTGAAAGGTAGACCCATAGTTTTGGGAATTGGGAGCCTTACCCAAAATTTGGGCCTTTATGTAGACCATTTGTGATCTCATTGAGTTCTTATGTACATGACACAGCGGATCTCCTTCTTAAACTGGAAAATGTTGAACTGGATGCTGACATGCTGTTATGTTCTATAGACGTAGAGGCACTCTACTCTTCAATCCCGCACAGTAAAGGTGTCATGGCTGTGGACTACTACCTGGGTATGAGAGGGCGGCAATATACTGAACACAATCAATTCGTGAAACAGGCGTTAGAGTTTTGCCTCACCAGAAACTACTTCCTCTATGATGGGAGGTACTTCCACCAGCTCAGGGGCACCGTGACGGGGAGCTCTTGTGCCCCCTCGTATGTAAATTTGCTCCTGGGCTGGTGGGAGGAGAATATCGTGTTCGGTGATGTTCCATCGGCCGAGAGTAACATCATATTGTGGCTACGATACATTGATGACGTTTTTGTTATTTGGAAGGGGAATGAGGCTAGCTTTACGTCTTTTGTAGCAGGTTTGAACTGTAATGAACTGGGTTTGCATTTTACCTTTGAGGTAAACCCGACAAAATTAAGAAGAAGTATAACGTCCGATAATCTAAATTAGTATTTAAACAAGAAAACCAGAAAAAAAACTAATATTCAAATAACTTTATTTCAAACTGCTAGGATTAAAAATCAACACAGTACCCAAACCCCATGTGATGGGAGTGGGTCAATAAAAACCTGGCCCGGAGAAAAAAGGCCACAGGTGGGAGTAAAAAAAGGGGGATCTAGATCCTACACGTCCCTGCAAAACTCCCTGCCTGTCTGCGGAGGTTGGCACCCTCTTGAACGCAATATGGCGCCCCCGCTCCTCGACGGCTGTCCCTATAGACCCTACAGGTCCCTATACCTACATGGGACACCTATAGCACTAAAGATACTACCAAATTTGCCCACAAACTAGGGCCCAAAGAATACCAATAAATACAACCAACCGATGCCAAGTGGTAATTCACCAAAAATCAACAACGACTAAGCCCACAAGGGCTGGTCTGACCGTATACTGCCCTGCACAAACCTCCTACGCCAAAGCTAGTACACCCTACCGGGTCCCTAGCCAAAAGTCCCTGCCTACCAGTGGAGGTTGGCACCCTCTTGGACGCAAATGGCGCCCCCGCTCCTCGATGGCTATCCCTATTAACCCTTACTGTATCCCTATACAAAATGGGGATGCTGTATAAGGGTGGTGCCTGAAGGAGCTACACTAGTGAGCCATAGTAGCGGACCCCTATACTTTGGTCAGACCAATAAAGCTTACTCAAACCAGCAATGACAAAAAGGTATACCTGATTGTAAGCAAAACTAAGTGGCAATTATTGCACAAAATAGAAGATAAATATAACACCCCCTAGCCCCGGATATATCATTAAAGGTCATTAAATATACTTAAAGTTAAATCACACATAACAGAGTAATCCTCTCTTTGTACACAAGGCTAGGTGGCAGATATTATACGGAGTGGAGGATTAATATAGCACCTCCAAACTCCAGATGTATTATGTACCACTAGAAATCATTAAATATACTTAGAGGTAAACCAGAATAATCATGTATATATACACTGGTTCGAGAAACACAAATGGTGAAAAACAACAAAACAAAATAAAAAATCTGATACACTTATCTGTGTTCAGATCTCGCCTCTACGCGTTCCCCCCCATGATGTGGTTCCTCAGGAGGCATATGGGAAATTAATATTCCGTGTGTATGAAACACATCAGAGATGCATGCTGTGCCTGGTTGAAGGTGCAGGGGATCCGCTGGCCAGAACACCCTTAAATAGCCCCCACCCTTAAGATGAACAAAAACAAGAGGCTAATTCATACCTACTTTTTCCGCTGCTATGTTGTCTAAACCGAGGGTTAATCACTAGACTCCAGACCTGCTAATTAGATGTTGTGGCCGCCATGATTACTCCATGCTTCTCGGCGTCTCCTAACTGCGCATGCGCCGATACCAGACCTTAGAGGTATAATTGCCGAATTTGCAACTGCGCATGCGTCCGGCCGCCATATTCCTTTGGATCCTATGTATCCACTAGCGTCCTCCCACTGCGCACGCGCCGACTCCATACTCTGAAGGTTTAATTGCCGAGTCTGCCATCGCGCATGCGTTAGACCGCCATGTTTCCTTGGAATACCCTACCTTTAGAAATAGCTATACAGTCACAGTATGACCAGCAGAAGGATCACAATGGTACCCATCCGCTGCGCAGGCGCCGCAACGTTAGCAGCTGAAACAAGCAGTGGCCGGCCAGGCGCAATACCAGTACAAACGCTGGCACACTTAAATCACCCACACACCATGTAAAAATACCCTGGTCTATACACTATTTTATAGTGGCATAAATGTTATCTGCAAATGTCTCAACCTAACCCCCTTAAATGAGACGACGCTCATTCACAGCCGTGGGATTCCGTACACACTCATGGTGGATTATGGGGAAGCAAGGACTATCCACATAATCGGCATTATAGAACTATGATGAAATTCAGCATCAACACTTAAACAATACGCTAATATGTAATACATATAATGCCCACCATGGAACATACATGTATGTAACAAAATTCTCCCAATGTAGACCAATATATGCACACATGATAAATACGCAGTAACATGTAGTATCAGACAAGAGAACCCCACACCAACAACCATCTTATCCTAAACATGTGATAGAGTGATAGTACGGAGTATATGATGAAACAATAAACAACAAACTCCTATATCCTTATGTCATTTACTGCAGGCCATCTACTAGGTCCGCAGTGCTGTCCTATTCCTACCAGGGAAAGAAAGGGGAGCATAGGCGGAGCTGACGAAAACAGCTCACACGAAGCATCCATAGGTTAACCGCTCATTGAGACCTCTCGGGGCCACTGACTCCATTCTAAATATCCACTGGGTTTCCAGTCACATCTCCTTCCATTTTGTTTTACTACTTCCAGGACACAAAAAGAGAGAGTCTTACTGTCACCCTGGTGTATATCCCAGATGTGCCGTGCTATGGGGGTATCCCTACCATTTTTTACGTCCCCTAAGTGTTCCCCGATCCTCCTTCTCAATTCTCTTTTAGTCTTCCCTATATAGTTTTTGGGACAAGAACACGTAGCCATGTAGACCACACCGGTGGTCTTACAGTTAGCAAACTCTCTACAAAAATATTGCCTCCCGTTGGATGCACTGACAAAGCTCTTACATGGTACCACAAAATCGCAGAATGAGCAATTTCCGCATCTAAACGTACCATTGATACGTCTATCCAGCCAAGTCCCTTCATTTTTCAGTCTTTTATAATGGCTATGTACAAGCCGATCTTTTAAAGATCGTCCTCTACGGAAGGTGATCTGGGGTCTATCCGGAATAAAGTCCACCAGGGTCTCATCTGATTGTAAAATGCCCCAGTGTTTTCTGAGGACACTAAAAACCCGACTCGTTTGATTGTCATAAGTCCCAATGATTCTAGGGATATTTTCAGCCTCTGGTTTTTTGTTGGTCCGTAGGAGAGTTTGTCTCTCTCTCCCCATAGCATTTCTAAAGGCCGGGTCCAGGACCTCATCTGGATAACCCCGATCCCGAAATCGCTCTCTCAAATCATATGCTTGTGTCCTGAACGTGGCAGGGTTGGAGCAATTCCTCCTTGCCCTCAGATATTGGCCACGAGGAATCCCCTTCCTTAAGGAGGCCGGGTGATGACTCTCCCACCGGAGAAGGGCATTAGTGGATGTCGGCTTGCGGAACAGCTTTGTATCCAATGTGCCATTGGTATTGATGGTTATTTTTACATCCAGAAAGGCTAGTTCCCTTTCATTACTTTCTGACGTGAATCTTAGGCCGAAGCCGTTTTTATTAAGCCCTTGTACAAAACTGCTGAACTCCATTTCTGTACCACTCCATATGACCAGAACGTCGTCTATATAACGATACCACGCCGATATTTTGTTGGTCCACCATTCCTCAACTCCAGAAAACACGATGGTTTCCTCCCACCAGCCCAGGAGGAGATTTGCATACGAGGGTGCACAAGAGCAACCCATCGCGGTCCCCCTGAGCTGGTGGAAGTACTTACCGTTGAAAAGAAAATAGTTATGGGTTAGAATAAACTCCATCAACTCCACCACAAATTGGTTATGTTGTTCAAAGAAAACAGCTCTTGTCTTAAGATAGTATTCTAATGCCTTGAGGCCCATACCGTGAGGAATACTACTGTACAATGCCTCGACATCAATTGAAGCCAGTATGGTCCCCTGTTCAACCACAACGCCATCTATCTTCTGGAAGAGGTCTGATGTATCCCGTACATATGAGGGTAATGATGTAACAAATGGACGTAAGATGTTATCTATATAAATGCCGACATTTTGACTTAATGAACCAACACCCGAAACTATAGGACGTCCCTTAAGGGGGGAGAGGCCCTTATGTACCTTTGGGAGGGCATAAAAAGTTGGAAACCCGACAAAATTACCATTCTTGGATGTCTTAATTGAGAGGGGGAGAGGTGGCCAATTTGTCACGAGTACCTTTAGGAAATCTACGGCATCCAATTCCCTCTTAAGATGGGAATCTAATCATCCAATGCCACTTAAGAGAGGTATCCCCAAAGGTCAGTACCTGCAGGTACGGAGGAATTGCTCTGATAGTACTGTATATCAAAAACAAGCTGAGGACCTGAGAGTGCGCTTCTTGGAACGGGGTTACCCCAATAAAATCCTAAAAGAAGCATACAGGTCATCTCTTACGAGACAGAGAAAAGATCTTTTGACCCCTACACCCAAAAATGAAGATGACAATAACATAAGGCTGATCACCAGATACACCAATGGGGCAGGGGATTTACGCGAGACCATTAAAAGACACTGCTCTATCTTGCAGATGGACGATGACCTTAAGGGAATTTTGACCCCAGTTCCACAAATTACTTTCAGAAAAGGCCGCTCCATAAAAGACAGGGTAGTCCACAGCCATTTTACCTCTCCCCAGACACAACCCACTTGGTTATGTAACTGGGCTAAGGGATGTTACAGATGTGGGAACTGTAAATATTGCCAGTCTATACAGCAAGGCAAGGATTTCACGAGCAATGTAACAGGAAGAAGTTTCCACATCAACCACTTTATAAATTGTAAAACCAAGGGGGTTATCTATAAGATGACATGTGAATGTGGGCTAGAATACATTGGCAAGACAAGCAGGGAGCTTAGAAGAAGAGTTGGAGAGCATTATCGCGACACAATCAATAAAAGAGATACCCCGGTCGCAAACCATATCAATAAGGTGCACCAGGGTAACCTAAAGATGGTCAATTTTATGGGCATTGACAGAGTGTATCAGTCCCAGAGAGGAGGTGACTGGGACAAAAGCATTTTGCAAAGAGAAAGCAAGTGGATTTTCCGCCTCCAAACAACAACACCACGTGGTCTGAATGACCAGCTCAGCTTTTCTTCCTTCTTATAGAGAGAGGGAGTAATAGGGTACCCCGTTAATAGGGATAGCCGCCATTGAGTGGGGGCGCCACTGCGTAGGAATAGGGTGCCAACCTCCGCGATAGGTAGGGACAAATGTAGAGAGGGCTCCTTAGGGATTTCAATAATTGCACCCTTTCCTGTCATTCTTCCCACGAGAGATCCACTGTGTCACTTATACATAAACTATATCCTTTCATTTTTATTAATATATTGCCAATTTTTTCATTTTAAGTGTGTACGTAACCTGCTGAGTGAAATTTAAACTGAATTCTGAAGCTTTATTTAATCCTCGATTCATGGGGGTATAGCTACAACAATGTGGTTGGTTTATTTGCACATGCCATTCTTAGGACTCGGGAGAAAGATAATTGCTCCCCGTTTTGTAAGATGGATACAGAAGTACAGGAGATGTTTGAGTGACGCCTGTCTCTTGTTTTTGTAGCGCATAGAGCGCAATGCGCTGGCGCACATCACTATTGAAGAGGCAGTACATTGGTGGAAGGTCCCGCCCACTGGACATGACGTTACGGCATGGTTTGCCGACGTCTTTGGGTCCGGAAGTAATGTGCGTGCCGTAATCTATGATGCACACATCTGAATACACCGGAAGTCGGACTCCCGGCGTTCGGAAGCACGTGGCTGCAAACGCCGGTGAGTAATGTATAAAAAGAAGGTGGAGTGGAGGCTGCGTTAGCGATATGCTCATTTATTATGCATGAAGGTGATGATTCCAAACTGTATGAAACGTGGGGAGGCACTATTCATCAAGGTGGACCCAAAAGGAATGATGCGGATACAGGTTGAGAGCCGCTGTAATGGTCCACAATAACTCAAGCTGCACTGAGTCTAGATGATGACCGTGAGAAGGCAGATGAGTATAAAACATTGATTATATATGCATGCGATTACGTATGTGAAGGCATGTACTCTATGAGACTGGATGACAGAATAGGTACATATTGCTGCACGGTCGCTGCTTCTATATGAGCATGTTGTAATTATATATTATGCCACCACCATGAAGGTCAATGGAAGGAGTATGACCATGATTTAGGAGTGGTTACCTGAGAGTAAAGGACCCTCTCTATCTTGTTTGTATAAAGTAACATTGGTGACAATTTAGTATGCGCTTTGGGGAATTTCTCTGAGGCAAGGTAGGCTTATTTTTCTATCTTCAGGGCTAGCTAGTTTCTCAGGCTGTGCCCGAGGCGCCTAGGTCTGGTCAGGAGCGCTCCACGGCTACCTCTAGTGTGGTATGATAGGATTAGGGATTGCGGTCAGCAGAGTTCCCACGTCTCAGAGCTCGTCCTATGTTAGTAACTATCAGGTCACTTTGTGTGCTCTTAACCACTAGGTCCATTGTGGTTCTGAATCACCAGTTCATAACAGTACTGGAGGCCCAAAGTACTAATGCTTCTCAATAGAGGGAAAAGAGAAGTTCTGAGACCATTTTTTTTTCTCTGTACTGTGTTTTGTCTTTCTTTTCCCCTAGACATTTGGGTGGTTCAGGACACAGGTGTAGTGATGGACATTAAAGGTCTGTCTTCTTGTGTGGATCATCTCACTGCAAGAGTACAAAATATTCAAGACTTTGTGGTTCAGAATTCTATGTTAGAACCAAGAATTCCTATTCCTGATTTGTTTTCTGGAGATAGAGCTAAGTTTCTGAGTTTTAAGAATAATTGTAAACTGTTTCTGGCTTTGAAACCCCGCTCCTCTGGTGATCCAGTTCAACAAGTTAAGATCATTATTTCTTTATTACGTGGCGACCCTCAAGACTGGGCATTTTCCCTTGCGCCAGGAGATCCTGCATTATGTAATATTGATGCGTTTTTTCTGGCGCTCAGATTGCTGTATGATGAACCTAATTCAGTGGATCAGGCAGAGAAAAATTTGCTGGCTCTGTGTCAGGGTCAGGATGAGGTAGAGATATATTGTCAGAAGTTTAGGAAGTGGTCTGTGCTCACTCAATGGAATGAATGTGCGCTGGCAGCAATTTTCAGAAAGGGTCTCTCTGAAGCCCTTAAGGATGTCATGGTGGGATTTCCTATGCCTGCTGGTCTGAATGAGTCTATGTCTTTAGCCATTCAGATCGGTCGACGCTTGCGTGAGCGTAAATCTGTGCACCATTTGGCGGTATTATCTGAACATGGACCTGAGCCTATGCAGTGCGATAGGACTTTGACCAGAGCTGAACGGCAAGAACACAGACGTCAGAATGGGCTGTGTTTTTACTGTGGTGATTCCACTCATGCTATCTCCGATTGTCCTAAGCGCACTAAGCGGTTCGCTAGTCTGCCACCATTGGTACGGTACAGTCGAAATTTCTTTTGTCCGTTACTTTGATCTGCTCTTTGTCATCCTATTCTGTCATGGCATTTGTGGATTCAGGCGCTGCCCTGAATTTGATGGACTTGGAGTATGCTAGGCGCTGTGGGTTTTTCTTGGAGCCCTTGCAGTATCCTATTCCATTGAGAGGAATTGATGCTACGCCTTTGGCCAAGAATAAGCCTCAGTACTGGACCCAGCTGACCATGTGCATGGCTCCTGCGCATCAGGAGGATATTCGCTTTTTGGTGTTGCATAATCTGCATGATGTGGTCGTGTTGGGGTTGCCATGGCTACAAGTCCATAACCCAGTATTGGATTGGAAATCAATGTCTGTTTCCAGCTGGGGTTGTCAGGGGGTACATGGTGATGTTCCATTTCTGTCTATTTCATCATCCACCCCTTCTGAGGTCCCAGAGTTCTTGTCGGATTACCGGGATGTATTTGATGAGCCCAAGTCCAGTGCCCTACCTCCGCATAGGGATTGTGATTGTGCTATCGATTTGATTCCTGGTAGTAAGTTTCCTAAAGGTCGACTGTTTAATTTGTCTGTGCCTGAGCACGCCGCTATGCGGAGTTACGTAAAGGAATCTTTGGAGAAGGGTCATATTCGCCCGTCGTCATCGCCATTGGGAGCAGGGTTCTTTTTTGTGGCCAAGAAGGATGGTTCGCTGAGACCTTGTATTGATTACCGCCTTCTAAATAAAATCACGGTCAAATTTCAGTACCCCTTGCCGCTGCTGTCTGATTTGTATGCTCGGATTAAGGGGCCTAGTTGGTTCCCCAAGATAGATCTTCGTGGTGCGTATAATCTTGTGCGTATTAAACAGGGCGATGAATGGAAAACAGCATTTAATACACCCGAGGGCCATTTTGAGTACCTGGTTATGCCATTCGGGCTTTCTAATGCTCCATCAGTGTTTCAGTCCTTTATGCATGACATCTTCCGAGAGTACCTGGATAAATTCCTGATTGTATACTTGGATGATATTTTGGTCTTCTCGGATGATTGGGAGTCTCACGTGAAGCAGGTCAGAATGGTGTTCCAGGTCCTGCGTGCGAATTCTTTGTTTGTGAAGGGGTCAAAGTGTCTCTTTGGTGTTCAGAAGGTTTCATTTTTGGGTTTCATTTTTTCCCCTTCTACTATCGAGAAGGACCCTGTTAAAGTTCAGGCCATTTATGATTGGACTCAGCCGACATCTCTGAAAAGTCTGCAAAAGTTCCTGGGCTTTGCTTATTTTTATCGTCGCTTCTTCAATAATTTTTCTAGTATTGCTAAACCGTTGACTGATTTAACCAAGAAGGGTGCTGATGTGGTCAATTGGTCTTCTGCTGCTGTGGAAGCTTTTCAAGAGTTGAAGCGTCGTTTTTCTTCTGCCCCTGTGTTGTGCCAACCAGATGTTTCGCTCCCGTTCCAGGTCGAGGTTGATGCTTCTGAGATTGGAGCAGGGGCTGTTTTGTCGCAAAGAAGTTCTGATGGCTCGGTGATGAAACCATGCGCCTTCTTTTCCAGGAAGTTTTCGCCTGCTGAGTGTAATTATGATGTTGGCAATCGAGAGTTGCTGGCCATGAAGTGGGCATTCGAGGAGTGGCGTCATTGGCTTGAAGGAGCTAAGCATCGCGTGGTGGTCTTGACTGATCACAAGAACTTGACTTATCTCAAGTCTGCCAAACGGTTGAATCCTAGACAGGCTCGTTGGTCGCTGTTTTTCTCCCGTTTTGACTTTGTGGTTTCGTACCTTCCGGGCTCTAAAAATGTGAAGGCGGATGCCCTGTCTAGGAGTTTTGTGCCCGACTCTCCGGGTTTGCCTGAGCCGGCGGGTATTCTCAAAGAGGGGGTAATTTTGTCTGCCATCTCCCCTGATTTGCGGCGGGTGCTGCAAAAATTTCAGGCTAATAGACCTGACCGTTGCCCAGCGGAGAAACTGTTTGTCCCTGATAAATGGACGAGTAGAGTTATCTCTGAGGTTCATTGTTCTGTGTTGGCTGGTCATCCTGGAATCTTTGGTACCAGAGATTTGGTGGCTAGATCCTTTTGGTGGCCGTCTCTGTCGCGGGATGTGCGTTCGTTTGTGCAGTCCTGTGGGATTTGTGCTCGGGCTGAGCCCTGCTGTTCTCGTGCCAGTGGGTTGCTTTTGCCCTTGCCAGGCCCGAAGAGGCCTTGGACACATATCTCTATGGATTTTATTTCGGATCTCCCCGTCTCTCAAAAAATGTCGGTCATTTGGGTGGTTTGTGATCGCTTTTCTAAGATGGTCCATTTGGTACCCTTATCTAAATTGCCTTCCTCCTCTGATTTGGTGCCATTGTTCTTCCAGCATGTGGTTCGTTTACATGGCATTCTGGAGAATATAATTTCTGACAGAGGTTTCCAGTTTGTTTTGAGGTTTTGGCGAGCCTTTTGTGCTAGGATGGGCATTGATTTGTCTTTTTCCTCGGCTTTCCATCCTCAGACAAATGGCCAGACTGAACGAACCAATCAGACCTTGGAAACATATCTGAGATGTTTTGTTTCTGCTGATCAGGATGATTGGGTGTCCTTTTTGCCTTTGGCTGAGTTCGCCCTTAATAATCGGGCCAGCTCGGCTACTTTGGTTTCGCCGTTTTTCTGCAATTCTGGTTTCCATCCTCGTTTCTCTTCAGGGCAGGTTGAGTCTTCAGACTGTCCTGGTGTGGATACTGTGGTGGATAGGTTGCAGCAGATTTGGACTCATGTAGTGGACAATTTGACATTGTCCCAGGAGAAGGCTCAATGTTTCACTAACCGCAGGCGCTGTGTGGGTCCCCGACTTCGTGTTGGGGATTTGGTTTGGTTGTCATCTCGTTATATTCCTATGAAAGTTTCCTCTCCTAAATTTAAGCCTCGTTTCATTGGTCCGTATAGGATTTCTGAGGTTCTTAATCCTGTGTCTTTTCGTTTGACCCTTCCTGCTTCTTTTTCCATCCATAACGTATTCCATAGGTCATTGTTGCGGAGATACGTGGCACCTGTGGTTCCGTCTGTTGATCCTCCTGCCCCGGTTTTGGTTGAGGGGGAGTTGGAGTATATAGTGGAGAAGATTTTGGATTCTCATATTTCGAGACGGAAACTCCAGTACCTGGTTAAGTGGAAAGGTTATGGTCAGGAAGATAATTCCTGGGTCTTTGCCTCTGATGTTCATGCCTCTGATCTGGTTCGTGCCTTTCATTTGGCTCATCCTGGTCGGCCTGGGGGCTCTGGTGAGGGTTCGGTGACCCCTCCTCAAGGGGGGGTACTGTTGTGAATTCTGTGGTCAAGCTCCCTCCTGTGGTCATGAGTGGTACTTCGGCTGGTTCTGTGTATGAGCTTCCTCTGGTGGATGTGAGTGGGGCTGCGGCTTCTGAGTTTCCTTCCTCAGGTGACGAGGTTAAGTCATTAGGTGCTGCTCTATTTAACTCCACCTAGTTCTTTGTTCCTGGCCTCCAGTCAATGTTCCAGTATTGGTCTTGCTCTCTCCTGGATCGTTCTTGTGGCCTGTCTGCCCTGCATAAGCTAAGTTTTGCTTGTGTTACTTTTGTTTGCTATATTTTCTGTCCAGCTTGCTATATTGGTTTTTTCTTGCTTGCTGGAAGCTCTGAGACGCAGAGGGAGCACCTCCGTACCGTTAGTCGGTGCGGAGGGTCTTTTTGCGCCCTCTGCGTGGTTGTTTGTAGGTTTTTGTGCTGACCGCAAAGCTATCTTTCCTATCCTCGGTCTATTCAGTAAGTCGGGCCTCACTTTGCTAAAATCTATTTCATCTCTATGTTTGTATTTTCATCTTACTCACAGTCATTATATGTGGGGGGCTGCCTTTTCCTTTGGGGAATTTCTCTGAGGCAAGGTAGGCTTATTTTTCTATCTTCAGGGCTAGCTAGTTTCTCAGGCTGTGCCCGAGGCGCCTAGGTCTGGTCAGGAGCGCTCCACGGCTACCTCTAGTGTGGTATGATAGGATTAGGGATTGCGGTTAGCAGAGTTCCCACGTCTCAGAGCTCGTCCTATGTTAGTAACTATCAGGTCACTTTGTGTGCTCTTAACCACTAGGTCCATTGTGGTTCTGAATCACCAGTTCATAACAGCGACCATTGCTCTGTCCTGGAGTGGCACCCAGCGTTCATCGGAAGCCAAGTTTAACCTCACCATCACAGGCTCTGGTGAACAGACCAGTGCTCGCTTAGTCCCGCACCTCCAGGCTCTCCACGGTGTGGGTTCCACAAACCACGTCCGTGACACTTAAGGGATATGAATATAGTTAGAAATTAATCAGACCCATGTGGCCCATGTTGGTACTAGTCCATCTGACATTTGCAAGATTTGCCAGATGGGCAGTCCAGCCCCGCTGGTAGTTGTGTGCTGTTTTCTGCTTTATGTTATAGCTGGGAGGCAAATCTATGGTCAAGCTTTTTCAATAGTATACAGTAATTTATAGGATCTGATTCTGAAGGTTTAAGAGCCAAGACCACTTATAAATACACTAATCTACCTAATGAGGACCAGTCACCTTTCTGGACATTTCTGTTTTAGCAATTATTTTAATTTACCATGAAATAAAAAAATTTAGAGCATCTTTTCTGATACATTTATATTGTGCTATTCCAACATTATTCATCCTAGAAATTTATGAATATATTGACAGGTTGTTGTTACCGTTGTCCTTGTCAAGTTGGTGTAACCCTTGGTTATTAATTTATTCATACATTTTTAGAAGTTATAAAAGCAGAACTGTATAGCCCAGTATTTTAAAAGAAATGCTACTAAATTTTTTTTTTTGCTAAAACATGCCAGAAGTGGTGAAATAAATGAGAGTAAAAAAACTCAAGGGCTGATGTTACGCCCCTCTAGAGAGGACAGTGTGGCCTTGTGGGTCTTGTAATCATGTGCTCTCACTTATCAATGGTGGTCCTATATTCTGCTTGTATTTCTGTATTCAGTCTGCAGCGCCCCAGAGTCCTGGTCGTTGCAGTAATGTCGCTCTGCCGCTAAGGGAAGTGATGTTATGTCTGATTGCACTTAAGGAGTTCACCTGACCAGGTATCACAGTCACACATTACACTTCACACTCCGGCCACCAGGGGGAGCAAAAGGCTCTATGTATTAGGCCACTCCTCACACTTTGGTAAAACTGGGGGAGGACAGAAAGTTAGGCAGAAAGCAGCCCGGGAGATCTCGGGAGAGGACCTGTCAGGAGTGGGAACCTGGCAGGTACTTAGCAGAAAGGACAGATTGTACGGAGCCACGCCTGCACTATCTTGCGGTGGCATCTCAAGGAAGGACACGAAGCGAAGTATATTGTGGAGAAGTGAGAGGTGGGATCATAGTACGTAGGAGATAGAACCAGAAGGAGTCGTGTCTCTAAGACTGTGGCAACATCCTTCTGAGGCGCACCGAGGAAGTAACAGACTCCACGCATTACTTCAAACAGCGGCAGGACAGTTGATTACAGGTTGGCTGTCTACCTTAAATCACCTACACGGACATAGGAGGCAATCGTGGGAGAGGGGTCCCAGAATAACTCCAGGCCTACATGTCATAAGGGTGCGTCCTATCCATATTATCTGGGGGACGGAGAGAGAAAGAACAGATATGACAGTTGTGAGGACTATCCCGTGGTGCTCAGCAGGGAAGGACTACAACACACAGGCGCTAGAAGGTAGACACTGATCCCCACCTGCAAAGGGAACTCTGGATGTGCCCTCGGACCAGCCGGTGTTATGATCCGGTGACCTTGGAGCAGCATGAAAACTTTCACTGGAGTAGGTGGTAACTATACTGACCGCAAATCCTGATCTTAACACCGCAACTAGAAGTAGCCGTGGGGTGTACCTAACAAATCCTAGACACCTCGACACAGCCGGAGGACTAAATACCCCTAAAGATGGAAATAGGAATACTGCCTTGCCTCAGAGCAGAACCCCAAAGGATAGGCAGCCCCCCACAAATATTGGCTGTGAGTAGGAGAGGAAAGACACACACAGTCAGAAAACAGGATTTAGCACAAGAGGCCACTCTGGCTAAAGTAGGAAAGGATAGGACAGAGTTCTGTGCGGTCAGTATTAAAACCCTTCCAAAAATATCCACAGCAGATTATACAAAAAATTCCTCCATCTAACTAAAGACGTGGAACGTATATCTGCAACTCCAGAGACAACTAAACTCAGAGCAGGAAAACAATCAAAAAACAAGCTTGTGTGCCATAGAAAAAAAACAGACACTTATCTTTGCTGAATTGGCAGCTAAGCAGGAGAAGCCAGACCAGAGATCCAACACTTCCCAAGAAACATTGACAACTGGCAAGGACTAATGTGTCCTGCAAACCTAAATACCCCAGTCAGAACTGCAATCAGCAGATACACCTGTCCAGGACTGCAGCCCAGGGACAACTGCGTTACCTCCTACAACCACCGGAGGGAGCCCAAAAGCAGAATTCACAACAGGCCGGTCTCAGCCAGCCCTGTTAGCAGTGCTCTGGATTGCGGACCCCGAAGCCTTCAGTATAAAGGTAAAGAGACTACAACCCTGTGCCCTTGTTATTCCTCGTACCCTGTACCACGCACCATCAGCTTTCATTGGACGCCCCTTAGCAGGGTCACGGACCGGGTCTAGCCACCGTGACAACCCCGGATCGAGTAACCCGTGGCCCATTGTCTGGGGACGCTCCAACTCCATCCTGTTAAGATAAGCTATACTTCAGTGTTGTGAATTCTGTGGCCAAGCTCCCTCCTGTGGTCGTGAGTGGTACTGCGGCTGGTTCTGTCTATAAGCTTCCTTTGGTGGATGAGAGTGGTACTGCGGCTTCTGAGTTTCCTTCCTCAGGTGATGAGGTTAAGTCGTTAGGTGCTGCTCTATTTAACTCCACCTGGTGCTTTGATCCTGGCCTCCAGTCAATGTTCTAGTATTGGTCTTGCTTCCTCCTGGATCATTCCTGTGGCCTCTCTATCCTGCATAAGCTAAGTTCTGCTTGTGTTATTTTTTGTTTGCTATATTTTCTGTCCAGCTTGCTATATTGGTTTTTTCTTGCTTGCTGGAAGCTCTGAGACGCAGAGGGAGCACCTCCGTACCGTTAGTCGGTGCGGAGGGTCTTTTTGCCCCTCTGCGTGGTTGTTTTGTAGGTTTTGTGTTGACCGCAAAGCTATCTTTCCTATCCTCGGTCTATTCAGTAAGTCGGGCCTCACTTTGCTAAATCTATTTCATCTCTATGTTTGTATTTCATCTTTACTCACAGTCATTATATGTGGGGGGCTGCCTTTTCCTTTGGGGAATTTCTCTGAGGCAAGGTAGGCTTATTTTTCTATCTTCAGGGCTAGTTAGTTTCTCAGGCTGTGCCGAGTTGCATAGGGAGCGTTAGGCGCAATCCACGGCTACCTCTAGTGTGGTGTGTTAGGATTAGGGATTGCGGTCAGCAGAGTTTCCACGTCTCAGAACTTGTCCTATGTTTTTGGTAAATGTCAGGTCACCTTGTGTGCTCTGAACTTCAAGGTCCACTGTGGTTCTGAATTACCTGTTCATAACAGTACTGGAGGCCTAAAGTACTCATGCTTCTCAATAGAGGGAAAAGAGAAGTTCTGAGACCATTTTTTTTTTCTTTGCACTGTGTTCTGTCTTTCTTTTCCCCTTTACATCACGGTGGTTCAGAACACAGGTGTGGACATGGATATTCAGGGTCTGTCCTCTTTGATGGATAATCTCATTATAAGAGTACAGAACATTCAAGATTTAGTGGTTCAGAATCCTATGTTAGAACCTAAAATTCCTATTCCTGAGTTATTTTCTGGAGAGAGAGCTAAGTTTTTGAATTTTAAAAATAATTGTAAACTATTTCTGGCTTTGAAACCCCGCTCCTCTGGTGACCCAGTTCAACAAGTTAAAATCATTATTTCTTTATTACGTGGCGACCCTCAAGACTGGGCATTTTCCCTTGCGCCAGGAGATCCTGCATTATGTAATATTGATGCGTTTTTTCTGGCGCTCGGATTGCTGTACGACGAACCTAATTCAGTGGATCAGGCAGAGAAAAATTTGCTGGCTCTGTCTCAGGGTCAGGATGAGATAGAGATTTATTGTCAGAAGTTTAGAAAGTGGTCCGTGCTCACTCAATGGAATGAATCTGCGCTGGCAGCTATTTTCAGAAAGGGTCTCTCTGAAGCCCTTAAGGATGTCATGGTGGGATTTCCTATGCCTGCTGGTCTGAATGAGTCTATGTCTTTGGCCATTCAAATCGGTCGACGCTTGCGCGAGCGTAAATCTGTGCACCATTTGGCGGTATTATCTGAGCATAAACCTGAGCCTATGCAGTGCGATAGGAGTTTGACCAGAGCTGAAAGGCAAGAACACAGACGTCAGAATGGGCTGTGTTTCTACTGTGGTGATTCCACTCATGCTATCTCCAATTGTCCTAAGCGCACTAAGCGGTTCGCTAGGTCTGCCACCATTGGTACGGTACAGTCGAAATTTCTTTTGTCCGTTACTTTGATCTGCTCTTTGTCTTCCTATTCTGTCATGGCATTTGTGGATTCAGGCGCCGCCCTGAATTTGATGGACTTGGAGTATGCTAGGCGCTGTGGGTTTGTCTTGGAGCCCTTGCAGTGTCCTATTCCATTGAGAGGAATTGATGCTACGCCTTTGGCCAAGAATAAGCCTCAGTATTGGACCCAGCTGACCATGTGCATGGCTCCTGCGCACCAGGAGGATATTCGCTTTCTGGTGTTGCATAATCTGCATGATGTGGTCGTGTTGGGGTTGCCATGGCTACAAGTCCATAACCCAGTATTAGATTGGAAATCAATGTCTGTGTCCAGCTGGGGTTGTCAGGGGGTACATGGTGATGTTCCATTTCTGTCTATCTCATCATCCACCCCTTCTGAGGTCCCAGAGTTCTTGTCTGATTACCGGGATGTATTCGATGAGCCCAAGTCCAATGCCCTACCTCCGCATAGGGATTGTGATTGTGCTATCGATTTGATTCCTGGTAGTAAGTTTCCTAAGGGTCGACTGTTTAATTTATCTGTACCTGAGCACGCCGCTATGCGGAGTTACGTGAAGGATTCTTTGGAGAAGGGTCATATTCGCCCGTCATCGTCGCCATTGGGAGCGGGTTTCTTTTTTGTGGCCAAGAAGGATGGTTCGCTGAGACCTTGTATTGATTACCGCCTTCTAAATAAAATTACGGTCAAATTTCAGTACCCCTTGCCGTTGCTGTCTGATTTGTTTGCTCGGATTAAGGGGGCTAGTTGGTTCACCAAGATAGATCTTCGTGGTGCGTATAATCTTGTGCGTATCAAACGGGGCGATGAATGGAAAACAGCATTTAATACGCCCGAAGGCCATTTTGAGTACCTGGTTATGCCATTCGGACTTTCTAATGCTCCATCAGTGTTTCAGTCCTTTATGCATGACATCTTCTGAGAGTACCTGGATAAATTCCTGATTGTATACTTGGATGATATTTTGGTCTTCTCGGATGATTGGGAGTCTCATGTGAAGCAGGTCAGAATGGTGTTCCAGGTCCTGCGTGCTAATTCTTTGTTTGTGAAGGGGTCAAAGTGTCTCTTTGGTGTTCAGCAGATTTCATTTTTGGGGTTCATTTTTTCTCCTTCTACTATCGAGATGGACCCTGTTAAAGTTCAGGCCATTTATGATTGGACTCAGCCAACATCTCTGACGAGTCTGCAGAAGTTCCTGGGCTTTGCTAATTTTTATCGTCACTTCATCGCTAATTTTTCTAGCATTGCTACACCGTTGACTGATTTGACCAAGAAGGGTGCTGATGTGGTCAATTGGTCTTCTGCTGCTGTGGAAGCTTTTCAAGAGTTGAAGCGTCGTTTTTCTTCTGCCCCTATGTTGTGCCAACCAGATGTTTCGCTTCCGTTCCAGGTCGAGGTTGATGCTTCCGAAATTGGAGCAGGGGCTGTTTTGTCGCAGAGAAGTTCTGATTGCTCGGTGATGAAACCATGCGCCTTCTTTTCCAGGAAATTTTCGCCTGCTGAGCGAAATTATGATGTTGGCAATCGAGAGTTGCTAGCCATGAAGTGGGCATTCGAGGAGTGGCGTCATTGGCTTGAAGGAGCTAAGCATCGCGTGGTGGTCTTGACTGATCACAAAAACTTGACTCATCTCGAGTATGCCAAACGGTTGAATCCTAGACAGGCTCGTTGGTCGTTGTTTTTCTCCCGTTTTGACTTTGTGGTTTCATACCTTCCGGGCTCTAAAAATGTGAAGGCGGATGCCCTGTCTAGGAGTTTTGTGCCCGATTCTCCGGGTTTGTATGAGCTGGCGGGTATTCTCAAAGAGGGGGTCATTTTGTCTGCCATCTCCCCTGATTTGCAGCGGGTGCTACAAAAATTTCAGGCTAATAGACCTGACCGTTGCCCAGCGGAGAAACTGTTTGTCCCTGATAAATGGACGAGTAGAGTTATCTCTGAGGTTCATTGTTCGGTGTTGGCTGGTCATCCTGGAATCTTTGGTACCAGAGATTTGGTGGCTAGATCCTTTTGGTGGCCGTCTCTGTCGCGGGATGTGCGTTCATTTGTGCAGTCCTGTGGGATTTGTGCTCGGGCTAAGCCCTGCTGTTCTCGTGCCAGTGGGTTGCTTTTGCCCTTGCCAGTCCCGAAGAGGCCCTGGACACATATCTCTATGGATTTTATTTCACATCTCCCCGTCTCTTAAAAAATGTCGGTCATTTGGGTTGTTTGTGATCGCTTTTCTAAGATGGTCCATTTGGTACCCTTGTCTAAATTGCCCTCCTCCTCTGATTTGGTGCCATTGTTCTTCCAGCATGTGGTTCGTTTACATGGTATTCCGGAGAACATCGTTTCTGACAGAGGTTCCCAGTTTGTGTCGAGGTTTTGGCGAGCCTTTTGTGCTAGGATGGGCATTGATTTGTCTTTTTCCTCGGCTTTCCATCCTCAGACAAATGGCCAGACTGAACGAACCAATCAGACCTTGGAAACATATCTGAGATGTTTTGTTTCTGCCGATCAGGATGATTGGGTGTCCTTTTTGCCTTTGGCTGAGTTCGCCCTTAATAATCGGGCCAGCTCGGCTACTTTGGTTTTGCCGTTTTTCTGCAATTCCAGGTTCCACCCTTGTTTCTCTTCAGGGCAGGTTGAGTCTTCGGACTGTCCTGGTGTGGATACTGTGGTGGATAGGTTGCAGCAGATTTGGACTCATGTAGTGGACAATTTGACCTTGTCCCAGGAGAAGGCTCAACGTTTCGCTAATCGCAGGCGCTGTGTGGGTCCCCGACTTCGTGTTGGGGATTTGGTTTGGTTGTCGTCTCGTTATATTCCTATGAAGGTTTCCTCTCCTAAATTTAAGCCTCGTTTCATTGGTCCATATAGGATTTCTGAGGTTCTTAATCCTGTGTCTTTTCGTTTAACTCTTCCGGCTTCTTTTTCCATCCATAACGTGTTCCATAGGTCATTGTTGCGGAGATACGTGGAACCTGTGGTTCCATCTATTGATCCTCCTGCTCCGGTTTTGGTTGAAGGGGAATTGGAGTATATTGTGGAGAAGATTTTGGATTCTCGTGTTTCGAGACGGAAACTCCAGTATCTGGTTAAGTGGAAAGGTTATGGTCAGGAGGATAATTCCTGGGTCTTTGCCTCTAATGTCCATGCTGCCGATCTGGTTCGTGCCTTTCATGTGGCTCATCCTGGTCGGCCTGGGGGCTCTGGTGAGGGTTCGGTGACCCCTCCTCAAGGGGGGGTACTGTTGTGAATTCTGTGGCCAAGCTCCCTCCTGTGGTCGTGAGTGGTACTGCGGCTGGTTCTGTCTATAAGCTTCCTTTGGTGGATGAGAGTGGTACTGCGGCTTCTGAGTTTACTTCCTCAGGTGATGAGGTTAAGTCGTTAGGTGCTGCTCTATTTAACTCCACCTGGTGCTTTGATCCTGGCCTCCAGTCAATGTTCTAGTATTGGTCTTGCTTCCTCCTGGATCGTTCCTGTGGCCTCTCTATCCTGCATAAGCTAAGTTCTGCTTGTGTTATTTTTTGTTTGCTATATTTTCTGTCCAGCTTGCTATATTGGTTTTTTCTTGCTTGCTGGAAGCTCTGAGACGCAGAGGGAGCACCTCCGCACCGTTAGTCGGTGCGGAGGGTCTTTTTGCCCCTCTGCGTGGTTGTTTTGTAGGTTTTTGTGTTGACCGCAAAGCTATCTTTCCTATCCTCGGTCTATTCAGTAAGTCGGGCCTCACTTTGCTAAATCTATTTAATCTCTGTGTTTGTATTTCATCTTTACTCACAGTCATTATATGTGGGGGGCTGCCTTTTCCTTTGGGGAATTTCTCTGAGGCAAGGTAGGCTTATTTTTCTATCTTCAGGGCTAGTTAGTTTCTCAGGCTGTGCCGAGTTGCATAGGGAGCGTTAGGCGCAATCCACGGCTACCTCTAGTGTGGTGTGTTAGGATTAGGGATTGCGGTCAGCAGAGTTTCCACGTCTCAGAGCTTGTCCTATGTTTTTGGTAAATGTCAGGTCACCTTGTGTGCTCTGAACTTCAAGGTCCACTGTGGTTCTGAATTACCTGTTCATAACACTTCAGCTTTGAATGGGTTAAAAATATATATACCGTAGTTTTTTATTGTAACACGGTCCAGTTTTACAGAATAAAACTATATGGCTGGGTTCACATATATCTCTCGCACCAGACTAAGTTGTTTTAGACTGATTCAACTCAATGGATCAGAACTGATTGGAAAACTGATACAAAAGTTTACCAGTTGCTGTCAGGATTTTTGACCATTTACCAAAGACTCTAATCCAGGGTCGGATCCCAACGTTATATGAAATATTGCAATCAGGGCACTTGACTGGCATCTACCGGCGAAAATGCTGGATGGAAACGAGGACGGAGCAGCAGCCACATGTAAAAAGCCTACATTTTTCTCATGTTGTTTTTACCACTCACATTTTACGATTCGTTTGATAGTATTGTGCTATAGTAAAGTAATGACTATTTCTATCCTCACGGCTTGTCGTCTTGTCTCCGTGATCCCTAATTCACCCTCAGATTATCTTGTCATGTGTTAACTCATTATTATCAGCTGATCATAACCTTGAACCCCTCGGCACTTTCAACAATTTCAGCCATAAGTGAAAAATGAAGCCTCTTTGTGTGCAGTTTGGTATCACAATCTCTAATGTCCTTTAAATATTTGATTTTATAAAAATCTTGTTTTACAATAAATATGAGTTTTGTGATATAGAAATATATCGGACGCTAAACCATTCACAGTAAGCTGGCTGTCATTTAGTATTTTCTGCTCTCGTTTCAGCTTTGCTGTTTCGACTGGGGCAGGGTCAGTAGAGTCATCTCAATGTAATTATTATTGGAGGTTAGGGGAATTTCAGTACAACTCTACTGTAAAATTTAGAGGCAGGATAGTAACATTACAGGCATAGATAAAGTTCTATATGAAGCTACTTTGGATTTAGTGGATTTAGTGAAATATTGGCAACTCTCTGTTTGAAACGTGATGGGCCCCCATCAGCCAAAAAATGTTAGCTGCACATTCACACAACAGGTTTGAGGCAGTCATTGATGGAGATCACCAACACCAGATTGTTTGCAATCCAAATCGGTGTACTCACTAGTGATGAGCGAGTATGGTTGTTACTCGAGATTTCTGAGCATGGTCAGGTGATCTCCGAGCATTTTGGGCATGCTCGGAGATTTAGTTTCCGTTGCCGCAGCTGCATGATTTACTTCTGCTAGATAGCCTGAATACATGTGGGGATTGTCTGTTTGTTATGGAATGTCCACATGTGTTCAGGCTGTCTAGCAGATGCAAATCACGCAGCTGCGGAGACACAAACTAAATCTCCGAGCATGCCCAAAATACTTGGAGATCACTCAAGCATGCTCGGAAATCTCGCGTAACAAGCATACCCGCTCGTCACTAGTACTAACAAAGCAACGTTATAAACACACGCACATATATTTACATGCAAACAAAAACCTCAATCAACTTTCCATTTTTGCATTATTCTCTAAAAGGCTTCTGAAACGTAATCCAGCAATCACTGACCCTCACCTTTCTCACATTAGAGTAGATAACAGCAGAAATGCGGCCAAAAATGTTTCAACTGGTACACCAATCCTTAAAGGAAATGGCGCGAGTGGTAGCACAAATTTCCATTTGTACATAATAAATTCTTTCCCTCCAGATCACACAGCACATTTATGCATTCCACATATTGTCCATTGATTTCACCTATCAGGGCACTGAAGAATTGATATCATTTGCTATTAAATTCCCACACAGCTGATATCTGGCCGCTTAATGACGTAATGTTAGGAGTGTATTTTTTGTGTGTGTTGGGGAGGGCAATTCTAATAAAAATAAATTTCCACTGGTTTAACAGCACCTAGAGTGGCATGTAACAGTTTGGACACCACTGGCCAAAATTACTGCATTTTAGGAAAAACCCTGCATGGTTAGTACCTAGTAGCATCTCCTTTTGAAAGTATCACAGCTTGTAAATGCTTTTTGTAGGCAGACAAGAGTCTTTCAATTCTTGTTTGAGGGATTGTCATCCATTCTTCCTTGGAAAATACTTCCAGTTCTGTGAGATTCCCACGTCATCTTGCATGCACTGCTATTTTGAGGTCTAGTCACAGATTTTCAATGATGTTCAAGTCAGGGGTTGTGAGGGCCATTGTAAAACCTTCAGCTTGCAGCTTTTGAGGTCTCTAATTGTGTATTTTGATGTGTGTTTAGGATCATTATCCACTTGTAGAAGCCATTCTCTTTCCAACTTCAGCTTTTTTTTACAGATGGTGTTTTGTTTGCATGAAGAATTTGTTGAAATTTCATTAAATTCATTCTTCACTCTACCCGTGAAATGTTCCCCATGCCATTGACTGCAACACAACGCCAAAAGCATGATTAATCCACCCCCATTATTAATGGTTGGTGAGATGTTCTTTTCCAGAAATTCTGTGCCCTTTTTTTTTTAACACATACCTTTCATCATTGTGGCCAGAGAACTCTATTTTAACCTCATCGGTACACAGGACTTGTTTCCAAAATGCATCAGGCTTGTTTAGATGTTCTTTTGCATTCAATTTTATGGCAAGGACGCAGGAGAGGTTTTCTTCTGATGACTCTTTTATGTAGGCCATGTTTGTGCAGGTGTCTCTGAACAGTGAAACAATGTACCTCAATGCTGGAGTCTGCTAAACTGTTCTAAAGGCCTTTTGCCATCAAGCAGGAGTTCTGATTTGCCCTTCTAACAATCCAATGAGCAGCTCTCACTGAAATTTGGCTTGGTCTTCCAGAACTCCACTGTTCCTGTTGTCTGCTATTTTCTTAATTATGTTTCAAACTGAGGAAAGGGCAACTTGAACATGCTGTGATATCTTCTTATAGCCTTCTCCTGCATTCTGGGCCGCCGCCATTTTCATTTTCAGAGTGCTAGGCAGCTGCTTAGAAGAATCAATGGCTGCTGTTTTTTTGGCTCAAGGTTAGAGGAGGCTGGGCTTTTTTAAAGCAGTGAAATATGCATCATCTCGTCTTTCCTAGCCAGGTTAATTAAGGTCTGAAACTTTGGTCAAATTCATCTGAGCACACAAATCTCCACGGGTGCCCAAACGTTTGCATAGGCCCATTTTTCTTTTTGTAATTTTTAAAATGTAAAAAATGACAATATATTTTGTTTCCTAAAATGCAAAAGAAATGTGTCATCTTTAGCGTTAGGCCTTTCAGAGATACCGTAATTTCATCTTCAACTTGCTTAACTGTTAACAGTAACAGTCATTTTGACCAGGGGTGCCCAAACTTTTACATGCCAATGTAAGAGTATGCTATGTTATAAAATAAATCAATAACCATTGCATATCTTTCAGTGGTTCCCACTGGTTCTGCAGTGATCACAAATTGCTTCATTCATGTGACTGCTTTACCCTGTCACTGACCTTTAGGCTTGCATGTAAGGCACATAACTGTTGGTTGACTGTAACTGCGCCATTGCAGCTACATTAGCATTGAGGGACGCGGGATGTTGCTATGTCAGAAAGTAGCCGCAGTTCTCCCTTCTTCTGGATGTCAATTTTATCCAAAGGAAGAGAAAGTGAAGTGGATCATTAGCTGCTGCTGCAGTGCTCACTTGACATAATGTCACACAAGCCCCAGGAGATGTGGAGCTGATGTCACTGAATCAGTGCCAGCACCAGAGGTGAGAACGAGCTTATTATTTTAGAAGCAGGAAGGCAGCAATTGAAAGGGGTTATCCGAATAGTGGACAACCCCTTCAATTTCTGCAGGACTGATGGACTCCAATGGAGAGATGGTGCCAGAGCAGCAGGTAGATTTAAAGCACCATTCCAGCAGGGTTTTGTGATTGCAGTGCCAAAGTGGTGCTTCTAATTAGCGTTGAGCGAATTTGTTCGGGTTCCCTCTTATTCGGCAACCTATAGCGCTTACCGAATAAGCTGCAGAGGGAACCCGGATACCTGGATCTCGCTGGCTGGACAGCTGATCGGTGCCGCAGCTGCATGACAGTCACAGCACATGCTTGGAGAGCCTGTGTGTTGGGCTATCCCTGTATCCGGGTTCCCGCTGTAGCTTATTCGGTAAGCAATATAGTTTGACGAATAAGAGGGAACCCGAACAAATTTGCTCAACTCTACTTCTAATGCCCCACCACTCCTGTTGGTCTCCGGCAGTTTGTGGGCTGGCAGACTGCGCCAGTATTTGCTGCAGCGAGCTGGAGGCCACAACTCACTATAAGTCTATGGCAGCCTCGTTCTGGCGCTCATACACTTGCATTGAGAGCTTGTGACCATTATTTCTGAAAACCACCCTGTCACAGGGTGGAGCCGCAGGACCGGAGCAGGACCTACAAAAGGTGACGATGGCAGCAGCTTTATACTAAAGTCCCTACAAGCACCACTTCAGCGCTGTGAAAAAAAAACCCACTGGAGTGGTGCTTTAACTAATGAAAAATTCTGGAATACCCCTTTAAACTTTCAATACCTTACAAAACTTACAATGTTCTCAAATTATTTAATCTTTTAAATTTGTATTATTATATTAAATTATTTCTATTTTTATGTGTTCCCCAAGTAATGGTAAAAATCCAAGGTTTCTACTTTTCTACTCAAGAGCTTTGATGGCTACTATGTGACTGTCAGGGGCGAGCAGAATTCAGCGGCTGTGACACTACAGCGTGTGAGTCTGTTGCCATGATCTGGGTCATTGCTTTATGCCACACTTACGTACCGACACAATATTCTTTATGGTCAATAAACTGCACAGTCCCTCATGATATCAAGCTTCACAGCGTTATTATAGTATTTCATTAAATGTGGAATAGGAAAGGTCTATAGTCATTTATCTGCTGAATAGTCTTACAGCCGAGACATAAAAACAGTTCCTAAAAAATAAGACATACTGCTATTTTTATAAAAAGGTTAAGAATTGCTAAAATGGAAGTAAACTATTTATCACTTGCTATAAAAACAATGTAAAAAAAGTATTTCCTTTGATCTTAAAGGGGTTCTCCAGGAATAAGAAAAAAGTGCATTTAAGTAGATAAAATAGAAACAAAAATGCAGACTTCCATATAGAGGTAAGAAGGCTATAAGAATTTACTAACTACCTAAAATGAACATATATCAGCCATTAAAAAGCACAGAATAATTTTTCAACAGGTTGAATGGTGCGTCCCTCTGCCCCAACATGCTTTTCTCATTTCTACGTCAGACACCACGGTCCAGGAACTTCTGTCTTTCATTCTGGACCCTCTTATATGAGCCAGAAGTGAGATCTGAATCCCGTTTTCCATCATAGATAAGTTAAAAAAATTCTGTCTGCCTATATCAACCACTAGAGGGTGCTCACCACATATAGATTTATACAGCTCCCTTAAGGTTCAATGACTGCTGTGTGAGTCAATATGCTGTAAGATTCCCTTTAAAGGGAATCTGTCGCCTCAAATTGGCGGGCTATGTAAATGTCCTGTGTCCGGTCAGATGGGCGGTGTTTCGTCTTCTTTCCTCCACCCCATCCTTCCCCGCAGTCCGCAATATTTTTGGGAATTTGAGTAGGTGTCCTCCATAGTTCGTGCATGCACAATGCAATCTTGCCTCGCGCACGTGCAGTATGCTTTGCTCAACTTCGAGCAAAGCCGAAAAGCATTACTACGCATGCGCCGGCGCACTATATCCTGGAACACAGCGAAATGCTTCCAGGACATAGTGCACCGGCGCATGCGCAGTAATGCTTTTCAGCTTTGCCCACAGAAAGTGCATCATATGAACTTTAAAAAAAGGCACAAATGAAAAAAAGAATAATGCGCCAATGCAAAACAGCCAAAAAGAACTAAAAACTAGTAAAAATAAATGTAAAAGTAATAATGAGCGGGTCCACAGTATCACAATTTAGGCCTATGCCTAATTTCGTGACAAACCACGCTGCCATTTTTATTCACCATGTTCCCTTGTTGGGAATATAGGAAATTACAAAATATAAAAATGTTGTACAAATCATGTAGACAGTGTACGACAAATAGATCTTTTTAACTCACTGGGTTACTGTGTTTGTTGTCCATAGCAACAAATCAAAGTTCCCCTTTAATTTCTTAAATTGCTCCGGTAAAATAACAGCGCTGATAAAATGAAAGCAGAGCAGTGATTGGTTACCATGGGTAACAAAGTCATCTTTGATAAATGGGCCTAAAGTATATTGGATTGCACTATATTATCATCTGTCACCATGTAGAAGAAGAGTCCAGGGCAACGTTAACAAGGAAGAGCTTCAAATTAACAGTCATGTCCTCATAGGCACCTGTACACTGACATTGAGGATATACATTTTTACTTCTTTTAATTTCCTTTTTTCTTTGCCAGCTTTCTAAAAAATCTGTGTTAAGGATACATTAAATAATTCACACCTCTTTAATATTGGAGCAGGAAGGTATTCCACAAAGACCAGCGTATTTTCATGTTCATGCCCGAACACATTCCTGTTCATAAAATGCGAAGCTTTTACCAGGCACGCTATGGTACTTATACATTCGCACCATTTAAAGGAAAAATATATATACATACTATAGATATATACATGAATACGTTTATATATCCTAATATATATTTATATACCGTACACATCCAATTAGGGGCCAATAGATGAAATGGTCACTGGGTTTTCAACAATCGTTGCATGAATCTATAGCATGTCGAATAAAACTTTGAGAAAAAACTGGGGGAGGACAAACAAGCGAAATAGGGCATTATCCATATAACAGGGTTATGTGGTGAAGCCACAGTGCTCTCCTGGTATTGTTGTGAGAAAGCACAACACTTTGGGGGCTCAAGCTAGAAGCTCAACTTCCGCTGCTCCACAGGTGGGAGGGTCCAGTAGTGGGAGATGCGGTTGTGCTGCGCTACTAGTTGGTATGAAATAAGAAATATCCAAGGGTCCTGGGTATCGTAAAGTAGTTGCTGTTTTAGTCTCAACACATTTGATAATAACCGAACTCCTTAATCAGGAGAAAGCACCATCGTTTTTTCCTGATGAAGAAGTTCGAAACGCGTTGAGATAAGACCACAACTACTTAACAATACTCAGTACGCTTTGGATATCTCTTATTCCAATAAAACTTTGCAATATACACTCCTTAACATTGAAATTATGACACCAGGAAAGAAAGCTAGTGGAGTTATTGAAATCACAGGATCGATAGACCTGTTAATGATTTGCAAAAGATAAAAAATGGTAAACAAATTTTCAAAATATCTTGATTTTCAAATTTTTTCAGTATCATGCACAGAAATCCCTGTATTCATACAGATTTGCTGCTATTAATGAGGTTATTCATGGTTGGCTGAGGGCTGTCCTGTTATGTTGAATGCATTTGGGCATGCAGATCTTCAAGATCCACTGTTGGCAGCTTCCTTTGCAATTGCCGACCATTGACGTCCTGAATATATTCGATGGGAGTCAACTCTGGACACACTGCAGGCCATAGCAGCATGTTTAGGCCACACAGGCTGCTCATAGTACAACAGGTTACATGCGGCCTGGTAATGTCCTGTTGAAAAATGGCCCTTTGGACACTTTGGAGTAGTGGTCATACCACTGGTTTCGTTAGTAGACTATGTTTTGCTGCCGGCCTCAACAAGGCTTATAAGGCCGAAAATTATGTACAACAGACCACACTGTGACTTCACCTGCATCATTACTGTCAATGTTCCTTCAGCAAATACATCAAGATTCCATTTTTCGGGGGTTTGGACGTAACTCGTGGCTGAGTCACTGAATGTGAGGTAAACACTATGTGATCTTTTCCTGAATTTCAATGCAATGTGTCACGCCGTTTACGGCGATAAAGGGGCAGGACGGCGTACTGGAACCCGCACCTGTCCCTGGCTTTCCTTTATCTCAGGGGTACCTATGAAGGTTAGGAGGCCTGAGCCGCCAGCGTATCCCTGCCTCCTGTGCAGGCCCTATCAGTGACCCCCTCTCCCCCAAGGGAGGAGGACTGCACCAGTGAAAAAATATAACAATAAACAGGGTATACAGACAAGGTAAAGGAAAATCACACTTAGCTTAATGCTGCAAGGCAAAGCACAGCAGAATGAAACACCAGATACAACGGACACAGCTGTAGAACAACAGTTCCTAGCTAGCTCCTACTCCCGGCTTGGTCGCTGAAGAATGATCTAACACCGACAGACAGCTGATGAACCAGGTGACCTCTTAAAGGATGGAGGGAGTGGTCACCACAAACATCAGCTGACCCAGCAGCAATGCAATAACATCAACAGCCACCGGGGGAAAAACTGCATTAACCACCGATGACCAGAAAGGAAAAAAGGTCTTAAACTGAGGCAAACCAGATCTGCCACAAATCCAAAATTAGATTGTGACACAATGTTTGTTATTGGATATATTTTATACTGTACATCATCGTTATGTAGAGTGCCTGCCTCACTGTGACTAATAGGGTACATAGACATCATAGAGGAGTGGGAGAATCCCCCTCCTCTTTTAGCCAGAGGTGATAGCCCCTAGTCATTCGTTCTGGAGGACCCAGTTTGTTCTTATTGTCTACTTCTCTGCAACTTCCCCCAGTGATATTAGCTCTTCTTTGTGGCTTCAGAAGCTGGCTTAATTTGATAAGAGATTGTCTTTATGATAAAACCTTTTTAATCATCACTGTACTGCTTATACACAATATTAGGAAAGTGCCTTTTTATAATTTTAGAGTATTTCACAAAAATAGCCATCTGACTCCACTGAGTTACAATATAGAATTGTACAGATTGTGTTTCCTCATTTGCAAAGTAATTAAAAACAATGTAAAAAAAGCCCCAACATTTTCACTATTTCTATAAATGACCAAGTCTATTACCGTTGGATCAGTTCTCCGATGCCATAGCCCATGAAATGCATTGCGTTTACCTCAGATGACCCAGATATTTTGCTGTTTTCTAGCCGACTCCTGTATATAAATTAGAACAATATTATCCCTGCCTGATTTACTCCTTGATTGTTGCCATGAATTCCTGCCTGGAACATCACACACCAGACATGTATTGTTCCACTTCGGTATATTTTACATTCACAATGAAGCCTGACCTTCTCGCGGTAAACGTCTTTCGATGATCTTCTGGAGAGACAATCTGTTTTGATGGCTGCTGAGATCTCATATTGTTGTGCTCCGTCTTGTTTATTTCATTGCCGCCTGACAGCTTGATAGAGGTTTGGAAGCCTGTCCCGGAGTAATCCGCTAACTATTCAAATATTGATGAAGTGCAGGAACTCGGAGAAGGACCTGATGCTAATTTAGGCCTCTTATTTGGATCAATAAAGTAATTTAGGTTAGCTTGAACATGGCCATGAAAAAGCTGCAGAAAGCTTTGATGATCCAGCTCAAATCCAGGAAGACGTCTTTGTTTCTAATAGAGTTACTTTTCTTGAGTTTCTAAACAACTATCTAAATGTTAGATTGTAGAGCCGAGTCTGTGTAAAGCTTTACCATACAGTTTCACTGGACATACTAATGGTATTGTTATTGATATGTTATGGGCAGCTCTGTCCTCTCTCCTGATATGTCAGGTGTAGTAAATAGTTCTATTCCCTATAAAACAACAATTCTGGTTCTTATAACTCTGTGTTGAACCATTCCTCTGTTATTCTACCTGAATCTATATGGGTTATTACCCACCTGTCCTGGTTGCAGCACTCCTACGGCTGGCTCCCCCTGTGCTAGTCCATACTGATTTCCTGTGTTAACTCATCAAGCACCAGCGATATCATCATCCAAAGCTTTTTAAGGATGGCTCATGTGGCTATGCACAGCCTGAGTATTGAGGTAGTAATGCAATCTTCTACCACATGTTTTCTGGAGTCAAGTTACCTTTCCCACTTGGCTCTATTCAAGCAAGGTGTCTGATTATCAGTTAAACTGCTCCAACCTGCTATCCAGCAACCAGCTACTAGTACCATGTGCAGTGCAGCTATTCTTGGTGTTCTTCACACTTTCAACTCTGCTCATTCATTGCACCTGATTAACTAATTAATCTCAGTTTCTACTGATGCTGTTCACACTTTCAACTCTGTTGCGAACTCATCTCTGCTATCCTGATGTTGCAACATCTTTAACCTTCGTCAGGCTAATTTTACAACGTTAACAGGCTGCAGAGGTACAATTGTACCTTCATATATATTTTATTGAAATTTGGCCAATATATTCTGGACCAAAACTGCAGAGATTTCATTTCAAAAACCTGACCTGCACATCCAAACATAGACTGAGTGTGAACAGGTGCTGAACCCAGAGTTGCCAACTCGTATATAGTTAAGTAAAAAGGGCAGCACAGTGTGCTGCCCTTTTTACTTAACAAAACTGCAGAGATGTCACGAAATTTCAGCCCTCTACGGCTTTTCGAAAAAAAAAGTTATTGCAATTTTAAAACGGAATAGTTACAATTGTACCTACTCAGCCGGACGAAGGTTAACTGTGCTCTGTTTAGGCTACTTTCACACATCAGGTTTTCAGTGTCAGGCTAAATCCGGCTAATTTTTAAAAAACCGGATCAGGCGAATGTTGCTGCCGGATGAGGTTTTTTTTCCCATAGACTTGTATTAGTGCCGGATTGCACCGGATGACATTGCGTTTTGTCCAGTTTTCGCCGGATCCGGCAAATCTGCCGCTTCCGATTTCTTGAAAAAAAAGTCCACTGCAACGTTTTTTGTCTCAGGCGAAAAAGCCCGAAGCGCCGGATCTGGCGCTTCTGGCTGTTTGCTAGAACGGAAGCCTATGGGAGCCGGAAGGTGCCGGATCCGGAAAAAGGCGGATCCGGCGGCCTGATCTGGTTTTTTAAACTGAGCATGCTCCAATTTTTTTTTTATCCAATAATCTAGATAGACCAGCCGGATCCGTCAAAAAAACGGATCCGTCGCATCAGTTTTTCACAATCTGCACTGGATCCAGTTTTTCCAACATTCGCCGGATTTAGCCTGACACTGAAAACCTGATGTGTGAAAGTAGCCTTAGTTGGCTAATACCAAAGTCATCTTAACCGTCCTGGTGTTGCCACATCTTTACCTCTGCTGTGGCAAGTTTCTGATAACCAACTTGTATCAGCTCTCCTGGTGCAGCCACGTTCTCCACTTTGCTGTTCCTGTGCAGTGTGCACATTTTGCTCTACTGCATCTAGTGGTTCTTGCTTCATTTATCCACCAGCTGTACTGTCCTCACTGTTCCGCATACTGTCTGTCAAGTCCAGTTCTACCACGTCAACCTCAGCCATAATGAAAGCTTAGAGAATCCATCGCACCAGGGGGAGCCCATAACATGCCTGTTGCCATTACCCGAATCAAAACCCCAAAAGTTTTTCCCTAGAAAATTCTGACACATTCTTCTAAGATTGGACAATGTCAGACCATGTTGGGACACAACCCACAACTAGTAAAATCTAAATCTCAATTTTCTGATGCGTTTACCTGAAACGCATCAGAAAAACTTTTCTGTATCTTCTATATGTTAATGAAATTACAATAAAGAATTTTGGAATTTAAACCACCATGTGCTGGACAACAAGCTGGGCTTTATAAAGTACATCTGGAATCTCACCAGCTTTGTCATGGCATTGGCACTCCAATCTTTACAGATACTTTGCCATTAATAACATAGAAAACTCGATTTGATCATGTGCATTTTAAACTCTTGCTGTATAAATACAGAAGCCACACAGATGTAACGCATGGACACATGGATGGAACATGGATGTAAAACACAGACACACGGATGGAACATGGATGTAAAACACAGACACATGGATAGAACATGGATGTAAAACACAGACATACTGTGGCATGCGGATGTAAAACACATACTGTGGCACGCGGATGTAAAACACAAACATACTGTGGCACGCGGATGTAAAACACAGACATACTGTGGCACACGGATGTAAAACACAGACATACTTTGGATCGCAGATGTAAAACACAGACATACTGTGGCAAGCGGATGTAACACACAGACATACTGTGGCACACGGATGTAAAACACAGACATACTGTGGCCCGCGGATGTAAAACACAGACATACTGTGGCACGCGGATGTAAAACACAGACATACTGTGGCACGCGGATGTAAAACACAGACATACTGTGGCACACAGATGTAAAACACAGACATACTGTGGCACGCGGATGTAAAACACAGACATACTGTGGCACGCGGATGTAAAACACAGACATACTGTGGCACACGGATGTAAAACACAGACATACTGTGGCACACGGATGTAAAACACAGACATACTGTGGCACGCGGATGTAAAACACAGACATACTGTGGCACGCAGATGTAAAACACAGACATACTGTGGCACACGGATGTAAAACACAAACATACTGTGGCACGCGGATGTAAAACACAAACATACTGTGGCACGCGGATGTAAAACACAAACATACTGTGGCACGCGGATGTAAAACACAAACATACTGTGGCACGCGGATGTAAAACACAAACATACTGTGGCACGCGGATGTAAAACACAGACATACTGTGGCACGTGGAAGTAAAACACAGACATACTGTGGCACGCGGATGTAAAACACAGACATACTGTGGCACGCGGATGTAAAACACAAACATACTGTGGCACGCGGATGTAAAACACAGACATACTGTGGCACGCGGATGTAAAACACAGACATACTGTGGCACGCGGATGTAAAACACAGACATACTGTGGCACGCGGATGTAAAACACAGACATACTGTGGCACGCGGATGTAAAACACAGACATACTGTGGCACGCGGATGTAAAACACAGACATACTGTGGCACGCGGATGTAAAACACAGACATACTGTGGCACGCGGATGTAAAACACAAACATACTGTGGCACTCAGATGTAAAACACAGACATACTGTGGCACGCGGATGTAAAACACAGACATACTGTGGCACACGGATGTAAAACACAGACATACTTTGGATCGCAGATGTAAAACACAGACATACTGTGGCAAGCGGATGTAACACACAGACATACTGTGGCACACGGATGTAAAACACAGACATACTGTGGCCCGCGGATGTAAAACACAGACATACTGTGGCACGCGGATGTAAAACACAGACATACTGTGGCACGCGGATGTAAAACACAGACATACTGTGGCACGCGGATGTAAAACACAGACATACTGTGGCACGCGGATGTAAAACACAGACATACTGTGGCACACGGATGTAAAACACAGACATACTGTGGCACACGGATGTAAAACACAGACATACTGTGGCACGCGGATGTAAAACACAGACATACTGTGGCACGCAGATGTAAAACACAGACATACTGTGGCACACGGATGTAAAACACAAACATACTGTGGCACGCGGATGTAAAACACAAACATACTGTGGCACGCGGATGTAAAACACAAACATACTGTGGCACGCGGATGTAAAACACAAACATACTGTGGCACGCGGATGTAAAACACAAACATACTGTGGCACGCGGATGTAAAACACAGACATACTGTGGCACGTGGAAGTAAAACACAGACATACTGTGGCACGCGGATGTAAAACACAGACATACTGTGGCACGCGGATGTAAAACACAAACATACTGTGGCACGCGGATGTAAAACACAGACATACTGTGGCACGCGGATGTAAAACACAGACATACTGTGGCACGCGGATGTAAAACACAGACATACTGTGGCACGCGGATGTAAAACACAGACATACTGTGGCACGCGGATGTAAAACACAGACATACTGTGGCACGCGGATGTAAAACACAGACATACTGTGGCACGCGGATGTAAAACACAGACATACTGTGGCACGCGGATGTAAAACACAAACATACTGTGGCACTCAGATGTAAAACACAGACATACTGTGGCACGCGGATGTAAAACACAGACATACTGTGGCACGCAGATGTAAAACACAGACATACTGTGGCACGCGGATGTAAAACACAGACATACTGTGGCACACGGATGTAAAACACAGACATACTGTGGCACGCGGATGTAAAACACAGACATACTGTGGCACACGGATGTAAAACACAGACATACTGTGGCACGCGGATGTAAAACACAGACATACTGTGGCACGCGGACGTAAAACACAGACATACTGTGGCACGCGGATGTAAAACACAGACATACTGTGGCACACGGATGTAAAACACAGACATACTGTGGCACGCAGATGTAAAACACAGACATACTGTGGCACGCGGATGTAAAACACAGACCTACTGTGGCACATGGATGTAAAACACAGACATAATGTGGCACACGGATGTAAAATATGTGAATACAGATAAACATTGAGTTTTCTGGATGAAAATGAGATGATTTTTCATACGCTCGTCTGTGCCCTAATTGTTCCTTTATAGCAGCTATCGAAATACCGACACACAGCTTTCTACAACAGAAGGAACTATTTATCTGTCCCTTTCATTCATCTAGTCCCATAGTCAGAAAGCTGAATGCATGTGAAAGTGACAAGCCTTAGCTAAACTCACCAGTAATCATCTACTCTTGCCATATTCATTTTTCATGAGCTAATGTTATTTTAAAGCCTGCATGTCAAACACATGACAGCAATCTAGCGTTAAAGTATCTAGCCACTTAGTTTTTCACAAGATGTAAAAACGTTCTATATCATTGTGACCCCATAACATTTTCTCTAAATGGGGACATCAGTAAGTGCATAGACGATCACGGGACTTGGTGAATGTCTGAGTGTCTTAATGGGGTTCTTCTTTGTGTATGTGCTTTATTTAACAGACATTTTCATTTATTAGATGCTTTCTTTTTTTCTTTTCTTTTTTTTTTAAGTGTACCTTCTGTAACTGAGCTGTCATCTGTACATGTGGGGAATAACACTATTTCTGACCATTATATGACGTGCATCCTGCATTTTTCACTAGTTCCCCCCCATGTAGGCTCCATATCTAGTTTCTAGCTGTTTCTGATATTAGAACAACTGATATGATGTCTCCAATCCAATGCACAGCACACACAGATATGGGGAACTCTTGCTCCAATATGCAGCATGGACAACATTATAAAACAGTAATAAGCAGTGTAGCTCTGAATCCAGCACTGGAGTGAGATAAACACTTACTAGAAAGCTGCGACAGTATCTAACTCTTGTCAGTGTACCTCTTTCATTTTCCCTATCTCTCCTCTCTTCATGGACTTTAACCCCTTTCCGACATCGGATCCGCCAGCACCTATTAACTAGTTAAATGCCATTGTCAAACTCTGACAACGGCAGATAGCTTCCAGCTATCTGGACGGAAATGCGCGCATCGGTGACCCCGTCACATGATCTGGGGTCATTGGTGCGTCGGCATAACAACCAGAGGTCTCCTGCAGACCTTTATTGTTGTTGATGCCAGATTGCTGTGAGCGCCACCCTGTGGTCGGCGCTCATAGTAATGCTGTAATTCTCCTACATAGAGGTGATCTGAGCATCACTCTTATGTAGCAGAGGCAAGCGAGTTGTTCAAAAGTCTAGCATCCCATGGAGACTATTGAAGCATGCCAAAAGTAAAAAAAAAATGTTTTTAAAAAATATTTAAAAAATATAAAAAGTTCAAATCACCTCCCTTTTGCCCCATTCAAAATAAAACAATAAAAAAATTCAAACCTACACATATTTGATATCACCGCTTTCAGAATTGCCCAATCTATCAATAAAAAAGGAGTAACCTGATCGACACACGGCATAGTGAGAAAAAAATTAAAAACGCCAGAATTACGGTTTTTGGTCGCCGTGACATTGCATTAAAATGCAATAACGGGTGATCAAAAAAACGTATCTCAACTAAAATGGTATAATTAAAAACATCAGCTAGTCCCGCAAAAAATAAGCGCTCACCCAACCCTAGACGCTACAGGTATCAGAAAATTTAGCAATTTTTTTTTTTTTTTAGCAAAGTATGGATTTTTTTTTCACCACTTAGATAAAAAAAATAACCTAGACATCTTTAGTGTGTATGAACTCGTAATGACCTGGAGAATCAAATATCAGGTCAGTTTTAGCATTTAGTGAACCTAGCAAAAAAGACAAACAAAAAAACAAGTGTGGGGTTGCACTTTTTTTGCAATTTCACCGCACTTGGATTTTTTTCCCCGTTTTCTAGTGCAAGGCATGGTAAAACGAATGGTGTCGTTCAAAAGTACAACTCATCCCACAAAAAATAAGCCTTCACATGGACATATTGACGGAAAAATAAAAAAGTTATGGCTCTGGGAAGGAGGGGAGCGAAAAACGAAAATGCAAAACTGGAAAAAGCTCCGAGGGTTAAGGGGTTAACAGAAATCTGATATCTAAACCCCAAGTGAGCGGGCAGGCCATCATTTTTACCAAGATCAATTTTAGCAGTTTTGTGTGGATGATGACTTTGGGAGGCGAGGGTGTGGAGGATTGGGAAGTAGTGGCTCATAAGTGGAGAAAGTGGTGCCACTCCCTGGTTTTTAATTGTTATATAAAGTACCTGTAGATAGTAGGCAGCTCATGCACCTGTCCACTACAGGGACAGACATATGGCACAAATCAGCCCGGGTTTTACAACTAACATCTGAGCATATGCAAAAAAAAGCACCTAGACACACACAGAACCATTATATTCAGTGATAATGTTGGTGCTTTGGTAACAAAAGAAGAAAAAATTCTAAAATTTTGCTCACAAATTCTTGTTACATTTGTTGGAGAAAAAAAAACTTATTGCATCTGTTGGAAACTTGAAATTCTATACTGACATGTTAATAATAATCTGCTGTAATACTAATTCTTAATTCTGATCCTAGTGAATAAACTGCAGCCATCTATTTCAAAGCTAAAAGTTAAAAATATGGTAATAGTTTTTTTTTTTTTTTAAGTAAAAATTTTAGGAAAAATTTTATTTTCAAAAAAAAAAATTGAGCAAAGTCCTCCTCCTGTGTAGGCAAATGCTTAATTACACCGATGTGCTCACAGTCTGAGAGTTGTCTGGCCCACTCCCCGCAGTGCCATACAGGCAGGTGGTATTCTCGATGGAAAATCAATGGTTCTAATGTAAAGTATTATCAATCTTTGAACAGTCCCCAGGACACTGAATTGGCATAAAACTGATCTTCAATGTAACACTTTTCAGTATAACAAACCTGTAGTGCGCCCTTCATCTCGCCGAAAATGTGCACTTTAATCTCTTCTTATTAAGGATGAAGTTTAGTTTGCTACTTAGTGACACAGATTTTTTTTCTCTTTTTATTTTACAACTTTTTTCTGTCTATGTAGCTGTGTCCATTTTTTTTATTTTTTGCGTGGGATGAGTTGTATTTCTTAAAAGTAACATTTTGGATTACAAGTAAATTGATTGTGCAATTTATTTTTATTTTAGTTTTTATTTTTGAAATAAAATGTGACCAGGTTTTAGCTACCTAATCTGAGAGCAGCATTATATAAAGTAAGAGACCCTGAATCCAACAAAGTGTCACTTGCTGGGTTATTTGCTGTTGTTTTGATGCTATCACTGTTTCATTTATTTCTGCCTTTTCAGAGTGATATAAGGGATAAAGGACATAATGTGAGATATTTACTAAGAAAAACATGCCGGAATTCTAGTGCAATTTGCACCCAAAAACTACTTCTCCTGTCCTGCACAATATTTATTGTCATTGCTGAGCCTTGTCTGACAAAAGGCGAGTCTTCACTGAAAACAATGTAACATAGTTAGTAAGGCCGAAAAAAGACATTTGTCCATCCAGTTCAGCCTATATGTAGAATCATAGAATCACAGAATGTTAGAGTTGGACGGGGTCATCGTGTCCAACCCCCTGCTCAATGCAGGAGTCACTAACCCATCTCAGACAGATATCTGTCCAGCCTCTGTTTGAAGACTTCCATTGAAGGAGAACTCACCACCTCTCGTAGCGGCCTGTTCCACTCATTGATCACCCTCACTGTCAAAAAGTTTTTTCTAATACCTAATCTTTATCTTCTCCCTTTCAGTTTCATTCCATTGCTTCCCGTGTTTCTATGTGCCAATGAGAACAATGATGATGTCTCTACACTGTGACATCCCTTCAGATATTTGTAGACCGCTATTAAGTCTCCTCTTAGCCTTCTTTTTGCAACCTAAACATTCCCAGATCCTTTAACCGTTCCTCATAGAACATAATTTGCAGTCGACTCACCATCCTGGTAGCTCTTCTCTGAACTTGCTCCAGTTTTTCAATGCCTTTTTTAAAATGTGGTGTCCTGAACTGGACACAGTATTCCAGATGAGGCCTGACCAAGGAGTAGAGAGAGATAATTACTTCACGTGATTTGGAGTCTATGCTTCTCATAATACATCCTAGAACTGTGTTTAACTATTTTGCTGCTGCATAACACTGTTGACTCACATGCAGTCTGTGATCTATTAGTATACCCAAGTCTTTCTCACACGTGCTGTTGCTTAGTTCTATTCCTCCCATTCTAAAGATGTAATTTTCCATTTTTCTGCCCAGATGTAGAATTTTGCATTTCTCCCTGTTAAATACCATTTTAGTAGTTCCTGCCCATTGTTCAAACTTATCTAGATCCTTCTGAATCCTTTCTCTGTCTTTTCTAGCGTTAGCTATCCCTCCTAGCCTTGCATCGACTGCAAATTTGATTAGTTTACCTTCAGTTCCCTCATCTAGATCATTTCTAAAAATGTTCAACAACACTAGGGCCAGGGCAGAGCATTGTGGTACCCCACATGAAACACTTTTCCAATTGGATGTGCAACCATTTATTACTACTCTTTGAGTACAATCACTTAGCCTATTATGAATCCACCTAACCGTAGCCTTGTCAATCCCATACTTGGTCATTTTTTCAATAAGGATAGCATGAGATGATTTATCAAATGCTTTGCTGAAGTCGAAATACACTATATCTACCGCATTTCCCTGATAGACCCAGTCAGTGATTCCATTATAGAAGGAAATTAGATTAGTCTGGCATGACTAATCTAAGAAAAAAGACGACTGAGGGGCGATCTAATAACCATGTATAAGTATATAAGGGGACAATACAAATATCTCGCTGAGGATCTGTTTATACCAAGGAAGGTGACGGGCACAAGGGGGCATTCTTTGCGTCTGGAGGAGAGAAGGTTTTTCCACCAACATAGAAGAGGATTCTTTACTGTTAGGGCAGTGAGAATCTGGAATTGCTTGCCTGAGGAGGTGGTGATGGCGAACTCAGTCGAGGGGTTCAAGAGAGGCCTGGATGTCTTCCTGGAGCAGAACAATATTGTATCATACAATTATTAGGTTCTGTAGAAGGACGTAGATCTGGGTATTTATTATGATGGAATATAGGCTGAACTGGATGGACAAATGTCTTTTTTCGGCCTTACTAACTATGTTACTATGTTACTATGTTACTATGACTTGTTTGCAAAAAAACATGCTGACTCTGGTTAATTACTGTATTCTTGTCCAAATACTTGCTGTTTAATAATTTGTTCAAATATATTTCCTAGTATAGAAGTAAGGCTTACTGGCCTGTAATTTCCTGGCTCCATCTTCTTTCATTTTTTGAAGATCGGGACATTTTCCCTTCTCCAATCTTCTCAAACTTCTCCTGCTTTCCAGGATTTTTCAAAGATTCTGGCTAGTGGTTCTGCAATTTGCTCTGCTAATTCTTTTAGTACCCTAAGATGTAATTCATCTGGACCAGGAGATTTAAATTCATTTAAATTAGCTATATGTTCTCTCACCATCTCTCTGTTTATGAATAGAGTGGATCCTTTTATTTCTTCAATGGCACCATGAAGATCAATTGATGTTGCATTTGCTTTCTTAAAGAACACAGATATAAAATAGGAATTTAAAACTTCGGCCTTCTCAACATCATTTTTGACCACTTCACCCTTATCATGCTGTAAAAATCCTATATCATCTTTGATTTTTCTTTTGCTTTTGACATACCCCCCAAATCCTTTATTGCTGCTTTTGGCCTCCCTTGCAAGCCTTACTTCATTACTGGCTTTAGCTCATCTAACTCTTGCCCTGCATTTCCTGCAAACAGCATTATTATTATTATTATTATTATTATTATTATACATTTTTATAGCGCCATTTATTCCATGGCGCTTTACATGTGAATACGGGGCAAATATAGACAAATACATTAAACATGAGCAGATAACAAGGCACACGAGTACATAAGGAGGGAGGACCCTGCCCGCGAGGGCTCACAGTCTGCATTATATTATTTTATAGATATGCCCCCCTCTTTCCATTTGATATATATTTGTTTTTTAGTTTTTAACAAGTGATTAAGTTCTGTGTTTATCCACCCTGGTCTCTTTAAATGCTTTCAATTCTCCCTTCATTTTGGGATTGTTACCAATTGTGCAGTGAGAATTTCATTTAGCAAAATCTCCCATCCTTCTTGGACATTTCTGTCCTTTTGAACATCCAGCCATTGGACCTTTCCTACCCTCTTTTTGAGTCTATTAAATTCTGCCTTTCAGAAGTCCAACCTTAAAGTCTGAGTCCTCGCTGGTCTTCCTCCTCTTGTAATCCAAAAGTTGAGGATAGCATGATCGCTGCCCTTTTAAATTCCCAGGCAGCTTTATTTCCTCAACCATTTCCTCCCTGTTGGTAAGAATTAGGTCCAAGATTGCAGATCCTCTTGTTCTCTCTTTTACCTTTTGAAAGATAAAGTTGTCAGCAAGAAAAGATAAGAATTTTCTGGACCCAGTACTTTTGCTTGAGAGAGATTTCCAACAAATATATGGATAGTTTAAAATGCCCATTACTATGTCATACTTTTTTGAGAACAGAGACTTCTGATGTAAAAAGAGTTCATCCATATCTTCAGTCTGTCCAGGTGGCCTATAATAAACACCTACAATAGTGCCCATTCTGTCCTTCTCACTTTAAATTCTTACACAAACAGTTTCTACAGAACTACCAGTCTCTGAAGCTTGGATCTCTGTGGAGAAATACATTTTCCTAGCATGCAATGTAACATCTCCTCCCTTCTTGTTAATCCTGTTTTTAATAAACAAGTTGTAGCCTTCAAGGTTTGTATTCCAAGCATGTATATCATCAAATCAAGTATCAGTGATGCCTGTGACTTCATATTGCCCTTCCTGTGTTAGCAGATCCAATTCTCCTTGTTTGTTTCCCATGCTTTGTGCATTTGAATAGATTTTAGTTTGTAGTCGGCTTCTTTTGCTCCTCTATTTTCATTCAGAATTTGTTGTTTTTGTTCTTCCTTTCCACTTTTAATAGTAGATTTCTCCAAAGATTTAATTAGCTGCATATTTCTTCCTGGCTGTATATTTCCCATACTATATTGCTCTAGTTTAAAGCTCTCCTGATGAGTGTAGCAAAGCATCTACCAAATATGTGTTTTCCTGTTTTTGTAAGATGCAATCCATCTCCAGGAAGGAGTCCATCATACATGAAATTCACTCCATGGTCAAGAAACCCAAACCATTGCTCACGGCCCCTTTGACGTAGCCAGTTGTTCACCTGTAGAATCCTGTTCAATCTCCTTGGTCCATGTCCATCCACTGGGAGGATGGATGAGAAGATGACCTGCACTCCCAGTTCCTTCACTTTCCGGCCTAGGTCTTCAAAGTCTCTGCCTATAGTTTCCAGATCCTTTCTTGCTATGTAATTTGTTCCTACGTGAATTAATGGACATGGCTAGTTATCTTTAGCATTGAAGAGGCTTGATACCCTATCAGACACTTGTTTGATTTGGGCACCTGGAAGACAGCACACTTCTCGTGAGGTAATGTCTGGTCAGCAGATAGCAGCTTCTGTTCCTGCGCTATCCCCCATGACTACCACTCTCGTTTTCTTCTTCACCAAAGCACTTCTTTTTCTCCCTTCAAGAGGCTTCTGATTTCTTACTGGGGTGTCCTTTGTGGGCAAAGCACTGTTTTGATATACCGTATATACTCGAGTATAAGCCGAGATTTTCAGCCCAAATTTTTGGGCTGAAAGTGCCCCTCTCGGCTTATACTCGAGTCACGGTGGGTGGCAGGGTCGGCGGGTGAGGGGGAGAGAGGGCTGAGGCATACTCACCTAGTCCCGGCGATCCTGGCGCTGTCCCTGCAGTCCCACGGTCTTTGGGTGCCGCAGTTCTTCCCCTGTTCAGCGATCACGTGGGACCGCTCATTAGAGAAATGAATATGGACTCCACTCCCATAGGGGTGGAGCCGCATATTCATTTCTCTAATCAGCGGTAACGGTGACCGCTGATAGAGGAAGAGGCTGCGGCACCCGGAGACCAGCTGTCCGGGAGAAGGAGCGGGATGCCGGGAGCAGGTAAGTATCGCATATTCACCTATCCCCGTTCCACACGCCGGGCGCCGCTCCATCTTCCCGGCGTCTCTCCGCACTGACTGTTCAGGTCAGAGGGCGCGATGACGCATATAGTGTGCGCGCCGCCCTCTGCCTGAACAGTCAGAGCGGAGAGACGCCGGGACGAGACGCCGGGAGCTGCAAGCAAGAGAGGTGAGTATAGCATTTTTTTTTTATTGCAGCATTATATATACCGGTAGCAAAGCTTTATAAGGAGCATCTATGGGGCACAAATGAACGGTGCAGAGTACTATATGGCAGAGCTTTATAAGGAGCATCTATGGGGCACAAGTGAACAGTGCAGAGCACTATATGGCAGAGCTTTATAAGGAGCATCTATGGGGCACAAATGAACGGTGCAGAGCACTATATGGCAGAGCTTTATAAGGAGCATCTATGGGGCACAAATGAACGGTGCAGAGCACTATATGGCAGAGCTTTATAAGGAGCATCTATGGGGAACAAATGAACGGTGCAGAGCACTATATGGCAGAGCTTTATAAGGAGCATCTATGGGGCACAAATGAACGGTGCAGAGCACTATATGGCAGAGCTTTATAAGGAGCATCTATGGGGCACAAATGAACGGTGCAGAGCACTATATGGCAGAGCTTTATAAGGAGCATCTATGGAGCACAAATGAACGGTGCAGAGCACTATATGGCAGAGCTTTATAAGGAGCATCTATGGGGCAATAATGAACGGTGCAGAGCACTATGTGGCAGAGCTTTATAAGGAGCATCTATGGGGCAATAATGAACGGTGCAGAGCACTATATGGCACAGTTTTATATGGCACATCTATGGGGCACAAATGAACGGTGCAGAGCACTATATGGCACAGCTTTATATGGCACATCTATGGGGCAAGAAGAACGGTGCAGAGCATATATGGGGCACAGCTTTATATGGAGCGTCTATGGGGCAATAATGAACAATATGGAGCATTATATGTGGCACAGCTTTATACAGAGCATCTATGGGGCAATAATGAACGGTATGCAGCATTACATGTGGCACAGCTTTATATGGAGCATCTTATGGGGCAATAATGAACGGTATGGAGCATCTATTTTTATTTTTGAAATTCACCGGTAGCTGCTGCATTTCCTACCCTAGGCTTATACTCGAGTCAATAAGTTTTCCCAGTTTTTTGTGGCAAAAGTAGGGGGTCGGCTTATACTCGGGTCAGCTTATACTCGAGTATATACGGTATATCTTCATAGTTGTCCTGAGTGAGAGCCTGGTAGCTGTTCTTCTGCAGTATGGGTGCTGACTGCCTCCTCATCCTCTTGCTTCTTTGGGTCACATGCTTCCAATTTTGTTCATCTGCAGGTACATTGAAAGGTACTTCGAACATTCTGAATACATTTTTCTACTGTCATTATCTTCTGCAGGAACACTGAAAAGTTATTCTCATGGAACATTCTAAAGAAATTCTTCTGCTCTGTCAAGGAAATCCTCATCTTCTTTTATGTAATTTAAGGCTATGTTCCCCCGATCAGGAAGTTGCTGCATTTTGGATGCAGTGTGTTTTTGCTGCATCCAAAACGCTATGTTCTAATCATGCAAGTTAATCAATCTGAATCCGGATTTACCTCAACATTTTGTATCTTTCGTTGTGTTTTTGGCTTTCAGGCACAGCAAAGTATCTTAATCCTAAAGTGGGTTGTTTGGTGAAAACAAGTTATCACCTATCCATAGGTGTTTCCATAGGATATGTGGTCATATGTAGATTGATGTGGGTCCGACCACTAGACACGGTTACCATAATAACCCAATCACACCATCATCAAGCAGCTGACAGAAGAAGCCCCCAGTGCAACCAATGAGTTAAATATTGGAGAATGGCCCTAAGAACAGTGTAAGCTGCATAAGACAGTCACCATTTTTTGCTGCGGTTTTGGCATGCTAGATTGTGCATGCTGATAAAGTTTAGTGTTGAAGAAAAGTCCTCGTCTATAGAATCAGGTTTTGGCGCAAAAAATGCAGCAAAACCTGATACCTGCATTTTTATTTCAATGGGTGAAAAACGCTGAAAGAAGTGACATGCCCTGTGTCCAGAAAAACATGCAAAGCACAAAATACTGACAAAAACAACAGTATGCGAGCTTTGCTGGTACTGTAAAACGCAGCTGTAAATTTGTATAAAAAAACGCATTAAAAAAACGCTGCAAAAATGCCTAGTGTGAACTGAGCCTTACAGTACTGATGCAGCCAATGATGTTTTGGGATTAAAATAGTTTCCAGGTTTTTATAAAGGTTCCTCCTAAATATAAGATTTCATGTTTATATCCAGAACATTATGTCTTATGGGCAGTTTTCAGACTAGTTGTGTTCATTATCATACTATAATATGTTTCCCTCACTTTATATAAAATCCTGATTAAAAAGTTTTTTTGAAGTGTCAGTGGGAAGCCTCGTGAAATTTTTTTTTAAAAATCATACCATCATAGTCTGCCCTCCCCACTCGAGTGCAGCCGCTCCAACAGTCTCAACAGTCCGGAAACAATGACGCAACTACCACCACTTTCCTAACCTTGCAGCCAATCAGTGGCCTTCACAGCCAGGTCAGCAGTGGTCAGCAATTCATTGGATGGAGCTGGGATTGGGGGCAGATTACGATGGTAAGTATGCACTATTTTTGTTTTACTTTCACCAGGGTATGTTCCCACTGATCACTTTACAAATCTTGTGGAAAATCCCTTTTAATTCTCCCCAACCTGTCACTGGAAAAAATATAATGACAGAAAAGTCTATGCACTTGTGTCATCCAGGCCGCTTGTGTTGCTAAGTGTGCCATGTTGTCACTCAATAATGCAACATGCATTTTAAATTACCAAGAGCAAAAGACTAGTAAATAATTCAGCGGCCACAATCCGAAGTGGGTGGCACTAATGGCAATTAGAGATGAGGCGTATAGCATCAGACAGTGGGAAAAGACATGAAATAATTGAATATTATGTGGAATATCGAAGCCTCAACAAATCCTGCATTATGTTTTCTAAAAATAGTTTTTCTTAAAAAAATGTTTAAACCAACTAGTTGTATGAGTTGAGAAATACCTATCACCTTTCCTACAGAAACAGTGCCACTCTGGTGTTGTCGAGTTTTGCATCCCAGCCGTAATCATTCTAAGGGCTCGTGCACACAACTGATTATATTGAACAAGGGCTATCCATGGTTTTAAACAATAGCACTCATACCCATGATATCCTATGGGGCTGTGTACTTGTCCCATATTTTTTCCTAGGCCCAAGCAGTACTAGGAAGAAATCGGAGACATGTCCAACTTTGATCAAAATTGACAATCCAAATCTACGAGTCTGTGAAAAACATTGGACCGCATTCGGATGGCATTCTGGTGTGGTCAAATTTTCACGGGCTGATAGAATGGAGAAGATGAAGAGCCTTTTTTTTGTCTTATCTCCACCTCCTAGAAAAACTGATACCACTGTGATCAAAGTCTGGAACAAGATTAAAGTGAAAGTGTGCATTTTGTTAGAATATTTGAATTTTATTCTATATATTGAACTGACATGCTATCAGGATACCTCGGTGTTACCAGTGGGGGCAAGCAGTGATGTGACTGTGAAAATACTATTTGCATATGTGCCGTGACGAGCCGACTAGACATGTCCGACTTCTCTCAGTTCACTTGTATTGACAGAAGCCAGGCACATCCAGTTGGAATCGAAAGTGCGCACATTGCATATGCGACTGCCCACTGTCACTAAAAATACCGTTGCTGCACACACTGCCATGTTTAAGATGTCTACAATCACATACGTAGGATCCTCCAGATGCTTGTAGTTGTGCATAAACCTACTATTCAGCTTCCCCTAAACAGTGCTCACAAGCAAAACCAGTTGCAGTGGGCCCAGACATACTTGAAGACTAATTACTAATGAGTGCCTGCAACCCTGGATGGTCCAGATGGATGGTTGGTGGATGGCCACCAACTATAAACAAGGCTGTTATATCAGCAAAGAGGTGGCAGAGTCATGTTTTGGTCCAGAATCATAGGGAGAGAGCTGGTAGGCCCCCTTTAGGGTCCCTGTGGGTGTGAAAATGACCTCAGCAAAATATATAGAGTTTCTGACCGACCACTTTCTTCTATGATCGAAAAAGAACTGTGCCATCTGTAGCAAAATCATCTCATGCTGCAGAGAATACCTTTGAGTCATTGGCTGCTATGGTCATAAATGGAGAGAAACTCATTGGTGGCCACCATCCTTCACTGACCTCAACCTTATTGAGAACTTTTGGAATATCCTCAATGAAAATATCTATGAGAATCAGAGCCAGTTTCACATAAAAAAAAGCAGCTCTGGGAGGCAATTCTGACATCCTCGAAAGAAATTCAAGCAGAAACTCTCCAAAAATTGACAAGTTCAACGGATGCAAGAATTGTGAAGGTGATATCAAAGAAGGTGTTCTATGTTAACATGTAACTTGACTTGTTAAGATGTGTTTGATTTAAAAGCTTTTGATTTCAGTAAATATGACCTCTTAACCCCTTAATCCCATATGATGTACTATCCCGTCGAGGTGACCTGGGACTTAATTCCCAGTGCCGAGATAGTACATCTTAGTGGATCGGCCGCGCTCACGGTGGGAGCGCGGCCGATCGCGGCCGGGTGTCAGCTGACTATTGCAGCTTACATCCGGCACTATGTGCCAGGAGCGGTCACGGACCTCTCCTGGCACATTTACCCCTGGCACACTGTGATCAAAGATGATCGCAGTGTTCTAGCGTTATAGGGAAGCATCGCGCAGGGAGGGGGCTCCCTGCGTGCTTCCCTGAGACCCTTGGAGCAACGCGATATGATCGCGTGCTCCGAGGGTCTCCTACCTCCTCCTCCCTGCAGGCCCCGGATCCAAAATGGCCATGGGGCTCCTTCCGGGTCCTGCAGGGAGGTGGCTTGCAAGCGCCTGCTCAGAGCAAGCGCCTGCAAGCCTCCAGCAGTGCACGTCAGATCGCTGATCTGACACAGTGCTCTGCAAAGTGTCAGATCAGCGATCTGACCCTATAACATGATGCCCCTCCCCCAGGGCAATGCTGTTAAGTTAAAAAAAATATATTCACATATGTAAAAAAAAATTCCTAAATAAAGAAAATATATATATATATATACATATATATATATATATAGTTCCCATAACTAAATTTCTTTATCTAAAAAAACAAAACAATAAAAGTACACATATTTAGTATCGCCGCGTCTGTAACGACCGACCTATAAAACTGTCCAGTCAGTTAACCCCTTCAGTGAACACCGTTCAAAAAAAAAAAACCGAGGCAAAAAAACAACGCTTTATTATCATACCGCCAAACAAAAAGTGGAATAACACGCAATCAAAAAGACAGATATAAATAACCATGGTACCGCTGAAAACATAATCTTGTCCCGCAAAAAACGAGCCGCCATACAGCATCATCAGCAAAAAAATAAAAAAGTTATAGTCCTCAGAATAAAGCGATGCAAAAATAATTATTTTTTCTATAAAATAGTTTTTATCGTATAAAAACCCCAAAACATAAAAAAAATATAAATGAGGTGTCGCTGCAATCGTTCTGACCCGAAGAATAAAACTGCTTTATCAATTTTACCAAACGTGGAACGGTATAAACGCCTCCCCCAAAAGAAATTCATGAATAGCTGGTTTTTGGTCATTCTGCCTCACAAAAATCGGAATAAAAAGCGATCAAAAAATGTCACGTGCCCAAGAATGGTACCAATAAAACGTCAACTCGTCCCACAAAAAACAAGACCTCATATGACTCTGTGGACCAAAATCTGGAAAAATTATAGCTCTCAAAGTGTAGAGACGCAAAAACTATTTTTTGCAATAAAAAGTAAATCAATAAAAGTAAATCTATAAAAGTAAATCAATCCCCCCTTCATCACCCCCTTAGTTAGGGAAAATTAATAAAATAAAAAAATGTATTTATTTCAATTTTCCCATTAGGGTTGGGGCTAGGGTTAGGGTTGGGGCTAGGGTTAGGGCTAGTGTTGGGGCTAGGGTTAGAGTTAGGGTTTGGGCTAGGGTTAGGGTTGGGGCTAGGGTTAGGGTTTGGGCTAGGGTTGGGGCTAGGGTTAGAGTTAGGGTTTGGGCTAGGGTTAGGGTTGGGGCTAGGGTTAGGGTTTGGGCTAGGGTTAGGGTTGGGGCTAAGGTTAGGGTTGGGGCTAGGGTTAGGGCTACAGTTAGGGTTGGGGCTAAAGGTAGGGTTAGGGTTGGGGCTAAAGTTAGGGTTAGGGTTTGGATTTGGATTACATTTACGGTTGGGATTAGGGTTAGGGGTGTGTTGGAGTTAGGGGTGTGGTTAGGGTTAGGATTAGGGTTAGTGGTATGCTGGGGTTAGGGGTGTGTTAGGGTTAAGGGTGTGGTTGGGATTAGGGTTGTGGTTGGGATTAGGGTTAGGGGCATGTTCGGGTTAGGGGTGTGGTTAAGGTTATGGTTAGAGTTCGGATTAGGGTTAAGGGTGTGTTTGGGTTAGGGTTTCAGTTAGAATTGGGATTTTCCACTGTTTAGGCACATCAAGGGCTCTCCAAACGCGACATGGCATCCGATCTCAATTCCAGCCAATTCTGCGCTGAAAAAGTAAAACAGTGCTCCTGCCCTTCCGAGATCTCCCGTGCACCCAAACAGGGGTTTACGCCAATATATGGGGTATCAGCGTACTCAGGACAAATTGGACAACAACTTTTTGGGTCCAATTTCTCTTGTTATCATTGGGATAATAAAAATTTGCGGGGGCTAAAAAAACATTTTTGTGGGAAAAAATTATTATTTTCACGGCTCTGCGTTCTAAACTGTAGTGAAACACTTGGGGGTTCAAAGTTCTCACAACACATCTAGATAAGTTCCTTGGGGGGTCTAGTTTCCAATATGGGGTCACTTGTGGGGGATTTCTACTGTTTAGGTACATCAGGGGCTCTGCAAACGCATTGTGACACCTGCAGACCATTCCATCTAAGTCTGCATTCTAAATGGCGCTCCTTCCCTTCCGAGCTCTGCCATGCGCGCAAACGGTGGTTCCCCCCACCTATGGGGTATCAGCGTAATCAGGACAAATTGGACAACAACTTTTGGGGTCCAATTTCTCCTGTTACCCTTGGGAAAATACAAAACTGGGGGCTAAAAAATAATTTTTTGGAAAAAAATGATTTTTTATTTTCACGGCTCTGCGTTATAAACTGTAGTGAAACACTTGGGGATTCAAAGCTCTCACAACACATCTAGATAAGTTCTTTAGGGGGTCTACTTTCCAAAATGGTGTCGCTTGTGGGAGGTTTCAATGTTTAGGCACATCAGGGGCTCTCCAAACGCGACATGGTGTCCCATCTCAATTCCAGTCAATTTTGCATTGAAAAGTCAAACGGCGCTCCTTCACTTCCGAGCTCTGCCATGTGCTCAAACAGTGGTTTACCTCCACATATGGGGTATCAGCATACTCAGGACAAATTGCACAACAACTTATGGGGTCCAATTTCTCCTGTTACCCTTGGTAAAATAAAAAAATTGGAGCTGAAATAACTTTTTTGTGAAAAAAAGTTAAATGTTCATTTTTTTTAAACATTCCAAAAATTCCTGTGAAACACCTGAAGGGTTAATAAACTTCTTGAATGTGGTTTTGAGCACCTTGAGGGATGCAGTTTTTACAATGGTGTGACACTTGGTTATTTTCTATCATATAGACCTCTCAAAATGACTTCAAATGCGATGTGGTCCCTAAAAAAATGGTGTTGTAAAAATGAGAAATTGCTGGTCAACTTTTAACGCTTATAACCCCCTAACAAAAACAAGTTTGGGTCCAAAATTGTGCTGATGTAAAGTAAACATATGGGAAATGTTACTTTTTAAGTATTTTGTGTGACATATCGCTGTGATTTTAGGGCATAAAAATTCAAATTTGGAAAATTGCGAAATTTGCGAAATTTTTGCCAAATTTCCATTTTTTTCATAAATAAATGCGGGTAATATCAAAGAAATGTTACCACTATCATGAAGTACAATATGTCATGAGAAAACCGTGTCAGAATCATCAGGATCCGTTGAAGCGTTCCAGAGTTATAACCTCATACAGGGACAGTGGTCAGAATTGTAAAAATTGGCCCGGTCATTAACGTGCAAACCACCCTTGGGGCTTAAGGTGTTAATGCAGCAAATTCAACAAATCACCATTTTTAGTTCTTTACAAACTATAAATGTTTGGAGACTCTACTGTGCAGAATTAATGCGTTTTGAGGTTTTTTTTAGTTTTGCAAAAAACAAACAAACCACTGTTATCATTGGAAGGTTGTTACAAAAAAATGTGATTTATCCTCTGACAGTTTTTGATTTGAACATTATGCTTACTCATCTTAGACCATTTAGGAAATTCAGCAAAAAGTATCATTTGCATAATAATTTGGAACGTAAAGTATACATATAGATAAGGAACTTACATCCCAGTCGCACATCCAGTATTAACTTTTTTCACTGATAGAACTTGTGCTACAGGAAAAATATGTCTTTGTACCGTGTTATCCAGTAGCTAGAAAAATATTAAAATTTGAGAGTCCTCAGTGGTTGACACCTTTTAATGGCTAACCGAAAAGATGATAACAAATAGCATGTGCTACCTACCCCTCATGGTCTGCCAGCCTTTTTACATGCTATAGTCTGCAAAGAAAAAACAGACATGTCTGATTTCGATCCGACTTATTGATCAAAGTATGATATTTTTGTGAATGAGTACACAAAATTTTTTTACAGCACAATGATGCTACCCAAGCTGCAGCCATATGCTGTCCATGTTTCACTGAGTAAACAACTCAGGAACCCTCAATTCTTTTCTTATACGAGAAAAACAGTTGACACTTGATTGGTAAAAACAGACACACTGACAGAAACCTGATGAAAAAATATATATACTTAACTCCTGGATCAACATTGAATCACAGAATGTTAGAGTTGGAACGGACCTCCAGGGTCATCGTGTCCAACCCCCTGCTCAATGCAGGATTCACTAAATCTTCCCAGACAGATGTCTGTCCAGCCTCTGTTTGAAGACTTCCATTGAAGGAGAACTCACCACCCATGGTGGCAGCCTGTTCCATTCATTGATCACCCTCACTGTCAAAAAGTTTTTTCTAATATCTAATCTGTATCTTGTCCCTTTCAATTTATTTGCGTTGCTTCTCGTGTTTCCATGTGCAAATGAGAATAATGATGATCCCTCTACACTGTGACACCCCTTCATATATTTGTGGACAGCTATTAAGTTTCCTCTTAGCCTTCTTTTTTGTAAGCTAATCATTCCCAGATCCTTTAATTGTTCCTCATAGAACATCATTTGCAGTCTGCTCTCCATCCTGGTAGGTCTTCTCTGAACTTAATCCAGTTTTTCACACTGTTGACTCATGTGCAGTCTGTGATCTATTAATATACCCAAGTCGTTTTCACACATGCTGTTGCTTAGTTCTATTCTTCCCATTCTATAGGTGTAATTTTAATTTTTCTTTCCCAGATGTAGAATCTTGCATTCCTCCCTGTAAAATACGATTCTGTTAGTTGCTGCCCATTGTTCAGGCTTACCTAGATCCTTCTGAATCCTTTGTCTTCTTTAGTGTTATTAGCTATACCTTCTAACTTTGCATCGTCCACAAATTTGATCAGTTTACCTTCAGTTTCCTTATATAGTGCATTTATAAAAATGTTGAACAACACTGGGTCCAGGACAGAGCCTTGTGGTAACCCACTTGAAACACTTCCACTTGGATGTGCAACCATTTATCTCCACTCTTTGAGTATGATCACTGAGCCATTTTTGACTACACCTAACCATAGCATTGTCAATCCCATACATTTTTTCAATAAAGATATTATAAGATATGTTATCAAATGCTTTACTGAAATCGAGATATACCATATCTATCGCATTAAGAAATTAGATTAGTCTGGCATGACTTGTGTGCTACAAACCCATGCTGGCTCTGGTTAGTTACTGTATTCTTATCCAAGTACTTACATACATTCTGTTTAATGATTTGTTCAAAGATCTTTCTTGGTACAGAAGTAAGACTCACTGGCCTGTAAATTCCTGGCTTCATCTTCTTTCCTTTTTTGAAGATAGGGACAACATTTTCCCTTCTCCAGTCTGATGGGATTTCTCCTATTCGCAAGAAGTTTTCAAAGATTCTGGCTGGTGGTTCTGCAATTTCCTCTGCTAACTCTTTTAGCACCCTAACATTGATCCTGTGATCCCCCCTCATGCTTCTTTATTTTATAGCAATCTTGACATATTGCCAAATTTTGAAAAACTCCATTAAGACCCCTTTAAATTTTGATGTTTAACAAGAGTGTCACTTTCATTGTTCTATACCATTCACACTTTCTTTGTGTATTATTGTGACAGTTTAGGAGTCCTAATGAGGTCCATATGATTGATTGTTACTGCCGCCTTGCATCAGATAGGACCTGAGAGCGCTAGCTTACATCTCCACAATACAAATCTATCCACATGCCGCGTAGCAACCATTCAATTTGCTCTGGATCTGACTCATTGTGCTTATGCAGATTTTTCCCATTTTCATTAAATGCAATCAGAATCCCTGTGACAGGGTTAAACCTGGAGAGATTTTGGTGACATTTAATGAGACCTGTGTCTTAATAGATCTGTTCGCTGCCCTTTCCTGCTATCTGAAAGGTATAGGGGCTCTGAAGCACTTATCTCTGGGCGCCCGCACTTTCCTCCTGTCACTTAATGTTTATGGAGCTGCCTCTGACATTCACAGTGTGAATCATATCATGAAAACGCAGGCGAGAGATTATTTCAGAAAAAAGATGATTATTTCCCAGCCAATAGAATAGTTTATCACATTAGATGGCATGGGCACCGCTGATTGGCTTTTATGGGTGAAATAAATCCGTTTTCAGAGCTAAAGAACGATATTATGTAGAGCCGTGATGCTAACCCTTTAACTTCTACACATTACTTCAAAGCAATCAAACTATATCTCCCCTGATTGCTAGAACATATAGTATTATCGATCGTTTTATATGACTAATTTATTATGTCTTCATTTTCCTTGATATATAACTTAATCTAAACTGCAAGGAGACCTCTGCAAACGCTGTAAGCAGGAACTTCACAGCCCCAAAGCTATTTAGCTCTTTCAAAGACAAGTCCGGCAATACCTTTACATGGCCAGTCCACTACTTCCTTACTGATAAATCTGGGTTTGAATGGGTATGCAAATGAGGCTGAAGATCTATTTGTATATCTGAAGCCTCTGTCACTCCAGCTCTATTGCTTGTCCAGAACGGCTTGGGCGAGGACGTATAATGTAGAATTATGTATGGACTACATACTTGCTGAAATAATTGTTACCGTACTTTGAACAGGCAAATTCTGCAGGAAAAGTTTAATCTTTGGACTTAAGCTTAATTAATAATTTTTTTTTCACCCTAAGTTTTTTGTATATATTTTTTATCTATGAAATCATCAATAATGAACAATAACAGAGCAAAATGATCAACTTAACTATAAAATATGAAGGGGTGTTCTCAAGTTTGAAAGTTATGCGCATGAGTGATAACTTTCTGATCAACGGAAGTCCAACCACAGTGGCCACCACGAATCCTGAGAACCGTGGCTGTGAAACTCTCTAGATGATCGGAGCGGAACCATGAGCACTGCCGCTCCAATCATTCTTAGGCCACGTTCACGCAGTCAGTATTTGGTCAATATTTGTAAGCCAAAACCAGGAGTGGAACAATCACAGGAAAAGTATCATAGAAACACGTCAACACTTCTGTATTTATCACCTACTCCTGGTTTTGCTTTACAAATACTGAGGTCAAACACTGACCAAATACTGAACGTGTGAACATGGCCTTAATGGTATCATAGAAGATTGTCGATCACTGGGCTCGGCTGTCATCTTCGGTGCTTCCATTAGAATCAATGAAGCTGCGATGGCCACGATCGACCTCTGCTCCATCGCCAGAGCCTGGTTTCTTGGGATTGGTGGTGACCATGGTAGCTGGACCTCCAGTGATTGGGAAGCTATCTTCAGGGGGTAACTTTCAAATTTGAGAACAACCCTTGAATAATTCTGTTTACTGAGGGTAGCAATAAATTCTGCATTATCTGTAAAGCAAAAAAATAAATTCCAAACGTTCCCTGTCCATGGTGCTGACCCTACAAGAACAGTTTTTGTAGATCCATATTGGAAGGCGCTGACCGTAACATCAGAGAGGAGTCTCCCAGTGATCTGTAATGCAACCATCTGCTGATGAAATCATACAGCTACAGAATTATAATATGTCATACATTCGCCAACTCTGGAGACTGTATCATGTTAGGGTCTACTGGCAGAATACCAGTGACGGCTATGGGAAAATATTAGAAAGGCAGTGGGACACGGAGATTATTGGGTGGAAGTGTGCGGAGTATTGTTAGACATTCTATACACATGTCAGATGTCAGATTTAGTTCCTACGGTACATTAAAAAAAAGGTGGAAGTGTAAGTAACTAGAAATATGTTTTCATAGCGTCTTGTAATGTTTTTACTCTAATTTCTGACCCAATGAATAATTTTCAAAGTCATGAAAGGTTAATAATAGCTGTGTTATAGATATTTACAGTGTTTCTAGGCCTAAAGTGACTTTTTATCCTTTTTACTTCCTTTGCATCTATGATTTTTAATCTGTGCTACTGGGAATGGGCTTTGGTCAAAATCAGTCTCCTTCCCCTTCTGGCAGTTAAATATGTTATCTCTTCTTTCTTCTCATCCAGGAGTCTTTACAGCTGAAGTATAGTAGTACTGCAAAAACTTTGCTCCTTTCTCTGATGAGCAGGACAAAACGCTATTTTTATTTGCTGCCCTGTAGTGAATGGAGAAACACGAGGCAGAAACCAGGCTGGAGCGGAAGTGACTGAGCACTGATGTCCGTCAGCTTTCTGCTCAGTGCAAAGCATATGACTTTCTGTTGAAACCGAGTTACAGTAGGGGATCCTGGATCCATAGTGATCTGCAACTTATAGAAAATTACACAAAAGTTCAGTTGTTCTTTAAACACTCTGTAATTACTCAGTAAAGTTTAGTTACTCTTTTTAAAGTCTGTGGAAAAAAATATCAAAACTCTTCACTGAAACATTTAAACAGCATATAAATGACAAACATTTTGCATTTTTATGATCTTTACAATTAAGGTAATACTTAAAGGGATTTTCTGGGATATTGTAAAATAATCATGGCTCACCATTCACACGCCTCTCTGCTTCTGATGTTGACACTCTGGTGATTCCCACTTACCCCTGCAGCAGTGATGAGATGAACATCATTCAAGTGACCACTGCAGCCAATCACTGACCTCAGTAGAGGCTATGGCACCTGACATCTGAAGACAGTGATTGGCTGCAGTGGTCACATGAACAATGCAGGTGATGTCATCACCACACAGTGGTGGATTTGAAAGATGAGTTATCACGTTTCAGAAACTCCTTAAAAATGTCCTTAAAGCAAATGTGTCATATGAAAATTACTTATTGTTTCAGTAAAGATCTATTGATGTGTCGTATATATTAAATTGTGATATATATTTTTTAAATCCATATCAATATCTTTATTTAAAAAAATCTAAAGTCTTGCAATTTTAAAATTGGCCAATAAACTTAATACTGTCGGGGTCATCACGACAATACCCTTCATTCACCAGTCATTCCAAATTAGACTATGAGCATTGGTACCGGGTAAGAATGAGTCAGACAAAGAGCTGGTTCAATCTCAGTGCATGCTCGTGCTTCTACAAGTATTAGCAACGGTCACAGCAACTGAACTTTATTTCCTGATACATAGCATTATATGGTCCATTGGGGGAAGGTGTGCAATGGGCGGGGTTAGGCGGGGTTTAAGCAATATATGTCTAGTATTCAGTCTTTCTGGTTAGTCCTGACGTCATCTGGTGGATCCTCCTCTCTCCACATATCTCAAGTTTCGACTTCAGCAGAAACGATACTTAGCTCCTCAGAAACTAAACTAGGGCAAAGGTGAATACTGGCAGCCATTTTAAATACAGTTACATTTGCATCAGCAAGCAAAGGGGAAAACTTATTGTTTCACAGCATAAGAATATAAAAGTACAAAAAGTGTATAAAGATATATCTTTTCACCCTGACAATACTAGAGCCTTCTTTTCATCAGACATGTGGGCATAGGCATCAGTTGACTGACTTATTAATGTCTACGTAAGTATATTCTGGGCATGCTCTGATCATTGTGAACGCATGGGAGGAGGTGAGCTGTGACCATCACCTATTGTAGATCCTGGATAAACGAATGCATTTCTAAATGTTAGCTCTTATTGTAGTCCTGTTTGTGATGATAATGATACTGCTGAAAAGTCATCCGTAGTACACTTGAAAATAAGAAGCTTTGTTATACATCTTATGAGAGGTATCTGCTTCTTTTTCATTTAGTCTCAAAAGTCTCAATTCACAGGTAAAATCTGTCTTCCGTGAATACAGACTTTCCCATTGCTCAGACAGGAGACCGCAGTTAGTGCTCATAAAGTTCTATGGAGAACTGTAACTGTCCTTTCAGCAGAATGTCTGTATCTGCCTCTATCTCCTCCTCCTCCATAGAATTTTAAAAGCACCAACTGCCATCTTCTATTTCAATAATATGAAAATCTGTCTTCACTGTATACAGATTTTACAGATTTCCGTTATGAATTGAAAAGCAATTATCAGTCCAGAAGGAGAGAGAAGCCGATTTCTCTGAGATATATTACAAATATGCTTATTTTTATGTGTACAATTAATTTATGAAGTAACAATTAAAGTGAGGGTTACGCTTTACTTTAAAACAATAGGTCATTTTCTAGTGGCACATTCCACTTATTGATGAGACAACTCTTTAAAGGGATGTGTAGAGTTGATATAAATAATAATCTATTATTAACCCCTTACCGACATCGGGCGTAATAGTACGCCAATGTTGTGAGGCCACATCTTTTCTGTGACATGTCAGCTATTTTGAACAGCTGACATGTGCCCGCAATAGCCGCGGGTGGAATCGCAATCCACCCGTGGCTCTTAATTAGTTAAATGGTGCTTTCAAATTCTGATGCTTGCGGCATTTAAATGGCACTTCCGGCCATAGGGCTGGAATTACGCGCACCGTGACCCCGTCACATGATTGGGGGACATCGGATCGTCAGCATGACAACCAGTGGTCTCCTTCAGACCTCTATGGTTGTCAGTACCGGATTGCTGTGAGCGCCACCCAGTGGTCCGCGCTCATAGCAAGTCAGCAATTCTACTACATATAGGCAATCTGACCATCGCCTCTATGTAGCAGAGCCGATCGAGACTATTGAAGCATGGCAAAATTTAAAAAAAAATAGTTTTTAAAAATACTAAAAATATATAAAAGTTTAAATCACCCCCTTTTGCCTCATTTCAAAATAAAACAATAAAAAAAATTAAACCTACACATATTTGGTATCACTGCATTCAGAATTGCCCGATCTGTCAATTAAAAAAGAGATTAACCTGATCGCTAAACGGTGTAGCAAGAAAAAAATCAAAACGCCAGAATTACTTTTTTTGTCGCCGCAATAACGGGTGATCAAAAGAACGTATCTGCACCAAAATGGTATCATTAAAAACGTCAGCTCGGTGCGCAAAAAATAATCCCTCACCCAACCAGAGATCACGAAAAATGGAGACGCTAGGGGTAACGGAAAACGGCACAATTTTTATTTTTTTTAGCAAATGTTGGAATTTTTTTCACCACTTAGATAAAAAATGACCTAGACATGTTTGGTGTCTATAAACTCATAATGACCTGGAGAATCATAATAGCAGGTCAGTTTTAGCATTTAGTGAACCTAGCAAAAAAAACAAACAAAAAACAATTGTGGGATTGCACTTTTTTTGCAATTTCACCGGACTTGGAATTTTTTTCCCATTTTCTAGTACACGACATGGTAAAACCAATTGTGTCGTTCAAAAGTACAACGTGTCCCACAAAAAAATAAGCCTTCACATGGCCATATTGACAGAAAAATAAAAAAGTTATGGCTCTGCGAAGGAGGGGATCGAAAAAAGAAAACGCAAAATCGAAAAAAGCTCCGGGGGGTGAAGGGGTTAATGTAGAATTTACTTTTTTTTTCTCCACATCAGTTCTTGGGTGGAGTTTCTCCCTTTAAAGGATGACGATAATGATTTAAGTTGAGTTTTCAAGCTTTTGTCCTCTCCAAGTAATCCGGACAGTTTCTTCATGTGGCTTTAACGGAATCTATTAAGTTATCATGTCTCCTTCTTCACACTTCCCACTTCATTCCAGACTTCTAATATCTTTATTTTTCGCTTCTTCTTTCAAGTGTCCTCTGCGGACATGTGCTAATAATCAGGCCTGAGCATCGAGATTAGAATCACGCGTATTCGGAGAGATACAAGGTAGTTAAAGTTACTTAACATTTCTCTGCAGTCTCCTGAAGACACTAGTATCGACCTTCAGGAATTAGGAGAGATTATTGAGAACATTGCCTGCCGTATCCTCAAGCCTTTCCTATCATTTCATTCTCTGATCTGCATTACGAAACCATGATGGGGTATGTTACTATCATGTTTGTTGATGATTTTGATCAAAAGAATAACTGCAGGGTTGTTTCTGATATTGGGAAAAAAGTGGATAAAAATAACAGCATTATTGATGAGAAATTAGGCCATATTAGCCTCCCGCTATCTCTACAGATCAATGCTATCATAACCGCTTCCCATAAATACAAGCTCTTATCCCAGTGATCCGCTATTACTGCTGTGTGGTGTCCAAAAAATTGCACAGTTGAAAGACAACAAACCTGTAACATCTGTGCCGGTTTCTGCTTCGGCCGGTAGGTGGCGGCGCGGCTTTGTTGTGGGTGAGGCGTAACAGCATCAGACTTTTTATGCCACAAGTTCAGGGAACTATGGGGATAATTGTATGGTTTTGAAGGCTCCTTTCTAGTGATGAGCGAGTGTACTCGTTGCTCGGGTTTTCCCAAGCACGCTCTGGTGGTCTCCGAGGATTTGTTAGTGTTTGAAGATTTAGTTTTCATCGCCTCAGCTGAATGATTTACAGCTACTAGATAGCTTGCTTAGATGTGGGGATTCCCTAGCAACCAGGCAACCCCCACATGTACTCAGGCTGGCTAGCATCTGTAAGGCCGGAATCACACATGCACGAGATACGTCCGAGTCTCGCAGGTGAAATCCCTCCTCTGGCGCCGGCACTCCGAAGCGGAGCGTGCACCCGCACAGCAACACATGGAGCTGCACGCTCTGCTCCCAAGTGCCGGCGCCAGAAGATGGATTTCACCTGCGAGACTCGGCCGTATCTCGTGCATGTGTGATTCCGGCCTCAATCATCCAGCTGCGGCGATAAAAACTAAATCTCCCAACAATAACAAATACTCGGAGACCACCCGAGCATGCTCGGGAAAACCCGAGCAACGAGTATACTCGCTCATCACTACTCCTTTCTAAAAGCCCTACGTGGGGCTGCCTGCTATTTAAATCCTTGGGTCACTGACTTCCACTGCCAGTAAATTAGTTTTTCTACCTGGCTAAGCTAGTCATTGCATCTTTTGTTTTCCTTATGTCTCCTATTTTCTGAAGTTAGCGAGAATTTTGACTATCAATTCTGTTCCTGACGTGCCCTCTTGGCTTTTACCCTGCTTGGCGACGCTTGTTGCTGTAACAGGGTGGCACGAGGTGGTAGTCATGGGCGAGTTCACTAAGCAACAGTCAGTGAGCACCCCTGCACCTTGTACATGAAAAGATAAATAAAGTCCCTTGTGCTGCATGTGCAGCATGCACCACAGCACACTTGCAGGCTCTGTCAGATTCCCCTCAGCTGCTGCCATGTTGACTCCGCATTCATGAGCTCCGTAAATCACTTCAGAGATGAGGTCTTTTTCCAACAGCTTAACTTTACTAGACAGCAGAGACTTATCTGCATTCTTCACATCAGCAGCACAGTTCACACAGGGCAACGTTTCCTGTACTTTCCCTTCCTCTGCCATACGGGCAGACTCTAGTATTTCTGTCATGTCTCTGTCTTTACTCTCGGCGTGCACTGCCATACCTCTAGCAAGACTCTGTCCTGCCTGCACTTTCCTTTCCTCTGCCATCCGGGCAGCATCTTTGGATAGTTCGTGTCCCATCTGTACCTTCAGCATCACCAGCTCCCTGTCAGCCCCTTGTCCAGTTCCAATAGGGAAAGGTGTCGGGAACGCCATCTCAGCTGCTCCCACCCCTGTATTAGACCCCAGATCCTTCTTGGGGATGGTCCTGTTGAGCTGGTGCCCAACTGCACTATTCTTCAGCCGGGGGGTGCCTTACTGCCATCTGCAGACTTATCCCCCACAGCCTGTAACTTTCTCACTGTATGCGTTCTGCCCCTTGGGCAACCCGCCCGGCTGTCTGACAGAACCAGAAAGTGTCTGTCCTATATCTCCCTGCTCTGTGCTGCTCTGCTCTGTGACTCCTCCCATCTGCTTAACCCCTATGCTGCCTGTATCTAACTAACACTTCTATCTATTCTTTTATTCTGTGCTATCCTATGCTCTATCTCTACTGTGCCCCCTCTATTCTAATCCCCCTATGGTCCTGCATTACTTACTAATCTATCTCTAAGCTAAAGCACAATGCATCACATTACAGTACATGACAAATACATTACAGTGTACACCATAGCAAAACATTACTAAAACATCAGGGTGGCGCACGTGGCACATGTGCTCGGTGTACAGGAGAGAGGAAGCACATGAGGGTACTTGCCACCTCCTTACAATGCCTCTGGTTCGCTCATACAGGAGGCTGCCCCTCTATGGAAGCAATTGATTGGACCCCGTTGTAAGGCCAGATACCTATACAGGGGTTACAGGGTAAAGGTCGGGATTCCTCTGGAATCTTCCTGACAGAATGGCTTGTGCCATGTCTGTGCGAGGCAGCTTTTCTGAGCTTGTGGCCTCTGACAGACTGGACAAAACACAGATAATACTCACCCTCCCCAGGTCCAGCACTGGATATCTTCTGTTGTTCTGAGCTCTGTGTTTTGGCTACAGTGGTGACATCACAAAAACAGCACACATCACCGCTGCAGCCAATCGCTGATCTCAGTGGCTCATGCCTTCTACATCAGCATAGCCACTGATAGCCTTTTTGAGCATGTGGCCTCTGACAGATGTGACAAAACACATTATATTCACCCTCCCTGGGTCCAGCACTGGCTATCTTCTGCTGCTCCAAGCATTGTCAATAAGATCATCAATAAGATCTAATTACATAGGCAATTAATTCTAGAGGCGAGTGATTGTCTCTAAAGTCACCTCTAAATGGACTTCCTTCGCTGGACTCTTGAGGAATATTATAGTCTAGTCCCACAGAAGGATCATTTGGTACTCCTGAGCATGCTAGATATAAAGGGATAATTTCTGATAAAGAAAACAGGAGCTGATTTTATAATGATGATGTGACACTGTTCTATTACACCATGTCAGTTTGAGTAAATGGGCAAACAGTCAATACATAATGTAGTAGCATTTAGTTCTCTAGTGAAGTTGTCTCAACTTCAGTCCTTATGGTGCCCTAACAGGTCATAAGCTGAGGATCTCATATAGAGACAACATTTGTCAATTTCTGCTGCCTTGCTAGTAAATCCATCACCTATGTAATATTAAAGGGGGTTTGCACACTACCAGAGTACATTTTAATCAAGATCTACTGCAATAAAAATTAGCTTCACAATTGGATGTGTTAAAAAAAATGCTCTCTGCTCTCGGTCATAAAGGAGGTTCTAAACAGGTATCCCCTTTAATGATATTCACAAACCATAAGGGGCATGTAGAAAAGGGTTATCTAAATGGTCCAGAAAAAGTTATTCCAATGCCTTTGTGTGCAAGTCTAAAAGGAGATTTCTTGACAGGACCAGTGACTTCATGTTGTATAACAACTCAGTTTAAAGGGAACGTGGCAGGTTATTGATTAATGGTGCACGAACCACACTGTGGCTTTTCAGAGAAAACATAATTTAAAAGCCATCCAGGGGAAGATGTGACTCTAAAGACTAGTCCAAGAGGCAGGATCGCATGACTTCTCCCCGCCATGCTTCCCTAGACTCACAGGTCTCTTGCTATGTTGAGAGACCTGGCAATCAAGGGGAGCAGGCCAGGAAAAAGCCAACAAGGCCCTGCCTCTTGTGCCAGTTATCAGAGTCAAATAATTTTCAGCCAACTTTTAGAAGTATGTTTTCTCCTCTGATATTCGGCAGTGTTTCAGAATCAAACACATATGGCTGAAATAACAGATCTGGACTTTGATACATGCCTCTCATGGCCCGGGCAGCATGAATCAGTTGTCAGGTTCCATTTAAGTTAGAATTTTGCATTTTGTATGAGCCTAGTTCTATAATATGTAAACATAAATGAGACAGATGTGTCCTTCCTTACTTTTCCTCTTAGTGCTACATATCGCTCTGTCGGGAGATGTCTAAGCTGTGTGTGTCCATGTGCGGCCACCCAGTGGTTGTGATTCGTGTTGCCACCAGTCAAAGGTATTGCTCACACGTTGCAGCATTTTCAATTCATATCCTGCGATATCGGAGTACTTTATGAAATTTAGAGAGAGGTAAGGGTGGTCATATCGATGAATTGGAAAGGACAGATCATGGTTAGTAAGTTATTTGCACAGTATGATTTAGTAGTTCTTAGAAAATGAACTTTTGTATTTCACGGTGCTCCATGTAATAATTTAATTAGCATCCTCCGAGCCTGACATTGTCAGTTCGATGAAATGACCTTTACAAAACCAGTGTGTCGTCTCATCATTGATACGGAACAGTTTATTCAGTTGACTCTAATTGCCTTATGTGACTAAGCCAAAAAGCTCTGGGCTTAAAAAGTGCAACCGGGTGTGTAAATGTTAGCTTAACACCAAGAGCCACGCGGCAATAAATGACATTTTGAAGAGTTTCAAAATTTAGGTTTTTAAAAGTCATGTTAAGCATAGTAACTTATTTTACACAGACTGACATAGAAGCCAAGAGGAAAATTAATTTTACCCAGTGGGCCACATCTAGCTGCCATGTCAGCAACTAAAAAGAGTCATTTTAACCCCTTACTGACCGAGCCAATTTTGACCTTAATGACCAGGCCACAATTTTTAAAATCTGATTCTGATACTATTTTCTCGTGACTTATTGTACTTTATAATAGTGGTATAATTTGTTTGATACGACTTGTGTTTATTTGTGAAAATATCAGATATTTGATGAAAATTTTAAAAAAATTAGCAATTTTCAAACTTTCAATTTTTATGCCCTTTAATCAGAAAGTTATGTTACACAAAATAGTTAATAAATAACATTTCACACATGTCTACTTTACATTTACATTATTTTTAGGCATTTTTTTTTGTAGGAAGTTAGGTTAAAAGTTGAGCAGCAATTTCTAATTTTTCCATCAAAATGTACAAAACTATTTTTTTAGGGACCACATAACATTTGACTTTAAGACAGAAAATACCCAAAAGTTACACCATTCTAAAAACTGCCCCCCTCAAAGTCCTCAAAATCACATTCAAGAAGTTTACTAACCCTTCATGTGCTTCACTGGAACTAAAGCAATGTGGAACTTAAAATGAACATTTAACTTTTTTTTCACAAAAAATTTACTTTAGCCCCAAATTTAGTTTTGCAAGGGTAACAAGAGAAATTGCACAACAGATTTTAGGTTCCATTTTCTCCTGAATATGCTGATATCCTATATGTGAGGGAAATCCACTGTTTGGGCACACAACAAATCTCAGAAGGGAAAGAGCACCGTTTTACTTTTTGAACACAAAATGGCTGGAATCGAGAGAGGACGCCATGTCGCATTTGGAAAGCCCCTGATATGTCTAAACAAGTGACCCAATTTGGGAAACTAGACCCCTTAAGAAATGTATTTAGATGTGTAATAAGCACCTTAAGCCCCCAGGAGCTTCAAATAAGTTTATAACGTAGAGCTGTGAAAATAAAAAATCACATTTTACCTACAAAAATGAACTTTTAGCTTCAATTTTTAATATTCACAAGAGTAATAGGAGAAAATGGACCCAAAAATTTGGTGTGCAATTTCTCCTGAGTACGCCGATAACCCATATGTGGGGGAATACAACTATTTGGGTGCACGGCAGGGCTCGGAAGTGAAGGAGCGCCGTTTGACTTTTTGAATTGAAAAAATGGCTGAAATCGAGAAAGGGCGCCATGTCGCATTTGGAGAGTCCCTGATGTTCCTAAACAGTGGAAACCCCACACAACTGCCCCCATTTTGGAAACTAGACCCATCAAGGTGTGTATCTAGATATCTGGTGAGCACCTTGAATTATTATTATTATTATTATTTATTGTTATAGCGCCATTTATTCCATGGCGCTTTACATGTGAGGAGGGGTATACATAATGAAAACAAGTACAATAATCTTAAACAATACAAGTCATAACTGGTACAGGAGGAATGAGGACCCTGCCCGCGAGGGCTCACAATCTACAAGGGATGGGTGAGAATACAGTAGGTGAGGGTAGAGATGGTCATGCAGCGGTTTGGTCGATCGGTGGTAGCTGCAGGTTGTAGGCTTGTCTGAAGAGGTGGGTCTTCAGGTTCTTTTTGAAGGTTTCGATGGTATCCCTGGATGCTTCACAGAACTTTATAACGTAGAGCCGTGAAAATAAAAAATCATGATTTACCCACAAAAATATCCTATTAACCCCAAATTTTAATAAGGGTAACAGTAGAAAATGGACCCCAAAATTTGTTGTGAAACTTCTCCTGAGTAGGCTGGTACCCCTATATGTAGAGGAGCACAGCAGGGCTCGGAAAGGAAGAAGTGATGTTTTGGAAGGCAAATTTTGATGGAATGGTCTGCGAGCGTTATGTTGTGTTTGGAGAGCCTCTGCTGTGCCTAAACAGTGAAAAAAGTTGGCCCATTTTGGAAACTACACCACTCAAGGATATAGTAAGCACTTTGAACCTACAGGTACTACAGTAAACAGTATTTCATAACATTAGGTCATCATGCTGAAAATATTCATGTTTTTCTCAAAAATGTTGTTTTAGCCTTAAATCTCTAATTTTCACAATGGATAGTGGGAAAAAACGGACCTCAGAAATTTTTGTGCAATTTGTCCTGAATGTGACAGATACCTCATATGTGGTGAAAATTTCTGATTGGGCACATGGCAGGGCTAGGAAAGGAGAGAACGCTATTTGCCTGGAATAAATTGTGAATGCCATTTGAAGTTCCTTCGGCATGTGAAAACAGCAGAAACCTCCCTCAAGTGACCCCATTTTAGAAACTAGACCCCTCAAGGAATTCACCTAGGGGTGTAGGTAGTATTTCAAACCCATATGTGCCTTACAGAATTTTATAACATTGAGACTTGGAAATATGACATTTTAGTGGTAAAAATGTAATTTTTGTATTTGCTGCAAATTTATCAGGTAGACAAGGGGTCAGGCTCGGTATGGCCTGGCCGGGTATCGGTGAAACCCCCGATCCGGCTCCTCTTCTCACCCTGTATGCGCAGTCTCATTAATACTGGAGACTCTGCAGACCGCTCTGTGCCTGTGAGCAGTGAGGAGTCTCCAGGCTCAGAGCAGCTGCACAGTGACCCACCCGCCTGTGGCATAAACTTTTAAGAAGCGTGTTATAACTTCTTTAAATTTGTCATCTTGGGGGCGGAGCTGAGGGGCATTGGGGGTGGAGCTTACCATTTAGGGCCCACTAATATAAGTGCAGGATGCATCTTGGTGGAATCGAGATAGGATCGGATGAGGTAAGTAATGTGGCATTACTGTCATATTTACAATGTGTTTGTGCTGTGTATATTTGTGAAGCACCAATCCACCAGAGTCAGGAACCCAATTCCAAAAATCAGAGACGTGGCAAGTGTATATTTATAATAATAGTATATCTTTATTAGGTAGTGATGATAACATATAAATATGTGCACATACAGTTAGGTCCATATATATTTGGACAGAGACAATATTTTTCTAATTTTGGTTATAGACATTACCACAATGAATTTTAAACAAAACAATTCAGATGCAGTTGAAGTTCAGACTTTCAGCTTTCATTTGAGGGTATCCACATTAAAATTAGATGAAGGGTTTAGGAGTTTCAGCTCCTTAACATGTGCTACCCTGTTTTTAAAGGGACCAAAAGTAATTGGACAGATTCAATAATTTTAAATAAAATGTTAATTTTTAGTACTTGGTTGAAAATCCTTTGTTGGCAATGACTGCCTGAAGTCTTGAACGCATGGACATCACCAGACGCTGTGTTTTCTCCTTTTTGATGCTCTGCCAGGCCTTCACTGCGGTGGTTTTCAGTTGCTGTTTGTTTGTTGGCCTTTCTGTCTGAAGTTTAGTCTTTAACAAGTGAAATGCTGCTCAATTGGGCTGAGATCAGGTGACTGACTTGGCCATTCAAGAATATTCCACTTCTTTGGTTTAATAAACTCCTGGGTTGCTTTGGCTTTATGTTTTGGGTCATTGTCCATCTGTAGTATGAAACGACGACCAATCAGTTTGGCGGCATTTGGCTGGATCTGAGCACACAGTATGTCTCTGAATACCTCAGAATTCATTCGGCTGCTTTTGTCCTGTGTCACATCATCAATAAACACTAGTGACCCAGTGCCACTGGCAGCCATGCATGCCCAAGCCATCACACTGCCTCCGCCGTGTTTTACAGATGATATAGTATGCTTTGGGTCATGAGCTGTACCACGCCTTCGCCATACTTTTCTCTTTCCATCATTCTGGTAGAGGTTGATCTTGGTTTCATCCGTCCAAAGAATGTTCTTCCAGAACTGTCCTGGCTTTTTTAGATGTTTTTTAGCAAAGTCCAGTCTAGCCTTTTTATTCTTGATGCTTATGAGTGGCTTGCACCATGCAGTGAACCCTCTGTATTTACTTTCATGCAGTCTTCTCTTTATGGTAGATTTGGATATTGATACGCCGACCTCCTGGAGAGTGCTGTTCACGTGGTTGGCTGTTGTGAAGGGGATTCTCTTCACCATGGAGATTATTCTGCGATCATCCACCACTGTTGTCTTCCGTGGGCGCCCAGGTCTTTTTGCATTGATGAGTTCAGCAGTGCTTTCTTTCTTTCTCAGGATGTACCAAATTATAGATTTTGCCACTCCTAATATTATAGCAATTGCTCGGATGGGTTTTTGTTTTCTGTTTTCGCAGCTTAAGGATGGCTTGTTTCACCTACATGGAGAGCTTCTTTGACCGCATGTTTACCTCACAGCAAAACCTTCCAAATGCAGCACCACACCTCAAATCCACTCCAGGCCTTTTATCTGCTTAATTGAGAATGACATAACAAAGGGATTCCCCACACCTGTCCATGAAATAGCCTTGGAGTCAATTGTCCAATTACTTTTGGTCCCTTTAAAAACAGGGTGGCACATGTTAAGGAGCTGAAACTCCTAAACCTTTCATCCAATTTTAATGTGGATACCCTCAAATGAAAGCTGAAAGTCTGAACTTCAACTGCATCTGAACTGTTTTGTTTAAAATTCATTGTGGTAATGTCTATAACCAAAATTAGAAAAATGTTATCTCTGTCCAAATATATATGGACCTAACTGTATGGAGGGATATAAAAATACAATCACAATATTAAAATCACAAAAATATGGATAAAAATATAGGTAGATATGAAGTATGCCAAAAAAGGTTTAATATCAGGACTCTCATAAAAAATAATAAATAATAAATACCAAAAATATGTAAAAAAGTGTATGTAACAAGTGCTAAAAAAATGAATGTCTATGGGATTTTATATAAAAAATTAATGGCCCACAGTGCAAATGTTTTCAGGTCATATGGCCGACCCACAAAATGGAAAGTGCAAATAGTGCAAATCAACTGTATACAACGTAACCAGGAAGCACCACCGTGTAAGAGAAATCACAAGGTAAACACAAAAGGTGATTGGAGAAAAATGATCTTGGAGAGTACCTGTACCTCTAATGGCAATACGAAATCCGACCAAAGCGCACCCCGACGCGCGTTTCAGATATGAAATCCTTCGTCAGGGGGTGGCAGGTATAGTATACAAGGGGTTTATATAAGTGACCGACATCGGGCGCCTTTGTGTTGGGCGGCGCAGGTGCCGACGGTCAGGTCCGGAAGTCCCCGCCCACGAAGTCACATGGCCGGACGCACAGGAGCAGAGTACCTGGCGTTGCCAAGGCCACAGCGACGCCAAGAGCAGGGACAGGCGAACCGCCGAGGACGCATGTGCACAACTCCGGCGTGCGATGTGAGTAAAAGGGGCCAGCGCTGACTCACCAATGAGGGGGGTGTGGCTCACCGATAGGTTATATGAGAAGGAGAAATGAAAGGGAGAAAACTACCATAATAAAGGTAGCCTATATCCAGATTGGCACTTTGTAGATCATGCCAGTGTGTCATACAATTACATGAAGATGGGCGGGAATAATGAGAGCGCATAGTAGCGCTGAAAAGCAAAAAGTGTATGTGTGTATCAGGAAGAGCCGGATGAGCAGATCGCTCATATGAAACAAAGAAGAATAAACTAGTGAAGTAGTGTAATATATCTCTTAGAAGATTGCAAAAATGATATGCATAATGCAAAAAATGAAAAGGGAACACTATATATATGTGAATTAAATGACAAGTGACAAAAGTATGTAGGTAAGTGGAATGCCCACAAAAACAAAAATACATGTAAATGCATCAGGAGGTCCTGGATGAGCATAGTAAAAACTAGCTCACAAAATATACCAATGAAGAATATGTATCACAAAATGTAAATATGGATAAATAATATGCTCCTAGGTTGCAAAAATTCAATATACATACATATACATAGGGGATATCAATTAAACAAGGAAATTATATTACTTTTCTAGGTCTAACAAAAGGGGACTATAACGAGTGACAAGTATGTGGTCGCAGTAGTTATATATGCAAACTGTATAGCAGGGGGTCTAAAAGTAAACACAATATCAAAAATATAGGGCGACCCACTGAGAAACACACTGCAAAGAATAAATGTACGTATATCAGAAAGTACTCAATAATAATGTAATACGTATGTGAAAATTGCCCATAAAATTTTTAATATATATATGTTGTAGAACAAGTAATACAACAGATAGCAAGAAAGAGATTCTTCATCTGGAGATGCAAAGGACCGTCCAACCCTCCACAAACGAATTGGTCATACCCACAGGGAGAACAAGACACGACTCCAACAGGTTCAGAACCACAAGATAAATAAGGTAAGTAAGATCTGGAATAAAATAAAATAAATAAATAAAAAACATACATGATACATGAAACACATGGGTACGTGTGCATAGAAATACACACACCTCCATAATTATATATATATATATCTATATAAAAAAAATTAATAATAATAAAACACCTTGATTAAAAAATCCAATAAAAAGAGAATAAAAATACCGAAGTTTACAGAAAGGGGGCAAAGCTTAAATTTTCATTTAGGCCAAGTGGGGAAACAGTATCCAAGGTCCAAATCCACTTGGCCTCCATTCTTGCAAGTGGTACACTGATCTTGCCCCCTCTTTCATTAGGTTTAATCATATCGTTGCCTATCACTTTTAAAAGTGAGGCATCGCAATTATGGTGGATCCTAAAATGCTTTGGAATTGTTTTTAGTACAGAGATAACCGCCGCATCTTTTGCTGCCAAGATGCCCAAAATGTGTTCCCTAGTGCGGATTTTCAGTTGTCTGGTGGTAAGTCCCACATAAATAAGGGAACATGGGCAGGTTGCATAGTATATTACGGCTTTCGACGTACAATTTATACTATGTTTTATCTTATATCTAGTTGTACCCCTAGAATTACAAAATTCCTGTGCTCTTTGGATATTGGGGCATGCTACGCATTTTCCACACGGTTTGCATCCTGTTTGCAGTCTTGGGCAGGATGGAAATGGAGGGAGAGGAGTGGCATTATGTGTATAGTGACTTTGTACAAGGAAATCACCTAGGTTTTTCGACCTCCTATAGGTGATGTTAGGTTTGTCTCCAATATATTTTTGTAGAATGGGATCAGATTGGAGAATCGACCAAGATTTAGCCATATACGATTTCATCAATTCTGCTTGGCCATGGAATTGTGTAATAAACCTAACCGGTTGGTTAGAGGTTGATTCTTTCTTGTTATTAGAGTAAAGGGCTTGATGTCTAGTTATATGTCTAGCCCGATTAAACGCTTTTTTAACAGAGCGCCCACTATATCCTCTCTCTAAAAACCTCTTTTTGAGATCCTCAGCCTGTCTATTAAAGTCCATCTCGTCAGAGCATATCCTCCGTAACCGCAAAAATTGTCCTACCGGTATTGATCTTATCATGGCCGGGGGATGTGCCGAAGTGGCATGGAGTAAGGAGTTCACGGAGGTGGTCTTTCGATACAGGTCAGTGCACAAACAGCCATCCTCACCCCTTCGAATAGTAACATCAAGGAACTCAAGAATATTGTAATCCGATTTGTATGTAAGATGTATGTTGTAATCATTCTGATTCAACAACATCATGAATTCCTTAAGAGTATCACTTGACCCCTGCCAGATCAGAAAAATATCATCAATGTAGCGTGCCCACATAAGGACACGCTCCATCGATGGTATCTGACCTGACATGAAGAGGTCCCTCTCCCACAGCCTTGGGAGGGACCTCTTCATGTCAGGTCAGATACCATCGATGGAGCGTGTCCTTATGTGGGCACGCTACATTGATGATATTTTTCTGATCTGGCAGGGGTCAAGTGATACTCTTAAGGAATTCATGATGTTGTTGAATCAGAATGATTACAACATACATCTTACATACAAATCGGATTACAATATTCTTGAGTTCCTTGATGTTACTATTCGAAGGGGTGAGGATGGCTGTTTGTGCACTGACCTGTATCGAAAGACCACCTCCGTGAACTCCTTACTCCATGCCACTTCGGCACATCCCCCGGCCATGATAAGATCAATACCGGTAGGACAATTTTTGCGGTTACGGAGGATATGCTCTGACGAGATGGACTTTAATAGACAGGCTGAGGATCTCAAAAAGAGGTTTTTAGAGAGAGGATATAGTGGGCGCTCTGTTAAAAAAGCGTTTAATCGGGCTAGACATATAACTAGACATCAAGCCCTTTACTCTAATAACAAGAAAGAATCAACCTCTAACCAACCGGTTAGGTTTATTACACAATTCCATGGCCAAGCAGAATTGATGAAATCGTATATGGCTAAATCTTGGTCGATTCTCCAATCTGATCCCATTCTACAAAAATATATTGGAGACAAACCTAACATCACCTATAGGAGGTCGAAAAACCTAGGTGATTTCCTTGTACAAAGTCACTATACACATAATGCCACTCCTCTCCCTCCATTTCCATCCTGCCCAAGACTGCAAACAGGATGCAAACCGTGTGGAAAATGCGTAGCATGCCCCAATATCCAAAGAGCACAGGAATTTTGTAATTCTAGGGGTACAACTAGATATAAGATAAAACATAGTATAAATTGTACGTCGAAAGCCGTAATATACTATGCAACCTGCCCATGTTCCCTTATTTATGTGGGACTTACCACCAGACAACTGAAAATCCGCACTAGGGAACACATTTTGGGCATCTTGGCAGCAAAAGATGCGGCGGTTATCTCTGTACTAAAAACAATTCCAAAGCATTTTAGGATCCACCATAATTGCGATGCCTCACTTTTAAAAGTGATAGGCATCGATATGATTAAACCTAATGAAAGAGGGGGCAAGATCAGTGTACCACTTGCAAGAATGGAGGCCAAGTGGATTTGGACCTTGGATACTGTTTCCCCACTTGGCCTAAATGAAAATTTAAGCTTTGCCCCCTTTCTGTAAACTTCGGTATTTTTATTCTCTTTTTATTGGATTTTTTAATCAAGGTGTTTTATTATTATTAATTTTTTTTTATATAGATATATATATATATAATTATGGAGGTGTGTGTATTTCTATGCACACGTACCCATGTGTTTCATGTATCATGTATGTTTTTTATTTATTTATTTTATTTTATTCCAGATCTTACTTACCTTATTTATCTTGTGGTTCTGAACCTGTTGGAGTCGTGTCTTGTTCTCCCTGTGGGTATGACCAATTCGTTTGTGGAGGGTTGGACGGTCCTTTGCATCTCCAGATGAAGAATCTCTTTCTTGCTATCTGTTGTATTACTTGTTCTACAACATATATATATTAAAAATTTTATGGGCAATTTTCACATACGTATTACATTATTATTGAGTACTTTCTGATATACGTACATTTATTCTTTGCAGTGTGTTTCTCAGTGGGTCGCCCTATATTTTTGATATTGTGTTTACTTTTAGACCCCCTGCTATACAGTTTGCATATATAACTACTGCGACCACATACTTGTCACTCGTTATAGTCCCCTTTTGTTAGACCTAGAAAAGTAATATAATTTCCTTGTTTAATTGATATCCCCTATGTATATGTATGTATATTGAATTTTTGCAACCTAGGAGCATATTATTTATCCATATTTACATTTTGTGATACATATTCTTCATTGGTATATTTTGTGAGCTAGTTTTTACTATGCTCATCCAGGACCTCCTGATGCATTTACATGTATTTTTGTTTTTGTGGGCATTCCACTTACCTACATACTTTTGTCACTTGTCATTTAATTCACATATATATAGTGTTCCCTTTTCATTTTTTGCATTATGCATATCATTTTTGCAATCTTCTAAGAGATATATTACACTACTTCACTAGTTTATTCTTCTTTGTTTCATATGAGCGATCTGCTCATCCGGCTCTTCCTGATACACACATACACTTTTTGCTTTTCAGCGCTACTATGCGCTCTCATTATTCCCGCCCATCTTCATGTAATTGTATGACACACTGGCATGATCTACAAAGTGCCAATCTGGATATAGGCTACCTTTATTATGGTAGTTTTCTCCCTTTCATTTCTCCTTCTCATATAACCTATCGGTGAGCCACACCCCCCTCATTGGTGAGTCAGCGCTGGCCCCTTGTACTCACATCGCACGCCGGAGTTGTGCACATGCGTCCTCGGCGGTTCGCCTGTCCCTGCTCTTGGCGTCGCTATGGCCTTGGCAACGCCAGGTACTCTGCTCCTGTGCGTCCGGCCATGTGACTTCGTGGGCGGGGACTTCCGGACCTGACCGTCGGCGCCTGCGCCGCCCAACACAATGGCGCCCGATGTCGGTCACTTATATAAACCCCTTGTATACTATACCTGCCACCCCCTGACGAAGGATTTCATATCCGAAACGCGCGTCGGGGTGCGCTTTGGTCGGATTTCGTATTGCCATTAGAGGTACAGGTACTCTCCTAGATCATTTTTCTCCAATCACCTTTTGTGTTTACCTTGTGATTTCTCTTACACGGTGGTGCTTCCTGGTTACGTTGTATACAGTTGATTTGCACTATTTGCACTTTCCATTTTGTGGGTCGGCCATATGACCTGAAAACATTTGCACTGTGGGCCATTAATTTTTTATATAAAATCCCATAGACATTCATTTTTTTTTAGCACTTGTTACATACACTTTTTTACATATTTTTGGTATTTATTATTTATTATTTTTTATGAGAGTCCTGATATTAAACCTTTTTTGGCATACTTCATATCTACCTATATTTTTATCCATATTTTTGTGATTTTAATATTTTGATTGTATTTTTATATCCCTCCATATGTGCACATATTTATATGTTATCATCACTACCTAATAAAGATATACTATTATTATAAATATACCCTTGCCACGTCTCTGATTTTTGGAATTGGGTTCCTGACTCTGGTGTATTGGTGCTTCACTGTTGTCAAGTGGTTTCCACTTATCTTCTCTGTTTTCACTGGGGCTTTCTATATAATTGTTTATTTCAAGACATATTAACCTTATATTAATATACATCGCCCTTTTGTGTTAACATTTGTGTCTGTGTATATTTGTGTGCACTGCACTTGTTTCATGCACGAGTGTGCATGGTGTTTGCGTGACGAGCGTGCATGGTGCTTGTGCGATGAGTGTGCTTGGTGCTTGTGCGACGAGTGTGCTTGGTGCTTGTGCGACGAGCGTGCTTGGTGCTTGTGCGACGAGCGTGCATGGTGCTTGTGCGACAAGCATGCATGGTGCTTGTGTGATGAGCGTGTATGGTGCTTGTGTAACAAGCGTGCATGGTGCTTGTGTAACGAGTGTGCGTGGTGCTTGTGCGACGAGCATGCTTGGTGCCTGTGTGACAAACGTGCATGGTGCTTGTGTGACGAGCGTGCATGGTGCTTGTGTCACGTGCGTGCATTGTGCTTGTGTGACGAGCGTGCATGGTGCTTATGTGTATACACCTTGTTTTTATGGTGTGACGTGTTATTTAGAGGTGGGGACTAGAGTTGAGCGACCTTGACCTTTTTAGAGTCGAGCCGGGTTTCGCGAAACCCGACTATCTCAAAAGTCGGGTCGAGTGAAATCGGCCGATTATGACGTAAAGTCGGGATCGACCGAAACACGAAACCCAATGCAAGTCAATGGGGCAGCATAGTCGGCAGTGAGTGGGGGCCAGGAAAACACCTAGAGTGCCCATTTTAATGTCAAAACCATCCATTCTTCTTAATGAAGCTTGTCAAGCGTAATTTACCTTATAATAATTGGAAGGCATTTGAAATTGGGGGTCATTTGGCTAAAGTTGTGGTGGGTAGGGCTGGTTCAAGTAATTAGTGGGCCCAGGAAATCTGGACCACGTCACGGCAGTGGAGCAGGGAGAGGTAAGTATTTCAACTTTGCAAGTGCTGTGATCCTGAGCAAGCAGGGGGGGCCCACTCGTTGGCATTGGCACTGGCACAGGGCCCCTCAAAGTACAGCGGTGTGTTTGCACGGCGGGGGTGCCTCCCACCGGCAGCAACACTTTTGCGTACTATGAGAGGCCCTGTGCCAGTGACGTCGCCAACTAGTATTCCTCCCCCCACCTGATGAAGGAACCTGCACTTTCATCTGCACCTTCCTCTTTGTCCCCGTGTAAGGTGGTATGGTATGCGGGAAGAGCAACCTGACTTTCAGCAGGGTCACAATGTTGTTGTGTAGCGTGCACGGGGAATGTTGCGTTATGGGTCAATGTACCAGCAGACTCATCTATCACTGGCTGGGCAATGGGCAGGATGAGGAGGAAACACAGATATAGGCCCAAATAATAAAGTGGGCTAAATGCAGTTCAAAATTGGTAACACAGGAATAACCAGGGGGCATTGCAGTGGAGGACAACTGGAATGAGAGGCTGACACAGAGAGTAGGCCCAAATCAGTAAGTAGTCGAAATGCAGTTCAAAATTGGCAACCGTAGTAAACAGGCGGCACAGCTTTGTTCAGTGGAGGAGAACAGCAAGGAGTGGCAGACACCGATAGTAGGCCCCAACCCAACTAGTAGGCCAAATGCAGTCTAACATTAACAACTACTTAACGAGCGCCTGAAAACGGAATTTCAGGACAGGAAACCAGGAGAACAGCAAGGAGCGGCAGACACTGTTAGTAGGCCCCAAACCAACTAGTACGCCAAATGCAGTTGTTCCATTTAACCACAATTTAACGAGAGCCTGAAGATAGAAGCTCAGGAAAGGCAACCTGGAGAACACCTTGGAGTGGAACACACCATCTCTCTCCACCCCATACCCATTTTGTAGGCCTAATGCTGTGTAGTTTTCTACAACTACTAAACGAGAGTCGGAAGACCGAAGCAATGGCAAGGCAACCTGGGGAACACCTTGGAGTGTAACACACCATCTCTCTCCACCCGATACCCATTTTGTAGGCCTAATGCTGTGTAGTTTTCTACAACTACTAAACGAGAGTCAGAAGACCGAAGCAATGGCAAGGCAACCTGGGGAACACCTTGGAGTGTAACACACCATCTCTCTCCACCCCATACCCATTTTGTAGGCCTAATGCAGTGTAGTTTTCTACAACTACTAAACGAGAGTCGGAAGACCGAAGCAATGGCAAGGCAACCTGGGGAACACCTTGGAGTGTAACACACCATCTCTCTCCACCCCATACCCATTTTGTAGGCCTAATGCAGCCTACTTTCCGACAACTACTAAACGAGAGCATGAAGATCGAAGCTCAGGAAAGGCAACCTGGAGAACACCTTGGAGTGGAACACACCATCTCTCTCCACCCCATACCCATTTTGTAGGCCTAATGCTGTGTAGTTTTCTACAACTACTAAACGAGAGTCAGAAGACCGAAGCAATGGCAAGGCAACCTGGGGAACACCTTGGAGTGTAACACACCATCTCTCTCCACCCGATACCCATTTTGTAGGCCTAATGCAGTGTAGTTTTCTACAACTACTAAACGAGAGTCGGAAGACCGAAGCAATGGCAAGGCAACCTGGGGAACACCTTGGAGTGTAACACACCATCTCTCTCCACCCCATACCCATTTTGTAGGCCTAATGCAGCCTACTTTCCAACAACTACTAAACGAGAGCACGAAGATCGAAGCTCAGGAAAGGCAACCTGGAGAACACCTTGGAGTGGAACACACCATCTCTCTCCACCCCATACCCATTTTGTAGGCCTAATGCTGTGTAGTTTTCTACAACTACTAAACGAGAGTCAGAAGACCGAAGCAATGGCAAGGCAACCTGGGGAACACCTTGGAGTGTAACACACCATCTCTCTCCACCCGATACCCATTTTGTAGGCCTAATGCAGTGTAGTTTTCTACAACTACTAAACGAGAGTCGGAAGACCGAAGCAATGGCAAGGCAACCTGGGGAACACCTTGGAGTGTAACACACCATCTCTCTCCACCCCATACCCATTTTGTAGGCCTAATGCAGCCTACTTTCCAACAACTACTAAACGAGAGCACGAAGATCGAAGCTCAGGAAAGGCAACCTGGAGAACACCTTGGAGTGGAACACACCATCTCTCTCCACCCCATACCCATTTTGTAGGCCTAATGCAGTGTAGTTTTCTACAACTACTAAACGAGAGTCGGAAGACCGAAGCAATGGCAAGGCAACCTGGGGAACACCTTGGAGTGGAACACACCATCTCTCTCCACCCCATACCCATTTTGTAGGCCTAATGCAGTGTAGTTTTCTACAACTACTAAACGAGAGTCGGAAGACCGAAGCAATGGCAAGGCAACCTGGGGAACACCTTGGAGTGTAACACACCATCTCTCTCCACCCCATACCCATTTTGTAGGCCTAATGCAGCCTACTTTCCGACAACTACTAAACGAGAGCATGAAGATGGAAGCTCAGGAAAGGCAACCTGGGGAACACCTTGGAGTGTAACACACCCTCTCTCTACACCACGGAAGGGCTGATTCTTAGGAAGGAAGGCTGTCGGAAAGAAGCAGGGCGCGTCCGAGGGTGATTATATTCTTATTAGGTATATACTCACCCTCGGACGCGCCCTGCTTCTTTATTTGTAATGAATGTTTATTTGCAATGTGGTTTTGACTTACTCTATTTTTTTGGTAAATAATGATTTTATTATTTTCATTGTTTTGCATCTTCTTGGCAATAATATAAAGAAGACGCGACAGGACAACACTCGGTGGATGCCATATCTGTGTTTTAAATTGAAAAAAACTTTCAGTTAACTACTTGCAGGAGAAAGTTATTGTAGCTGGTGGCCATTTTTAGTACTGTACCAGATTTTTGTTGTATGTGTTTGTTTTTAATGTTAAAATGTCTGCATTTGATATCTCTCCAGTATTTTCTTTTTTATAAGCAAAATACTTATTTTTATATTTTCTGATGTTGGTTCAAGGGGTACACGGGCAGCAGTAGACAGGTCAGTGGAGGCCTAGTGGAAGGAGGGACCGCAGACAGGCTTCGAAGCCCTAACATAATAAATTGGCCTGGCTGTAGGCAATTTACAATTGGTTCCAGGGGAACACGGGCGGCAGTAGACAGGTCAGTGGAGGCCTAGTGGAAGGAGGGACCGCAGACAGGCTTCGAAGCCCTAACATAATAAATTGGGCTGGCTGTAGGCAATTTAAAATTGGTTCCAGGGGAACCCGGGCAGCAGTAGACAGGTCAGTGGAGGCCTAGTGGAAGGAGGGACCGCAGACAGGCTTCGAAGCCCTAACATAATAAATTGGCCTGGCTGTAGGCAATTTACAATTGGTTCCAGGGGTACACGGGCAGCAGTAGACAGGTCAGTGGAGGCCTAGTGGAAGGAGGGACCGCAGACAGGCTTCGAAGCCCTAACATAATAAATTGGGCTGGCTGTAGGCAATTTAAAATTGGTTCCAGGGGAACCCGGGCAGCAGTAGACAGGTCAGTGGAGGCCTAGTGGAAGGAGGGACCGCAGACAGGCTTCGAAGCCCTAACATAATAAATTGGGCTGGCTGTAGGCAATTTAAAATTGGTTCCAGGGGAACACGGGCAGCAGTAGACAGGTCAGTGGAGGCCTAGTGGAAGGAGGGACCGCAGACAGGCTTCGAAGCCATAACATAATAAATTGGGCTGGCTGTAGGCAATTTAAAATTGGTTCCAGGGGAACACGGGCAGCAGTAGACAGGTCAGTGGAGGCCTAGTGGAAGGAGGGACCGCAGACAGGCTTCGAAGCCCTAACGTAATAAATTGGGCTGGCTGTAGGCAATTTAAAATTGGTTCCAGGGGAACCCGGGCAGCAGTAGACAGGTCAGTGGAGGCCTAGTGGAAGGAGGGACCGCAGACAGGCTTCGAAGCCCTAACATAATAAATTGGGCTGGCTGTAGGCAATTTAAAATTGGTTCCAGGGGAACACGGGCAGCAGTAGACAGGTCAGTGGAGGCCTAGTGGAAGGAGAGACCGCAGACAGGCTTCGAAGCCCTAACATAATAAATTGGGCTGGCTGTAGGCAATTTAAAATTGGTTCCAGGGGAACACGGGCAGCAGTAGACAGGTCAGTGGAGGCCTAGTGGAAGGAGGGACCGCAGACAGGCTTCGAAGCCCTAACATAATAAATTGGCCTGGCTGTAGGCAATTTACAATTGGTTCCAGGGGAACACGGGCGGCAGTAGACAGGTCAGTGGAGGCCTAGTGGAAGGAGGGACCGCAGACAGGCTTCGAAGCCCTAACATAATAAATTGGGCTGGCTGTAGGCAATTTAAAATTGGTTCCAGGGGAACCCGGGCAGCAGTAGACAGGTCAGTGGAGGCCTAGTGGAAGGAGGGACCGCAGACAGGCTTCGAAGCCCTAACATAATAAATTGGGCTGGCTGTAGGCAATTTAAAATTGGTTCCAGGGGAACCCGGGCAGCAGTAGACAGGTCAGTGGAGGACTAGTGGAAGGAGTGACCGCAGACAGGCTTCGAAGGCCTAACATAAGAAAAATGTCAATACAATGGTATCGACAGTGCCAGGCATTGAAGGATGTCAGCGCATAGACTAAACATTGGTGGAGCTGTGAGAGAAAATTTTGAAAGTGGTAGAGCACTGTTTGACCTGGGGGGGGGGGACTGTCTTGTGGCCGGCGGTACAGGCCCAGGGCCCCTCATATTACAACGGTGTGTCTGACGTTGGGTGCGCACCACCACCGCCAGACACTTTATTGTACTATGAGGGACCTAGTGGCAGTGCCGTCGACCAAAAGCGGGCACACCCACCTCTTCAGACAAACAGTACTCTCACGGGTGCTGGCGCCAAGTGGCGATACCACGGCCCCGTGTGGGGACTTTGGCCATTTAGGGAGGTGTTAACATGTCGGATGCTGGACAATCAGGTGCTGCAAATTACGAGATTGGAAAAGTCGTTCAGAATAGTCCACAGGCAAGACCTTTACATAGGAAAGCTAGGTGTCAGCCGGGCAAGGTGGGGCAAAAGATTTCGAAATCCAGTTGTGGTTCATTTTAATGAAGGTTAGATCATCTACATTTTGGGTAGCCAGACGAGTCCTTTTTTCTGTTAGTATTGAACCTGCAGCACTGAATACTCTTTCTGATAGGACACTAGCTGCCGGGCAAGCAAGCTCCTGCAATGCATATTCTGCCAATTCTGGCCAGGTGTCTAATTTTGATGCCCAGTAATCAAATGGGAATGACGGTTGAGGGAGAACGTCGATAAGGGATGAAAAATAGTTAGTAACCATACTGGACAAATGTTGTCTCCTGTCACTTTGAATTGATGCTGCAGTACCTGTCCTGTCTGCGGTCATAGCAAAATCACTCCACAACCTGGTCAGAAAACCCCTCTGGCCAACGACACTTCTGATTTCTGCCCCTCTAACACCTCTGGTCTGCTGGCCCCTGCAGCTCGTGTTAGAACGATCACGGGCGCTGTGTGCAGGGAATGCCAGAAGCAAACGGTCAATAAGAGTTGATTGTTTGGTTGCTAATATTAGTTCCAAGTTCTCATGTGGCATTATATTTTGCAATTTGCCTTTATAGCGAGGATCAAGGAGGCAGGCCAACCAGTAATCGTCATCATTCATCATTTTTGTTATGCGTGTGTCCCTTTTGAGGATACGTAAGGCATAATCCGCCATGTGGGCCAAAGTTCCAGTTCTCAAGTCTGTGGTTGTGCTTGGTTGAGGGGCAGTTTCAGGCAAATCCACGTCACTTGTGTCCCTCCAAAAACCAGAACCCGGCCTTGCCGCGCCAACAATTTCCACTGGCCCCGGAAAAGCTTCCTCATTAAAAATATATTCATCCCCATCATCCTCCTCGTCCTCCTCCTCCTCTTCGCCCGCTACCTCGTCCTGTAGACTGCCCTGGCCAGACAATGGCTGACTGTCATCAAGGCTTTCCTCTTCCTCAGCTGCAGACGCCTGATCCTTTATGTGCGTCAAACTTTGCATCAGCAGACGCATTAGGGGGATGCTCATGCTTATTATGGCGTTGTCTGCACTAACCAGCCGTGTGCTTTCCTCAAAACACTGAAGGACTTGACACATGTCTTGAATCTTCGACCACTGCACACCTGACAACTCCATGTCTGCCATCCTACTGCCTGCCCGTGTATGTGTATCCTCCCACAAAAACATAACAGCCCGCCTCTGTTCACACAGTCTCTGAAGCATGTGCAGTGTTGAGTTCCACCTTGTTGCAACGTCTATGATTAGGCGATGCTGGGGAAGGTTCAAAGAACGCTGATAGGTCTGCATACGGCTGGAGTGTACGGGCGAACGGCGGATATGTGAGCAAAGTCCACGCACTTTGAGGAGCAGGTCGGATAACCCCGGATAACTTTTCAGGAAGCACTGCACCACCAGGTTTAAGGTGTGAGCCAGGCAAGGAATGTGTTTCAGTTGGGAAATGGAGATGGCAGCCATGAAATTCCTTCCGTTATCACTCACTACCTTGCCTGCCTCAAGATCTACAGTGCCCAGCCACGACTGCGTTTCTTTCTGCAAGAACTCGGACAGAACTTCAGCGGTGTGTCTGTTGTCGCCCAAACACTTCATAGCCAATACAGCCTGCTGACGTTTGCCAGTAGCTGCCCCATAATGGGAGACCTGGTGTGCAACAGTGGCAGCTGCGGATGGAGTGGTTGTGCGACTGCGGTCTGTGGACGAGGTCTCGCTTCTGCAAGAGGACGAGGAGGAGGAGGAGGGGGTGCGAATGGCTACAGCCAACTGTTTCCTAGACCGTGGGCTAGGCAGAACTGTCCCAAACTTGCTGTCCCCTGTGGACCCTGCATCCACCACATTTACCCAGTGTGCCGTGATGGACACGTAACGTCCCTGGCCATGCCTACTGGTCCATGCATCTGTTGTCAGGTGCACCTTTGTGCTCACAGATTGCCTGAGTGCATGGACGATGCGCTCTTTAATATGCTGGTGGAGGGCTGGGATGGCTTTTCTGGAAAAAAAGTGTCGACTGGGTAGCTCGTAGCGTGGTACAGCGTAGTCCATCAGGGCTTTGAAAGCTTCGCTTTCAACTAACCGGTAGGGCATCATCTCTAACGAGATTAGTCTAGCTATGTGGGCGTTGAAACCCTGTGTACGCGGATGCGAGGCTAAGTACTTCCTTTTTCTAACCATAGTCTCATGTAGGGTGAGCTGGACTGGAGAGCTGGAGATCGTGGAACTAGCGGGGGTGTCGGTGGACATGGCAGACTGAGAGACGGTGGGAGATGGTATTGTTGCCGCCGGTGCCCTAGATGCAGTGTTTCCTACTACGAAACTGGTGATTCCCTGACCCTGACTTCTTTGGCCTGGCAAAGAAACCTGCACAGATACTGCAGGTGGTGCAGAAAATGGTGGCCCTACACTGCCGGAAGGGATGTTGCGTTGATGACTAGCTTCATTGGCCGAGGGTGCTACAACCTTAAGGGACGTTTGGTAGTTAGTCCAAGCTTGCAAATGCATGGTGGTTAAATGTCTATGCATGCAACTTGTATTGAGACTTTTCAGATTCTGCCCTCTGCTTAAGGTAGTTGAACATTTTTGACAGATGACTTTGCGCTGATCAATTGGATGTTGTTTAAAAAAATGCCAGACTGCACTCTTTCTAGCATCGGATACCTTTTCAGGCATTGCAGACTGAGCTTTAACCGGATGGCCACGCTGTCCTCCAACAGGTTTTGACTTTGCCACGCGTTTTGGGCAAGATACGGGCCCGGCAGATGGAACCTGTTGCGATGTTGATGCCTGCTGCGGCCCCTCCTCCTCCGCTTCAGAACTGCTGCCGCCTGCACCCTGTTCCCCCAATGGCTGCCAATCGGGGTCAAGAACTGGGTCATCTATTACCTCTTCTTGTAGCTCGTGTGCAACTTCGTCTGTGTCACCTTGTCGGTCGGTGGTATAGCGTTCGTGATGGGGCAACATAGTCTCATCAGGGTCTGATTCTTGATCAGCACCCTGCGAGGGCAATGTTGTGGTCTGAGTCAAAGGACCAGCATAGTAGTCTGGCTGTGGCTGTGCATCAGTGCACTCCATGTCAGATTCAACTTGTAATGGGCATGGACTGTTAACTGCTTCACTTTCTAAGCCAGGGACGGTATGTGTAAAGAGCTCCATGGAGTAACCCGTTGTGTCGCCTGCTGCATTCATCTCTGTTGTTGTTTTTGCTGAAGAGGACAAGGAAGCGACTTGTCCCTGACCGTGAACATCCACTAACGACGCGCTGCTTTTACATTTACCAGTTTCACGAGAGGAGGCAAAAGAGCTAGAGGCTGAGTCAGCAAGATAAGCCAAAACTTGCTCTTGCTGCTCCGGCTTTAAAAGCGGTTTTCCTACTCCCAGAAAAGGGAGCGTTCGAGGCCTTGTGTAGCCAGACGACGAACCTGGCTCCACAGCTCCAGACTTAGGTGCAATATTTTTTTTCCCACGACCACCTGATGCTCCACCACTACCACTACCCTCATTACCAGCTGACAATGAACGCCCCCGGCCACGACCTCTTCCACCAGACTTCCTCATTGTTTTAAAAACGTTACCAAACTAACGGTATTTGTTGCTGTCACACAACTTACACGGTGAGCTATAACTTCAGTATGATTTAGCTACCCCTTTACAGGTGGGTGAGACCACAACGAAAATCAGGCACAATGTTACACACTCTGTTGTTGGTGGCAACAAATGAGAGAGATGCCACACACGCAGGACTGTCACTGAAGAGCAAATGTAAATATTAATCTCCCACTGATTTGTGTTTTTTTTTTTAAAAAGGAGACTTTAGAAAAAAAAATAAAATGATTTTTTAAGGAAGAATTTATAAACCAAATAAAATGAAATGATTTTTTCAGGGAGAATTTAGAAAACAAATAAAACATAAAATAGCCTTTCTAGGGCCCAGTGAGTGAGAGAGGACGCACACAGGAGTCAGGACTGGCACACAAGCCCAGAGGCCAATATTTATCTCCCACTGATTGATTTAGTGATTTTTTCAGGTAGATTTTGGAACCCAAATCAAGCAAAAAAATTAATAGGCTTTCTATGGCCCACAATTGGAGAGAGAGAGATGGCACACCCAGGAGTCAAGACTGGCACACAAGCAGAAAGGGCAATGTTAATCTCCCACTGATTTTTTTTTTTTTTTTTTTTCAGGGAGACTTTAGAAAAAAAAAATACAAAAAAAATGATTTTTTTCAGGAATAATTTAGAAACCAAATAAAATAAAATGATTTTTTCAGGGAGAATTTAGAAAACAAATAAAACAAAAAAATAAATAGGCTTTCTATGGCCCACTATTTGTGAGAGAGATGGCACGCTCAGGACTGGCACACAAGCCCAGAGGCCAATATTAATCTCCCACTTTTTTTTTTTTTTCCAGGGAAAATTTATAAACCCAATAAAAAAAATAATAAATAGGCTTTCTATGGCCCACTATCTGAGAGAGAGAGATGGCACGCTTAGGACTGGCACACAAGCCCAAAGGCCAATATTAATCTCCCACTGATTGATTTAGTGATTTTTTCAGGTAGAATTTAGAACCCAAATCAACCAAAAAAATAAATAGGCTTTCTATGGCCCACAATTGGAGAGAGAGAGATGGCACACCCAGGAGTCAAGACTGGCACACAAGCAGAAAGGGCAATATTAATCTCCCACTGATTTGATTTTTTTTTTTTTTTTCAGGGAGACTTTAGAAAAAAAAAATACAAAAAAAATGATTTTTTTCAGGAATAATTTAGAAACCAAATAAAATAAAATGATTTTTTCAGGGAGAATTTAGAAAACAAATAAAACAAAAAATAGGCTTTCTAGGGCCCACTGAGTGAGAGAGGACGCACACAGGAGTCAGGAGTGGCACACAAGCCCAGAGGCCAATACTTGTCTCCCACTGATTGATTAAGTGATTTTTTCAGGTAGATTTTGGAACCCAAATCAAGCAAAAAAATAAATAGGCTTTCTATGGCCCACAATTGGAGAGAGAGAGATGGCACACCCAGGAGTCAAGACTGGCACACAAGCAGAAAGGGCAATATTAATCTCCCACTGATTTGATTTTTTTTTTTTTTTTTCATGGAGACTTTAGAAAAAAAATACAAAAAAAATGATTTTTTTCAGGAATAATTTAGAAACCAAATAAAATAATATGATTTTTTCAGGGAGAATTTAGAAAACAAATAAAACAAAAAATAGGCTTTCTAGGGCCCACTGAGTGAGAGAGGACGCACACAGGAGTCAGGAGTGGCACACAAGCCCAGAGGCCAATATTTATCTCCCACTGATTGATTTAGTGATTTTTTCAGGTAGATTTTGGAACCCAAATCAAGCAAAAAAATTAATAGGCTTTCTATGGCCCACAATTGGAGAGAGAGAGATGGCACACCCAGGAGTCAAGACTGGCACACAAGCAGAAAGGGCAATATTATTCTCCCACTGATTTGTTTTTTTTTGTTTTTTTCAGGGAGACTTTAGAAAAAAAAAATACAAAAAAAATGATTTTTTTCAGGAATAATTTAGAAACCAAATAAAATAAAATGATTTTTTCAGGGAGAATTTAGAAAACAAATAAAACAAAAAATAGGCTTTGTAGGGCCCACTGAGTGAGAGAGGACGCACACAGGAGTCAGGAGTGGCACACAAGCCCAGAGGCCAATATTTATCTCCCACTGATTGATTTATTGATTTTTTCAGGTAGAATTTAGAACCCAAATCAAACAAAAAAATAAATAGGCTTTCTATGGCCCACTATTTGTGAGAGAGATGGCACGCTCAGGACTGGCACACAAGCCCAGAGGCCAATATTAATCTCCCACTTTTTTTTTTTTTTTCCAGGGAAAATTTATAAACCCAATAAAAAAAATAATAAATAGGCTTTCTATGGCCCACTATCTGAGAGAGAGAGATGGCACGCTTAGGACTGGCACACAAGCCCAAAGGCCAATATTAATCTCCCACTGATTGATTTATTGATTTTTTCAGGTAGAATTTAGAACCCAAATCAACCAAATAAATAAATAGGCTTTCTATGGCCCACTATTTGTGAGAGAGATGGCACGCTCAGGACTGGCACACAAGCCCAGAGGCCAATATTAATCTCCCACTTTTTTTTTTTTCCAGGGAAAATTTATAAACCCAATAAAAAAATAATAAATAGGCTTTCTATGGCCCACTATCTGAGAGAGAGAGATGGCACGCTTAGGACTGGCACACAAGCCCAAAGGCCAATATTAATCTCCCACTGATTGATTTATTGATTTTTTCAGGTAGAATTTAGAACCCAAATCAAGCAAAAAAATAAATAGGCTTTCTATGGCCCACTGAGAGATGGCACACACAGGAGTAAGGAGTGGCACACAAGCCCTGAGGCCAATATTTTTCTCCCACTGATTGATGTAGTGATTTTTTCAGGTAGATTTTAGAACCCAAATCAAGCAAAAAAATAAATAGGCTTTCTATGGCCCACTGAGTGAGAGATGACACAGACAGGGATGGCACTCTAGCAGAAATGCCAATCTTAATCTCCCACAAATAAAAAAAAAAAAAAGGAACTGTCCTTCAATTACTATCTCCCTGCAGTAATCTCAGCCAGGTATGGCAGGCAGCAATAAGGAGTGGACTGATGCACAAATTAAATAAAAAGTGTGGACAAACAAACAAGATAGCTGTGCAGAAAGGAAGGAACAAGAGGATTTGTGCTTTGAAAAAAGCAGTTGGTTTGCACAGCGGCGTACACACAGCAATGCAGCTATCAGGGAGCCTTCTAGGGCAGCCCAATGAGCTACAGCGCTGAGGGGAAAAAAAAAAAAAATGTAGCTTCCACTGTCCCTGCACACCGAAGGTGGTGTTGGGCAGTGGAAATCGCTACAGCACAAGCGGTTTGGTGGTTAATGGACCCTGCCTAACGCTATCCCTGCTTCTGACGAAGCGGCAGCAACCTCTCCCTAGGCTCAGATCAGCAGCAGTAACATGGCGGTCGGCGGGAACTCCCCTTTATAGCCCCTGTGACGCCGTGGACAGCAAGCCAATCACTGCAATGCCCTTCTCTAAGATGGTGGGGACCAGGACCTATGTCATCACGCTGCCCACACTCTGCGTTTACCTTCATTGGCTGAGAAATGGCGCTTTTCGCGTCATTGAAATGCGACTTTGGCGCGAAAGTCGCGTACCGCATGGCCGACCCCGCACAGGGGTCGGATCGGGTTTCATGAAACCCGACTTTGTCAAAAGTCGGCGACTTTTGAAAATGTTCGACCCGTTTCGCTCAACCCTAGTGGGGACCCGTACACAATTTCTTACTCAAGGGCCCTTTGCTCTCGGTTTCTGTTCCTGACCTCTGTACAATATACATATTAGAATTACTAACATTGATCTTCTGTCAAATACTACAACATCAAAGGGTATGTGCACACGATCAATAAACGCTTCGGATTGGATGCTGTGTACTTGTGCAGAGTCCAACCCGCAGAATCCAAATGCTGCAGCATAGTGGATAGGATTTCAAGAAATCCCATGCCCACTATGTGTGCACCGATGCCTACGGATCACCCACGGAGATGCACATGCGGTGCGTCTCTCCAGACAGCAGCATGTACAGTACATTTCTCTTTCTGATTTCTCCGGCCGTGTGGGCTAGGCCTTACTAAGATGCTGTATATGAGTTGCATTGCAGCGCTTATACTGAACAGAGGTAATATTTTGCTTGGGCTACTCGGCAACTTTGGGCATAATTCAGCGTGCGGCCAATAATCCCATTTGTTATGATCTGGTGGTTTAGGAACAACATGAGACAAGCTCTGAAGGAGGTGGTATCTGTACTGACCGCAAACCCTGAACCTAGCAGCGCAACTAAAAATAGCCGTAGGGGGTACCTGATGCTCCCTAGACCCCTCGACACAGCCTAAGATCTAACTTCCCCTAAAGATGGAAACAGGAAACCTATCTTGCCTCAGAGAAAATCCCCAAAGGAAAGATAGCCCCCCACAAATATTGACGGTGAGAGGAGGGGAAAATAACATACGCAGAAATGAAATCAGATTTTAGCACAGGAGGCCAGTCTAGCTTGATATACAGGACAGGGAGGATACTGTGCGGTCAGTATAAAAACTACAAAAACAATCCACACAGAGTTTACAAACTCTCCACACCTGACTAAAGGTGTGGAGGGTAAATCTGCTTCCCAGAGCTTCCAGCTAACAGAAAAAATCCATACTGACAACTGGACAAATATAGAATGCACAGAACAATAAGTCCACAACATGTGGACTGAAATGAGCAAAGCCAGAACTTATCTTTGCAGATCTGGTCAGGAAACCAGGAGAATCCAAGCAGAGAAGTGAATCCAGCTAGGAACATTGACAAGTGGCACAGGCTGAATAAAGAGCCAGACTTAAATAGCGGACAATAAGTGGAGGCAGCTGATGACAGCTAACTCCAAGGAGCAGCCATACCACTAGAAACCACAAGAGGGAGCCCAAGAGCAGAACTCACAAAAGTGCCACTTACAATCACCGGAGGGAGCCCAAGAGCGGAATTCACAACACCCATTATGCTGCAGCTACAATGCACTATAACGTGATGATGTGACAGCTCAATAGGGGAGATAGTCGTGGGACACTCATTATTAAATGGACTTCGTCAGACCAGGGAGTATTTGTGTTGGTTTATTCTTTTTTCTTTTTTCCTGGAGATTGAGTGCGCCGCATGGATTGGCAGAACAATAAAGATGGTGAAACTATGTTGTGTTTTATTTCATTAAAATACTTTATTCTGCATTTGTGTGTGTTTATTTAACCCATTAACAACTATAGGATTAGTAATAGATAGGTGTCTTATTTAAGCCTCTCCATTACAAAGCCGACTTGATGTCACCTTACAATTCAAAGGTGACATCAACCCCACAAATATTACCCTATATGCCACCGCTACAGGGCAGTGGAAAGAGAGAGGCTAAGTGCCGGAATTGGGGCATCTTACAGATGCGCCATTTCTGGGGCGGCTGTGAACTGGTCTTTGTAGCCAGGTGGCAATATCCATGGTCCCTTCCTAGGCTATGAATATCAGCCCGCAGCTGTCTGCATAGCCTTTTTTGGCAAATAATTATAGGGGGACCCCACAACGTTTTTTTGGGGGGGCCCTATTTTAATAGCCAGTAAAGGCTAAATATACAGATGTGGGCTGATATTCATAGCCTGGGAAGACCCATGGGTATTAACCCCTTCCTAGGCTATAAACATTGTCCGCTAGTCGTTGGCTTTCCCTCTCTAGCACAAAAAATTGCACCAGAGTCCACGCCATTTTTTTTCTTCAATTTTTTAATAAATTAAACAGATATTGCGTTTAAGCCCGAGATCACACTTGGGAAAAACTCACACGAGTCTCTCCCATCAATACTGGCACTCGGGACTGGAGTGAGCGGCTGAACGCTCCGGTCCGAGTGTATGTGGCAGTGGCGGGTATTGAGGTGCGAGACTCGGGTGAGTTTCTCGCAAGTGTGACTCCGGCCTAACGCAGATTTTGTGTGTGTGTGTGTGTGTCTTTATTAAACTCTTTATGTGCCATTTTATTGTGTTTATTACTAAACATTGGGCTTGGTATTATCTATAGATATATCTATCTATCTATAGGTAGATATATCTATAGATAGATCTATAGATCTATCTATCTATAGATCTATCTTTCTACTATCTATCTTTTTCATTAATCGATCTTTATTTAGCTTTCAAAAGCGCACACAAATCCGCATGAAAAAAACGCATGAAAATCCGCATCAAAAACGCATAAAATCGGTGCGGATGTTTACCTGCGTTTCTGCCAAGAGATGCAGAATCTGCACAGAAAATTCCACAGGCAAATCTGCAACGTGTTCACATACCCTTATAGTATGTGGGCTGGTGGGGTTTGTGTGGCAGGGTGGCTTTTTTGTCCCAGTCTGGCCCTGTATGTGGACCTGCTGGACATCCTGTGCTGACAGTGCGACACTGGGCCCGGTCTCCTGACATGTACTTTCTCCGCTCCCTGCTTCTCGCACATGTGGCACGAGGCACACAGTGAGGACCCCCTGGCCCACCCCCAGTCTGCAGAGCGCGGCAGCAGGCTGTCACTGCGTGTGATCCTGGCTGAGAAGAGAGGGACTTGCTTCAGGCAAGCCGGACTGCCGCCATACTGAGAATCTATTGCTAACCTTCACCCCTGAAAATTACAACTCCCAGCATGTCCTGTCAGATTCAAACCTTCAGGGCCTGCTGGGAGTTGTAGTTTTGTTACTGTAGTAATGATGCTGGGACAGGTGTTGCATCTGAACCAGGAACATCAAAAGTCACACACATTGTAAGGCTACTTTCACACTTGCGTTGTGAAATCTGACAGGCTCTTCTGTCTAGGAAAAGCCAGATGGAATTTACAGGATCCAGCACTTTCTTGATGCAGCCAGATGCTCCTATTGACTATAATGGGAGGCCGGTCACGAGCCAGCAAAACAGGTGGCTGGAGATCACACCATGCTGAGGTTTGGCCGTTTTGCTGGCTCAATGCTGGATCCAGGTAGTCTCGCCTTATAGTCACTGGGAGCAACTGGCTGCATCAGGTGGATCCTGTGAAATCCGTCCGGCTCTTCCCAGACAGCGGTGCCTGCCGGATTTCACAACCACTATGATACAAGGGCAGAAACAAACAGATAAATGTCAGACTAAAATGACGCAAATGTTCACCAGAGTCTTCAGATGGAAAAGTTTATTGGAGTGAATCTGCTTTACACCTCCACATAACGACTCTTAGGCCGGAGTCACACTAGAGAGGAATACGGAGAGTACTATGAGAGAAAACATCATATAGCACTCGGACCGCTGTTAATCTATGGGGCAGCTCCCATCACCGTTTTTGTTTCTAGGGCGTATTCTACATGCGAGTGAAATTGCAGCATGCTGCGATTTTACGCATGTATTGGCCGAGTCTCGCCCATGCAAGCCTATGGGTGTGAGAAAAAATCGTACACCACACGGACCAGCAGTGTGACTTGTGAGAAATACGCACACATTTTCCTCATTTCAGCCCATTGAGCCATTAAATTCAGTGGGGGAAAAGCATTGAGAAATACGCATGTCATACGGATGCATAGGTGCGAGAAAATCACATCTTCGCATTGCAAACAGATTACATACGGATCACCGTCCGGAGAACATTAGTGCGATTCTCGGCCGTCAAAATCGGACCGATTTTTTTTTATACGTTAAGTGTGGCTCCAGCCTTATAGAGTATTTCCCAAGTCAGTTGTGAAAGACCCTCTATGGATAGATGGCGGCAGAGGTGGATTCATTGTAGTGAACGTTTCCATTTGAAGTTGCTGGATAACATTTTGCTTCACTTTGAATATTGTTTAAATGGAACCTGTCAGGTCCCCCGATCCCCCAGAACCACCAGCAGTTGTGTCTACATATATAAATTCCTGGCTAACAGTCCCTTTATACATTACGCACAAAAACAAATCTGTAAAAAGTATTCCTAATGTCCGTTTATGATATGTAAATGAAGGCTTTGACTACTTGATGGAGTGTTAGTGTCCCCAGACAATTCAGCCCTCTTAGGCTGGTTTCACACATCAGGTTTTTTGTTTCAGGCTAAATCCGGCAAATGTTGGAAAAACTGGATCCGGCGCAGATTGTGAAAAACTGATGCGACGGATCCGTTTTTTTTGACGGATCCGGCTAGCCTATCTAGATTATTGGATAAAAAAAAAATTGGAGCATGCTCAGTTTAAAAAAAAGGATCAAGCCGCCGGATCTGCCATTTTCTGCATCCGGCACCTTCTGACTCCCATAGGCTTCCATTCTAGCAAAAGCCGGAAGCGCCAGATCCGGTGCTTCAGGCTTTTTCTCTGGAGAGAAAAAATGTTACCGTAGACGTTTTTTTTCCAGACGCCGGAATCGAGTGTATGCCGGATGCGGCATCAAACCGCAAGGAACGCTGGGCCATCCGGCGCTACTACAAGTCAATGGGGGAAAAATCGGATCCGGTTTTTATTTTTTCCGGTTCCGGTTTTTCTCCCGAGAGCTGGATTTAGCCTGAAACAAAAAACCTGATGAGTGAAAGCAGCCTAAGATGTCATCACGCCCCTGTGGATGTGATAACATGACTTACAAGTGCCGGCGTCATCGCTAGCTCTATACTTACCTCGCGCATGCGCGGCTTCTTTCCATCACGGCACTGATCCTCTGAAGTTGGGTGTACGCGTCCCGGCCTCAGAGAGGTGCACTGAGCATGATTGGGAGTGCAGGTAGACTGGTCAAAGCCCTCATTTACATATGATAAACGGACTTTAGAAATACTTTTTCTACACATCTGTTTATGTATGTAATGTAATGAAGGGACTGTTCGGCAGGATGTTTATATATGCAGACACAACTGTGGTGGTTCTGAGGGGGACCTGACAGGTTCCCTTTAAATTGGTTGAATGACTGGGTAGATTACCTAGGACAAGGAATGTCCATGTATGCAAAAACTACTGATTATGTTATCAACTACAATAAATAAGTTGCTTAACAAGAAACACTATGATATAGTGCAGTGCACATTACATTTCTTTTGCACACTGTATAGTTTGCTAGAAGGCACAGGTTTAGTGATAGACCAAAAAATGAACAAGTAGTAAAACCGTTTATGGTAGCCATAGGGTGGGCCCCTAGAGTCAATTCCCCTGGTGGACCCTAGGCACCCCAGTCTGACCCTGGCCTCCCTCCATTATTATGGGGTCTGCTGCATCCTGCTAGTGCATTGGTAATCTGACCTGGTGTTGGCAGGGCTGGTTTCTTCTCTGTGATGGTAATAATAATATTTCTAATAAAATACTTAGTAATCAATAGAAGTGTAAGGATAAATGCTGACTATCTCTAGAGTGTAGATATGTGAGAAGGTTAATGGTTCCTATGCATGTGGTCACATCCTTAGAGGGAGTACAGTTGGCACCTGGAATATATCCCTGCACTTCTGCAATGTAATCATCATATGGGGATACAAAGTTTAATGTGAAATAGTAATGTAACCTTAGAGCTGACATGAGTGAATGCATATTAATAAAAAAAAATTCCAAGCGTGAAAATTGGTTCATTTACATTATGCACAATGATGCAGATATCTGACTTTATCCTGACAAATTAATTGAGGGCAGAAGGTGAAGTGCTTCTCTCTACGTCCTCTAGACTTACCCTGAGGGGAGTGAGGTAGAAAATAGCTGGAGCCATGGAGAAATTAGGTTGGTAAAAACAAAAAAAATGTCAAAACTTCATGTCACACATCAGCAGCTGACTGGGAGATTTTCCTCCCCTGTTAATGAGCGGTTATTTTTCAGCATTATGAACGGGGGATGTTCTGGAAGTGCTAGTGATATGGAAATTTAGACTGTATCTAGGAGGTCTCGACTGCAGAGGACACCATGCTTGGGACCTTGGATATGGGACGGACCCCCAATTCATGTTAAAACAACCATAACTACAGTACAGTACATAAACCTAGACACTGGAGTAAACACACAAAACACATTATTTTGGTTGTCAAAATAGCCGCAGCTTTATTTAAATCACAGAATTAAAACAATCACAGTAGGAATCAGGTGTAGTGCTAATACATTGGGATTCACAAGTACTGTGATATCCCCAGCTGTCTGACATACAGCACCAGGACAGACAGCCATAAAGGGGTGGCACGCACTGGGGGCCATTCAAGCTGAACATTTTAAAATGTAATAATTTATTGTATTTATTTATTGCATAGGTGCCGGCTGATGAATACTCTCATCACCAGCGAGAGCAGGTGTAGGATGATGAGAGTAGTACTTTCATCAGTCGATGCCAACCTTTTTACCGCCGGTCACAGCTGCTGGTTCACATACTGTCATCTGACAGTAAGGGAACCACAGCGCTCTGACCAGCGGTAATATGTTTAAAGAAGGGTGCACTCTGGTTGATTCCAAGCCATAGATAGTTTAGAGGGTGCAATGCCTAGTCCAAATATATATAGCCAAAGGAAGAAAAAGATTGGACTAACAAAGGCCTGCACAACCACATGAATTGAAAAAATACGAAACTTTTATTAACACCACAAAGAGAACATAAAAACAATTAAAACCATGTAATATATACACATAACACCTGCATTCCCAAACAATATATCTGCCAAATCACTTTATAGATCATAGAATTATGCATAAAGCAATAGTGTTGTATATGATAATATGTGAAAATGACAATATCTACCCATATATATATATATATATATATATATAAACCGCCAATAATGGGAAGATCTATACCAAAAATAGATTGTTTAGGACAGAAAACGGGTTGAAAATTTGTCCTTGGTCACATGCAATAAGCCCCTATACAACCTGATAATGAGTCCTTGCGCTGCAGTAATACCGTCAGATGTAATCAAGGCGGAAAAGAAAAGTAGGGTCTAGAATATATATAGAACCTACTATATAGCAAGTGTATATGGTAGAGAGAAGGTGGATAAAAGCTTCTACCATATACACTTGCTCGTCCACTTTTAATACCATCGTACTGTGGGTCAGTAGTTGTAATTTTTAAAGGGCAAAACTATGACTGATAGCAAAGGTTCTCCTTTTAATCCACCTCTCAAACATATTAGTCAAACCAAAAACCTTAAGCCAACACCGGAAAAAACCTTTTCGGGGCATGATCTGTTTCTATGTTGTTGATCTTCATCAGTACAGAACAGAAGTCTCGTTAGTTGTGTGAGTTCTGCTCCATTTCATTCTGCTATAAATTCAGCTCCCACATTGCGGAAACCCTGACATGAAGCAATCAGTTTAACCATATAAATAAAAAATTGTGGCAGATGGTTATTGATAACATTCATAAATAGTTTAAGAGACAATTTCACTGGACTTGCTAGCTGTAATAAATTAAACCAGTTCCCAGTCTCATCTGCAATGCTGGTTGGTGAAATGGGTAATTTTAATAATAATTGAACTTTTATCTTACCCTGATCGCACACATTTTGATCGCAGCGTAACTCATTGGTTTGAGAAAATATTTCATCACTTGTGATATTATCTGAGAAAATGTAAAATGCGTTCACATTCATTGTCATATGATACTAAGTGGCTTTCTAGAAATAATGTCGAGATATCCACTGTCAAATTATTAATGTTGAGCTGTCGAAAATAGTTTGAAGTTTGGCATAACCTTTTTTTTTATATAAAGAGCTACTTTCCCACAAAAAAAGGAAGGGAAATTGTAATCGTTGCTGCTACCCTGAAAATGCATATATAGGCTAAAGGCTGCGATAATGCACTGGAGGGAGAGCTGCGTTAAAGGGAACCATATATCAGACCCTTGGTGCATGATTTCAAAATATAGTTTAACCCCTTCATGACCCAGCCTATTTTGACCTTAAAGACCTTGCCGTTTTTTGCAATTCTGACCAGTGTCCCTTTATGAGGTAATAACTCAGGAACGCTTCAACGGATCTTAGCGGTTCTGAGATTGTTTTTTCGTGACATATTGGGCTTCATGTTAGTGGTAAATTTAGGTCAATAAATTCTGCGTTTATTTGTGATAAAAACGGAAATTTGGCGAAAATTTTGAATATTTCGCAATTTTCACATTTTGAATTTTTATTCTGTTAAACCAGAGAGTTATGTGACACAAAATAGTTAATAAATAACATTTCCCACACGTCTACTTTACATCAGCACAATTTTGGAAACAACATTTTTTTTTAGCTAGGAAGTTATAAGGGTTAAAATTTGACCAGCGATTTCTCATTTTTACAACGAAATTTACAAAACCATTTTTTTTAGGGACCACCTCACATTTGAAGTCAGTTTGAGGGGTCTATATGGCTGAAAATACCCAAAAGTGACACCATTCTAAAAACTGCACCCTTCAAGGTGCACAAAACCACATTCAAGAAGTTTATTAACCCTTCAGGTGGTTCACAGCAGCAGAAGCAACATGGAAGGAAAAAATGAACATTTAACTTTTTAGTCACAAAAATGATCTTTTAGCAACAATTTTTTTATTTTCCCAATGGTAAAAGGAGAAACTGAACCACGAAAGTTGTTGTCCAATTTGTCCTGAGTACGCTGATACCTCATATGTGGGGGTAAACCACTGTTTGGACGCACGGCAGGGCTTGGAAGGGAAGGAGCGCCATTTGACTTTTTGAATGAAAAATTGGCTCCACTCTTTAGCGGACACCATGTCACGTTTGGAGAGCCCCTGTGTGCCTAAAAATTGGAGCTCCCCCACAAATGACCCCATTTTGGAAACTAGACCCTCAAAGGAACTAATCTAGATGTGTGGTGAGCACTTTGAACCCCCAAGTGTTTCACAGAAGTTTATTATGCAGAGCCATGAAAATAAAATAAAAATTTTCTTTTCTCAAAAATGATTTTTTAGCTTGCAATTTTTTATTTTCCCAAGGGTAACAGGAGAAATTTGACCCCAATATTTGTTGTCCAGTTTCTCCTGAGTACGGTGATACCCCATATGTGGGGGTAAACTACTGTTTGGGCACATGCCGGGGCTCGGAAGTGAAGTAGTGACGTTTTGAAATGCAGACTTTGATGGAATGCTCTGCAGGTGTCACTTATGTGCCCACGTTGCGGATTCGTGTGAGATTTTTCAGCACCATTTTTGAAAAATCCGCGGGTAAAAGGCACTGCGTTTTACCTGCAGATTTACAGCGGATTTCCAGTGTTTTTAACCCTAATTCCAACCCTAACTCTAATTCCAGCCCTAACCCTATGGCTATGTGCCCATGTTGCGGATTTGTGTGCGGATTTTTCCGCACCGTCTTTGAAAAATCTGCAGGTAAAACGCACTGCGCTTTACCGCAGATTTCCAGTGTTTTTTGTGTGGATTTCACCTGCGGATTCCTATTATGGAGCAGGTGTAAAACGCTGCCGAATCCGCACAAAGAATTGAGATGCTGTGGAAAATACAATGCAGCGTTTCCGCGCGGTATTTTCCACACCATGGGCACAGCGGATTTGGTTTTCCATAGGTTTACATGGTACTGTAAACCTGATGGAACACTGCTGCGAATCCGCAGCGGCCAATCCACTGCGGATCCGCAGCCAAATCCGCACCGTGTGCACATAGCCTAATTCTAAAGGTATGTGCACACGCTGCGGAAAACGCTGCGGATCCGCAGCAGTTTCCCATGAGTTTACAGTTCAATGTAAACCTATGGGAAACAAAAATCGCTGTACACATGCTGCAGAAAAACTGCACGGAAACGCAGCGGTTTACATTCCGCAGCATGTCACTTCTTTCTGCGAATTCCGCAGCGGTTTTACAACTGCTCCAATAGAAAATCGCAGTTGTAAAACCACAGTGAAATGCACAGAAAAACCACGGTAAATCCGCCATAAATCCGCAGCGGTTTAGCACTGCAGATTTATCAAATCCGCTGCGGAAAAATTCGCAGAGGACCAGAATACGTGTGCACATACCGAAACCCTAACCCTAGTTCTTACCCCAACCTTAGTGGAAAAAAAATAAAAAATTATTTATTTTATTATTGTCCCTACCTATGGGGGTGACAAAGGGGGGGGGGGATCATTTACTATTTTTTTATTTTGATCACTGTGATAGGTTTTATCACAGTGATCAAAATGCATATTGGAACGAATCTGCCGGCCGGCAGATTCGGCGGGCGCACTGCGCAAGCGCCCGCCATTTTGGAAGATGGCGGCGCCCATGGAGAAGACGGGCGGACCGCGGGAGGCTCGGTAAATATGATGGGGTGGGGGTGGAGCACGGGGGGGTGGATCGAAGCATGGGGGAGTGGATCGGAGCGCGGGGGTGGATTGGAGCATGGGGGGGTGGATCGGAGCACGGGGGGTGGATCGGAGCATGGAGGGGGTGGATCGGAGTGCAGGGGGTTGGATTGGAGCACAGGGGGTGGGATTGGAGCACGGGGGGAGCGGACAAGAGCACGGGGGGAGCGGACAGGAGGACAGAGGGGAGCGGAGCAGTGTGCAGGACTGATCGGAGGACTGGGGGGGATCGGAGGACTGGGGCGGAGATCGGTGGCGGTGGGGGGGCAGACCAGTGTTTCCAGCCATGGCCGATGATATTGCAGCATCGGCCATGGCTGGATTGTAATATTTCACCAGTTTTAATAGGTGAAATGTTACAAATCGCTGTGGTTGGCAGTTTCACTTTCAACAGCCAATCAGAGCGATCGTAGCCACGGGGGGGGGGGGGGCCACCCCCCCTAGGCTGTACTACCACTCCCCCTGTCCCTGCAGATCGGGTGTAATTGGAGTTAACCCTTTCACCCGATCTGCAGGGACGCGATCATTCTGTGACACAGCATATGCGTCACAGGTCGGATTGGCACCGACTTTCATGACGCATACGCTGTGTCACAGGTCGGGAAGGGGTTAATAGCCACCAGGGTCGTGTTGTACGGGAGACTAGTTGGACAGGTGGGTCTCTGTGTGCACATATTTGGAGAGACCTGTTACTCCAAGGCCGCAGGCAGGGAGAAGCCGCCAGGGATCGGCCTGTTCTGACAGAACTGACTGTGCAGGCCAATAGTTCACGTCACAGCCCAAACTAAATGAAAAGTTGACAGTTGCAATGATTGAAGTCTTTTAAGGACACCACGCTGCACACCGCACACTCTGCTCCATGGCACCAGACACCGGGAATGTATGTGTTCACTTTAAACTCATCCTACTAGTGTGATGGCGCTGGAAATCAATGTCACCACGATTAATCTCCGAGTTAGTATTAGTATTTAATTCCTTCCTCTGGTCACAGCAACAATAAAAAACATAATAATGCAACATGTCACCAGTCCATTTTCCACTATATATAATAATAATAATTTTATTTCTATAGTGCCAACATATTCCACAGCATTGGACATTACAGAGAGGACTTGTACAGACAATACAAGACATAACAGAGTAACACATAGTTCAACAGATACCAAGTGGAGTGAGGGCTCTCCTCGCAAGATACAATCTATGAGGAAATATGGGAGACAGGAAAGGTAACTGGTAAAAGGTGTTTGTATTGTACGGTCCAGGCATCACTATAAGGTATTCCTATAATTCTGCATGAACCGGTCACCATCCAGTATGTGTACAAATACAGAGGGCTTTTATATCATGGAGGGTGTGTGAACAGATGCTAAGAGGGATCAAGGCAAAACTGAAATATCTACATAAATAAGGTGAAGCTATAGGCCATTCTAAAAAAGTGCATTGTTAGGGAACGCTTAAAACTGAGGGTATTGGGAACTAATTGAATTGTCCTGGGTAATGCACTGCAAAGAATTGGTGCAGCTCACGAGAAAATTTGGAGTTGGAGATCTTTAGTGGAACAGTAGGCACGAGTGGGGTGAGAGAGATTAGAGAGATGTATGATAGTGCAGAACTGTGGGTGAGCTTGATACATGTATATTGGACTTTGTAGCGGATGGGCAACCAGTGCAATGACTGGCACAGGATAGAGGCATCGGTGTAGCAGTTGGTAAGAAATATGATTTTGGCTGCTGCATTCAGGACGGGTTGGAGAGGAGAGAGTTAAGTAAGAGGGAAACCCATTAATATAAAGTTGCAATAGTCTGGACAAGAATGAATAAGAGCAACAGTAAGGTTTCTGCAGAGTCAAAGGTAAGAGAAGGTTGAATTCCAGACATGTTTTTGAGGTGTAAGTGACTTGAGCGAGCAAGTGATCGGATGTGGGGAGTGAAGGAAAGATCTGAGTCAAATACAAATCCAGGCCAGTGGGCATACTGCTGGGCAGTGATGGTATAATCACACAAGGAAATGGCAACATTGGGTTTAGGAAGCATAATAGATGGACGAAATACAAATTCAATTTTTGACAGATTCAGTTTTAGATAGAGGAATGACATGATATCAGAGACAGCAGAAAGACAATCACCTACTTGGGGTTGTACCCTACTTGAGCACCATCTCTCAGGAGTGATGTGTCCAATTATGAGTCATCTTCCTGGAGGTCCTACAAAGTAAGAACTGATGTATGAGGCAACAAAACACATATATAGGAATGAACACAGGGCAATAAATAAAACCTGGGCATTCTCTTAACATACTTTAATGGTTAAAGAGGATATGCAAGAGCAAAAAATAAGATACACAGTTGTCCATAATCTGCAACAAATGGGGGATTCACATTACACTTTTCTGTCTTCTTCATTTCCTGTATTTAGTTGAAATAATTCTTTTCTCTAGCCTTTCATTTATATTAAAAATATTCATATTAACCAAGAAATGTTCAGTTAGTATCTGTTTAATCTTTTATTCTTAAAGAACTTTTGGTCCCGCTAATTAATTGCCAATGTATTTCCGTAATGGTGTGAAGTGGAATAATTTATACATTCACATATATTATGTTTTATTAACACTCACTGATCTGCAGTCTTTATTGCTTTACACTACTTTGCGGAGTAACGGCGGCTGTACAAATTCTTGTTTTCATGTAACGTCTTGACATACTTGTAGTTAGAGCTAATGAGCACTGTAGAGGGTTTTATCTCTTTTGGAAATGTAGGATACGGAGTTATGTAGAATCTGAAAATGCTTGATGATTGCTGAAGTCCATGTTAGTGAGACTCAACTTATTCAGGACTATGTTAACCTACTAACCTATTAAAAACTTGTAGTAGATAAAAATGAACTAAATAAATTAGTGTAAATCAATAGTTTATTATTCTCCATATGTTACGATGCATTAAATATAACGTAACATTGACTTTTATGGTACTAGATAGATTTTCTTTAGATTTTATGTTTTGCTTCTAGCAAGTATGAATTTTTAATGGAGTTCAGTGGCTACTGTTCGCATGCAGGAATCACTCACAACAAAATTCTATACAGTAATAATCTTGTAATAATCTAGTGTAACCAGTATGCCACAACAGATTTGGCACTGAGAAAGCCATGGTCAAAGTCTAAAGCAAAATATACTTCACAATAATATTGGCCAAACTGGATATGGTGGGTTCAGGCCTATAATTTTGTCACTAGATGATTGACCACACCAAAATTGGCAGGTTTGGCCAACATTATTTTTATGTGCTTGGTTTACTTTACATTTTGAGGCTGCAGTGCAATTCTCTCCAATCTTTCTTACCGTAAGAGCCATACTCTAGAGCACTGAGAGATGGTGGCAAGCCACATTCAGAACCCCTGCCAACACAGTATCTTAAAGTTGACACGAACCTTGCGCATTCAGATTTGTGTTCGGATGTCCGAGCAGTTTCCTCAAAATTGGCCAAATTCGGTCAGAGTACAGTATATGATTGAGTTTCCACTATGGCAGTGAGCACACAGCGGCTCTGATCTGCGGCAACGTTATTGTCGATGAGATCGTTAACGTCTGTCAGAGTGCTGCGGGTCACGTTGTGAGATGTTTACCGCAGGTCACAGGTGTCGGCTCATATCACAGGCATGGGCTACTATTCCCATCAGCCTATGCCGCTGTCGCTGATAGAAAAAAAAAAGTTAAAATAAAGAAAAAAAATATTGAAATAAAAATAATAAACACAGTAAATACTCACCTAACACCTAATCTCTGAAGCCCTTATCTTCTGTAACAAAAAATTGAAAAAACATTTACTCACCTTAACACATAATCCCCGATGCCCATAATACCTAGAAAAGAGTAAAAATAATAAACCACCAGCTGAGCTGCAATGAGACAATTTGCCGCAGTTAATCTGCTAATAAGCTCCAGTGATCTCACTGCACCACTGCGTGAGAAAGTTCTCACGCAGCAGAGGTGCTATAAATGAGATCTCTGGGGTTTCTCAGCTGATGAACTCAGGTGAACTTTCTCACCACAGGTCAGTGCTACACACTGCAGGAGTGATTACACGCTCTTGTCAGTGAATCACCGGCTGCCGGATAGAGCAGTCACATTAGTGAACGCTCTCAAACTCATTGGAATCGTTGAGGGACATTATGGATTATCTCTTCACTTCAGACAGATGAGGAATATGGTTGATTATTATTTTACTTCATTTGCAGGGGACATTGGCTTCAGTGGAATGGGCGATCATGTGGGTATGTTTTAATTTAGAGTCAATGAAGGAGTCTATGTCATTATTTGAAAAAAGAGAACTTTAATTTAGGCAAGAAGTCTATGGGATAAGTAGGGCAGCTATTTTTAGGATGAAGCGCAATATCCATGGCCTCTTACCAGCCTGAGAATACTAGCCCCCAGCTGTCACCTTTAGCTTGGTTGGTCATCAAAAATGTTTAAATAATTAAAAAAACAGTATGGGGACCCTCCTGTTCTTGATAACTAGCCTTGCTATAGCTGACAGCTGAGGGTTGCAGCCAGCAGATGTCTCTTTTCCCTGGCTGGTAATCAAAAATACAGGGGAACCCACATCATTTTTTTATTATCATTTATTTATAGTGCAATTGATTAGTCAATTGATGGTACTTTTCTTGGTGTTTGCCCCTAATTTGAGCTGTTTTGGTTTTGCCTCCCAGTGAGTTTAATGGTGTTCGGTTATGTTTGGCGAACATCAGGAAGTTCACCGAACATAGCCGAACCGAAACTTAAAAGGTTTGCTTATCGCTAATAAAGAGAACCAAAGCTTCTGCATGAAAAAGCACACCAAAACCTTATAGGAAGTATGCTTTCATCCAGGAGTGCTCACTTTACCCCATTCAGTATTCTTACATCAAGCGTACTCACCGCACTATCGCATCTAGGTTCAAGCACCCCCAACTTCCAGCTTACCATGTTTATTCTCTCCATCCCCCCACACCCAGTATATGAGCATCCGGATATGCTCTTTTGTGCATGCCTACTCAGAAAAATCACCATCTGCAGATCTTCATTACTGTTTGCTGGCAGGAAAATCCAAACCAAGAGGTCTTCCCTCGCCTCATTTGGAACACATGCATGCTTGGCAGAGACAAGTGTGCATGTGTTTAGCAAGTTTGGCAGGAACGGTTGTCTGCCAAATTAGTGTTTGGTTGAGAACTATCTGAAGTGTGTGGCTAACGTTTTCTCTTGTCGATATTCTGTATGGAATTTCTTTGTTAATTCCTCTGGTCACAGCCCCAATAGCGGTAATGTAAGGGTGACTGGTATGTTGCAGAGAAAGTCTGAATGCAGTAGTGAAAATGAGTAGGTTCGGGATAGCTAATGGTCAATATCCGGAAGACAGTTCGATTTGAGCACAAATACAAAGAATTGTGAAACAGAACCAAGGTTTACAAGAGAAAGCACAACTGCATCCCGATTCCCATCTCCAGTAGTTATGAGCGAGCATACTCATTGCTCGGGTTTTCCCGAGCATGCTCGGGTGATCTCCGAGTATTTATGACTGCTCGGAGATTTACTTTTCATCACCCCAGATGAATGATTTACAGCTACTAGCCAGGCTGAGTACATGTGGGGGTTGCCTGGTTGCTAGGGAATCCCCACATGTAATCAAGCTGGCTAGTAGCTGTAAATCATTCAGCTGTGGCGATGAAAACTAAATCTCTGAGCAGTCATAAATACTCGGAGGACACCCGAGTGTGCTCGGGAAAACAAGTACACTCGCTCATCACTAATCTCCAGCTCTCCTTTATGTGAATCACAGATTCAAACAGGTCAAGCTCAAAACCAAATTAAAAGATAGTCTCCAGCTTTTAACTGGTAACCTGCTGAATTCCAGGATTCCTTATTACAAAGAACAAAATATTTCTGTTTGAAATGGCACATAGTTAACATGGTTTGTATTGCTATTTAGCTTCAATGATCTACAGAACTGAGATTTTTGGTCAAGGTCTTTGTCATTCTTGTTAAATTCTTTACAATACTGACTCAATGTATCCAGATCTTGTACTGTTAAACTGACTACATGCATCTTTAATATCTGGGGATCTCGGAAAGTTAGACCTATACTAATTGCATGTTGATCATTATTATGATCATCCACTGAAAAGCTCCAAACAATAACCATCAGAGAGCATCTCCATCTGCCAAGGACTCGGCGGATGTTTTCCTACTCCCCTGATGACTCTAGATTATAAAAGAAACGAGTCGGGTTTCGGGAGTCTTCGTGGACCCTGGATATTCACCATTAGGCTGACTCTGAGATAAGTCTATCTCCTCCATCTCCTTCTGATCTCCATCCTCACAGAAGAGTACTTTAGTAACACACATGGACAATTTCACAAGAGTCTGGTGAGATTGCGCCTTATATTTTTATATCCATGCCATGTATGAATCTAATATTGCCTATACATTAAGGAATAATTTACCCATTTCTTAAAGATAAAATTACATATTGGGCGGTTTATACTATTTAAGAGCACCCACTGCCATTTTTGCAGCGGGTATTGAGGTGTCCAAGAAATTGTGTGACAAATTATGCAATAGTTTTTGCCTATTTCCTCTTGTGACAATGCAAAATCTTGGGCTAAAACAACATTTTTTTTCAATGGTGTAAAATTTTGACACATGGTGTCGATATGTTTATTGCATGGCTAGATGATTTAGTTAAGAGGTGCAGTATGTAAAAATGGGGTCACTTATGGAGGAGGGCTCTGCTGATCTGACATCTCAGAGGCTCTGCCAATGTGATATGGTACCCGCAAACCATTCCGGGCAAATCTGCACTCTGATATGGCACTCCTTTCCTTCTGAGCAATGCACTGTGCCTAAAAAGTAGAAAAAGGTGGGGGAAGAAACCTTCTGTGATGAAATCAAGAAGGAAAGTTATATTTTTTTTTAAAAAAATGAAAAAACTTTTATTTGGTACAGTAGTAGATTAAAAAAGACATGGATCCTGGTCACCACAACATGAACAACCAACATGTTTCAGCTAAGAGCCTTAATCATGGTACCAAATAAAAGTTTTTTAATTTTTTTACAAAAAAAGATAACTTTCCTTCTTGAATTCATCGAAGGAGGTTTATTCCCTCACCTTCTTCAATTTTGCCGACGTCCAAGACTGAGAGAGCTCTGGGCGATGCTACTTCATCTCGCAAGGTGGTGAGCTGACGTTTTTCCCCCGCTATTTTCCCTCTATTGTTTTCTATGGTGCCTAAAAAGTAGTTTTCAACCACCTATGAGGTATTGCTGTACTAAGTAGGGTAACACATTTTGTGGTTCATTTTCTCCTACTAGCCTTTTTGAAAATTAAAAACTTGGAACTAAAACAACTTTTAGTGGAAAAAAATTTAATTTTTCATTTTTATAGCCCAAAGTTATACAATTCTACCTGTGGGTTTAAAATGCTCACTACACCCCTATAGGAATTTTTCTAGAGATCTAGCTTCCAAAATAGGGTCGCTTGTGGAAGTTTCTGCTGTTTTAGAACCTTGGCCGTTCTCTAAATGCGACATGGTGTCCATAATCTATTCCAGACAATTATGCACTCCTAAATCAAATGGTGTTACTTCCCTCCAAGCTCTGACGTGTGCCCAAGAAAGAATTTATGACCACATATTGGGTATCCCTGTACTCACGAGAAATTGCACAACAATGTATATTGTCCATTTTATCCTGGTATCCTTGTAAAAATGAAAAATTCGGGGCTAAAGCAGCATTTTTGTGGGAAATATTTAAATATTCATTTTTTTCCTTCCACTTTGGTATAATTCATGTGATGCCTCTAAAGGTTTAATAAAGTTCTTGAATGTAGTTTTGAGCACTTAAAGGGGTGCAGTTTTTTAAAATAGTGTACCTTTTGAGTATTTTTTGTCATATAGGCCCTAGAAAAATAACTTTTAACCCTTCTAACTTCCTAATTTTTTTGTCTAGTTTCAAAAATGATGCTGATGTAAAGTAGACATATGGGAAATGATATTCATTAACTGTTTAAGTAGTATAACTATCTAGTTTAAGGGAATACAAATTAAATGTTTGAAAATAGCGATATTTTCAAAAATTTTTGTAAAATTTTCAGTATTTTCATAAACAAACCCAACTCATATCAACCAAAACTTACCACTAACATGAAGTACAGTGTGTCACGAAAAAATATTCTCTGAATCACTGGGTTATGTTGAAGCATTCCAGAACTATTATTACTAGGGATGACCCATCCCTAGTAATGACCCATGGAAGTTCAGGTTCAGGTACCCGACCAAATTTTAGTCCAAAGTTTAGGTCGGGTACCAGAACTGTACCCGAACTTGAACCTGATCCCGAACCTTATTGAAACCAATGGGGACCTTATCTTTGGATCTGGAAAATATCTATAATATAACGCTGGGAGCGTCACTCTGTCCGAAGCCTTTATAGACTGCACCAGCGCAAGCGCTGGTGCAGTCTGGCCCCCACAGAGTGACGCTCCCAGGAGATCGCGGTATGCGTAAACACTGAACGCACACCGCGATCTCCACCGGAGAGTCAGGGACCGCCAGGAGGGTGAGTATATTCACCTGTCCCCCGTTCCAGCGCTGCGTGCGGCTCCGTGTCCCGGTCCTCTGCTGTGACGTTAATGCGCGCCGGCGCCGCCCTCTGACTGACCAGTCACAGCCAGAGGACCTGGAAGATGGCGGCGCGCAGAGGTGGAACAGGGCCAGGTGAATATAGCAAGTGCTGGGGGGCCTGAGCTAGCGGCGATACTGGCACCTGACCCCCACAGCGCGCCGGTGTGCCCGCCTGCTCAGGCCCCCCCAGCACTCGGCGCCCAGCGACGATAGGTGAGTATGGTATTTTTTTTTATATATCGCAGCAGCATACGGGGCATATATTATGGAGCATCTTATGGGGGCCATCAACCATAATGGAGCAGTTACGGGGGCATATATTATGGAGCATCTTATGGGGGCCATAAACCATAATGGAGCAGTGTACGGGGGCATATATTATGGAGCATCTTATGGGGGCCATAAACCATAATGGAGCAGTGTACGGGGGCATATATTATGGAGCATCTTATGGGGGCCATAAGCCATAATGGAGCAGTGTACGGGGGCATACACACTGGAGCGTCTTATGGGGGCCATAAACCTTTATGGAGCAGTGTACGGGGGCATACACACTGGAGCGTCTTATGGGGGCCATAAACCTTTATGGAGCAGTGTACGGGGGCATACACACTGGAGCGTCTTATGAAGGCCATAAACCTTTATGGAGCAGTGTACGGGGGCATAAACACTGGAGCGTCTTTTGGGGGCCATAAACCTTTATGGAGCGGCGTACGGGGGCATACACACTGGAGCGTCTTATGGGGGCCATAAACCTTTATGGAGCAGTGTACAAGGGCATACACACTGGAGCGTCTTATGGGGGCCATAAACCTTTATGGAGCAGTGTACGGGAGCATACACTATGGAGCATCTTATGGGGGCCATAAACCTTTATGGAGCAGTTTACGGGGGGCATACACTATGGAGCATCTTATGGGGGCCATCAACCATAATGGAGCAGCGTATGGGGCATATGAATGGGAGAAGCAAATTAAAGAATGGTGGCGCAGGATGGGAGTAGCACATGACAGAACGGGGGCGCAGGATGGGAGCAGCACATGACAGAATAGGGCAGCACATGACAGAACGGGGGTGCAGGATGGATGCAGCACATGACAGAATGGGCGCAGGATGGGAGCAGCACATGACAGAACGGGGGCACAGGATGGGAGCAGCACATGACAGAATGGAGGCGCAAGATGGGTGCAACACATGGCAGAATGGGGGAGCAAGATGGGTGCAACACATGGCAGGATGGGGGCGCAGGATGGGTGCAGCACATGACAGGATGGGGACGCAGGATGGAGCAGCTCATGACAGGATGGGGACGCAGGATGGAGCAGCACATGTCAGAATGGGGACGCAGGAGGGAGCAGCACATACCAGGATGGAGACCATATACCAATATAAATGCTCGCCACCCGGGCGTAGAACGGGTTCAATAGCTAGTACAGTATATCTCTCCTTCCAAACTGGAAAATGGACTTTCAGGAGAAGTCCATGTTTGGAGTTCATCAATGGACACTAGGTCTTTTAGTCATATATTACATTTGGATCAATATTATTCTGTGATAATAATAATACAATATAAATATTCCTTATGATCAGAACCTTAAAATAGTGTTGATATTATTTATTCTCGCAACTGTATCCGCAGCTGCCTTCATTTGCAGAGATTTCCTTTCTTCTGTGAAATAAAGACTCATAATTCCAGCTTCTTTCAATATAAGTAATGCTTTCATTTAGATTCTAAAAAGCTGAAAAAAAATGTTAGTTTTCTTGCCATTTGTGCTTTAATTGATTCTGAAGTTTGCTCAGAATTTTGATCAGGCTAAATTGGCAGTAATATTGAGACAAGCTAATGCCTGTAAGATAAGAAGCTTATCCCCTCGGTACTAAACTTTTCTGTACACTACAGCTGTAATTTTCAGAGATTTTCACCCAGCTCTGTGTGAACATAATGATATTAACGTGATAACTTTTTGTATTTGCTCCTTTCCTCAGATTCATTTTGATGTCTTCTTGAATTATTAATCTGCTTAAAATTAAGTTAAAGCCGAACATTCTGAAACTTGTGTTGATCCTTCAATAATTTCTACTTTTAGCTGTAGTGGATCAAAAAAACAGAGCATATTTCTTCTGAAGACTCCACACTAGTGATGAGCGAGGGTGCTCGGGTGTTACCCGAGCCCGCTTGTGTCCTAATCGAGTATTTTAGCAAAAACTGCTCTCGTCACCTCGGCTGGAAGTCCACTACTGTTCAACGGCTTCTGGTTCAATTCTGGTACTGTTTTAACCCCTTCACAACATGTGCCATACATGTACTGCGCATGTTGTGTCTTTTCATCTTTCCATCTTCGAACAGCTGACATGTGCCCCTAATAGCCGCGGGTGGAATCACGATCCACCCATGGCTGTTAACATGTTAAATGCCGTTGTCAATCTTTGACAGTGGCATTTAATGTGATCAAGCTAAAATTGCATCACTAATCCCACCCATTGGTGCCCACGTCACATGACTGTGGTTCGCCGATGGGTTGGCATGACAACCCGGGGTCTGCAGCAGACCGCTGTGGTTGCCATTGCTGGATTGCTGTGAGCGCCATGGTCAGTGCTCATAACAAGTGAAGATTTCTGCTACACACAGGCAATCTGATCATCGCCTGTGTATAATAGAGGCGATCGGATTATAGCAGCTTCTTGTCTCCCATGGAGACAATTGAATGGTGAAAGGTAAAAAAAAATGTTTTTAAAAATATTTAAAAAATTGAAAAAAATGAAAGTTCAAATCACTCCCCATTCACCCCATTCAAAATACAACAACTAAAAAAAAAAAACCCCACATATTTGGTATCACCGCATTCAGAATCGAAGAATCTAGCAAGATATAAAAAGAATTAATCCGATCGGTAAATGGCGTAGCGAGAAAATAAAAGTAAAAACGCCAGAATTCCTTTTTTTGGTAGCCGCAACGTTGCATTAAAATGGAATAATGGCCAATCAAAAGATTGTATCCACATCAAAATGGTATAATTGAAAACGTCAGCTTGGCACGCAAAAAATAATCCCTCACCCAGCCCAAGAACACGAAAAATGGAGACGCTACGGGTCTCGGAAAATGACAGAATTTTTTTTCAACAAACTTTGTTTTTTTTTCACTACTTAAATAAAAAACAACCTAGACATGTTTGGTATCTACGAGCTCATAATGACCTGGAGAATAATAATAGCAGGTCAGTTTTACCATTTGGTGAACATGGTAAAAAAAAAATCCAAACAAACTGTTGTGGAATTATGCAATTGCGCTTTTTTGAAATCTCACTGCACTTGGAATTTATTTTCCTGTTTTCACTATGCAATATGGTAAAACCAATGGTGTCATTCAAAAGTACAACTCGTCCTGCAAAAAATAAGCCCTCACATGGCCAAATTGAGGGAAAAATAAAAAAGTTATGGTTCTGGGAAGAAGGGGAGCGAAAAACAGAAACGCAAAAACAAAAAAGGGCTGTGTCATGAAGGGGTTAAAAAGATTCCGACTCCAAAGCTGGCAAGGCTATGCAGAAAACTTACAAGCAGGCATTGCAATACAACCATCAAGACATAGAGGGGAGACTCTGAATACATTTTTTGACAATTTTAAAAGATGATCAATTGGATTGCATTCTTTTGGGAACTTCTGTTTACACATGACCATAAAGTAACAGAATCAGGCAATGAATGTATGGAAAGAAGGCCTCATGCTGTGGACTGTGGAAGAGTCCAAAACAAAGAAGGTGGCACAACTATTTTCTCAAGTCATCCCTTCTAGATTCCTATGTAAATATTCAAATAAAAAGTCACATAGATTTAATGAGAACAACTACCAAAACGCAAAAAGAAGCAAAAAAGGTTCTACTAACACTTTAGGATTTCTAATGTCAAAATTATCACAAATTTTGCAAAAAGCCCATGAAACAGATATTTAAAATCATTGCACCACTGTTAACTAATGTCACAGGAAATTATTCCTGCTTTCGTTACAGCTTTTGAAAGAAGCAACACTGCGTTTTAAAAAGTTCACCCACACAGCCTGGTGCACAGTGCCCACACAGAGGCTGTTTAACAATGACACCCACAGAGCCTGACAATGCCCCTACGCTAGTCAGAGCAGAACGCCGGCGCTGCCCATGACCCGGCAGTTGAGCTTGACCTTCCAAAATTAGGAGTGAGAATTGTAAAAACAGTGGGACTCCTACACTGCTAAAGTCTATGCACTTACTGCAAGTCCTAGTAAATATATAATATTGCAGTACACCCTGGAGAAGACGTAGAGGAGGGACTAATAAAGCGTTATTTAAACATTGGTATTGACAATGGGACTCCTAGAGTGGTAAAGCCGATGCAATATGTGCAAGGCATGACAAAAATTAGAGGGAAGCACTACGATACACAATGGAGAAGACGTTGAGGAGTGCCTCGGAAAAATTAATTTTACTACTAGAAAGGATTGAGACGCCTACATTAGTAAAGCCAACGCATCATGTGCAAGGGATGCCAAAAATTAGAAGAAAGCACTGCGATACACTCTGAAAGAGACATAGAAAAGTGCCTCTGAAAATGTATTTTTACCATTTGAAAGGAATGGAACTCCTACATCGGTAAAGCCAATACACTATGTGCAAGAGCTGAAAAACACTTACACCTGGGGGTATACATATATACAGTTGAAACTAGAAGTCTACATACACTATATATAAAAAGACACATGTGCATGTTTTTCTCAATATCTGACACGAAATCAGAATAAACCTTTCCCGTTTTTTAGGTTAATTATGATGACCATAATTGTTAATATTTGCCAAATGCCAGAATAATGAGAGAGAGAGATAATGTTTTAAGGCATTTTTATGACTTACTGCAAAGTCAAAAGTTTACATACATTGTAAGGCTACTTTCACACTATGTACTTTCCAAGGAGCCCGTTTCCGTGGATGATGAGGATTTGGAGACCACCCTGTGGGATTACCACAGCAGCTCTGTACGTTCTGCCGATTCTGTTTCCAGAATGAGGGCCAACTTTGCTGAGTATTTTGTTTCACCTATGGGTATGGTGCCATGGCAAGATAACATTGTGTGAACTTTTATTTCAGTTCTTGGTGATAAATGTTTGTGTATAAAGTTTTTTTTATTGCCACCAACTTCATAATTAGTTGAATACACTTTGGAATATGTGGTGTAATAAACCCAATGTTATACGTTCAAACGTGTGGTGTGTTTTTATTTACAATTATTAACATACAGTATCAAATGAATCCACCATAAACAATTTTTTTTTTCAAACAAAAACATAATTTATTGAAAAATTATTTTAACAAACATTGTAAAATAAGTATAGGTTGAATGACCAAATAGTGTCAACATTTGTTGTTTTTTTTTTGTTTTTTTAGGGTAAATTGTAAATTTCCTTTTTTCCCTTTTTTTTCATTAACATACATAGTAACATAGTAACATAGTTAGTAAGGCCGAAAAAAGACATTTGTCCATCCAGTTCAGCCTATATTCCATCATAATAAATCCCCAGATCTACGTCCTTCTACAGAACCTAATAATTGTATGATACAATATTGTTCTGCTCCAGGAAGACATCCAGGCCTCTCTTGAACCCCTCGACTGAGTTCGCCATCACCACCTCCTCAGGCAAGCAATTCCAGATTCTCACTGCCCTAACAGTAAAGAATCCTCTTCTATGTTGGTGGAAAAACCTTCTCTCCTCCAGACGCAAAGAATGCCCCCTTGTGCCCGTCACCTTCCTTGGTATAAACAGATCCTCAGCGAGATATTTGTATTGTCCCCTTATATACTTATACATGGTTATTAGATCGCCCCTCAGTCGTCTTTTTTCTAGACTAAATAATCCTAATTTCGCTAATCTATCTGGGTATTGTAGTTCTCCCATCCCCTTTATTAATTTTGTTGCCCTCCTTTGTACTCTCTCTAGTTCCATTATATCCTTCCTGAGCACCGGTGCCCAAAACTGGACACAGTACTCCATGTGCGGTCTAACTAGGGATTTGTACAGAGGCAGTATAATGCTCTCATCATGTGTATCCAGACCTCTTTTAATGCACCCCATGATCCTGTTTGCCTTGGCAGCTGCTGCCTGGCACTGGCTGCTCCAGGTAAGTTTATCATTAACTAGGATCCCCAAGTCCTTCTCCCTGTCAGATTTACCCAGTGGTTTCCCGTTCAGTGTGTAATGGTGATATTGATTCCCTCTTCCCATGTGTATAACCTTACATTTATCATTGTTAAACCTCATCTGCCACCTTTCAGCCCAAGTTTCCAACTTATCCAGATCCATCTGTAGCAGAATACTATCTTCTCTTGTATTAACTGCTTTACATAGTTTTGTATCATCTGCAAATATCGATATTTTACTGTGTAAACCTTCTACCAGATCATTAATGAATATGTTGAAGAGAACAGGTCCCAATACTGACCCCTGCGGTACCCCACTGGTCACAGCGACCCAGTTAGAGACTATACCATTTATAACCACCCTCTGCTTTCTATCACTAAGCCAGTTACTAACCCATTTACACACATTTTCCCCCAGACCAAGCATTCTCATTTTGTGTACCAACCTCTTGTGCGGCACGGTATCAAACGCTTTGGAAAAATCGAGATATACCACGTCCAATGACTCACCGTGGTCCAGTCTATAGCTTACCTCTTCATAAAAACTGATTAGATTGGTTTGACAGGAGCGATTTCTCATAAACCCATGCTGATATGGAGTTAAACAGTTATTCTCATTGAGATAATCCAGAATAACATCCCTCAGAAACCCTTCAAATATTTTACCAACAATAGAGGTTAGACTTACTGGCCTATAATTTCCAGGTTCACTTTTAGAGCCCTTTTTGAATATTGGCACCACATTTGCTATGCGCCAGTCCTGCGGAACAGACCCTGTCGCTATAGAGTCACAAATTTTTTTATTTTTTTTGACCTTTTTTGTTTTTTTTAGACAAAAAAATATTACACAACATAACAACAGGAAAATAAATAAAACAAAAACAAAATTACAAATCAGTAAACAGTTGGGTGGAGATAGTAGCGGAGGGGCTCGAAGGTTGGACCACGTCGATAGGTGGGGAACGCGTTTGTGGTGCAGAGTGATGGGGTCAAAAAGCAGTAGCCTGAGCTGGGGAGGGTGTTGTAGGGCAAGGGGTAGGAATAGTAAACGGGGAAGGAAAGCTGGACGAGGAAAACATTGGGGAAGACATTGTGATTTGAGGCCGGGATGGGAATTGGGACTGGGGTTGGTATTGGGACTGGGTTTGATATTGGGACTGGGGTGGGAAATTTGTAGTGGCAGTGTGGGGAGGTGTGGGAGTTTGGCTCATGACCCGCAGTAGAGCAGCATGGCAGTCGTGCATTACCTGCATCTGCTCGTCAAGAGATAGCTTTTCCATGCTCCTGAGCATTGATTGGAAAAAAAGGTTGGCCGGTGATTGACTTACATCTGAAAGCAGCCTATCCAAGCGACTGCTGGTTTCAGTGTAGGTTTCACTGATGCGTGCTTGCACCATGCTGAAACCAGCAGTCACTTGCTCTCCCAAAATCTTGAAAGAGTTTTGAAAGGATGCATTCAGATGCAAGAACTCAGGAGCATAGCTCCTTTCCGGACCCCTCTGTTGCTGCCACCACGAACCTAATGGTGGTCTAGAGGTGGCAGGATCAGAGGGGTGTGGTAAAGGGAACGCTACGTCTGGACCAGCAGATTCCAGTAACGAGGGCTGCGATGCTGCTCCACCGCTGTCAGCTGTGGATGTGGATGGGGCAGTACCGGAAGGGCCAGATGAGGGGTCAGAGGGATGTGGCCTACCGACGTGGCCCTCGGTGATGGACTCCTGAGAGATTGCTACAGAGGGGTCCGAGGTTGTTGCAGGCGCCCGGTGGCTGGAGAAGGTGCTGTGAAATAGACAACAAATAACAATTAATATTGATTTGAGGAAAAGCCCTGACTGAAACCAAACAAGGTAGGTACAATTGGTCATTCAATGGCCTTCTCATCCCTGTCCTCCTCACCAGTCATCCATGTCCAGCAACATGCACACCCCAGCAGAAATCTTGCACACCTAGACACCCACACACTCTCTGACTCCATCCTACCCTTGGCATCCATATCCTCACTCCACAACACAGACACTGCCACTGCTTTCTACAATGCCACTCTCGCATCAGCTATTGACACGGTTGCCCCTCTCGTCCATGGCAGAGTGCGACATATCAATAGACAACCTTGGCACAATAACACCACCAAAAAGCTCCGGCAAGTGTCCAGGGTTGCGGAGCGGCGTTGGAAGAAAACACACCTGCAAGATGACTTCACTGTATTCAAACAAGCAACACTCGCTTTTAAATCTGCACTCACCTCTGCTAAACAGGCCTACTTCACAACCCTCATATCTTCCCTATCCTACAACCCCAAACAGTTATTCAAAACTTTTAACTCCCTCCTCCGCCCCCCCACTGCCCCATCCAACCTCCCTCATCTCTGCTGAGGACTTTGCCACACACTTTAAAAATAAGATCGACCAGACAAGGCAAGTCTTTATTGTTCAACCACCACAACCCCTTTGTATACCAGACCAATGCCCAAACCCCATAACCTCCCTATCCAACATCACTGAAGGGGGGCTTAAGGCTTAATTGTCTCCTCTCCAAATCGCACCTCACCACCTGTGCACTCGACCCCATCCCAAACCCACCTCCTCCCCAACCTCACCACCACTCTTATCCCATTTCTAACCCACCTCTTCAACCTATCACTAACTTCTGGCACCTTCCCCTCTGCATTCAAACATGCCACAATCACGCCTATCCTTAAAAAGCCAACCCTCGATCCAACTGCTATGTCCAGCTATCGCCCAATATCGCTGCTCCCATTCGCTTCCAAACTCCTGGAGCAGCACGTCCATGCTGAACTCTCCTCCCACCTCTCATCTAACTTGTTGTTCGACAATCTACAATCTGGTTTCCACCCCCATCACTCAACTGAGACAGCCCTGACCAAAATCACTAACGACCTACTTACCGCCAAAGCTACTGGACAATACTCTGTACTCCTCCTTCTAGACCTGTCCTCTGCTTTCGACACAGTTGACCACTGCCTTCTACTACAGATCCTCTCCTCCTTTGGCATCAAAGACCTCGCCCTATCCTGGATCGCCTCGTACCTTTCCAACCGCAAATTCAGCGTCTCCCACTCCCATACTACCTCCTCATCCCACCCTCTCTCTGTTGGAGTCCCCCAAGGCTCTGTTCTAGGACCCCTACTCTTCTCAATCTATACACTTGGCTTGGGACAACTCATAAAGTCCCATGGATTCCAGTACCACCTCTATGCTGATGACACTCAGATCTACCTCTCTGGCCCAGACGTCACCGCTCTGCTGTCCAGAATCCCAGAGTGCCTATCAGCCATATCCTCCTTCTTCTCCTCTCGCTTCCTCAAACTCAATGTGGACAAATCTGAACTCATCATCTTTCCTCCATCCCACAAATCTTCCTTACCTGACCTATCTATCGCAGTCAATGACATCATGCTTTCCCCCGTACCCGAAGTCCGCTGCCTCGGAGTAACCTTCGACTCTGCCCTGTCCTTCAAACCACACATCCAAGCTCTTTCCACCTCCTGTCGCCTCCAGCTCAAAAATATCTCCAGGATCCGTCCTTTCCTCAACCCCCAATCTACTAAAATGCTTGTGCACGACCTCATCATCTCCCGCCTTGACTACTGCAACATCCTTTTCTGTGGCCTCCCTGCTAACACCCTTGCACCTCTCCAGTCCATCCTTAACTCTGCTGCCCGACTAATCCATCTCTCTCCTCACTACTCCTCCGCTTCCCCCCTCTGCAAATCTCTTCACTGGCTCCCATTTCCTCAGCGTATCCAGTTCAAATTACTAATACTGACCTACAAAGCCATCCATAACCTGTCTCCTCCATATATCTCTGAACTAATCTCCCGATATCTTCCCTCACGCAATCTCTGGTCCGCCCAAGACCTCCTTCTCTCCTCCACACTTATTCGCTCCTCATCCAATCGCCTCCAAGACTTCTCCCGAATATCCCCCATCCTCTGGAACTCTCTGCCCCAACACGTCCGACTATCAACCACAGTCGGATCCTTCAGACGGAACCTGAAAACTCATTTCTTCAGGAAAGCCTACAGCCTGCACTGACCCCGCTGCCGCCTCATCACTACCGAAGCTACCGCCTCACCAACACCGGAGCTCCTGCAACCCTCAACCTACTGTCTCCTTCCCCATAATCCTGTATAATGTAAGCCCGCAAGGGCAGGGTCCTCGCCTTTCTGTATCAGTCCGTCATTGTTAGTTTGTTTACTGTATGTGATATCTGTAACTTGTATGTAACCCCTTCTTATGTACAGCACCATGGAATCAATGGTGCTATATCTAATATATAATTGCCTAGAATACTACTTCCTGCAATTTGTGCCAACTTCCTGTCCGGAGCTAATGTCCGGAGCTAATGTCCGGAGCTAATGTCCGGAGATAAGTGACGTCAACAGTGTCCAGTGTCTGATTGGTTGCCGCCTGCTGCGAGCGACCAATCAGAAACGTGCCGTACTGTGACACACTCCGCCCGCCATTTTGGTGTGATTTTTGAATTTTTACCTCACAGCAAGTTTCTACTGCGTGGAGGCGGGCCCAGTGACGTTGCTCTTCAAGCTCCTGCCGAATTTCGTCAAAAAAATGATAATACCATTTACCAAAACTATATATATTTAGTTGTGAAGTGGTTCAGTGACATTTTCACACCAATTTTGAACTTTTGTTTGGTGTTTTCTCCATATACTGCCTATTATTCACTGACTGTTATACTGAGAGACTGCCGTTTATTAACCTCTTCTTTGCCACATTGGGTATATTGCTCTATTATTTGCCACATAAGGACATTGTCCATTATTGCCCAGCAATTTCTCTGCAATATAAACTGCCTATTTATTAATATCTGCATTCCTGCAAAGAACTATTGCCTATTATTAACTGGCTATTTTCCTACTACCTGACACTGCCTCTTATTAACCTGTTGTTTGCCACCACCACGCTTAAAGCTGTTTAGCTTAGCCAACATGAGCTCTAATAGTAAGGATACTAATGACACAGAGCTAACAAGAATTGTCAAGAGCTGGTGAGTGCAGCCATTTTTTGTTCTTTCTTACTATTATTTATTAATTGTATTATTCTTACATTTGAATAAATAAAGTATATATGGATTCTAGACTCCCGATTCTTTAGAATCGGGCTGCCATCTAGTAAATAAATAATAATAATAATAATGGCCTGTTGAATACTTACACTCTTTGCAGCATACTCTCACGGAGGAAGGACAGGGCCGGCCCATATTTGTATGGAGTCCTTCTTCTGTGAGCAGAGCCATTCGGGGCCTGCATCTCCTTGTTGAACTCCCTCTTGTAGCGATCTCTGAGTGACCGTCACCGCTTCCTAACCCTGTCACCTGTAAAGACAAGCATAGAATCAAGTGTTAGTTATAACTAGTGTTGAGCGATACCGTCCGATACTTGAAAGTATCGGTATCGGATAGTATCGGCCGATACCCGAAAAATATCGGATATCGCCGATACCGATATCCGATACCAATACAAGTCAATGGGACATCAAGTATCGGAATGTATCCTCATGGATCCCAGGGTCTGAAGGAGAGGAAACTCTCCTTCAGGCCCTGGGATCCATATTAAAGTGTAAAATAAAGAATTAAAATAAAAAATATTGTTATATTCACCTCTCCGGCGGCCCCTGGACATCAGCGGGAGGATCCGGCGTCCGGCACGGCTTCTTTCTTCAAAATGCGCGCCTTCAGGACCTGTGGAATGACGTCCCGGCTTCTGATTGGTCGCGTGCCGCCCATGTGACCGCCACGCGACCAATCAGAAGCCGCGACGTCATTCCTCAGGTCCTAGAAGGCGCTCATTCTAGGACTTTAGCTGAGGAATGACGTCGCGGCTTCTGATTGGTCGCGTGGCGGTCACATGGGCGGCACGCGACCAATCAGAAGCCGGGACGTCATTCCACAGGTCCTGAAGGCGCGCATTTTGAAGAAAGAAGCCGTGCCGGACGCCGGATCCTCCCGCTGATGTCCAGGGGCCGCCGGAGAGGTGAATATAACAATATTTTTTATTTTAATTCTTTATTTTACACTTCCGATACCGATACCCGATATCACAAAAATATCGGATCTCGGTATCGGAATTCCGATACCGCAAGTATCGGCCGATACCCGATACTTGCGGTATCGGAATGCTCAACACTAGTTATAACGCATTTCATTCTGCTCAAAACATAACTGTAAAGTTTATGCTTACATTCTTGAGTCTGCTGGCTTGGATCAAGGTCCTCTCACCTCGGCAAAACATTAAGGCATACTTCCTCCCAAAGCCGACAGGTCACATATGTGTCTGTATGGCAGCGGTCACCCATATGCCAGAGCGGCTGCCGTTCGCGGACCTCCTCAATAAGACGGTCCACATCTATGCCCATCGTGTCCTCTGTGTCTGAATCGGCAGCGCGCTGTTGATATTTATAAAAAAAATAAAAAGAACATTACTACACAAAAACCAAAACAGATTAGAATAGAGGCCAAAAAGAAAAAGAAAAAACACACCTGACGGCGACCGCGGCCACGAGAACGTCGGCTCCGGGAGCAGCTGGGAGGATCTCGCTGTGCAGCAGACTGGAAAACATTAAAAAGAATTACGTTAAAGTTATGCATATGTTGTATGTGTACTGTTATGTATGATGTCATCGTTTTGATGTGTTGGTTGCTCAGTGATGTGTGAAGCTGTTTCAACAAAACTTACACTCTGTGCGCCCTCTCCTTGTCTTTCTCCACCCCTCTCGTCTCCTTCTGAGAGTCCCTCGGCTGATTCAGCTTCCTGTGAAAAAGAATAAAGGCATATAGTGATAAAAAAACAAACCCCCAAAGTCCCAAATGTAAAAGATGTAATAACCACCCTGCTGACATTATCAGAGCAATGTTCATGCAGGCCACCTGCGAAAGTTTGGAGATAAAAAACACCCCAAAAATTACAGGCCCTCCAGTCTGAGCTGGATTCCAATATGGTATTGTATGTGCTAACTTTAAAACCATTTACCCCAAACACCCCCCCCCCCCCAAAAAAAAAAATATCTTTGAAACTTGAAAGGCCTACACACCAGTTCAAAATGTATTGATCATAGATGTGATTTTAAAAGATCCAACTGAACCACATTTAATTTCCCTTCTTAAAAAAATATTAGCCAGATTCCTACTCCACACTGATGAGGGGCAAAAACCCCGAAACAGCTGTCTGTGGATGGATACCATGCTTGGCATAGGTGGCTTTCCTTCGTAGGATGCTGCCCTTCCCGTGGTTGTTCCTTCCCGGGGAAAGGCCTGGCTATTCACTACTTGCGTCGAGAAACACGTGATGGTGTCTCCGCAGCTTCTTTACATGCATCTGCATATTTCCCATAAGGGATGGGGGCAGTGTTCTGGAATCACTGTGTTGAGAAACACGTGATGGTGTCTCCGCGGTGTTGGATGTTTTGGTCTCCCCGAGGCCAATCATTTGTGCCTTTATAAAAAAAATATTAGATTGCCTTTTATCTTTAAAAAATAGACCCTGCATCAACACAGTTTTGCCTGTGTGGACATTTGTACATACACCAGTTAAAAATGTACCTTTGTGAAATGATACTATGGAGATATTTCATAAACTTTTCATGAATTTTTTTTTGTTTTTAAATTTTTTTAGTGTTTTATCATCACAATAGGAGCGATTATGCTCTTTATTTTAAATACTAGTACATCAAATGGAAAATTAATTCAGCAATAAAACACAAAAAATATATGTTGGAAAACAAAGATCACACACGTTTGACACATGCTGACACACGCTCTCAAACTAACCACAGGCTGCACAAATCGCACAACTTGGTAAATACATCACAGTTAAAAAATAAACACGTGCATGGACGCATGCACCCGCAATCACACAGACACATGCACGAAAGCACACAGGTGCAGGCATAAAACGCACAAACACACACAAAAGCACACAGCCGTACGCAAACACAAACACACATGCACACACACAAAATAACACAGCCAGCCAAAAGCACAACACACACAGACACGCACACACAAACACACCCACAGACAAATGCAAAAATGGCAGGAATCAGGCTGGAGCTCAGCTGACTGGATTCACAAGGGCAGGCCTCAGGCTGGAGCAGGACTCTTGGAGGACGGTGGCTGGTGCAGTACGATGTCAGGCCTCTGGCTGTATTCAGGTTTAGCTCTGGTTCAGGTTCAGCTCTGGTATAGCTCTGACTGTATTCAGTACGTCACAAACACATGCACACGCACACACACACACATGCACATAGACGCACGAGAAAATGGCAGTATATATACTCACGCTGGAATGCTGCAACTTTAAGCTGGCAGGCCTCTGGACACTGGCAGGCTTGGCACAGGCTGGCAGGCTGGGCAGATGCTGGCAGGCAGGCTGGCTTCTGGCTTCAGTCTTTTTTGGCATATCAGTGGTTGAAGGCTCAGTCCTGGTTTATATAGATTGGGTGCTGTCTGGTGAAATTGGCAACAAAATCCAGCTTCTGAGCATGCTCAGTGTAAGAAAACGGATTACAGCGCTGCATTGCGTCAAAAAACGTGTCCCGACGCATCCGCCGCTCATAGACCGCCATTGTAGCCAACGGCGCATTAGTAAGGAAGCGTCGCGACATGTTTTTACTGCGCAAACAACGTTACACTCAACGTTTTTTCCAGACGACGTGTCGGGACATTATGACGCATCCGTAGAAAAACGTACACAACGCATGACAATCCGTCTCGATGCGTCGCTAATGCAAGTCTATGGGGAAAAAATGCATCCTGCGGGAGATTTTGCAGGATGCGTTTTTTTTACAAAAACAACGCTTTTCGACGCCCGGAGAACAATGCTACTGTGAAAGTAGCCTTACTGTATAGCTTCTTCATCAGGAGAAACCACAAAAAGACTTTTGAAATCTGTCACCGTCATTGCTGTGAGCATGGATTGATTTCCCAGCTGGTCTGCAACAACATAGCGTAGTGATCGGCACATGCACAGTCGTCTCTAAAACAGCATTGAGCTGACATCTCCACCTACACATGCGATGACCAAGGCGATGATGGCATCGGCCAGAAGGCAGGTCACTTGAAAATCAGTGACCTGTCATGCAAACACCAGAGGCAGTTGGAGAAGACCCAGTGCACAGTTCCGTCCCTGGGCCCCTTAATCTCAATAGAAGAAAAATTCAAATGCTGATTAAAGGGAACCTGTCACCCCGTTTTTTCAGATTGAGATATAAATACTGTTAAATAGGGCCTGCGCTGTGCGTTACTATAGTGTATGTAGTGTACCCTGATTCCCCACCTATGCTGAGAAATACATTACCAAAGTCGCCGTTTTCGCCTGTCAATCAGGCTGGTCAGGTCGGGTGGGCATGTTCACAGCGCTGTTTCTTCCTCAGCTTTACGTTGGTGGCGTAGTGGGGTGCGCATGTTGAAGTGACTAATCCACTGTGGGCACGTGAACAAGCAGCGCGCGATCTGCGCTATCACCCCCTGTCATCGGTGGGGGCGGCCATCTTCCTGGGGCCGCGCATGCGCAGATAGAGTGCTCTGCTGCACGGGGCTTCAGGAAAATTGCCGTGGGATGCCGCGCGTGCGCACAAGAGATCGCGGTGGCCATTTTCCCAAAGCCGAGTTTGCATCTCGGCTTTGGGAAAATGGCCGCCGCGATCTTTTCTACGCACGCGCGGCATCCCGCGGCCATTTTCCTGAAGCCCCGTGCAGCAGAGCACTCTATCTGCGCACGCGCGGCCCCAGGAAGATGGCCGCCCCCACCGATGAAAGGGATGACAGCGCAGATCGCGCGCTGTGTCTTCACATGCGCGCAGGGAATTCGGAACTTGGACATGCGCACACCACTACGCCACCAACGGAAAGCTGGGGAAGAAAAGAGCGATGTCACCACGCCCACCCGACCTGACCAGCCTGATTGACAGGGGAAAACGGCGACTTTGGTAATGTATTTCTCAGCATAGGTGGGGAATCAGGGTACACTACATACACTATAGTAACGCACAGCGCAGGCCCTATTTAACAGTATTTATATCTCAATCTGAAAAAACGGGGTGACAGGTTCCCTTTAAATAAAAACAAATAAGATTCCTTTTGCTGATGCTATTTTGAAGACAAAGAGTGATCACACTAAATATTGATTTGACTTAGATTTCTCTTTTGTTCATTCACATTGCATTTTGTTAACTGAGAAAAATAAACTATGAACACATGTTTTTTAAGACATTCTTTTCATGCAACATTTTTTTCACATCTACCTAAACATTTGTAGAGCACTGTATGTACCGCAAAAATACAATCTCAGTAGTCTAGTTTATTTTAACGTACTCCAAAATGGGTGTTTCTGTCTTGTTATCCAAGTGACAATTATAGGGGAGTGACTTACAGGGGTGATCCTATAAAAATTGTTAATCTCTTATCCACAAGTAGGATGATAAATGTATGATTAATGTGGTTTGACTCCAACTAAGAATGAGTTAACTTAAGTCTTCTGTGTAGATCTAACAATAAAGAGCATGTCCAACCTCCTCTTCTGTAGACATGGAATAATAATAATAATCTTTATATAGCGCTAACATATTCCACAGCGCTTTACAGTTTGCACACTTTATCATAGCTGTCCCGATGGGGCTCACAATCTAAATTCCCTATCAGTATGTCTTTGGAATGTGGGAGGAAACCAGAGGAAACCCACACAAACATGGAGAGAACATACAAACTCCTTGCAGATGTTGTCCTTGGTGGGATTTGAACCCAGGACTCCAGCGCTGCAAGGTGGCAGTGCTAAATACTCATTATTACCACTCCATTCACATACTTTGGGACTTCCCTTGTGATGTGTGAAGGGCCAAAGTAATCTATGAGGGGCCCAGTAATCATATATTCGTGATATATGTAATCTATAGGACAACCCCTTTAGGTGCCCCATAAATAGGGAGCAAGCTGTTGGGAGGTACAATCATATGTGTCCCCATGGTGTTTCAGATGTAACAACAAGCTGTTTTATTAGATGTTGTACTAGCTATTCATTTTCTTCTTTACTTTTCTTTACTGAAGGGTTGCTCAGGATGTTGAGTACCAAGGGTGTGCTAACAAGCTACTCTGCTTTGGCCAATATTCACATACAGAGGTAGGATAGCAGAATAACTGTTAACTGTAGGTGAAAGAAAGCCAAGCTACAACTTTAGCCCCTTCCCGACCCATGACGCCACGTAGGCGTCATGAAAGTCGGTGCCAATCCGACCCATGACGCCTATGTGGCGTCATGGAAAGATCGCGTCCCTGCTGATCGGGTGAAAGGGTTAACTCCCATTTCACCCGATCTGCAGGGACAGGGGGAGTGGTAGTTTAGCCCAGGGGGGGTGGCTTCACCCCCTCGTGGCTACGATCGCTCTGATTGGCTGTTGGCTACTTACCGATCCAGCCGGGGTCCCGTCCGTCTTCTCCCTGGGCGCCGCCATCTTCCAAAATGGCGGGCGCATACGCAGTGCGCCCGCCGAATCTGCCGGCTGGCAGATTCGTTCCAAAGTGCATTTTGATCACTGAGATAGATTATATCTCAGTGATCAAAATAAAAAAAATAATAAATGACCCCCCCCCCCTTTGTCACCCCCATAGGTAGGGACAATAAAAAAATAAAGACATTTTTTTTTTCCACTAATGTTAGAATAGGGTTAGGGGTAGGGTTAGGGGTAGGGTTAGGGGTAGGGTTAGGGGTAGGGTTAGGGGTAGGGTTAGGGTTAGGGTTAGGGCTAGGGTTAGGGCTAGGGTTAGGGTTTCGGTATGTGCACACGTATTCTGGTTCTCTGCGGATTTTTCCGCTGCGGATTTGATAAATCCGCAGTGCTAAACTGCTGCGGATTTATGGCGGATTTACCGCGGTTTTTCTGCGCATTTCACTGCGGTTTTACAACTGCGATTTTCTATTTGAGCAGTTGTAAAACCGCTGCGGAATCCGCACAAAAGAAGTGACATGCTGCGGAATGTAAACCGCTGCGTTTCCGTGCAGTTTTTCCGCAGCATGTGTACAGCGATTTTTGTTTCCCGTAGGTTTACATTGAACTGTAAACTCATGGGAAACTGCTGCGGATCCGCAGCGTTTTCCGCAGCGTGTGCACATACCTTTAGAATTAGGCTATGTGCCCACACTGCGGAATGGCCGCTGCGGATTCGCTGCAGTGTTCCATCAGGTTTACAGTACCATGTAAACATATGAAAAACCAAATCCGCTGTGCCCATGGTGCGGAAAATACCACGCGGAAACGCTGCGTTGTATTTTCCGCAGCATGTCAATTCTTTGTGCGGATTCCGCAGCGTTTTACACCTGTTCCTCAATAGGAATCCGCAGGTGAAATCCGCACAAAAAACACTGGAAATCCGCGGAAAATCCGCAGGTAAAACGCAGTGCCTTTTACCCGCGGATTTTTCAAAAATGGTGCGGAAATATCTCACACGAATCCGCAACGTGGGCACATAGCCTTAGGGTTAGGGTTGGAATTAGGGTTGTGGTTAGGGTTGTGATTAGGGTTATGGCTACAGTTGGGATTAGGGTTAGGGGTGTGTTGGGGTTAGTGTTGGAGGTAGAATTGAGGGGTTACCACTGTTTAGGCACATCAGGGGTCTCCAAACGCAACATGGCGCCACCATTGATTCCAGCCAATCTCGTATTCAAAAAGTCAAATGGTGCTCCCTCACTTCCGAGCCCTGACGTGTGCCCAAGCAGTGGTTTACCCCCACATATGGGGTACCAGCATACTCAGGACAAACTGCGCAACAACTACTGGGGTCCAATTTCTCCTGTTACCCTTGTGAATCTAAAAAAATGCTTGCTAAAACATAATTTTTGAGGAAAGAAAAATGATTTTTTATTTTCACGGCTCTGCGTTGTAAACGTCTGTGAAGCACTTGGGGGTTCAAAGTGCTCACCACATATCTAGATAAGTTCCTTGGGGGGTCTAGTTTCTAAAATGGGGTCACTTGTGGGGGTTTCTACTGTTTAGGCACACCAGGGGCTCTGCAAACGCAACGTGACACCCGCAGACAATTCCATCAAAGTCTGCATTTCAAAAGTCACTACTTCCCTTCTGAGCCCCGACGTGTGCCCAAACAGTGGTTTACCCCCACTCATGGGGTATCAGCGTACTCAGGAGAAACTGGACAACAACTTTTGGGGTCCAATTTCTCCTGTAACCCTTGGGAAAATAAAAAATTCTGGGCTAAATAATTATTTTTGAGGAAAGAAAACGTATTTATTATTTTCACGGCTCTGCATTATAAACTTCTATGAAGCACTTGGGGGTTCAAAGTGCTCACCACACATCTAGATAAGTTCCTTTCGGGGTCTAGTTTCCAAAATGGGGTCACTTGTGGGGGGTTTCTACTGTTTAGGCACATCAGGGGCTCTGCAAACGCAACATGACGCCCGCAGAGCATTCCATCAAAGTCTGCATTTCAAAACGTCACTACTTCAATTCCAAGCCCCGGCATGTGCCCAAACAGTAGTTTACCCCCACATATGGGGTATCAGCGTACTCAGGAGAAACTGGACAACAACTTTTGGGGTCCAATTTCTTCTGTAACCCTTGGGAAAATAAAAAATTCTGGGCTAAATAATTATTTTTGAGGAAAGAAAACGTATTTATTATTTTCACGGCTCTGCATTATAAACTTCTATGAAGCACTTGGGGGTTCAAAGTGCTCACCACACATCTAGATAAGTTCCTTTCGGGGTCTAGTTTCCAAAATGGGGTCACTTGTGGGGGGTTTCTACTGTTTAGGCACATCAGGGGCTCTGCAAACGCAACATGACGCCCGCAGAGCATTCCATCAAAGTCTGCATTTCAAAACGTCACTACTTCAATTCCAAGCCCCGGCATGTGCCCAAACAGTAGTTTACCCCCACATATGGGGTATCAGCGTACTCAGGAGAAACTGGACAACAACTTTTGGGGTCCAATTTCTTCTGTAACCCTTGGGAAAATAAAAAATTCTGGGCTAAATAATTATTTTTGAGGAAAGAAAACGTATTTATTATTTTCACGGCTCTGCATTATAAACTTCTATGAAGCACTTGGGGGTTCAAAGTGCTCACCACACATCTAGATAAGTTCCTTTGGGGGTCTAGTTTCCAAAATGGGGTCACTTGTGGGGGGTTTCTACTGTTAAGCCACATCAGGGGCTCTGCAAACGCAACGTGACGCCCACAGAGCAGTCCATCAAAGTCTGCATTTCAAAACGTCACTACTTCACTTCCGAGCCCCGGCATGTGCCCAAACAGTGATTTACCCCCACATTTGGGGTATCAGCGTACTCAGGAGAAACTGGACAACAACTTTTGGGGTCAAATTTCTCCTGTTACCCTTGGGAAAATAAAAAATTGCAGGCTAAAAGATCATTTTTGAGAAAATAATTTTTTTTTTTTATTTTCATGGCTCTGCGTTATAAACTTCTGTGAAGCACTTGGGGGTTCAAAGTCCTCACCACACATCTAGATTAGTTCCTTTGGGGGTCTAGTTTCCAAAATGGTGTCATTTCTGGAGGATCTCCAATGTTTAGGCACACAGGGGCTTTCCAAACGTGACATGGTGTCCGCTAATGATTGGAGCTAATTTTCCATTTAAAAAGCCAAATGGCGTGCCATCCCTTCCGAGCCCTGCCGTGCGCCCAAACAGTGGTTTACCCCCACATATGGGGTATCAGCGTACTCAGGACAAACTGGACAACAATATTTGGGGTCCAATTTCTCCTATTATCCTTGGCAAAATAGGAAATTCCAGGCTAAAAAATCATTTTTGAGGAAAGAAAAATTATTTTTTATTTTCATGGCTCTGCGTTATAAACTTCTGTGAAGCACCTGGGGGTTTAAAGTGCTCAATATGCATCTAGATAAGTTCCTTGGGGGGTCTAGTTTCCAAAATGGGGTCACTTGTGGGGGAGCTCCAATGTTTAGGCACACAGGGGCTCTCCAAACGCGACATGGTGTCCGCTAACAATTGGAGCTAATTTTCCATTCAAAAAGTCAAATGGCGCGCCTTCCCTTCCGAGCCCTGCCGAGTGCCCAAACAGTGGTTTACCCCCACATGTGAGGTATCGACGTACTCGGGAGAAATTGCCCAACAAATTTTATGATCCATTTTATCCTACTGCCCATGTAAAAATGAAAAAATTGAGGCGAAAAGAATTTTTTTGTGAAAAAAAAGGACTTTTTCATTTTTACAGATCAATTTGTGAAGCACCTGAGGGTTTAAAGTGCTCACTAGGCATCTAAATAAGTTCCTTGGGGGGTCTAGTTTCCAAAATGGGGTCACTTGTGGGGGAGCGCCAATGTTTAGGCACACAGGAGCTATCCAAACGCGACATGGTGTCCGCTAACGATGGAAATAATTTTTCATTCAAAAAGTCAAATGGCGCTCCTTCCCTTCCGAGCCTTACCATGTGCCCAAACAGTGGTTTACCCCCACATGTGAGGTATTGGTGTACTCAGGAGAAATTGCCCAACACATTTTAGGATCCATTTTATCCTGTTGCCCATGTGAAAATGAAAAAATTGAGGCTAAAAGAATTTTTTTGTGAAAAAAAAGTACTTTTTAATTTTTACGGATCAATTTGTGAAGCACCTGGGGGTTCAAAGTGCTCACTATGCATCTAGATAAGTTCCTTAGGGCGTCTAGTTTCCAAAATGGGGTCACTTGTGGGGGAGCTCCAATTTTTAGGCACACGGGGGCTCTCCAAACGGGACATGGTGTCCGCTAAAGAGTGGAGCCAATTTTTGATTCAAAATGTCAAATGGCGCTCCTTCCCTTCCAAGCCCTGCCGTGCGCCCAAACAGTGGTTTACCCCCACATATGAGGTATCAGCGTACTCAGGACAAATTGGACAACAACTTTCGTGGTTCAGTTTCTCCTTTTACCATTGGGAAAATAAAAAAATTGTTGCTAAAAGATAATTTTTGTGACTAAAAAGTTAAATGTTCATTTTTTCCTTCCATGTTGCTTCTGCTGCTGTGAAGTACCTGAAGGGTTAATAAACTTCTTGAATGTGGTTTTGAGTACCTTGAGGGGTGCAGTTTTTAGAATGGTGTCACTTTTGGGTATTTTCAGCCATATAGACCCCTCAAAATGACTTCAAATGTGAGGTGGTCCCTAAAAAAAATGGTTTTGTAAATTTCGTTGTAAAAATGACAAATCGCTGGTCAAATTTTAACCCTTATAACTTCCTAACAAAAAAAAATTTTGTTTCCAAAATTGTGGTGATGTAAAGTAAACATGTGGGAAATGTTATTTATTAACTATTTTGTGTCACATATCTCTCTGGTTTAACAGAATAAAAATTCAAAATGTGAAAATTGCGAAATTTTCAAAATTTTCGCCAAATTTCCGTTTTTATCACAAATAAACGCAGAATTTATTGACCTAAATTTACCACTAACATGAAGCCCAATATGTCACGAAAAAACAGTCTCAGAACCGCTAGGATCCGTTGAAGCGTTCCTGAGTTATTACCTCATAAAGGGACACTGGTCAGAATTGCAAAAAACGGCAAGGTCTTTAAGGTCAAAATAGGCTGGGTCATGAAGGGGTTAGGTTCAAAGGTTCTTGAAAGTATTATTCTTGTTTTCTTATAACTGCTACTTTTGTGAATGGTATACATATGTATAGTAGTACACTGATCAGCAATGTCATTAAAACTTTTGACAAGGAAGTGAATGACAGCGCTTATCTTGTTATCTTGTTATGTTGTGGCTAACACGGTACCAAACCGTTTCTTTTATCTTGTTAAAATGGCAATTTTCAAGAGGTTGGATATACTACAAAACAAGTAAACAGTCAATTGTTTTGAAGTTGATGTGTTGGAAATAAGCATTCAGATCTGAATGGCTTTGACAGGCTCTAAATTGTGATAACTACATAACTGGGTAAGAACCTCTTCAAATCAAAAATTATTATTCCAAAGACAACCAGCAAATCAGTGACAGGTTCATGGTGGCCCAACGCTATCTGATGCATGTTGTGAGAAAATGCTAACCTGTCTAGTCCGTACCACAGAGGAGCTAATGTAGCAGAAATTGATGAAGAAATTAATCCTGGCTTTGACAGAAAGTTGCTGGAACATTGAAGAACAGCAGATGGGTGTGTACAGGGCTGTGTAATCGTAGATTGGTCAAATTTGCTATGTGAACTCTTGTCTTCTGTCGAAAATACCTACAATGCAAGTGAACATCCAATCTGGAGCATGAGAACAGTGGGAGGTGGCCTGACCTGATGAATCACGTGTCTTTTTTCTGTCACAATTCCACCCCTCAGTGTTTCCGGCATATAGTTACTGATGGCTCAGCCATCCGATCTTGTACAGTTATCAGTGAAGTTATCAGTACTTTGACAGCTCAGTTGTCCAGTCTGGTTCAAAGGCTTGCTGAGCTGACAGTGTTTTGATTAACAGCTTGGTCATCCAATCTGAGGCTGGGAGGTGCTGGCTGTCTCCATCTGTTTATTGTCCCAGGTGATTACCTGGCTGCTAAGCTGGGCTGTTAGCTCCAGACCTCTGCTGGACCTAGCTTCATTTAAGTGTGTTTTTTTTCTCTATGCCTAGTGTTTTACTTCATGATGTTTCACTGTCTGACCTTGCACCTAGTTCTGACCATCCATTTGTTTAACCCCCTTGTTCTGATCTGCTATCTTCCTGGTATTTTGTCTCTTCCCTCTGTTTATGACATATTCTCCCAGCTTTTCACCTCAGACTCCTTGACTATTCTGACTCATGGCTTGTTGGTGAGAAGTGACTCAGCATCATAATATCCAAGAGATAGCACCTGTGTTTCATATGTGATGATGAATACGAGTTGGTGAATGGAGTGTGTATGATCTGAGTGATGTTCTGTTGGGAAAATGTGCTTTCTGGTTTTCATGTGTGTAAGGGCTAGCGGAACGCACCGAGTAAATATAGATGTTATTATTGGAGCGTTCACAGCCCAGGGTCCACCGTGCAGGAGGAACCTGCTGCTAGCAAATGACGGCATTATGTGGCGGTATAAGAGAACTCTGGTACTTCAGAGTCGCACAGAAAGAAGACGCTGTGCCCTGTTAAATTCACAGGGGAACACAGGTAACTGCTGAGCTGATGGCAGTCAGTGGTCACGCACTCAGAGAAGCACACAAAACACTCCTCTCCAGTGGAACCGGAATTCTAGGGGCTATGAGCCAGCCCTGAATACATTCATACAAAACTCCTCACCAGAGGTGCCGGTATTCTAGGGGCTTATATCAGCCAAACCCTGTCCACATACAGCCGTAACCACAATAGCAAAGCTCATACACATGTTGATACTAGCGCATGGCCATGCGAACCTTTTATAGCTGCAGCAACTTCAGGACCTTCCTAGAGGACCAATGGGAGCTGTTGCAGTACCTGAGCAGCTTCAGGACCTTCCTAGAGGACCAATGGGAGCTGTTGCAGTACCTGAGCATGTGACCCCTGACCTCCAATGAGAGGTCTTACCTTGGGCATGCTCAGAAGGGGAAAGGTAGGACTTAGTCCCAGAGACGTCTGCTCGCTGCTGACTAGTACTGGCTATAAAGGCAGAACCTGGAAGAACAGCATCGGAGCTACCGCCTCATCAACACCGGAGCTACCGCCTCACCAACACCGGAGCTACCGCCTCACCAACACCGGAGCTCCTGCAACCCTCAACCTACTGTCTCCTTCCCCATAATCCTGTAGAATGTAAGCCCGCAAGGGCAGGGTCCTCGCCCCTCTGTATCAGTCCGTCATTGTTAGTTTGTTTACTGTATGTGATATTTGTAACTTGTATGTAACCCCTTCTCATGTACAGCACCATGGAATCAATGGTGCTATATAAATAAATAATAATAATAATAATAATAACAGCAGTAACCAGGCGCAGAGTATCTGCCTGAGACACTGGGACCGACGTCTCCGCTGAGCAGGCTCCACTGCAGCTGGAGAAGGATGGGAAACCGCAGCGGAGATGGCCCGAGATTCCCCCTGTGCAGAGGCGGGAACTCGACACCTAACAATGTGGCTGTTAATGTGACATGTAACACATACCTAAGCATTTCTTCAGAAGAGCTGCACACCCCATCATGGCATTGGTATTCCCTGATGGTGGTGGCCTCTTTCAGCAACATAATATTCCTGCCAAATTGGAGAAAGTTAGCAAAAAGTTAAAGGTTTTCAGATCTGAATCTGAACAGGCATCAGCATAGATTATGCTGGAAATACAAGCTCGATCCATGTAGGCTGCATCTTGTTACTTACAGGATTTACATGATCTACTGCTGACATTTTGGAGCCAGATACCAGAAGGCACCTTCAGAAGTCTCATGCTTTCCATGCCTGGATGGGTCAGAGCTGTTTGAGTGGCATGACAGGGAACCAATGAAATATTTAGCAGTCTTTTAAATGTAATGGCTGTTCACTTCAGTGTGTAATAAAATGTTATTTAAGATAATATGAATAATAATAAAAATGACATAAAATACACTGTGCCTGGGATAATGTGTGCCTTGCTTCTTGCTTCTACTGTTAATATTGTTAATATTATTTTTACACAAGGCCTTGAACTTCTATCTGTTCCCATTATCCACATAATGCGACCTTTATCTCTGGCTGACTGCTGAGCTGGAATAGATAGCTGCCTTCCAGCTATGTTTTCACAGCTTAAAAAATGGTTATATGCTGAAAATAAACTGATCGGTCTAATGTCCAGAATACCTGAAGGAAATATTGGAAAGGATGTAATAACGGAATCCAAATTTAAATGTGAGGATTATATGTAATATGTTTCTGAGCTCTCACGTCATAATTCACATTTCACTGTATGCAAGGTTAAAGGTACCGTCACACTAGACGATATCGCTAGCGATCCGTGACGTTGCAGCGTCCTCGCTAGCGATATCGTCCAGTGTGACAGGTAGCAGCGATCAGGCCCCTGCTGTGCTGTCGCTGGTCGGGGAAGAAAGTCCAGAACTTTATTTGGTCGCTGGACTCCCCGCAGACATCGCTGAATCGGCGTGTGTGACACCGATTCAGCGATGTCTTCACTGGTAACCAGGGTAAACATCGGGTAACTAAGCGCAGGGCCGCGCTTAGTAACCCGATGTTTACCCTGGTTACCATCCTAAAAGTAAAAAATAACAAACACTACATACTTACCTACAGCCGTCTGTCCTCCAGCGCTGTGCTCTGCTCTCCTCCTGCTCTGGCTGTGAGCGTCGGTCAGCCGGAAAGCAGAGCGGTGACGTCACCGCTCTGCTTTCTGGCCGCTGTGCTCACACAGACAGTACAGGAGGAGAGCAGAGCACAGCGCTGGAGGACAGACGGCTGTAGGTAAGTATGTAGCGTTTGTTTTTTTTACTTTTAGGATGGTAACCAGGGTAAACATCGGGTTACTAAGCGCGGCCCTGCGCTTAGTTACCCGATGTTTACCCTGGTTACCGGCATCGTTGGTCGCTGGAGAGCGGTCTGTGTGACAGCTCTCCAGCGACCAAACAGCGACGCTGCAGCGATCCGGATCGTTGTCGGTATCGCTGCAGCGTCGCTAAGTGTGACGGTACCTTTAGGCTCCAGTTCCTTTTGATAATGATTAGGAGATTATGCCCACGTTATACAGAGTACTAGGGTTGAGCGAAACGGGTCGTTCATTTTCAAAAGTCGCCGACTTTTGGCAAAGTCGGGTTTCATGAAACCCGATCCGACCCCTGTGCGGGGTCGGCCATGCGGTACGCGACTTTCGCGCCAAAGTCGCGTTTCAATGACGCGAAAAGCGCCATTTCTCAGCCAATGAAGGTAAACGCAGAGTGTGGGCAGCGTGATGACATAGGTCCTGGTCCCCACCATCTTAGAGAAGGGCATTGCAGTGATTGGCTTGCTGTCTGCGGCGTCACAGGGGCTATAAAGGGGCATTCCCGCCGACCGCCATGTTACTGCTGCTGATCTGAGCTTAGGGAGAGGTTGCTGCCGCTTCGTCAGAAGCAGGGATAGCGTTAGGCAGGGTCCATTAACCACCAAACCACTTGTGCAGGGACAGTGGAAGCTACATTTTTTTTTTTTTTCCTCAGCGCTGTAGCTCATTGGGCTGCCCTAGAAGGCTCCCTGATAGCTGCATTGCTGTGTGTACGCCGCTGTGCAAACCAACTGCTTTTTTCAAAGCACAAATCCTCTTGTTCCTTCTTTTCTGCACAGCTATCTTGTTTGTTTGTCCACACTTTTTATTTAATTTGTGCATCAGTCCACTCCTTATTGCTGCCTGCCATACCTGGCTGAGATTACTGCAGGGAGATAGTAATTGAAGGACAGTTCCTTTTTTTTTTTTTTTTTTTTTTGTGGGAGATTAAGATTGGCATTTCTGCTAGAGTGCCATCCCTGTCTGTGCCATCTCTCACTCAGTGGGCCATAGAAAGCTTTTTTTTTTTTTTTGCTTGATTTGGGTTCCAAAATCTACCAGAAAAAATCACTACATCAATCAGTGGGAGATAAATATTGGCCTCTGGGCTTGTGTGCCACTCCTGACTCCTGTGTGCGTCATCTCTCACTCAGTGGGCCATAGAAAGCCTATTTTTTGTTTTATTTGTTTTCTAAATTCTCCCTGAAAAAATCATTTTATTTTATTTGGTTTCTAAATTCTTCCTGAAAAAATCATTTTTTTTTATTATTTTTTTTTTCTAAAGTCTCCCTGAAAAAAAAAAAATCAAATCAGTGGGAGATTAATATTGCCCTTTCTGCTTGTGTGCCAGTCTTGACTCCTGGGTGTGCCATCTCTCTCTCTCTCTCCAATTGTGGGCCATAGAAAGCCTATTATTTTTTTAGCTTGATTTGGGTTCCAAAATCTACCTGAAAAAATCACTACATCAATCATTGGGAGAACAATATTGGCCTCTGGGCTTGTGTGCCACTCCTGACTCCTGTGTGCGTCATCTCTCACTCAGTGGGCCATAGAAAGCCTATTTTTTGTTTTATTTGTTTTCTAAATTCTCCCTGAAAAAATCATTTTATTTTATTTGGTTTCTAAATTCTTCCTGAAAAAATCATTTTATTCTATTATTTTTTTTTCTAAAGTCTCCCTGAAAAAAAAAAAAAAAAAATCAGTGGGAGATTAATATTGCCCTTTCTGCTTGTGTGCCAGTCTTGACTCCTGGGTGTGCCATCTCTCTCTCTCTCTCCAATTGTGGGCCATAGAAAGCCTATTATTTTTTTTGCTTGATTTGGGTTCCAAAATCTACCTGAAAAAATCACTACATCAATCATTGGGAGAAAAATATTGGCCTCTGGGCTTGTGTGCCACTCCTGACTCCTGTGTGTGGCATCTCTCACTCAGTGGGGCATAGAAAGCCTTTTTTTTTTTTTTATTTGGTTTCTAAATTGTCATTGGAAAAATCATTTTATGTTATTTGGTTTCTAAATTCTTCCTGAAAAAATCATTTTATTTTATTTTGTTTCTAAAGTCTCCCTGAAAAAAAAATAAAAGAATAAAAAAAAACAGTGGGAGATTAATATTAACATTTGTGCTTCAGTGACAGTCCTGTGTGTGTGGCATCTCTCTCATTTGGTGCCACCAAAAACAGAGTGTGTAACATTGTGCCTGATTTTCGTTGTGGTCTCACCCACCTGTAAAGGGGTAGCTAAATCATACTGAAGTTATAGCTCACCGTGTAATTTGTGTGACAGCAACAAATACCGTTAGTTTGTTTACGTTTTTAAAACAATGAGGAAGTATGGTGGAAGAGGTCGTGGCCGGGGGCGTTCATTGTCAGCTGGTAATGAGGGTAGTGGTAGTGGTGGAGCATCAGCTGGTCGTGGGAAAAAAAATATTGCACCTAAGTCTGGAGCTGTGGAGCCAGGTTCGTCGTCAGGCTACACAAGGCCTCGAACGCTCCCTTTTCTGGGAGTAGGAAAACCGCTTTTAAAGCCGGAGCAGCAAGAGCAAGTTTTGGCTTATCTTGCTGACTCAGCCTCTAGCTCTTTTGCCTCCTCTCGTGAAACTGGTAAATGTCAAAGCAGCGCGTCGTTAGTGGATGTTCACGGTCAGGGACAAGTCGCTTCCTTGTCCTCTTCAGCAAAAACAACAACAGAGAAGAATGCAGCAGGCGACACAACGGGTTACTCCATGGAGCTCTTTACACATACCGTCCCTGGCTTAGAAAGTGAAGCAGTTAACAGTCCATGCCCATTACAAGTTGAATCTGACATGGAGTGCACTGATGCACAGCCACAGCCAGACTACTATGCTGGTCCTTTGACTCAGACCACAACATTGCCCTCGCAGGGTAATGATCAAGAATCAGACCCTGATGAGACTATGTTGCCCCATCACGAACGCTATACCACCGACCGACACGGTGACACAGACGAAGTTGCACACGAGCTACAAGAAGAGGTAATAGATGACCCAGTTCTTGACCCCGATTGGCAGCCATTGGGGGAACAGGGTGCAGGCGGCAGCAGTTCTGAAGCGGAGGAGGAGGGGCCGCAGCAGGCATCAACATTGCAACAGGTTCCATCTGCCGGGCCCGTATCTTGCCCAAAATGCGTGGCAAAGCCAAAACCTGTTGGAGGACAGCGTGGCCATCCGGTTAAAGCTCAGTCTGCAATGCCTGAAAAGGTATCCGATGCTAGAAAGAGTGCAGTCTGGCATTTTTTTAAACAACATCCAATTGATCAGCGCAAAGTCATCTGTCAAAAATGTTCAACTACCTTAAGCAGAGGACGGAATCTGAAAAGTCTCAATACAAGTTGCATGCATAGACATTTAACCACCATGCATTTGCAAGCCTGGACTAACTACCAAACGTCCCTTAAGGTTGTAGCACCCTCGGCCAATGAAGCTAGTCAGCAACGCAACATCCCTTCCGGCAGTGTAGGGCCACCATTTTCCGCACCACCTGCAGTATCTGTGCAGGTTTCTTTGCCAGGCCAAAGCAGTCAGGGTCAGGGAATCACCAGTTTCGTAGTAGGAAACACTGCATCTAGGGCACCGGCGGCAACAATACCATCTCCCACCGTCTCTCAGTCTGCCATGTCCACCGGCACCCCCGCTAGTTCCACGATCTCCAGCTCTCCAGTCCAGCTCACCCTACATGAGACTATGGTTAGAAAAAGGAAGTACTTAGCCTCGCATCCGCGTACACAGGGTTTGAACGCCCACATAGCTAGACTAATCTCGTTAGAGATGATGCCCTACCGGTTAGTTGAAAGCAAAGCTTTCAAAGCCCTGATGGACTACGCTGTACCACGCTACGAGCTACCCAGTCGACACTTTTTTTCCAGAAAAGCCATCCCAGCCCTCCACCAGCATGTTAAAGAGCGCATCGTCCATGCACTCAGGCAATCTGTGAGCACAAAGGTGCACCTGACAACAGATGCATGGACCAGTAGGCATGGCCAGGGACGTTACGTGTCCATCACGGCACACTGGGTAAATGTGGTGGATGCAGGGTCCACAGGGGACAGCAAGTTTGGGACAGTTCTGCCTAGCCCACGGTCTAGGAAACAATTGGCTGTAGCCGTTCGCACCCCCTCCTCCTCCTCTTCGTCCTCCTGCAGAAGCGAGAGCTCGTCCACAGACCACTCCATCCGCAGCTGCCACTGTTGCACACCAGGTCTCCCATTATGGGGCAGCTACTGGCAAACGTCAGCAGGCTGTATTGGCTATGAAGTGTTTGGGCGACAACAGACACACAGCGGAAGTTCTGTCCGAGTTCTTGCAGAAAGAAACGCAGTCGTGGCTGGGCACTGTAGATCTTGAGGCAGGCAAGGTAGTGAGTGATAACGGAAGGAATTTCATGGCTGCCATCTCCCTTTCCCAACTGAAACACATTCCTTGCCTGGCTCACACCTTAAACCTGGTGGTGCAGTGCTTCCTGAAAAGTTATCCGGGGTTATCCGACCTGCTCCTCAAAGTGCATGGACTTTGCTCACATATCCGCCGTTCGCCCGTACACTCCAGCCGTATGCAGACCTATCAGCGTTCTTTGAACCTTCCCCAGCATCGCCTAATCATAGACGTTGCAACAAGGTGGAACTCAACACTGCACATGCTTCAGAGACTGTGCGAACAGAGGCGGGCTGTTATGTTTTTGTGGGAGGATACACATACACGGGCAGGCAGTAGGATGGCAGACATGGAGTTGTCAGGTGTGCAGTGGTCGAAGATTCAAGACATGTGTCAAGTCCTTCAGTGTTTTGAGGAATGCACACGGCTGGTTAGTGCAGACAACGCCATAATAAGCATGAGCATCCCCCTAATGCGTCTGCTGATGCAAAGTTTGACGCACATAAAGGATCAGGCGTCTGCAGCTGAGGAAGAGGAAAGCCTTGATGACAGTCAGCCATTGTCTGGCCAGGGCAGTGTACAGGACGAGTTAGCGGGCGAAGAGGAGGAGGAGGACGAGGAGGATGATGGGGATGATTATATTTTTAATGAGGAAGCTTTTCCGGGGCCACTGGAAATTGGTGGCGCGGCAAGGCCGGGTTCTGGTTTTTGGAGGGACACAAGTGACGTGGATTTGCCTGAAACTGCCCCTCAACCAAGCACAACCGCAGATTTGAGAACTGGAACTTTGGCCCACATGGCGGATTATGCCTTACGTATCCTCAAAAGGGACACACGCATAACTAAAATGATGAATGATGACGATTACTGGTTGGCCTGCCTCCTTGATCCTCGCTATAAAGGCAAATTGCAAAATATAATGCCACATGAGAACTTGGAACTAATATTAGCAACCAAACAAACAATCAACTCTTGTTGACCGTTTGCTTCTGGCATTCCCTGCACACAGCGCCCGTGATCGTTCTCACACGAGCTGCAGGGGCCAGCAGACCAGAGGAGTTAGAGGGGCAGAAATCAGAAGTGGCGTTGGCCAGAGGGGTTTTCTGACCAGGTTGTGGAGTGATTTTGCTATGACCGCAGACAGGACAGGTACTGCAGCATCAATTCAAAGTGACAGGAGACAACATTTGTCCAGTATGGTTACAAACTATTTTTCATCCCTTATCGATGTTCTCCCTCAACCGTCATTCCCATTTGATTACTGGTCATCAAAATTAGACACCTGGCCAGAATTGGCAGAATATGCATTGCAGGAGCTTGCTTGCCCGGCAGCTAGTGTCCTATCAGAAAGAGTATTCAGTGCTGCAGGTTCAATACTAACAGAAAAAAGGACTCGTCTGGCTACCCAAAATGTAGATGATCTAACCTTCATTAAAATGAACCACAACTGGATTTCGAAATCTTTTGCCCCACCTTGCCCGGCTGACACCTAGCTTTCCTATGAAAAGATCTTGCCTGTGGACTATTCTGAATGCCTTTTCCAATCTCGTAATTTTCTGCACCTGATTGTCCAGCATACGACATGTTTACACCTCACTAAATGGCCAAACTCCCCACACGGGGCCGTGGTATCGACACTTGGCGACAGCACCCGTGAGAGTGCAGTTTGTCTGAAGAGGTGGGTGTGCCCGCTTTTGGTCGACGGCACTGCCACTGGGTCCCTCCTAGTACAATAAAGTGTCTCTGGCGGTGGTGGTGCGCACCCAACGTCAGACACACCGTTGTAATATGAGGGGCCCTGGGCCTGTACCGCCGGCCACAAGACAGTTCCCCCCCCAGCTCAAACAGTGCTCTACCACTTGCAAAATTATCTCACAGCTCCACCAATGTTTAGTCTATGCGCTGACATCCTTCAATGCCTGCCACTGACAATACCATTGTATTGACATTTTTGTTATGTTAGGCCTTCGATGCCTGTCTGTGGTCACTCCTTCCACTAGGCCTCCACTGACCACACCACTGCTGCCCGTGTACCCCTGGAACCAATTTAAAATTGCCTACAGCCATGTGTTATTATTTTAGGCCTTCGATGCCTGTCTGCGGTCACTCCTTCCACTAGGCCTCCACTGACCACACCACTGCTGCCCGTGTACCCCTGGAACCAATTTAAAATTGCCTACAGCCATGTGTTATTATTTTAGGCCTTCGATGCCTGTCTGCGGTCACTCCTTCCACTAGGCCTCCACTGACCACACCACTGCTGCCCGTGTACCCCTGGAACCAATTTAAAATTGCCTACAGCCATGTGTTATTATTTTAGGCCTTCGATGCCTGTCTGCGGTCACTCCTTCCACTAGGCCTCCACTGACCACACCACAGCTGCCCGTGTACCCCTGGAACCAATTTAAAATTGCCTACAGCCATGTGTTATTATTTTAGGCCTTCGATGCCTGTCTGCGGTCACTCCTTCCACTAGGCCTCCACTGACCACACCACTGCTGCCCGTGTACCCCTGGAACCAATTTAAAATTGCCTACAGCCATGTGTTATTATTTTAGGCCTTCGATGCCTGTCTGCGGTCACTCCTTCAACTAGGCCTCCACTGACCACACCACTGCTGCCCGTGTACCCCTGGAACCAATTTAAAATTGCCTACAGCCATGTGTTATTATTTTAGGCCTTCGATGCCTGTCTGCGGTCACTCCTTCCACTAGGCCTCCACTGACCACACCACTGCTGCCCGTGTACCCCTGGAACCAACATCAGAAAATATAAAAATAAGTATTTTGCTTATAAAAAAGAAAATACTGGAGAGATATCAAATGCAGACATTTTAAGATTAAAAACAAACACATACAACAAAAATCTGGTACAGTACTAAAAATGGCCACCAGCTACAATAACTTTCTCCTGCAAGTAGTTAACTGAAAGGTTTTTTCAATTTTAAACACAGATACCGAGTGTTGTCCTGTCGCGTCTTCTTTATATTATTGCCAAGAAGATGCAAAACAATGAAAATAATAAAATCATTATTTACCAAAAAAATTGAGTAAGTCAAAACCACATTGCAAATAAACATTCATTACAAATAAAGAAGCAGGGCGCGTCCGAGGGTGAGTATATACCTAATAAGAATATAATCACCCTCGGACGCGCCCTGCTTCTTTCCGACAGCCTTCCTTCCTAAGAATCAGCCCTTCCGTGGTGTAGAGAGAGGGTTTGTTACACTCCAAGGTGTTCCCCAGGTTGCCTTTCCTGAGCTTCGATCTTCCGGCTCTCGTTTAGTAGTTGTTGGAAACTACGCTGCATTAGGCCTACAAATTGGGTATGGGGTGTAGAGAGATGGTGTGTTCCACACCAAGGTGTTCTCCAGGTTGCCTTTCCTGAGCTTCGATCTTCCGGCTCTCGTTTAGTAGTTGTTGGAAACTACGCTGCATTAGGCCTACAAATTGGGTATGGGGTGTAGAGAGATGGTGTGTTCCACTGTAGAGAGATGGTGTGTTCCACTCCAAGGTGTTCCCCAGGTTTCCTCGCCTATGCTTCGATCATCATGCTCTCGTTTAGTAGTTGTTGGAAACTACGCTGCATTAGGCCTACAAATTGGGTATGGGGTGTAGAGAGATGGTGTGTTCCACTCCAAGGTGTTCCCCAGGTTTCCTCGCCAATGCTTCGATCATCATGCTCTCGTTTAGTAGTTGTTGGAAACTACGCTGCATTGGGCCTACAAATTGGGTATGGGGTGTAGAGAGATGGTGTGTTCCACTCCAAGGTGTTCCCCAGGTTGCCTTTCCTGAGCTTCGATCTTCCGGCTCTCGTTTAGTAGTTGTTGGAAACTACGCTGCATTAGGCCTACAAATTGGGTATGGGGTGTAGAGAGATGGTGTGTTCCACTCCAAGGTGTTCCCCAGGTTGCCTTTCCTGAGCTTCGATCTTCCGGCTCTCGTTTAGTAGTTGTTGGAAACTACGCTGCATTAGGCCTACAAATTGGGTATGGGGTGTAGAGAGATGGTGTGTTCCACTCCAAGGTGTTCCCCAGGTTTCCTCGCCAATGCTTCGATCATCATGCTCTCGTTTAGTAGTTGTTGGAAACTACGCTGCATTAGGCCTACAAATTGGGTATGGGGTGTAGAGAGATGGTGTGTTCCACTCCAAGGTGTTCCCCAGGTTGCCTTTCCTGAGCTTCGATCTTCCGGCTCTCGTTTAGTAGTTGTTGGAAACTACGCTGCATTAGGCCTACAAATTGGGTATGGGGTGTAGAGAGATGGTGTGTTCCACTCCAAGGTGTTCCCCAGGTTGCCTTTCCTGAGCTTCGATCTTCCGGCTCTCGTTTAGTAGTTGTTGGAAACTACGCTGCATTAGGCCTACAAATTGGGTATGGGGTGTAGAGAGATGGTGTGTTCCACTCCAAGGTGTTCCCCAGGTTTCCTCGCCAATGCTTCGATCATCATGCTCTCGTTTAGTAGTTGTTGGAAACTACGCTGCATTAGGCCTACAAATTGGGTATGGGGTGTAGAGAGATGGTGTGTTCCACTCCAAGGTGTTCCCCAGGTTGCCTTTCCTGAGCTTCGATCTTCCGGCTCTCGTTTAGTAGTTGTTGGAAACTACGCTGCATTAGGCCTACAAATTGGGTATGGGGTGTAGAGAGATGGTGTGTTCCACTCCAAGGTGTTCCCCAGGTTTCCTCGCCAATGCTTCGATCATCATGCTCTCGTTTAGTAGTTGTTGGAAACTACGCTGCATTGGGCCTACAAATTGGGTATGGGGTGTAGAGAGATGGTGTGTTCCACTCCAAGGTGTTCTCCAGGTTGCCTTTCCTGAGCTTCGATCTTCCGGCTCTCGTTTAGTAGTTCTTGGAAACTACACTGCATTAGGCCTACAAATTGGGTATGGGGTGTAGAGAGATGGTGTGTTCCACTCCAAGGTGTTCTCCAGGTTGCCTTTCCTGAGCTTCGATCTTCCGGCTCTCGTTTAGTAGTTGTTGGAAACTACGCTGCATTAGGCCTACAAATTGGGTATGGGGTGTAGAGAGATGGTGTGTTCCACTCCAAGGTGTTCCCCAGGTTTCCTCGCCAATGCTTCGATCATCATGCTCTCGTTTAGTAGTTGTTGGAAACTACGCTGCATTAGACCTACAAATTGGGTATGGGGTGTAGAGAGATGGTGTGTTCCACTCCAAGGTGTTCTCCAGGTTGCCTTTCCTGAACTTCTATCTTCAGGCTCTCATTAAATTGTGGTTAAACGGAACAACTGCATTTGGCGTACTAGTTGGTTTGGGGCCTACTATCGGTGTCTGCCACTCCTTGCTGTTCTGCTGGTTTCCTGTCCTGAAATTCCGTTTTCAGGCGCTCGTTAAGTAGTTGTTAATGTTAGACTGCATTTGGCCTACTAGTTGGGTTGGGGCCTACTATCGGTGTCTGCCACTCCTTGCTGTTCTCCTCCACTGAACAAAGCTGTGCCGCCTCTTTACTACTGTTGCCAATTTTGAACTGCATTTCGACTACTTACTGATTTGGGCCTACTCTCTGTGTCAGCCTCTCATTCCAGTTGTCCTCCACTGCAATGCCCCCTGATTAGTCCTGTGTTACCAATTTTGAACTGCATTTAGCCCACTTTATTCTTTGGGCCTATATCTGTGTTTCCTCCTCATCCTGCCCATTGCCCAGCCAGTGATAGATGAGTCTGCTGGTACATTGACCCATAACGCAACATTTTCCGTGCACACTACACTGCAAGATTGTGACCCTGCTGAAAGTCAGGTCCCCCTTCCCGCATACCATACCACCTTACACGGGGACAAACAGGAAGGTGCAGATGAAAGTGCAGGTTCCTTCATCAGGTGGGGGGAGGAATACTAGTTGGCGACGTCACTGGCACAGGGCCTCTCATAGTACGCAAAAGTGTTGCTGCCGGTGGGAGGCGCCCCCGCCGTGCAAACACACCGCTGTACTTTGAGGGGCCCTGTGCCAGTGCCAATGCCAACGAGTGGGCCCCCCCTGCTTGCTCAGGTTCACAGCACTTGCAAAGTTGAAATACTTACCTCTCCCTGCTCCACTGCCGTGACGTGGTCCAGATTTCCTGGGCCCACTAATTACTTGAACCAGCCCTACCCACCACAACTTTAGCCAAATGAACCCCAATTTCAAATGCCTTCGAATTATTATAAGGTAAATTACGCTTGACAAGCTTCATTAAGAAGAATGGATGGTTTTGACATTAAAATGGGCACTCTAGGTGTTTTCCTGGCCCCCACTCACTGCCGACTATGCTGCCCCATTGACTTGCATTGGGTTTCGTGTTTTGGTCGATCCCGACTTTACGTCATAATCGGCCGATTTCACTCGACCCGACTTTTGAGATAGTCGGGTTTCGCGAAACCCGGCTCGACTCTAAAAAGGTCAAGGTCGCTCAACTCTACAGAGTACTAATATGCCTGCAAAAAAGTAATTGTGAACCTTTCTGAAATTCCATAAGCTTCTGATCTTATACAGTTGAAGGCCGAGGTTTTATCTGTCAGATTTCATATTGAAACACTGTAAGAGAAACAATGTCATGACCCATGCAAATTCCATATTGTGTCCCTTTTAGAGACATTGTTTCTTGGGAAAAATATTCTAGTAATATGGAATGTTATAAAAGTGGCATATTGCAGTAAATTCTCAAGGGTTGGCCAAAATTGGACATGTAAGTAGCTCAGGTTTAAGCTGGGGTGGGGAGTCTGAAGGATCCCCTGGTCTTCAATAGGGTTGAGCGAAACGGATCGGACAAATTCAAAAATCGCCAACTTTTGGCAAAGTCGGGTTTCATGGAACCCGACCCGATCCTAGTGTGGGATCGGCCATGAGGTCGGCGATCTTCGCGCCAAAGTTGCGTTTCGTATGACGCTTTCAGCGCCATTTTTCAGCCAATGAAGGAGGACGCAGAGTGTGGGCAGCGTGATGACATAGGTCTCGGTCCCCACCATCTTAGAGAAGGGCATGACAGTGATTGGCTTGCTTTCTGCGGCATCACAGGGGCTATAAAGGGGCATGCACGCCGACCGCCATCTTACTTCTGCCGATCGTAGCATAGGGAGAGGTTGCCGCAGCTGCATCAGAAGAAGGGATATAGTTAGGGAGGGAAGATTAAGCCCCGAAACTGCTTGTGCTGTAGCGATTTCCACTGTCCAACACCACCATTTGTTTGCAGGGACAGTGGAAGCTAGATTTTTGTGCATCAGCTCTGTAGCTTATTAGGCTGCCTTATAAGGCTCCCTGATAGCTGCATTGCTGTTTGCACGCCGCTGTGCAAACCAACTGCTTTTTTTAAAGCAAAAATCCTGTTGTTCCTTTCTTCACAGTTATCTTGTTTATTTGTCCACACTTTTGTGTGCAGCAGTCCTCTTTATTGCTGCCATACTTTTCCTGAGATCGGAGATTAAAATTGTACTACAGTCCTTGTATTTTTTCATATATCTTCCAGCCACTTTCTGCCACTTAGATTGCGTTGTTTTATACACAGGGCCTGAGTTTTGGGTCAGTCTCCCCCCAAAAAAGGGAGTTTCAAATTCTCACAAAGTGGATCTACTGCAGTCCTGTTAGTTTGGTGTATGTCAGCCAGCCACTTTCTGCCACTTAGATTGCGTTGCTATATACACTGGCCTGAGTTTTGGGTCAGTCTCCCCCCAAAAAAGGGGAGTTTCAAATTCTCACAAAGTGGATCTACTGCAGTCCTGTTAGTCTGGTGTATGTCAGCCAGCCACTTTCTACCACTTAGATTGCGTTGTTTTATACACAGGGCCTGAGTTTTGGGTCAGTCTCCCCCCAAAAAAGGGAGTTTTAAATTCTCAACAAGTTTATATACACCTTCTAACTTGTTTTACAGTACCATATAACGGTTGTTATTTTGGTGAGATTTTCCAAAAAATGAGGAAGTCTTGTGGAAGAGGCCGTGGGCGGTGGTTGCCAGCTGGTACTGATGGTGGTGGTGCATCTGGTGGTAGTGGCAAAAGCACAATAGCACCTAAGGCTGAAGGTGTTGAGCCAGCGTCATCGTCTGGCTACACAAGGCCTCGAAGGCACCCTTATCTGGGAGGAGGAAAACGGCTTTTAAAGCCAGAGCAGCAGGAAAAAGTTTTGGCTTTCATTGCTGACTCAGTCTAAGCTCTTTCGCCTCCTCTTCAGAAAGTTCCAAATATAAAAGCAGCGAGTTGTCAGTGGATGCTCCCGGTCAGGAACAAGACGTTTCCTTGTGTCCTTCACCCAAACCAAAAGTGAAGGATGCGTCAGCCGACACTACAGGTTACACCATGGAGCTCTTTACACATACCGTGCCTGGGTTAGAACGTGAAATTGTTAACTACCCATTACAGGATGAATCGGACAAGTAGTGCACTGATGCACAGCCACAGCTAGATTATAATGCTGGTCCATTGAGTCAGATCACTAAATTGCCCTCGCAGTGTACTGAGCCAGAATCTGACCCTGATGAGACTATGGTGCCCCGTCTCGAACGCTATAGCACCTTACACGGTGACACAGAGGAAGGTGCACATGACATTGAAGAGGAGGTGATAGATGACCCAGTTGTTGACCCAGATTGGCAGCCATTGGGGAAGAGGGTGCCGCTGCCAGTAGCTCTGAAGCGGAGGAGGATGATCCACAGCAGCCATCTACATCACAACAGCTGTCATCTGGCAGGCCCGTATCAGGTCAAAAACGTTTGTCAAAAACAAAAACTGTTTTAGGACAGCGTGGCCATCCGGTGAAAGTAGCACAGCGTGCAATGCCTGAAAAGGTAAGCCATAGTAGGAAGAGTGCAGTGTGGGAATATTTTAACCAAGATCCGAATGATCAGTCAAAAGTTATCTGTAAGAAATGCTCAAAGACCTTTAGCAGAGGGACGAATCTTCAAAATTTAAATACAATGTGCATGCTTAGACATTTAACCAGCATGCACTTGCAAGCCTGGACTAACTACCAGTTGTCCCGTACCGTTGGTGCACCTGCTCAAAATGAAGGTAATCAGCAACGATACATTGCTTTCCTCACTGTAAGGCTACTTTCACACTGGCGTTTTTTTTAATACGTCGCTATGCGTCGTTTAGGGTCGTTTTTTCCCCATAGAGTTACATTACCGACGCATTGCGACGTATTGACACACGTCGCAAACGTCTTGCGACGGTTGCGCCGTGTTGTGGCGGACCGCCGGGAGCAAAAACATTAAATGTAACGTTTTTGCAGCCGACGGACCGCTTTTTCCGACCGCGCATGTGCGGCCGGAACTCCGGCCTTACCTCCCCGCACCTCACAATGGGGCAGCGGATGCGCCGGAGAAATGCATCCGCTGCACCCGTTGTGCGGCACAACAAACGCTAGCGTCGGAATCTCGGCCCGACGCAATGCGACGGGCCGAATCCGACGCTAGTGTGAAAGTAGCCTAAGCCCACCGGTTAGGACACCACCAGCAGCAAATGTGGAGGTATCGTCGCAAGGCCAAAGCAGTCAGGGAATCACAAGGTTATTGGTAGGAAACACTGTATGTAGGCCAACATCAAGAATACCATCACCAACCCTCTCTTAATCCGCCATGTCCACCACCGCAAGTTCCACCATATGCACCTCTCCAGTCCAGCTCACCCTACAAGAGACTTTCTTTAGGAAAAGAAAGTACTCATCCTCTCATCCGCGTACACAGAGTTTGAACGCCCACATTGCTAGACTAATCTCGTTAGAGATGATGCCCTACCGGTTGGTTGGAAGCGAAGCTTTCAAAGCCCGGATGGTTCTCACACGAGCCGTAGGGGGCAACATGGCAGAGGTGTTAGAGGTGCACAAATCCGAATTGGCGTTGGACAGAGGGGTTTTATGACCAGGTTGTGGAGTGATTTCGCAATGACCGCTGACACGACAGGTACTGCTGCATCGATTCAAAGTGACAGGACACAGCATATGTCCAGTATGGTTACAAACTACTTTTCCTCCCTTATCGATGTTCTCCCTCACAGGTCATTCATTCCCCTTTGATTACTGGGCATCTAAAATAGACACCTGGCCTGAATTGGCAGAATATGCATTACAGGAACTCCCTTGCCCTGCTTCTAGTGTGCTATCAGAAAGAGTCTTCAGTGCTGCTGGTTCAATACTGACCAAAAAAAGGACATGTCTGGCTACACAGAATGTTGATGATCCAACCTTCATTAAAATGAACCAATCATGGATTTCAAATTATTTTGCCCCACCTTCTCCTGCTGACACGTAGCTTGCCTGAAAAATGTCTTCCTTTTGGCCTCCTCTTACTGACTTCTCCAATTACTCCATTTGCAGCTGCTGAATGTCCACCATAGGTCTTTTTTATACCTCCCTAAATGGGCTGACTCCCCCCACAGGGCCGTGGTCACCATCTGGCGCAAGCACCCGTGCGAGTGCCGTTTGCCTGGACAGGTGGGTGCGCCCACTCTTGGGGGACGGCACTGGCACAGGGTCCCTCATAGTACAATGAAGTGTCTCTGACGGTGGTGGTGCACAACCAACGTCAGACACACCGTCGTAATAGGAGTGGCCCTGTGCCAGTACCGCTGCCCACGAGAGAGTGTTCCCCCCCAGCTCGAACAGTGCTCTACCACTTGCAATACTTACCTCTCCCTGCTCCACCACTGTGTAGTCTGTGCTGTTAAATCCTTCAATGGCACTGCCAATACAAATTTGTTGAAATGATAGATAATAGAGGGCCCTGGCCTCCATTTAGACCAGTTAATACTTTGCGCCTACTACCACTGTCTGCTAATCAGCAGAGGAGCCCACCCCAGTACCTAGCTATGCCGCCTTTTTAGTCCTGTTACCAATTTTGAACTGAATTTAGCCTACTTTTGTATTTTGGGCCTACTACATGTGTCTGCGCCACTCATTACAATTGTCCTCCACTTAGCAAAGCTATGCCGCCTGTTTAGTCCTGTAACTAATTTTGAACTGCATTTAGCCTACTTTTGTATTTTGGGCCTACTACCTGTGTCTGCGCCACTCATTACAATTGTCCTCCACAGAACAAAGCTATACCTCCTGTTTAGACCTGTTACCAATTTTGAACTGAATTTAGCCTACTTTTGTATTTTGGGCTTACTACCTGTGTCTGCACCACTCGTTACAATTGTCCTCCACTGAACAAAGCAATGCCGCCTGTTTAGTCCTGTTACCAATTTTGAACTGCATTTAGCCTACTTTTTTATTTTGGGCCTACTAACTGTGTCTGCGCCACTCGTTACAATTGTCCTCCACTGAACAAAGCAATGCCGTCTGTTTAGTCCTGTTACCAATTTTGAACTGCTTTTAGCCTACTTTTTTATTTTGGGCCTACATCTGTGTTTCCTCCTCATCCTGCTCATTGCCCAGTCACTGCTAGATGAGTCTGCTGGTACATTGACCCAGACCACTACATTCCCCTTGCAGTCTACACAGCCAGAATCTGACCCTGCTGAAAGTCAAGTTCCCCTTCCCGCATACTATAACACCTTACACAGGGACAAAGATGAAGGTGCAGATGAAATTGCAGGTTCCTTCATCAGGTGGGGGGGGGCATACTCGTTGGCACTGGCACATGGCCCCTCATAGTACGCAAAAGTGTATCTGGCAGTGGGAGGCATCACCCGCCGTCAAACACACTGCCGTACTATGAGGGGCCCTGTGCCAGTGCCAACTAGTGGGCCCCCCCTGCTTGCTCAGGATCGCAGCACTTGCAAAGTAGAAATACTTACCTCTCCCTGCTCCACCGCCGTGACGTATTCCGCATTTCCTGGGCCCACGAAAATCTTGAGCTAGCCCTACCCCCCACAACTTTAGCCAAATGACCCCCTGTTTTCAATGCCTAACTATTATTATAAAGTAAATTAAGATTGACAAGCTTAAGAAATAAGAATTGATGTTTTTGGCATTAAAATGGGCACTGTAGGGGTTTTCCTGGCCTCCACTCACTGCCGACTTTGATTCCCCATTGACTTGCATTGGGTTTCGTGTTTCGGTCGGCCACCGACTTTTCGAAATAATCGGCCGATTTCACCCGACCTGACTTTTGACAAAGTCGGGTTTCACGAAACCCGACTCGATCCTAAAAAGTAAAAGTCGCTCAACTCTAGTCTTCAACGCTGAACTCTCAAGGAACTATGGATTTTACTGAATTAATATCATTAACCTGTGCTCCCCAGGGTCTTCATACATTGGTTCCACAGATGGCGTAGTATCACTGTCAGAAAGGGAGCCAAAGTTCATCACCGGGAGAGAAAAAAGGATGCAAAAAGAAAAGCGAGCATAGCCAGTATGAAAAGTAAAGGTCAGAGCCAAGAATAGAAGTACAAGTACCAGTCATATTATTTAAAAGAGGAAACAGGAACACATGGGCTACTTGCACAGTGAACAAGTCTGTAGGATCATGTTCACACACCACCATGAAACCTGAAGACACAAAAGAGAATAGTAAAACCAAAAACACTCAGTTTGAAAAAAATGTTACAGTAATCCGCAAGTGCTAGTAAAAGATGTAAAAAACAGGGTATTTGGTTGATACGTTTTTTGCAAAAAATGTATACTAAGCTGCTCTACCAAACGTCACGGTATACCCTTATCAGAGCAGTCCTAACTAATGTATGCAATCCCTATGTGATGTATTTAAAAACCTGATCATCTGTATATTACCTGTGTGGACAGGGTTCAGAGAGGAAAAATCCATGTGTGCATACAGAGTAGAACAGCTTTTGTGCAGATAGCCCAAGAGGAGTGGTGGGTAGCTCCCCAGTCTTGTAGACACAAGAGAACAATTATGGAAACAGGAACACATGGGCTACTTGCACAGTGAACAAGTCTGTAGGATCATGTTCACACACCACCAAGAAACCTGAAGACACAAAAGAGAATAGTAAAACCAAAAACACTCAGTTTGAAAAAAATGTTGCAGTAATCCGCAAGTGCTAGTAAAAGATGTAAAAAACAGGGTATTTGGTTGATACGTTTTTTGCAAAAAATGTATACTAAGCTGCTCTACCAAACTTCACGGTATACCCTTATCAGAGCAGTCCTAACTAATGTATGCAATCCCTATCTGATGTATATAAAAACCTGATCATCTGTATATTACCTGTGTGAACAGGGTTCAGAGAGGAAAAATCCATGTTTGGTAGAGCAGCTTAGTATACATTTTTTGCAAAAAACGTATCAACCAAATACCCTGTTTTTTACATCTTTTACTAGCACTTGCGGATTACTGCAACATTTTTTTCAAACTGAGTGTTTTTGGTTTTACTATTCTCTTTTGTGTCTTCATATAATTTAAAAGGCCTGACAGGAGCAATATCCAAATATTAGGCCAAGGTCATGATAAAGGTCGATCAGGATCAAGATCAGAACCACAAGGAACACAGTGCAGGAAAGGGACACGTGTTGTGAATTCTGTGGTCAAGCTCCCTCCTGTGGTCATGAGTGGTACTTCGGCTGGTTCTGTCCATGGGCTTCCTCTGGTGGATGTGAGTGGGGCTGCGGCTTCTGAGTTTCCTTCCTCAGGTGACGAGGTTAAGTCGTTAGGTGCTGCTCTATTTAACTCCACCTAGTTCTTTGTTCCTTGCTTCCAGTCAATGTTCCAGTATTGGTCTTGCTCTCTCCTGGATCGTTCTTATGACCTGCCTTCCCTGCGTAAGCTAAGTTCTGCTTGTGTTTCTTTTGTTTGCTATTTTTTCTGTCCAGCTTGCTATTTTGGTGTGTCTTGCTTGCTGGAAGCTCTGGGACGCAGAGGGAGCACCTCCGTACCATTAGTCGGTGCGGAGGGTCTTTTTGCGCCCTCTGCGTGGTTGTTTGTAGGTTTTTGTGCTGACCGCAAAGCTATCTTTCCTATCCTCGGTCTATTCAGTAAGTCGGGCCTCACTTTGCTAAAATCTATTTCATCTCTGTGTTTGTATTTTCATCTTTACTCACAGTCATTATATGTGGGGGGCTGCCTTTTCCTTTGGGGAATTTCTCTGAGGCAAGGTAGGCTTATTTTTCTATCTTCAGGGCTAGCTAGTTTCTTAGGCTGTGCCGAGGCGCCTAGGTCTGGTCAGGAGAGCTCCACGGCTACTTCTAGTGTGGTATGAAAGGATTAGGGATTGCGGTCAGCAGAGTTCCCACGTCTCAGAGCCCGTCCTATGTTATTAGTAACTATCAGGTCATTTTGTGTGCTCTTAACCACCAGGTCCATTGTGGTTCTAAACCACCAGTTCATAACAGACACGGCCAAAGATGCAGGCATGGTGACCTGGGTTAAGTTCCCTTTAAATTGTCTGCCAGGTGCAAAGTCAGCTCTAGCAACCAATGAGGATTGAGCATTGATGAGCCATGGAAGGGTCCAGCAGGGCTGTGGAAGAAACAAAAGGTCATTGCTGGGTGTCCAGTTGGCTAGTAAGAAGATGTAACCAGCGTCTAGGTGTGCAGTAATTTGCGAGGCAAGGCCTATAGTCACCCTATCTTGTATGTTTGCCTTCAGAGCTTTGGCTGGTCCTTAGCTGCCAGACCCACTGGATATTCACCTCTCCATTGTCTGGTAAAATGGCACATTGTACATAATGATGTCATATTATACTAATGTACAGCCCCTCTTAGCCACAGTTGAATTTTTGTCAAAGTGCTGTGATGCCCATGGCAGTGTTTGGCCACCAATTACTCTGGGGCATAAACAGTGGAGCAGTCCTGACCTACAGAGATCTGTGATTGAAGACCAATGCAAAGCATAACACTTTTTTATGAAGATGTTTATGGTTGCTGTATTGCGGCTTTATGCAACTCTGAACTTTAAAAAACCGTAATGTCACCATGTGTATGAGGCCTAAGCATGTTTTCTGGAGAATATTATCAATTAGAGTTCCATGGAAATATCCCAATAGTAAAGCAACTGAGTAAAATTGCATCTTTCCTAAAGAAAATATTGAATTTTAAATTTTTACGGTCGACGAGCGAGAACAGAGAGATGTTTTAATTTATAAGTAAGCAACTTTGTTAAGTCGTGTCTCTCAGTATGCAGCATATTCAGATTTGCTGCTCGTCTGCAGATGTCACTCGTCAGTATTGACAGCAATTAAGAGGCTAATAATTAAAAAGAGTGCGGATCTCATCAGTTGTTATCAGTGAGGGGCCATTAACCTGTAAATGAACCCAAAACAGAGTGTTACATCCCCATTTCTTAATTATCTGTAATTTCTCCCTGGAGAAGGAAGGATAAGTACTCAGCAGCGTGACTAGGAGAAAAATATAAAAACAAGCAAGTGACGTTGGTCCAGATCAGTCAGAGACTCATTCATCTGCAGAAAAATAAAAAAAATTATTTCCAAAATATTACGTAAGGGTCCATTTACACAGCGTTTCACTCTACGATGAGTGGCCCCAACGGAGCTTACATCCGAACCCCCCGCAAAACTGGATTTGGGATTATGCCCTTATGGGGCCATTGAATGGTGCAGACGGAGTCACCGTATACTCTGTTCATCCGAACCCCATTTTGCCAGTGGTTCGGATGGGAGCTTCGAGAGGACCAGCAAACCTATGAGAAAATGCTGTGTGAAATGACCCTAAAAAATGCAATGTTTTTATTTCTGCATGATATTGATATACCCCATATTATAATTACGGATGTATCAATGTAGGGTGTTTTTGACACATTTCTGTTGCTAAAAACCTCACCAGAAATGTGGTCAAATGTGCATTTTGTTGGGATTAAAGCCTGTATCAGATGTCAGGAATTTGTCTGGTACTGAAAAAAACGGTACAAGTTTCATCAGTTTTTTTGGACGGAGTTCATCAGTGTTCGGTTCCTGTGTCAGTTTTTCTAATCAGTGTTTCATCAGTGATTTCCTTGTATGAAAAATATATAAAATGACAAAGCTTCTTCTACCCATTTTAATGTTACTCACGGACAGTATACGGACTGCACACTGATGCACATTCACTTAAATCCCCTTTTAGACGCCTCTCTCCAGGTCATCCAGTCCCGCTCCTTTGCCCTGATGAGTGGCAAAATCCTCAAACTACGTGTCTGCAAAATGGAGTTTCTGGTTTGTCGTCATATGCAAAAAAAAATAAAACAGTTTATCCTGTTGACTAAACAGTGAAAAATGGACAGCACTTGGATGACACACAAATGAAATCCAAGTGCTATTTGTTTTTTTCATGGCCTGATCTCATCTCATGAAACACAAATCATAGCAGGATGTCGGATTTTTTTTTATTTGTTTTTTTTTCTATATAAATTGGTTAAAGGCACATTGATTGTAATGGGTCCCTGATGACATGTTTAAAAACATGGATGGCACACGTAAAGAAGCTAAGGTGTAAATGAACCTTTGCTCTGATTGAATGCTTCTCATTTGGCAACATGGAAACCATCAGCAAGGCAGTTTACTCTTGTTGTTAGATTTTAATATGTATAGTTATTTATTACTGTACTAGAATGTGTTCTTCCCATAAGACCCTGTGTCTGACTAACTCATTAACAATTAATAATCCCTGCAGCCAAGATCAATAAAACATGAATGCCACAACATTAACACATAATTATCTGTGGGGCCAGATTAAAATCTACATAACTAATACCAGTTATTTACTATGTGTTACTTAGAAAACTAAGATCCATCAACAGCAGCTAGACTAGACTTTGTACAAAATAAAGCATCACTAAACCAACCAAAATATTGTAATTCTATTCTAATACTATGTCTATAATAATTATAGTTGCACCCATCACAAAATTTGCCCTTATGTCTTCTTGCAGGTATCTAGCTCAAGGTTTATTCTCACCTTTCACCTGACTGCTTTGCTGGTTATACTTTAAGGTTCATGGTGTTATGCACACATGATAGTAAACACGGGGATAAAGGATCTAACTAAAAAAACTTCACAAACTCCACCCCTGTACAGACCCTAGCATTTTCAGCACAACCTAGCTAAACTTTGAAGGTAAAACTAAAGAAGACAACTTGGAGCTAGCTCTCTAAAAGACCATCAAGTGTGTCACTTACCTCATAAAGAATAGAGAGAGTAAGAAAGAAGCCCCAGCAGTAAACTTATCTGACTGACCTAGACACTCAGAAGTAGGACTAGACCTCCAAGCAGCACCCACTAAAGACTATCACCAGCAGGTAAGACCAGTAGGGGAGAGGTATAAATAGTGGCACCTGCAGTGCGATAGGACAGGCTATATAACCAAATGAAAAACACCTGATGTCAGACAAGAATGGACAAAGGCAAAAGGTAATTAGCACCCGGACAGCAACAGAACCTGCTGTGGCTCATTAGACAGAGATGCCGACAGAAGAGCACAGGACTGCTGGATCAAATCCTGCAGCATAACACATGAGTGTTTAGAGTTCCAGCTCCTTAGTTAGAGAATATCTTGTTTTAGGTCATCTCAGCTGCATTCTTGCAGTCTGTTTGTGAGTTATTCTCACCAGCACCCTTTCCTTTCTTCCATATTTGGGGTCTGGGATGTTTTCATTTAGTCTGTTTATTTTTTGGTTCTCTTTATTTTACCCCTGTCCATCCTGTGTGAATGTGTTTAGTTTCTTACCCTTGGTTCTGGTGTCTCCCTGCACGCTCTACTTTCCCTTTACAGGATTTGTGTGCAGCCTCCCCTCTGGTTCCTCAGGGGGCTACAAGAAACCCCTGGATGGCCTTTTAGGGAGCCAGGTCCGAGGAAGTGTTTTTCAGTTGTGCGGTTGTGAGGTGGCCAGGGTAGTAGTCATGGTGAGGGGCTGCTGTTACGGCACACCGGGCACCCCACAAAGAAAACTCAATGTCCCATTTGTTGTGTGATTTATGTGCAATGCAAGTCACTCACTTTTAGATTGGAGTTTTCCTCAGGTTGCATTGTCCCAATTCCAGATATTATCACACACTGATTGACAGAGTCAAAGTCCATTTTTACCTAAACAACTTTACTGAGCAAGTTCAGTTCAGTCACAGATATCGCACAGTAATGCACACTGATCATAGATCCTTTCCTCTGTGCTGTTCCTTGCTCTCCTGGTAATCTTTGTTCCGGTAACGTACCATCCGGTACCGCAGCTTCCCGACTAGCCTGACTAGTTCCTGCCTGGGGGTCCCTGCCCATTTTCCCCTCTGAGGGTGAAATAAAGGATGGCTCTTCAAAAGCTTTTCCAGACCGTAGGGCTCGGACGTTCCGGGATTTCCCACTGAACATAGTCACAGCCACTCTCATGCTGCTCCTGTTTCCTCGTACTCATGTGACTTCCAGCCCTAAGGCCCTGAACTGCTGGACTCTTCTTCTTAAACCTGTTTCTGAAACAACCTTGCTGTTCTCCGTCCAACTCTTCGATTGACTAAAATAAGGAAGTATCTCAACTATTACTACTCTGACCCCTCCTAACTTGGAAATCCCCTATTTCCTTAACCAGTTCTTATCCTAATCTTATCTAATCTCCTAATCTAAAGTGCCCCCCACTGTACTAAACCCTATGCTACCCATTACTATTACTCTTACTAAATCCTACTCTTCTACTGTAATTCTCTAACTTTATCCCTAGTCCATAAAATGCATAACTACACATTACACATACATTATTACATCACAAAGCATCTTACACATAAAACGTACCCGTTTTACTAGGAAGTAATGCAGGGCATGGATTGACCCCAACACTCCCTTACACGGTTGGGGGCTTTTCTAGACTGCACAAGGACCAGTTGGGTGCAGGTGTGCATTTTTCTTTATTTGTTCTTTTCTTTCTCTGTTATTTTATGTGAATGAGAACACGTTCATAACAGCGAGGAGGAAACTAAAGGAGAGTCCTTACTAATCCGATGAGGTCCTGACAGTTGATTGACACGTGACTCTCTAATGAGTGTGTATAAAGGGAGAGATCTTTCAATAAATTCAAAAAATGGGGAGAAGTCATTCGGGGTTGTCATTGGCCTAATCACGTCTCTCTCCATAGTCCCCAGTTGTCTTTACAAAATATGCTAACTCTGAAACACAGCATCGTTTCAGAGTAAAATATACCTGGTTGCAATCACACAGCTAGTGTTTGATTAATGCTGCCTGAGGTTTGAGCAGCATGAATCTAATTACAATTTTTTTTTAAAGAGTACTTGTCATTTCAGATAACTTTTCAGAATAAGCCATCGTGTGTATAGATGAGAAATGTCAATATTTCTGGCTACTAAATGACTTGTATTCTCCAGTTTTCACCAGTTTTCTCATCAGTTGGCTCTGTCTGTGATTTTCAGTGTTTTCTGAGCTGTATGGTGGAGACTAGCTGCTATAATGACTCTCATATGACAGAAGCAGCACAGCATGAAAAGCATTATACAGCAGTATTGACCGGTGTGGCTGTAAATCCAACATTGAAGTGAAAAACATTTTCTGAAATCTACAGCACGATCTGTCTGTGTCTGTCAGTCACTCTCAGGCTATGTGCACACGTCAGGATTTCTTGCAGAAATTTCCTGAACAAAACCAGACATTTTTGCGGATTTTTCCGCATTTTTTTGCGCGATTTTTCTGGAGGTTCTGGGATGCAATAATATAGTGGGAAATCTGCAAAAAATCCGCAACATTATTGAACATGCTGCGTTTTTTTCGCGAAAAAAAACGCAACATATGCACAAAAATTTCGGAATGCATTATAAATGATAGGATGCATATGTATGCATATTTAAAGCGTTTTAATTGCGTTTTTATAGCGATAAAACGCAAAAAAAACGTGAAAAATCCGGAACGTGTGCACACAGCCTCACTGTACTAGGTTCTCCTTACTCCCTCCATCCCTCTCCATAGAGTGTAATCTGATACTTCAGTGAGCTTACAGTCCATCTTACTTTCACCAAGATAGATTTATGCTTTTACAAACTACTAGTAGTGTATGCAAAGATTGTTGAAGTGGTAATACCCAACTTACCGTGCCTACTGCTCCCATTCAGCGTATTCAGTTCAAATTACTAATACTGACCTACAAAGCCATCCACAACCTGTCTCCTCCATATATCGCTGAACTAATCTCCCGATATCTTCCCTCACGTAATCTCTGGTCCTCCCAAGACCTCCTTCTCTCCTCCACACTTATTCGCTCCTCATCCAATCGCCTCCAAGACTTCTCCAGAATATCCCCCATCCTGTGGAATTCTTTGCCCCAACACGTCCGACTATCAACCACATTCGGATCCTTCAGACGGAACCTGAAAACCCACCTCTTCAGGAAAGCCTACAGCCTGCACTGACACCGCTGCCTCCTCACCACCCCCAAAGCTACCGCCTCACCAACACAGGAGCTCCTGCAACCCTCAACCTATTGTCTCCTTCCCCATAATCCTGTAGAATGTAAGCCCGCAAGGGCAGGGTCCTCGCCCCTCTGTATCAGTCTGTAACTGTTAGTTTGTTTACTGTAAGTGATATCTGTAACTTGTATGTAACCCCTCCTCATGTACAGCACCATGGAACCAATGGTGCTATATAAATTAATAATAATAATACTATTACTTATTTTATTATTTTACAGCATATGGACTTTATTTTTAAAGTAACCAAACAACCCCTATAAAGTATAAATTAAGGGTTGTCATTGCATATAAAACAGCCCCCGTTATGATCTGGGTCGATCAGCCGCATATTAAAATGGGTTGCAAGAAGTGCCGCTACTGAACAATTAGGGTTTGAGAATAGTATATATTTTAGGGTCAATGACCATGTTTTTTAAATAGATTCCACTTTTGGTTATTATAGCTGCAATTCCCACTTTGCACTTCCCAATACATATTTTATGATTGTCTAATTTCTACTGTTTTTATTTCCAGCAGGTACAAATGAAGAGCATCCTACTCAAAATACAGCTCTGCCTTCAAAGGAGATCCCCAAGGGTATGAATAGGACAATACTGGAAGTGTGTAGCAGCACCGCGGCACCCCGCAGGAGTTTGCTTCCAGCAAAGAAAACAACCACATCACCTGCTGGTAAGCAATTCTATTCCAGATAACATCCCTGCTAGAACTCGCCATCTGCATTATCCCAACAGGAAGGAAACAATTTCTTATTAAGTTAAATGAATGTTTTTCTTCTTCTTCCTATAATGACAAAGCAGAACCATCAGCCTGTCTAATGGCAACGGAGATCTAGAATTTACTACAGAATCTGCACGGCCATAAAAATGTCCTAGAAACAGATTTTGACGTTTTATAGTTTCTGAAATTCTTAAAAATATTTTACTATATACGGTATATAAATAACTAATACAATAATAAATAATTATAAATTCATAATCATGCACAACACATCATCATTAAAGAGGTTGGTCACCTTTGGGGACATTTTTTTCTTCATTATATGCATGTATTTTTGGCCAAAATTCATTTTTGTAATTGGGTTTCATTAAAAATGTTGCCTTCTGTAGCCTGTGTGTTGCACTGTCTATTGATGGCTGTGGAATGGGTTAATTGAGAATCATAATGGAATGTGCAGGTGAAAAAATGAGCCTGAAAAAAGCAAAACTGTAATTATTTTGTAATCAAAATGAATTGCAAAAATAATTTTTGACCCCAAATACGAGAATTTAAGTTAAAAATAAAAATTGTCCCAGAGGTGGATAAGACAACTGATTCTGATTTTTTTGTATATTATTATTATTATTATTATTATTATTATTATTAATAATAATAATAATAATAATAATAATAATAATATTAATAATAATAATAATAATAAATTATTATTATAGATCATTATTGTTGTTGTGATATTATTATACAATTATTTTAGAAATACAACATTACATTAAACACATTGTTTATAAATTATGTAATGTTAATACTAATAATAATCATTCTTGCCATTATACAATTATTTTCAGAATATTTAAAATAATACCTTATTATACAAATTATTTGTATTTATTATTTTATTATAAAACTACTGCTACTAATAATAATGTAATTGATACATAATGTTTATAATAATGCATTATTTTAATCATAATTACTAATTTATATATATATATATATTTTTTTTTTGTGTGTGTGTGTGTGTGTTTTGTTGAATTGACGGAAAATGGTGCCACCATTATGTACAATATATTTATATGGCTTTATTTTTTTTCCACATTGCATACCCTGTCAGATTTTATACTTGGATCCTGCTCAGAACATGAAATCATAATACAAGGTCGAACCTCCTATAGATATGAAGTTATTCACCATAATGAGTAGTTTGCACTTTTGGACAAGGAGAATAGTGGCTTTGCTTTAGGAACAGCGTGAGAAAGTCGAAGGTCAGACGCGACCATAATCATTTGTCCGTCAAAAAGAGATGGCCTTGATAAAGTCTGTGGGGCCCTACGATATTTCTGTACTTCTCTCACTTCATATTGAGATATATAAAGATTATGTGTTGGATTACGAATTAATCTGCCACCCTCCCGAAAAAAAAACAACAAGCCTTGTTCATTTGGATGCCCAATTACAAAGGATTTCTAATAATAATAATAATAATAATAATAATAATCTTTAGTTATATAGCGCCAACATATTCCGCAGCGCTTTACAGTTTAACAGCTTCAAGCATTGCTTTAAGGAAGAATGTATGCTTTCACTGTACATACGGTCTATAAAACAGAGCAGCGGGGATTCTGTGTCTCCATACTACTCCACCGTTTGCATGAAGCCATATGATAATATTAGCCAATTGCTAAGCCTTTAACTTTAAGGCCCCGTCACACTAAGCGACGCTGCAGCGATACCGACAACGATGTCGATCGCTGCAGCGTCGCTGTTTGGTCGCTGGAGAGCTGTCACACAGACAGCTCTCCAGCGACCAACGATCCCGAAGTCCCCGGGATGTTTACCCTGGCTACCATTGTAAATGTAAAAAAACAAACACTACATACTTACATTCCCGGTGTCTGGTCATGTCCCTCGCCTTCAGCTTCCAGCACTGACTGAGCGCCGGCCGTAAAGTACAGCGGAGACGTCACCGCTGTGCTTTGCTTTACGGGTGGCCGGCGCTCACCAGTCAGTGCGGGAAGCTGAAGGCGAGGGACCTGACCAGACACCGGAATGTAAGTATGTAGTGTTTGTTTTTACATTTACAACGGTAACCAGGGTAAACATCGGGTTACTAAGCGCGGCCCTGCGCTTAGTAACCCGATGTTTACCCTGGTTACCAGTGACGACATTGCTGAATCGGCGTCACACACGCCGATCCAGCGATGTCAGCGGGAGATCCAGCGACAAAATAAAGTGCTGGACTTTCCCCAGCGACCAACGATCTCCCAGCAGGGGCCTGATCGTTGGTCGCTGTCACACAGAACGATTTAGTTAACGATATCGTTGCTACATCACAAAAAGCAACGATATCATTAACGATATCGTTCAGTGTGACTGTACCTTTAGTATTCCTTGCCAGCTTGGTGGCTCAGGGGAAAAAAAATATGGATTATTTTTTGCGCATAAATGAATATAATTTTTGCAATTTGGTGTTATAAAAAAATTTGATTTGTTTGACTTCTATATTCTTTATATATTAAAGCACATGGCAAACTGCAGAGCGAGTTCTCAGTAAATCCTTTAGTGTGCTCATGTTTCAGCAGAGTCTGTAAAGCTATGTCTCCACAATCAGGAATAACAACGTTTTGGATGCACAGTATTTTGATTGTGTCCAAAACCCTGAGTTCTAATTGCCACACTTGTTTGTCAGTACATGTGGATTCACCGCAGGCTCTGACTGGCCCATAGGGTAACAGAGGAATCCCCCGGTGGGCCCCTGTGCAGATCTGGGCCCCCAACCCCACTATATAGGCAATAATTGGCATAATTCACTTGATTCACTCTGTACAGAAAAAAACAGCATCTCATCATTCATTTACCAAACTACCCAGTTTATTATTATATAGAGATATAGGTAAATTTGTGAACCAGGGTAGTGTAATATTTGTATGCAGGTGAAAAGTGGGCCCTTCAAAGTCAGTTACTGGTGGGCCCTTAGCACCCCAGTCCGACACTGATTCACCGCATGTAATGACATTCACTTGGTCAAAATCCACAGCAGAGACTAGCGTCTATGGTACAAAACTTGACATGCTGCAGCTCGTAAACCTGCGATATGCCTACTTATACAAAGAAATGCCTGATGAAGAGACCTGAGTAGTCTTGAAAGCTTGAAATTTGCTACCATCTTTTCAGTAAAGGTACCGTCTCACAGTGGCACTTTGGTCGCTACGACGGCACGATCCGTGATGCTCCAGCATCGCTCCATTATTGCTCCAGCGTCGTAGACTGCAGTCACACTTCGCAATGCACGACGCTGGAGCGATAATTTCATGACGAGTTTGCGATGTAGAAGCCGTTGGTTACTATGCGCACATCGTATACAATATCGTGCACACCTTTGTTACACGATGCGATCATGCCGCCACAGCGGGACACTTGACGACGAAAGAAAGTTTCAAACGATCTGCTACGACGTACGATTCTTAGCGGGGTCCCTGATCACAGTAGCGTGTCAGACACAGCGAGATCGTAAGTATATCGCTGGAACGTCACGGATCGTGCCGTCGTAGCGACCAAAGTGCCACTTTGAGACGGTACCCTTAGTCATTAAAAGGTATCAACCACTGAGGACTCTCAAATCTAAATATTTTTCTGTCCACTGGCTAGCACGGTACAAAGATATATATTTTTCCTGTATAAATTTTCTTTGAGACTGTTTCCTTGCAGGACTGGGGTTAGTCAGAGCCAATATAAAAGCAAAGGCACAGAATGCAGCAGCCATTTAACTTTGTTAAAGGCTAAATAGAGCACGTCAGAAAACAGTTCAGCATTGGAGAGGAGCAAAAGTGCTAAAATATTGGACTACTACACCAGATATACTGTTGTTTACAACTGCAGCACTGAGGAGAGAACATGGGAGTAGTAGTATATGAATAATCCATAGATGCCTTTGATGCGAGGAAAGATAGATAGGAGAGGTGCCAACAGCAGCAGACTAACTGTGATTGATCAATGATAAACTCAAGGAGGTCTTGGACCCTGTCCTGCTGCTTGTGAATTGCACATCCTTAAAGCACTAGAAAGAAAGAAGCTAGTTCAAAGCCATCAGCACGATTTTCTCTGCTAAAGAAAAAAAGAGATCAGTGCTAGTCAGAGAAAGTGTAAATGCTAGCTTGTAACCAAAAAATGAGTGGCTTTTGGAAGTTTTTGCATTTCTTGTGCAATCCCTTTTGTATGTAAAGAAGGAAAGGGTGAAACTTTTTTTTATTTTATTTAAAGACAAAATAAAATTTCCAACAATTCGATGACCCAATTTATATGAGGGTAGCTTGAGATGGATATATTTTGACGAAAGCCAAACCTTATTCCCAGGGCAAAAGAGAGGCAGGTCCAGATATCTCCTGTCCACATGTCTCTTCATTCGTTGGGAAGATTTCATTGAAGAGGTGTTGTTGTCCTCCTAGATCTTAGAAAAGACCTTTAGGAGAGTTTCTGCTGCAGGAATGTTGGTGATAGCAGACACAGGAAATAAAATATTGGGGTCTGAGAGGCAGAGACAGGGCCATAGTCATGGCTGAGTTGCTTTACTTTAACATGCCCTGGTCCCCCGTCACATGAATATAGTGTCCCCACTGCAGCATACCTTCCACTTCACCTTCTGCACCGTCAGGGTCCCATCGGGCTGGCTGAAGATTCATTGGTGCCGTTGTTCCACATACAGACACAGAGTCTGTTTCATACTTCAAATGCAAAACTTTACTTTCATAATTTCGCAGCACATCCATTTTCATTGCAGCATCAACATCAGATTTCTCATCATGCATTTCTTCCTCTTTCCCTGTACTCTCCTCCCTGTCACACAGCACGTGCCCGGCACGGACTGTATCATACTGTTCGTCAGCATCCTCCCGCTTCACACTCTCTGCATTTGGGGATTCCCTCAGCTGTTTCGCACTGGATCTTAGGGCATCAGCCCATGCGATGATCAGCCACATGGTGAGCGACCTGCCCTTCATTACTGCTGTGACTTTTCCTGCAGCTCCAATTCTCACTAAACGCTGTCACTGCTGCTATTCTGCTTTGGTCTGGTCTGCTGCTGGTCTGGTCTGCTGCTGGCCCTGGATGGCTGGGCTTCTCCCTTAATGTTACGTGGACACTGTGTTGTCCTGGGCATTTAGCCCGTCTGGACTGTCAGGGCACTCAGGCCCTCCTGAGCTGTTCAGCTCTCAGGCTACACTAAACTGAAAACAGGAAGCGCTATGTCTTACCCCACAGTGGCCCCTCCTACATTAACTATTTACCGTGTAGTACTCCCATCCCATAATATGTACACTATAATGCGCCATCTAGTGACAAAACTGAAGTACTACACTTTCCATAGAAATACTGCATAAATAATAGAGCAAACATATAAAAACAATTATACATTCAAGGCATATTTAAATAGCAGACTACATATATACAGCTATACACAAGGAAGGCTTTACAATTAGGGAGTATTAACATAAGAAAGGGGAGTGGAGTATTACACGGTCCCGGTCCACCCTTACACGTGCACCATACCATAGACATATGTAGCAGCAGCTATGGACATGGACAGTTCATTTTTTTCATGACCCACTGGGTGTATCTTTTCAGTGGCAGCAATGCACCACCACAACCAGGACAGGCGAGGAAGCCTCCACAGTTGGGCACTTTGTCTGATTCCACTATATTCTACCTCCTCCTATCCCTCCTTTGCATCTTCCTCAGTGGACATGATCCCACTCCCATACAGCAGATGTGTTGCTGCTCTGCATCAAGCAGCAAATCTTATAATAGCTCCCAAGTGTTGGTCAACTGAATCTAGACATTATCTTGAAAGAAACACTCACATGGATGCAGCAGGGAGTGTAGGAGGATCATCAACTTGTAAATGTTCATTGCCACCCTGGGGCTGTGTGTTGAGGACCTTTTACATTCATTGTTAGATGCAGCAGGATAAGGAGGTGGAGGGGTAGCAGCAGTAGGTGGATGTGTAGAGGGGCATTGAGTTAACCCAGATGACAGAGTGAAAAAGATGATAACAAAAACTTTCCCGGCCAAGAGGACCAACCATTGTGAACCAATGTGGTCCTTGTTCATACTGGCGAGCATGACAAGCCTTATGCTGGATTGTTTGTGGGATGACTGGCCTATCATTAACATTAGGAAATTTTTTCCAACTAAAATAAGGAGTCAAAATTGATGCATTACCAGAAGAAGCTAAGGGAACCTTCTTAGCAAAGCTTTCACCAAGCAAATGCCTGCCAACTGCATATCTGACCAGGAGACCTGCTCTACTTCACACAGAAATAAGACTTCCCTGCCTGTGCCAGCACTAGGGCTAGAACAAGTAACAGAGGTAGCAGCAGCAATTGCAGTATATATGGCATATGTGCTAGATATTTTATTTGCCACTGCACCAACTTGATGCACTTCAACAAATACTCACCATCTAAACTGCTAGGTTGGTGCCTGAACTCTGTCCTTTCTCCAGCAGATGCCATGATCCCATAAACTTCTGGGTCATCAGATTGGACTAGTGGCAAGAACCGGCCCAGTTTTCAAGGCATACTGTCATGTCCACCTTCCGATGTACTGTCAGAAGGAGTATTCAAGGAGGCAGGTGGCTTTATCACATTCACACTCACCAGATTGTTCTCCAAAAGCAAGCAAAACTTTAAATTTGTCGAAATGAATCAGGCATGAGTCGGTGCCCATATTCATTCACCCTATGGTTCATGTCAGTTATAGGATCGGCCATAGCATCTGCCTGACTGTCCATCATGTTCTACATTGTCCTGCTGCCACCAATCCTGATGCCTTCCATACAGCTTGATATCTTCTACATGTCAGTCATGTTGCATCTATACTGTGATGCAGTTGCCGATTCTTGCCAGTGTTACCCACACAAGGTGGACATCTCCTTGCCTGCTCCATCTGATTGTCCATCATGTTCCACATTGTCCTGCTGCCACCAGTCTGATGCCTTACGTACAGCTTGACATCATCTTCTTGTCAGTCATGTTGCATCTGTACTGTGCTGCAGCTGCCGGGTCTTGCCAGTGTTACCCACACACAGCTGGACATCTCCTTGCCTGCTCCATCCGATTCTATGTAGAGCAATTTATGCCACTTCTGATACAGTCACACATCTTCTTGCTGTCCACTGTGTTTTATAGCTATACTGTACTGCTGCTGAAGATGCCAGCCCCTACACTCCCAGACATTCCCTTGCCTGCCCATCATTTTCTGCATTATATGTTTGCCGCTGCCACATCCTCTGCCACTGCCGATCGATGCCCACACACATCTACTGTTTCTCCATTGTGTCCTATAGTTAACGCGTACTGCTGCTGGGAACCCTACCCTGTTCAGTGTAGAATGTAGATGAACCTGAAACTGCTCTTGCAAAAGGGATAATTTTTGCATGGCTTTTTTTAATAAGTCATTGCTTTTCACTTTCAAAAGTGCAACTCTGTTACTACTCCCAACTAAAAAGGGACAATGTTTGGATGACTTGGCATAAAACCATTGCTTCTTTTCTCTTCAAGCAGCAAACATATCACTGATCCAAAAAGTGGGATAATTTTTGGAAGGCTAAATAAAAAACTATTGCTTCTTCATTTAACAAATAGCAAAATTTTGCTACTCACCCGGGACTATATTTGGACCACCGCTTGTCAAAAAGATATATGACTTCCAGCCTGTCTGCCTCCTTTGTATAATCACAAGCAAGATAGGCATCTGACACCAAAAAAACAAAAATTTTTGGAACATTTTTACAATCTAAAAAGCCAAAAAAGTTTGTGAGTATAGTGCATTGTTAAACAGAAAATTATACTGATAATCAGAATGTTGAGGTCACTTTGACATGTCTATGGCTATGTTTTCATTAAAGAACTCCAAGGGGATTAATAAAATCCCAGGAGACCTCATACTGTTTCACATTTTTTCTGGGCAATTAAAGGCTTAGCAATTCTTGTGATTCGCTGGCAACTGATTTGATGCAAACCAAGTTTTTTTGGAAAATTTCATTGAAGCTGGCAAATTTAAATTTCATAAGGTTTGATCATGTCTAGTTAGCACTTTGTAAGCAGAAATATATTTCAATAACTACATATTTTAAAGAGAGTCTGTCAGCACAAAATGACTGTTCAAACCAAGCACAAGGCCCTTTTTGTACCCATGGTGTGGCTGAGCAGTTCAGTGCACCTTCTTATCTACTTGTTTGCCTTCCTTTGGCTCTTGTAAAGTCGGAGCTGTCAATCAAGGAAGGAAGATAGATGCAAAGCAAGTGGCAAAGTGAGCTGAACGAAAACAAATATGCCAAAGATGCACCGAGTACTTGTGTCTAGTTTGAACAGTCATTTTTCATTTCTTCTACATTGATGCGCCAAGATTTACAAATCTCTGCAAATGTCTAGCTTAATAAATCAGTTCCAGAATCTCTGTTATCAGAACATTTCCTGATCAGCTGAATCAGAAGAAAAGTGAGAAAATGTTGAACAATTATTTTCTTTTTATTGTCTCACTTTTGAAGTGCTGGCTGTTGTATACCAGTGTCGTTAACTGGTATTGTTTATATTAATGGGAAGTAGACCAGTTCATTACACACCTTCAATTTTTCAACAATTTTTCTAAATTACAGCACATGCTGTTTTTCCATCCATCTCTCCAGTTTTCTCATGAAAATATACGTTGGTTCCACTGAGTAAATTTCAAGGTCACTATCTGTTGTGTACTGGGATTATATGTCATCTCATGAAGCCATGAACCTGGAACTGAGATATCATGAAAATAACAGAATTTATCTTTGGAAGACTGTACATAATAATATCAAGATAGAACCACAATATCACTGAAAATGTCTCTTTTACCATAAGGATACAATGTCATGAATTTTGCTATCTGCTTCATGAGTATAACCAGAATATGACGCCATTAAAGAGGTGCTCTTGCAATTTTAAAATATGCTATTAGGGAATTTGAAATGAAAGAGTCATATTTTTTCCCAGACCCTCAACTAGTAAAGGGAATCTGTCACCAGGTTTTGTTACCCCACTGTAGTGCAGCGGGGTTGGTGCAGTGTGACAGATAGGCAGGGACAACAGAAAGTTCAATGTAAATGGAGTCTTTCTTTTCAGAACTCACACTTAGGAATGATTTCATCTGGATCGCAGCCGGGTTTCCATAAACACAGTCCAGAACTCAAAAAAACCTGTTGCAGTGGACAATGGCACCACTGTGCTTTTTGGGTGCGTCAGCCGCCTTGAAATCCCTGGCTCTGTGTTAACTCCATACAGACCTGGGTTGCACAGAGTCTCCTGCTCTGCAGCTTGCAAACGCCAACACTGACACACCCAAAGCAAAACTGACATATTAAAAGGGAATCATGGCCAAAGAGCCACTTCCAAAACCCAGAGTGGAGAGAGGGATTCACCCCAATACCAAACCTGCAAATCCCTCTAAAAGTAAAAGCCCTTACTGGGTTTTCCTAACAAACTACTTGGACCCAATCCAATCTTTCTTTTATTTTGCCTTGTGACTCATAGGCATCCTGCTGTGAACACAATGTGCTCCAGTGCGTTTAATAGGACTCCGTCCACATCCAGGGGGACACATATCGATCCTCGCATATGATCCCCCTCACACCACCTTAGAGCAGCATGATGGGGTAGAAACCCTTATTCCAGCAATGTTTCACTTAGGCTGCTTTCACACATCAATTTTTTGGTTTCAGGCACAATCCGGCAGTTTCAGGCACAATCTGGATCAGTTTTTTTCTTACGCCTGATCCGATTTTTCCCCATAGAGTTGTATTACTGCCGGATTGTGCCTGAAGGACATGTGTTTCATCATCTCTCTCTCTCCTCTCTCTCTCTCCTCTCTCTCCTCTCTCTCTCTCCTCAAAAACCATGCCCAGGAACTCAAAAAAACATGCGCAGTACATAGAGCCGGATCCAGCTAAAAAACGGATCCGGTGCATCAGTTTGCATCCGTTTTTTCACTATGTACACCGGATCCGTTTTTTAGCAAATTTGCCGGATTGTGCCTGAAACCAAAAACCTGATGTGTGAAACTAGCCTTACTGGGTTGTTTGCTGTCATTTTGATAAAATTGCTGTACCAGTTCTCTGAATGCTGATCACTGTATAACCTATACCACACCACTGATTGGCAGCTTTTTGTGTATACTGTGCAGAGGCAGAAAGCTGTTAATCAGTGGTGGGGCAGGGATATACAGAACCAGGTTCGGACTGGCCCACCGGGGAACCGGAGAATCCTCCGGTGGGCCCTGGCACTGACACCTGCTGGGAGGGCCTCCCCCGCTCCAGGGCCCCCCCCGCCCCGCGCATATTCATGATCTTAATGAACGGTGTCACATGACCGCTCAAGCAGGAAGAAGGTGCTGCGGCGGCGCCGCCACCTGGAGTCGGGACAGAGCGCGAGGGATGTCGGCACGGCCGTGCAGTGGGACAGGTGAGTATGAGGGACGGGGAGATGGGGGGGATGAAGAAGGACATAAGCCGGCGCGCCGAGCAGGAGCGGGTGCGGAGAGATAAGCCTGCATACAGGGGGGAATATGAACCATGCATACAGGGGGGGGGGAATATGAACCATGCAGGGGGGAATATAAGCCATGCATACGCGGGGGGGGGGGGGAATATGAACCATGCAGGGGGGAATATGAGCCATGCATACAGGGGGAATATGAGCCATGCATACAGGAGGGGGGAATATAAGCCATGCATACAGGGGGGAATATAAGCCATGCATACAGGGGGGAATATGAGCCATGCATACAGGAGGGGGGAATATAAGCCATGCATACAGGGGGAATATAAGCCATGCATACACGGGGAATATAAGCCATGCATACGGGGCGGAATATGAGCCATTCATACAGGGGGGGGATATGAGCCATGCATACATGGGGAGATATGAGTCATGCATACAGGGGGGGTAATATGAGCTATGTATATGGGATAGGAGGGAGATGAGCCATGTATACAGGAGGGGGGTCATTATACAGTATTGAGCATCATGTGTGGCCGTTATACAGTATGGAGCATCATGTGTGGCCAATGGACATAATACAGTATGGAGCATCATGTGTGGCCGTTATACAGTATGGAGCATCATTTGTGGTCATTATACAGTATTGAGCATTATGTGGGATCATTATACAGTATGGAGCATCATGTGTGGCCATTATACACTATGGAGCATCATGTGTGGCCATTATACACTATGGAGCATCATGTGTGGCCATTATACAGTATGAAGAACTGTGTGTGGCCATTATACAGTATGCAGCATCATGTGTGGCCATTATACAGTATGGAGCATCATGTGTGGTGGCCGTTATACAGTATTGAGCATCATGTGTGGCCATTATACAGTATGGAGCACTGTGTGGCCATTATACAGTATTGAGCATCATGTGTGGCCATTATACTGTATGGAGCACTGTGTGGCCATTATACAGTATGGAGCATCATGTGTGGCCATTATACAGTATGGAGCACTGTGTGGCCATATTTTTGTTTGCTTATAATTATTGTATATAAAACAGTGTGATCAGCAGTGCTAAATGGCTGCGGTTGGGACGTGGATATGGGTGTGACTAGTTGTGAAATGGGTGTGGTCAGAGGCGTGGCCTAAAATTTGCCGCGGCGCACTACGCGCGCCACAAACTTTATACCTCCTTCCCTTCTTCAAAAGTTGGGAGGTATGGTACCACATTTCCCAGATCACAGCTAGTGCCGCAAATCCCATAGGGAATGAATGAGGCCGAACGCAGTGTTGCCGTAAGTGATCCGTTACGCGGCAGATGCAGAAAAACTGCCCGATCTGCTGCAAAGGGCGACTTTCACATCAGCGATTCTTACCAAAGTCACTGCCGATAATGTCATACTCACCAAAAGGGGAGGCAGCACTAAAAGTGCCTAGGGCAGCAGAAACTCTAAATACGGCCCTGAGGGGCTACATTATATTCTGTGGGGGAACTGCATTATACTCAAGGTACTACATTATATTATGGGGGGCTACATCATACTATATGAGGGGTTACAGTATACTCTATGGGGGGCTGCATTATATTCTGTGAGGGGGCTACCCCAACCCTTGCTACATTATTAAGACGTGAACTACCTTATATTAGACCTTGATATTAGCGCTTTTTACCGCACAATTGGTGGTCTTGTATCTATTTCTATGTAGCTACATAGTGGGCCCCAAGAATGATTTTCTCTGGTGGGCCCAAGGTGCTCCAGTCCGATGCTGTACAGAACTCATAAATATGGAAGACTACAGGGCAGCAGGCTTACCAGACATCCAGTTATAATCTCCTGCTTATTAAACAGCGATTTTATCAAAACTACAGCAAGCAGCTTAATAACTGACCCAGCACTGGAATCAATGTCTCTGTCTGTACTTTATGCTCCTCTCAGATTAGGTGACACAAATGTGGTGACAGATTCCCTTTAACCATACCAGAGCAACTACAAAGAGCATTTCTTGTTCCCGAGGACTCAGCACAACTACGCACTGCAAAGAGAGTACAATGAGGTCAATCACTAGAGCGTCATCCTTCTTTCTTTCTGTGGTGGCGTTACAGAGGAATTAAACACTTTCCGTTGGAGCCCACAATAGTATATAGAGAAAATGTAGATCCCAGCAGGACTCCATCCTCCGATCTACTAATAGTTGGAAAACAATTATAACAACCGTTTTATGTCAAGTTTGAATACATATGTTATATATTTGCAGATTTTTTTATGCAGATTTGCATGCAGAAAATCTGCAGCATAATATAGTACACTCTATGCAAGTATGATTTTACAAATCTCATCTACCTTTTGGTTACATTTTTCACCATTTTTTTAACTAAAAAAAATGTTCTGCAAATGCAAAATGAATTAATAAAATCTTAACAAAAATGCTACAAAAAATTATAAAATTTTACGAAATGAAATGAGTAAAGGGGTTATTTGAAACCAAACGTGAATTTCATACTAAATGTCTATTTAATTTAATAATCTAACTGCTTTTCTAATTATTTTCTAATTTCCTACCACTCCCTCCCTCTCCTAACTTCCTGTGTGATTTTTCTTATTTATACTTCAGATGACGTTTCATTTGAGTATCACAAAAAAAATGGGGATCTTCAAAGGGGACATCATTGGGTGGCTCAGGCTGTGATCACTTCCTCAGCTGCTGCCACCAGCCTCAAAGCATTAATGACGTCCATCTCAGGGGATGGGCTACTCCCTGCTCTACTGAGCATGTGTAAACTTGCCAAGAGAGGTAGTCATGACCGAGCTGCTGTCCAGTTATGCTCTGGCCCTTTACAAGAAAACAGTGTCCCAGTCCCGGTGTGCTGCAGGCCTCCGTTGTCTCCAGGCCTCCATCCTCAGGAGACATTGCACACAATTCAGGGGACACCAAGATCATTGCAATAGGCAGACATTTACTGGTCAGTTCAAGTTCATCAGGGTGTAACATGAGGGATAGTGCACAGCACTTCATGTTTCTTATTTCCTTAGTGCAACACATCTTCAGCCTTACCAATCTTTCATCCTGGACTATCCCTAAGCTCACTGACTCTGCCAGCCTCAGGAATTTCCTCTCCACTTCAGCAGTGCATCCAGGACCAGCCACCGGCCCTTCACGCGATTCAACATCCACCGACCTTGAGAAGACCAGGCACACGCTCTAGTACCTGAACTGAGCCCTAGGCTCCTGACATTGCAGGGATGTTCCCAAGGGATATCATTACGACCTCCCACTGCCTCGAACAATTGGTACATACTGGCCCTAGCACCACACTGTTCCTGAACTTGACCTTGTCACTGTACTTGCCTATCTCATTTACTAACAGGAAGTGCCCACTTTTTACTAACACTAGTCTCCACCCACTGGGCTAGTTCAATCCATTAACTATACCCTATCCTAATACTATTGTCCTTATCTTATTGTCCTTATCTTATGTCCTATGTCATTGCTAAGGCTGGTTTCACATTTGCGTTGGGCAGTGCTGCAGAGGGCTGCGTAGTTCCTCTGTTAAGCCCCGCCCACTGCTGCACCTCTTCCATTCAGCTCCGCCTACGTCGGCATGGGTCCTGTGTACCTATATTTAACATTGGGTACGCAGGCCATGTGAATGTATATGGATGCCTCCAAATGCGTCATTTTGATGCTGTGCTGAACTGCGTCGAATGCAGCATTTTGTTGCGGTCGGTGCAGCGTCAAAACGATGCATGCGGAGGCATCCGCATACATTCGCATGGCCTGCGTACTCAATGTTACACAACATGCTACACAAGTGTGAAACCAACTTAAGCCACTTAACTACACACATGGTCAAAAATGTTGGTACCCCTCGTTTAATGTCAGAAAACCCCACAATAGTCACAGAAATAACTTGAATCTGACAAAAGTAATAATAAATAAAAGATCTATGAAAATGAACAAATGAAAGCCAGACATTAATTTTTAACCATACTTAGACAGAATTCAAAAAAATAAAACTGATGAAATAGGCCTGAACAATAATGATGGTACCCCTGAAAATAATGTGACCAAAGGGACATGTGTCTACTAACTAGCATCACAGGTGTCTACAATCTTGGAGTCAGTGAGTGGCCTGTATATAGGGCTACAGATACTCACTGTGCTGTTTGGTGACATGGTGTGTATCACACTCAACATGGACCAGAGGAAGCAAAGGAAAGAGTTGTCTCAGGAGATTAGAAAGAAAATTGTAGACAAACATGTTAAAGGTAAAAGTTAGAAGACCATTTCCAAGCAGGTTGATGTTCCTGTGACTACAGTTGCACATATTATTCAGAAATTTAAGATCCATGGGACTGTAGCCACCATCCCTGGACGTGGCCGCAGGAGGAAAATTGATTACAATCAAAAAGACGGATAATATGAATGGTAACAAAAGAGCCCAGAAAATCTTCTAAACAGATTAAAGGTGAACTTCAAGGTCAAGAAACATCAGTGTCAGATTGCGCCATCCGTCGTTGTATAAGCCAAAGAGTACTTCATGGGAGATTACCAAGGAGGACACATTGTTGAAAAAAAATCATAAAAGAGCCAGACTGGAATTTGCCAAACTACATGTTGACAAGCCACAAATCTTCTGGGAGAATATTCTATGGACAAATGAGACAAAAATGGAACTTTTTTGGCAAGGCACATCAGCTCTATCTCCACAGATGGAAAAATGAAGCATATCAAGAAAAGAACACTGTCCCTCATGTGGAACATGGAGGAGGCTCTGTTATGTTCTGGGACTGCTTTGCTGCATCTGGCACAGGGGGTCTAGAATCTGCAGGGTACAATGAAATCTTAAGACTATCAAGGGATTCTAGAGAGAAATGTGCTGCCCAGTGTCAGAAAGCTTGGTCTCAGTCACAGGTTATGGGTCTTGCAACAGGAAAATGACCCAAAACACACAGCTAAAAACACCCAAGAATGGCTAAGAGAAAAACATTGGACTATTCTGAAGTGGCCTTCTATGAGCCCTGACCTAAATCCTATTGAACATCTTTGGAAAGAGCTGAAACATGCCGTATGAAAAAGGCAACCTTCAAACACGCGACAACTGGAGCAGTCTGTTCTTGAGGAGTGGGCCAACATACTTGTCGAGAGGTGCAGAAGTCTCATTGACAATTACAGGAATCGTTTGATTGCAGTGATTGCCTCAAAAGGTTGTGCAACAAAATATTACATTAAGGGTACCATCATTTCTGTCCAGGCCTATTTCATGAGTTTTTTGTTGTTTTTTTAAATTCTGTGGAAGCATGGTTGAAAAGCAATGTCTGACTTTCATTTGTTAATTTTCATAGATTTTTTTTATTTATTATTACTTTTGCCAGATTCAAGTTATTTCTGTGACCATTGTGGGTTTTTCTGTAATTAAACGAGGGGTACCAAAAATTTTGACCACTCGTGTAAGCTATAAGATACAAGAAGTTGTGCATACTGAGATATCTGTGAAGATACAATAATCTTTATGACAGTATCATTAATCATACGAGCCTATGAAGCCACCAATAATGTCTGAAGTTGCTTCCAGATTTTGTCCCATTTGTGTCTGCCTTAGTTTGTCTGGGATCGGAGTATCCCCGCAGTAATAAGTAAACATCCAGCTCCTACTTCTATTGTGTAACCTTTGGATGTGTGATTCTCAGCCCCATTAAAAATGTAATTTTGTTCTGTAGTTTTTTCTAATTTATCACTTAACAAATGTCACAAACTGACAGAAGAATCTTAACAATATTCGAGAAATGTCAGGAGCGTGGAGCGAGCTGGAGCTGTAACCACTTCTTCACTCTCTTGGTAACTCCACTCTTCAATCTTACTGTTCCACTGGGAACCTCTGTCAAAGATGGTGAGCGGCATGCACAAGGGAAGACGGGAGACAGGTTGCAAGATCACTTAGCTGATGAAAAGTTAATTATTTTAGCTTCCAAATATTGGACTCATTGTACGGGTTCAAGCATAAAGCAGTGAAAAAAAGTATGTTTTAGGAAAGAATGCTGTCAAGTATAAATGAAAATGTAGCACATGAAAGCTGTGTATGGTGCTCAGTGATGTCAGTCAATGCAATTTAGAGGCAGTGAAGAAGATTGTAAATCATGCAAACTAATCAAAAACCTATATCTGGGTCTACTGCCCACAAATTGCTATATGATTTGAAACTTCTGGGCCCTAGTCCAAAATCTGTTACAAAACACCTACCTACTATATACAGTGGGGAAAAAAAAGTATTTAGTCAGCCTCCAATTGTGCACGTTTCCCACTTAAAGGGACACTGTCACCTGAATTTGGAGGGAACAATCTTCAGCCATGGAGGCGGGGTTTTTGGGTGTTTGATTCACCCTTTCCTTACCCGCTGGCTGCATGCTGGCTGCAATATTGGTTTGAAGTTCATTCTGTGTCCCCCATAGTACACACCTGCGCAAGGCAAGATTGCCTTGTGCAGGCATGTACTACGGAGGACAGAGAATGAACTTCAATCCAATTTTGCAGCCAGCATGCAGCCAGCGGGTAAGGAAAGGGTGAATCAAACACCCAAAAACCCCGCCTCCATGGCTGAAGATTGTTCCCTCCGAATTCAGGTGACAGTGTCCCTTTAAAAAGATAACAGAGGCCTGTAATTCACATCTTAGGTAGACCACAACTATGAGAGTCAAAATTGACAAAACAAATCCAGAAAATCACCTTGTCTGATTTGGCAAGATTTATTTTGCAAATTATGGTGGAAAATAAATATTTGGTCGTTAACAAAAGTTCATCTCAATATTTTGCTATATATTCTTCGTTGGCAATGACATAGGTCAAACGTTTTCTGTAAGTCTTCACAAGGTTGGCACACACTGTTGTTGGTATGTTGGTCTATTCCTCCATGCAGATCTCCTCTAGAGCAGTGATGTTTTGGGCCTGTCACTGGGTAACATGGACTTTCAACTCCCTCCAAAGGTTTTCTATGGGGTTGAGATCTGGAGACTGGCTAGGCCACTCCAGGACCTCCATATGCTTCTTACGAAGCCACTCCTTTGTTGCCCTGGCAGTGTGCTTGGGATTATTATCATGCTGAAAGACCCATCCACGTTTCATCTTCAATGCCCTTGCTGATGGAAGGAGGTTTGCACTCAAAATCTCACGATACATGGCCCCATTCATTCTTTCATGTACACAGATCAGTCGTCCTGGTCTCTTTGCAGACAAAAAGCCCCAAAGCATGATGTTGCCACCTCCATGCTTCTCAATAGGTATGGTGTTCTTTGGATGCAACTCAGCATTCTGTCTCCTCCAAACACGACGAGTTTTGTTTCCTCCAAACAGTTCTACTTTGGTTTCATCATACCAAATGACATTCTCCCAATACTGTTATGGATAATCCAATTGCTCAATAGAAAACTTCAGACAGGCCCGGACATGTACTGGCTTAAGCAGGGGCACACATCTGGCACTGCAGGATCTGAATCCCTGGCGGTGTAGTGTGTTACATATCGTAGCCTTTGAAACGGTAGTTCCAGCTCTATGCAGGTCATTCACTAGGTTCCTCGTGGATAGGTCATCTTTTTAAGTGGGAGAACTTGCACAATTGGAGGCTGACTAAATACTTTTTTCCCCAGTGTATACAGTACAGACCAAAAGTTTGGACACACCTTCTCATGTAAAGATTTTTCTGTATTTTCATGACTATGAAAATTGTACATTCACACTGAAGACATCAAAACTATAAAGTAACACGTGTGGAATTATATACTTAGCAAAAAGTGTGAAACAACTGAAAATATGTCTTATATTCTAGGTTCTTCAGAGTAGCCACCTTTTGCTTTGATGACTGCTTTGTACACTCTTGGCATTCTCTTGATGAGCTTCAAGAGGTAGTCACCGGGAATGGTTTTCAATTCACAGGTGTGCCCTGTCAGGTTTAATAAGTGGGATTTTTTGCCTTATAAATGGGTTTGGGACTATCAGTTGTGTTGTGCAGAGGTCTGGTGGATACACAGCTGATAGTCCTACTGAATAGACTGTTAGAATTTTTATTATGGCAAGAAAAAAGCAGCTAAGTAAAGAAAAACAAGTGGCCATCATTACTTTAAGAAATGAAGGTCAGTCAGTCCAAAAATTTGGGCAAACTTTGAAGGTGTCCCCAAGTGCAGTGGCAAAAACCATCAAGCGCTACAAAGAAACTGGCTCACATGAGGACCGCCCCAAGAAAGGAAGACCAAGAGTCACCTCTGCTTCTGAGGATAAGTTTATCCGAGTCACCAGCCTCAGAAATCGCAGGTTAACAGCAGCTCAGATTAAAGACCAGGTCAATGCCACACAGAGTTCTAGCAGCAGACACATCTCTACAACAACTGTTAAGAGGAGACTTTGTGCAGCAGGCCTTCATACAAGATACTTGTTTGGGCTAAAGAAAACAAGGAATGGAGATTAGACCACTAGAAATCTGTGCTTTGGTCTGATGAGTCCAAATTTGAGATCTTTGGTTCCAACCACCGTGTCTTTGTGTGACACAGAAAAGGTGAACGGATGGACTCTACATTAATTAGCTTTTTTCTCAGAAATTCTGAGGTAAAGTCTGTATTCAGTGAAGATAGCCTTTCCTAATACAGATGAAATATGGCGCAGGGTGGTAACCGTGGGTGAGGTACTTGAACTGCATGCCGCGAGAGGACTTTGGTTATAGGAGCACTATGCCCTTTTAGACCGCATGGTCTCTTCAGCTTCACCACCACCAACTACAACATTTCGGGCGTTTCCCTAGTCTCCAACAACAGCACCACTAACCAGTAAGGGAAAGTCCTCTTCATCAACCCTTGGAATCCTTTTCACTTTAGGGGAGCTACTTCTGCCATTATAGCTATTGCTTGGTGTCGCTGCTTGCCAGCACCTTGGAACTACCGCACGGGCACTCGCTCTTCACCCGCTATACTTCTCAGCACTGCTCCGTCATTTGACTGTCAGATAATTCCATTTCATCCCGATAGGCTTCCTGGGCCAGACCATGTGTCCAGAGAATTACTCACCCCATCTAACACTTTTCCTTGCCTCCACTCTGGATCACGCTATCCATTACGCTGGTCTCTGCTCACTTTAGGCAGGGCCGGTGTTAGGGGCAGGCAGACCAGGCAGTTGCCTAGGGCCCCCACTCCTCCAGGGACCCCCAGCCAGTGGCATACTGCCATGCGCATCGCTAGGCACTTTGATTCAATGCCGAGGACTGGATCAAAGTGCGGTGCCCCGTATCTACCCTCCAGTTTTCATACGTGCACACGTCCCTGCCTTCTTAGCTCCTCCTCCCAGCCAGGACAGTTTCTCGCTCTCTGCTTCTGAATCTGCAGATGGAAGTCAGGGAACGTCGTGACCTGAGTTCCACCATCTGTCAGGCTTCTGCAGCTTCTCCCTGACTCCGCACTCCCAAGAACAGCTGAGGCCAGGCCAGAAATTGTTTTATGTCCCAGAGCAGCAATAACAGGTCAGAGAGCAGTGATTTACTCACTGTGGTCCCGGAGCTTGCTGATCACTGCAGGATCAGGATTCACAGCCACATACAGCAGCGATCAGCATCAGCGCTGACCACAGTCACTAAATCACTGCTTGTAATCTGACAGGGCGACCTGCTGTCACTACTGTCTGGATGACACAAGACAGGGATATTGTCTGATGAATCAGGGTATTTATTAAGAGAAATAAATGATTTCCCATGTGAAATAATAAGGGTAAACCATACACATATAGTACAGGTGTGCATAGGAATCAGCGTTTTTAGTGCATTTTTTTTTTGCAGCCAAAGCCTGCTCTCTTGGCAGTGAACAGCTGCTTTCAAACCACCCATTTTTTAGGATATGTGCAGACGATCTGGAAATGGTAAAACTTTTGACGCAGGGGACATGTGCTGCATCCAAAGCTTCCGGATATTGAACACAGGTGATTCCTCTGTGATCACTGAACCGTACAGAATCACCGCGTCCAATACATTGTACGGGTGACAGATAAATTGGCATGCTGCAGTCTGGAGATATGTGCCCCATGTCCATCTCCGCGACATTTGCACCTTTTTTTTTTTTTTTACTTTTTCATTTCTTTCTATGGGTGAAAAAAATGCTGGAAGAAGTGACATGCTGCACATTTAAAAAACGCAGTTGTGAAATTCAGTCAGGAGAAAATAAAAGGGTGTTCAGGAGATTTCCGAAAATCTCATAGTTTTTGATTGTGCTGTAAAATGCAACTTCTTATTTGCAGAAAAGCCGCAAAAATTCTGCATATGAACCTGGCCAAAACTTCCTTTTAAAGCGCCAGCAAAACATGTGAGATTTCCAAAACCTCCTGCACGCACTTGTATTTTTTTTCTGACTGAATTTTTAAATCTGCAACATGTCACTTCTTTCTGTGTGTTTTCACCCGTAGAAAGCAATGAAAGAATTAAAAAAAAGCTGCAGATATTGCAAAAGCATTTTTTGCTGCAATTTTTTAAGTGGTTTTGGTGAATTAAACTGTTAGGTCTCGTTCACACCGTCAGTATTTGGTCAGTATTTTACATCAGTATTTGTAGCCAAAATCAGGAGTGGAACAATCAGAGGAAAAGTATAATAGAAACATTTGCACCACTTCTGCATTTATCACCCACTCCTGGTTTTGACTTACAAATACTGAGGTAAAATACTGATCAAATACTGACCGTGTGATTGTGACCTTAACCATACTGTAGACAAAGCAAACGTCTAAAAAAAAGCTGAAAAAAAAGTGTAAAGAACACCACAAAACAAGATGAAAAACAGGTGTTTTGAACGCAAACATTTTTACTGCCAATAGAACAGGTTTTGGCTACTGGAAAAAAACGCTGCATGTGAACATAGTCTTACTCTGACACACTATGGCTATCTGTGGTGTTACATAGGACTGCAGATGTCAACTACTACATTATCTGTACTCACAGAGTTATCATTGTGTTATCTGTGGTGTTACATAGGACTGCAGGTGAAGCTATATAGGATTATCTGCAGTGTTAATAAAAAATTAGGAGGGGGTGGGGGGAAACTTTTTGTCTTGGAGCTTGGGCTCCCAATCTTTTCTGACCCTACCAACACCCCTGCGTACTGCTAATAGTGATAGACCACTTGGCCGATATGACGCCCCTGAATATGGGGACCACAGTGCCAGCACTGGCTCCAGGCCCCTCCGTCAACTGTATCCACATCCTGCTCATGTAATGTAACCTAAATGTTTGTGTGATTTTGCAATGTTAGCATTTGGGGCCCCCACTTTGTCTAAAACCAGCCCTGACTTTAGGGACACCCAACTCCTGCGGCTCTGCTGACTAAACTGAAAAAAGGTCAGCTTCAGCTGCAAGCTAGGCCCTATGTGACATCCTGACAGGAAACGGTCTCTGTCCCTTCACCTTATCCTTTCCCACTCTGGGCTAGTCCCAAACATTAACCCTAACTTTCCCTACTGTCGGACAGAAACCAAGATTATCACCAATACTGCATATCGCGATTCACACTATACACCACAACAATACAAATAGCTTCAAAGGGGAGCATAGACAGTATGTTCATCTCCATCCAGAGAGATAGGAAGATATGAGATGGCAGCTGCTATTGATAACAGGGGGAGAAGAGGGTGGAGCTCTGTAACTAACTCCTCCCTCCTTCCGTCTACATAGAATTGTATCTGTTATCTCCTATCTCAGTTGTCTTCACTGAATACAGATTTTACCTCAGAATTGGGCATTTTGATAATGACTGATCAATTTTGGCAGAGAAAAAAAAACATTTTTCTTATAAGGCCGGCGTCACACTAGCGAGTTTTACGGACGTATGAGCGCATAAAATACGTCCGTAAAACACGCATTACACATGGCCCAATTATTCTCTATGCCCCTGCTCCTATCTGCCGTATTTTACTGATCAGTATTATACGGCTTTCTACGGCCGTAGAAAATCGCAGCATGCTGCGATTGTCACTGTATTGCGCAAAAAAATCGCCAATGAAAGTCTATAGAAGCCAGAAAAATTACACACGGACCAGCAGTGTGACTTGCGAGAAATACGCAGCGGTGTTAGAGAGAAAAGTCGGCAATTCAGTGCGGTGTACAGTAAAATTACACTGACAGCTTACAATAGAATAGGTGGAATAAATGTGTACACATAGAATAGGTGTATATATATATATATATATATATATATATATATATATGTCAGTGAGACACATATATGTATATATATTATTATTTCACACAGCGCGAGATAGCTTTAAAGCCGGTAATTCAATTGCCGGCTTTTGCTATCTCCTTCCTAAACCCGACATGATATGAGACATGGTTTACATACAGTAAACCATGTCATATCCCCATTTGTTTTGCATATTCCACACTACTAATGTTAGTAGTGTGTATGTGCAAAATTTGGCCGTTCTAGCTATTAAATTAAAGGGTTAAATGGCGGAAAAAATTGGCGTGGGCTCCCGCGCAATTTTCTCTGCCAGAGTAGTAAAGCCAGTGACTGAGGTGCAAATATTAATAGCCTGGAGAGGGTCCATGGTTATTGCCCCCCCCTGGCTAAAAACACCTACCCCCAGCCACCCCAGAAAAGGCACATCTGGAAGATGCGCCTATTCTGGCACTTGGCCACTCTCTTCCCATTCCCGTGTAGCGGTGGGATATGGGGTAATGAAGGGTTAATGTCACCTTGCTATTGTAAGGTGACATTAAGCCAAATTAATAATGGAGAGGCGTCAATTATGACACCTATCCATTATTAATCCAATAGTAGTAAAGGGTTACAAAAAACACAAACACATTATTTAAAAGTATTTTAATGAAATAAAAACAAAGGTTGTTGTAATATTTTATTATACGCTCAATCCTCATATGAACTCGAGCCTGGGAGCTTTCTAGGAAATTTCCCACGCTCGAGGAACAACCAGCAGAGGGCGCCTCACCACGAATGAAGGTAAATATAGGTCATTGACCTACTTTACCTTCATTCCCCGGGGATTTGCAGCCACGAGCACCGCTGCATTAGCAGAGCTCCTGGCTGTAAAATATTTTAACCCCTTCAGATGGATTTACATCGTGGGACCTTACAGATCTTCGGAAGGTATGTATATTGTTGGTTTATTATTTTTTCTTTGTTACAGAGCGAGGGTCTTCAGATGGATTGAGCATAGAATAAAATATTACAACAACCTTTGTTTTTATTTCATTAAAATACTTGTTAATAATGTGTTTGTTTTTTTAACCCTTTACTACTATTGGATTAATAATGGATAGGTGTCATAATTGACGCCTCTCCATTATTAATTTGGCTTAATGTCACTGGCTTTACTACTCTGGCGTAGAAAATTGCGCAGGAGCCCACGCCAATTTTTTCTGCCATTTAACCCTTTAATTTAATAGCTAGAACGGGCAAATTTTGCACATACACACTACTAACATTAGTGTGACGCCAGCCTAAGATATATCAAAGCATTGCTTATTTTTTATGTGTACTATTGATTTATGAAATAAAAATTAAACAAACACAGTCTTTGTAATGTCTAAGTGAATATCATACAAAATGATGGTAACCCAATAGCAACCAACAGCCTATTTAACACAGTGCACTGACAGACTTTTTTTTTTAATTTAAATTAAAAAATGGTCTAAAAATGATCCCTCTTGGTCATTTTTAATTAGGCAGAACGTTATTGGCCTTAATCCTTCCTGATTGGGTGTGTTGGTACGCCAGGGGTCATGTCAGCATTATGTGGCTGAGGCAATCGTTCCTCCAAACTGGATGGAGCTGGGACAGGATGGGAACACGGAGAGGGCATAATACCACAGCTTGTCTATTTCATGATGTGCTGTCGCATTCCCTTCACCAGAAATCTTAGTCCACTCTGTATCTGAGACTGGAGTAACATTTCTGGCATAACGCATGGAGGCTCAAGTCACTCTCCAGATATTCTTGATTCATTAAGAGGCAAATGTCTGTTAATTAATCAGACTCCAACACGCCCCTTCATTAAGAAAATCGCCATTCTTGATGAATCAGGCCCATAGTAGGTAATACCCAATAGTATTTGGTCATCATGCTGATAACCTCCTAATAATTAAGTGGTAAATCCATCAATACCTCCAACATATTTTATTATTTTATGTGATTAATAGTCAGGCAGGACCTGGACACACAGTACGGTTTATCGGAAGCATCATGGGCGGACATACCGCCTGTTCAACCTGTGCAACCGCACAGGGGCCCAGAGCGGGAGGGGCCCCCGACGGGCATGCAAAGCAATGAATGTGAATGACAGCCAGCGGTAGTATTACTGCTAACAGGAGAAGCGGGGGGCCCGCTCTGCTGCACGCATGTGATATGACAGTTAAACGGGCCCCTCCTCACCTGCTAGCATATATTATGCTGCTGTCACTGCTGTGGTCTGCGGTGAGGTGACGGGTAGCAGACGCTGGACCAGGAAGAGAGGAGGGTGGGAGGGAGGGAGGGAGGGGGAGGGCCTCTCAGTTACAGTGAGTCCCTGAAGCTTGCTCAGGACCTGTGATGAGGTCACAGGAGGGGAGGAGTCAGGAGTCACATGATCAGGGGCCTCCGTGTATTGCAGGACTCTGCTGTGCTGTCATGGTGCTAGACGGTAAGCTTATGTGTGGCGTCAGGAGTTGTTTACAGTATGGATGTAGCAGAGCCGTGTATGTGTGTGTATGAGGTGTATGGAGCGGAGCCGTGTGTATATGAGGTGTACAGAGCGGAGCCGTGTGTGTGTGTGAGGTGTACAGAGCGGAGCCGTGTGTTTACGAGGTGTACGGAGCTGAGCCGTGTGCGTGTGTGAGGTGTACGGAGCAGAGCCGTGTTTGTATGAGGTGTACGGAGCGGAGCCGTGTGTGTATGAGGTGTATGGAGCAGAGCCGTGTGTGTAGGAGTAACTATGTGTGGCCATTATACTGTATGCAGTATCATGTGTGACTATTATACAGTATGGAGCATCATGTGTTACCATTATACAGTATAGAGCACTGTGTGGCCATTATATACAGTACTAGATGGTGGCTCGATTCTAACGCATCGGGTATTCTAGAATATGCATGTCCACGTAGTATATTGCCCAGCCACATAGTATATTGCTCAGCTACGTAGTATATTGCCCAACCACGTAGTATATTGCCCAGCTACGTAGTATATTGCCCAGCCATAGTATATTGCCCAGCCCACGTAGTATATTGCCCAGTTACGTGGTATATTGCCCAGCCACAAAGTATATTGCCCAGTCACGTAGTATATTGCCAAGTGATGTAGTATATTGCCCAGCCACATAGTATATTGCTCAGCCCACGTAGTATATTGCTCAGTCACGTAGTATATTGCCCAGTCACGTAGTATACTGCCCAGTCACGTATTATATTGGCCAGTCACATAGTATATTGCCCAGCCATGGATGTAACAGGTTAAAAAATAAAAAAGAAACATATACTCACCTTCCGAGGGCCCCTTGTAGTTCTATTGCCTGTGTGCGATGCACACGGCAGCTTCCGGTCCCAGGGTTGGTATGAGCGCAGGAACTGTGATGACGTCGCGGTCACATGACCGTGATGTCATGGCAGGTCCTTCTCGCATAGCATCCTTAGCACCAGAACCTGCCGCTTGCACTGCCGAGGACAGGACGCCATGTCGGAGGGTGAGAATAACGTTTTTTTCTAAATTATTCTTATTTGTAACATTAGATTTTTTAACTATTGATGCTGCATACGCACAGGGGCCCTCTGCAGTCTGTGTCCGCCCCTGGGAAGCATATATTTGATCTACTTTCAAAGTAGTTTTATACTTTTCCTTACAATGTTTTTAAGAGAAAACATGACAAATAGAAGTGATAGGAAAAGTTTCTAGCTTTCCGTGGGTTGTTCCCAGACAAGCCTAAGGCTACTGCAAGGGAAGATGCTGCAAGCTCAAAGCAGCTTAACTGAGAGACGAGCGAATCCTCAGGTTATATGTCATTTCATAAGCTGAGAATTAAAGCTACAGGTGCTCTTGATACGCCAAGGCTTCTATATGGACATGACATAAAATAGGTATTTCTTACATGAAAATATACAGTGATGGTCCACATAAAAGATCTCAGAAGTGATCTAAAGACTCTATTGGTCCTAAAATAAATGACTGCAGCAGGTGATGGTTTAGGGGGCATACCATTTTTGCAGAAAGCCACAGAAAGTTTCATGTTGATGTGTCTCTCCGGCATATTGAGGCTGTAATTGTTTCCCTTCACTGCATCCCAAAGATGATCTCTTGGCTTGTGATCTGGCGATTGTGTTGGTTGTTAGAGGCTATAAATCTCTTCATGGTGCATGGTTCATGGTAATGACATTAGGACATTATTCTGCCAGAAGTAGCTTGTAGAAGATGACAATGAACCAATGTTCCTAGGAAAGTATCCACTAAAGTTGTAAGCGGAATCATTCTCCATCAATGTAACAAGCTCAAATATATACAGTTATGGCCGAATGTTTTGGCACCCTTGAAATTGTTCCAGAAAATGAAGTATTCCTCCCAAAAAATTATAATTGCAATCACATATGTTTTGTTATACAGATGATTATTTCCTTTGTGTGTATTGGAACAACACATACAAAAAAGCAAAAAAAAAGGCAAATTGGACATAATTCCAAACAAAACCCCAAAATGGGCCGGAAAAAAATTGTTGGCACACTCAACTTAATATTTGGCTGCACACCTATTAGAATAAATAACTGAAATCAATTGCTTCCTATAACCATCTACAGGCTTCTTCCACTTTTTAACTGGAATTTTGGTTCACTCTAGTTTTGCAAACTGCTTCCGGTCTCTCATATGTGAATGTGCCTTCTCCCAACAGCAATTTGAAGATCTCTCCATAGGTGTTCAATGGGATTTAGATCCAGACTTATTGCTGGCCACTTCAGAACTCACTTCTTGAAGTGTTTGGGGTCATTATCCTGCTGGAAGACCCATGACCCAGGACGCAAACCCAGCTTTCTGACACTGTGCACTACATTGCGACCCAAGATCCTTTGGTAATCTTCAGTTTTCATGATGTCTTGCACCCAGTCAAGTCACCCAGTGCCAGAGACAGCAAAACAACCCCCCAAAAACCTTTAAACCTCAACCATATTTGACTGTGGATACTGTGTTCTTTGTCTTCTTCTTGTCTGTAGACCTCATTCTGTTTTCGGTTAACAGTAGAATGATGTGCTTTACCAAAAAGCTCTATATTGGTCTCATCTGTCCACAAGACTCTTTCGAAGGAGTTTGGCTTACTCACATAAATTTATGTCTCTGTAAAGTGGCATATAGGGCTGGTTTGCTTTGGGCCGAAGCAGAGTGTTGGTTGCCCTGAAAGCCCTCTTATAAACAGGAGTCAGTTATATGTGTGGTGCAGTGGAGTTGGGTCTTTAGTCACTGTTCCTCTAGTTTCCCATCCATTGGATCGGCTCCGTCTGTAGCTTCAGACAAGACAGGAGACCTTGGGTCCAAGTTATTATGTTCAACTTTAATGTGTAATTCAGTTACACATGGCTGCAGCATACAGAATAAGACTATTGCCATTACTTCTATGTACTTCTCTCAGCCTCAGAGGAGAACCACATTTTCTTCACTTAGATACAGAAGAAATTGGATGACCTATTTTCTACTTATGCCATAAATGCCAGCAGTTGGCAGTCCTAGCAAGTGAGCATATCTGCTGCATACAGCAGGACTGCAGCCTTGTTCTATGTGGCACAAGCGATCGGATGATTGCAGCTTCTAGTCTCCAATGGGGACTATTGAAGCAAGTAAAAAGTAAAAAAAAAATGTTTTTAAAAATGTAAAAAAATATAAAAGTTCAACTCACCCTCCTTTTGCCCCATTCAAAATAAAACAATAACAAAAAAAAAATCAAATATACACATATTTGGTATAGCTGCTTTCAGAATCGCCGGATCTATCAATATGCAAAAAGAATTAATCCAATCGGTAAACGGCGTAGCAAGAAAAAAAATCCAAACTCCAGAATTACTTTTTTTGGTCAACGCAACAAGTCTCTGAAAATGGCAAAAAAAAATTTTTTTTTTACAAACTTTGGAATTTTTTTTTCAACACTTAATAAAAAAAATAACCTAGACATGTTTGGTGTCTGTGAACTCGTAATGACCTGGAGAATCATAATGGCAGGTCAGTTTTAGCATTTAGTGCACGCGGTAAAGAAAAAATCCAAAAAACAATAGTGGAATTGCAATTTTTGTGCAATTTGACTGCATTTGGAATTTTGTTTCCCATTTTCCAGTACATGATATGGTAAAATCAATGGTGCCATTCCAAAGTACAACTCGTCCCACAAAAAAAAACAAGCCCTCACATGGCCATATTGACGAAAAAAATAAGAAAAAGTTATGGCCGTGGGAAAAAGAGGAGCAAGAAATGGAAACGCAAAAATGGAAATACTCCTGGTCCTTAACCCCTTTCTGCCATTAGACGTACTATTCCGTCCATGTGGGGTGGGCTTTACTTCCCAAGGACGGAATAGTACGTCATAGGCTTATCGCAGCTGACATCCGGCACTATGTGCCAGGAGCGGTCACGGACCGCCCCCGGCACATTAACCCCCGGCACACCGCGATCAAACATGATCGCGATGTGCCGGCGGTGCAGGGAAGCATTGCGCAGGGAAGGGGCTCCCTGTGGGCTTCCCTGAGACCCCCGCAGCAACGCGATGTGATCGCGTTGCTCCGGGGGTCTCCTACCTTCCTCCCTGCAGCAAATCCCGGATCCAAGATGGCCGCGGATCCGGGTCCTGCAGGGAGGGAGGTGGCTCAGAGCAGGCACTTGGTAACGCTGCAGCGCTGTGCAAACTGGCAGATCACCGATCTGTATTGTCTCCCCCTGGGACAAAGTAAAAAAAAAAATTTTTACAAGTGTGTAAAAAAAAAAAAAATCCTAAATAATGAAAAAAAAAAATATTATTCCCATAAATACATTTCTTTATCTAAATAAAAAAAACAAAACAATAAAAGTACACATATTTAGTATCGCCGCGTCCGTAACGACCCGACCTATAAAACTGGCCCACTAGTTAACCCCTTAAGTAAACACCGTAAGAAAAAAAAAAAAGAGGCAAAAAACAACGCTTTATTATCATACCGCCGAACAAAAAGTGGAATAACACGCGATCAAAAAGACAGATATAAATAACCATGGTACCGCTGAAAGCGTCATTTTGTCCCGCAAAAAACGAGCCGCCATACAGCAACATCAGCAAAAACATAAAAAAGTTATAGTCCTCAGAATAAACCGATGCAAAAATAATTATTTTTTCTATTTTCAATTTTACCAAACGCGGAACGGTATAAACGCCTCCCCTAAAAGAAATTCATGAATAGCTGGTTTTTGGTAATTCTGCCTCACAAAAATCGGTATAAAAAGCGATCAAAAAATGTCACGTGCCCGAAAGTGTTACCAATAAAAACGTCAACTCGTCACGCAAAAAACAAGACCTCACATGACTCTGTGGACTCAAATATGGAAAAATTATAGCTCTCAAAATGTGGTAACGCAAAAAATATTTTTTGCAATAAAAAGCGTCTTTCAGTGAGTGACGGCTGCCAATCATAAAAATCCGCTAAAAAACCCGCTATAAAAGTAAATCAAACCCCCCTTCATTACCCCCTTAGTTAGGGAAAAATAAAAAAAAATAAAAAAATGTATTTATTTCCCTTTTCCCATTAGGGTTAGGGCTAGGGTTAGGGCTAGGGTTAGGGCTAGGGTTAGGGTTAGGGCTAGGGTTAGGGCTAGGGTTAGGGCTAGGGTTAGGACTAGGGCTAAGGTTAGGGCTAGGGTTAGGGCTAGGGTTAAGGCTACAGTTAGGGTTAAGGCTACAGTTAGGGTTAAGGCTACAGTTATGGTTAAGGCTACAGTTATGGTTAAGGCTACAGTTAGGGTTGGGGCTAAAGTTAGGGTTTGGATTACATTTGCGGTTGGGAATAGGGTTGGGATTAGGGTTAAGGGTGTGTCTGGGTTAGGGGTTAGGGTTACTGTTGGGATTAGGGTTAGGGGTGTGTTTGGATTAGGGTTTCAGTTATAATTGGGGGGTTAACACTGTGTAGACACATCAGGGGCTCTCCAAACTCGACATGACGTCCGATCTCAATTCCAGCCAATTCTGCGTTGAAAAAGTAAAACAGTGCTCCTTACCTTCCGAGCTCTCACCTTGTGCCCAAACAGGAGTTTACCCCAACATATGGGGTATCAGCGTACTCAGGACAAATTGGACAACAACTTTTGGGGTCCAATTTCTCCTGTTACCCTTGGGAAAATACAAAACTGGGGGCGAAAAAATAAGTTTTGTGGGAAAAAAAGATTTTTTAATTTTCACGGCTCTGCGTTATAAACTGTAGTGAAACACTTGGGGGCTCAAAGTTCTCACAACATGTCTAGATAAGTTCGTGGGGGGGGTCTAGTTTCCAATATGGGGTCACTTGTGGGGGGTTTCTACTGTAGGTACATTAGGGGCTCTGCAAACGCAATGTGACGCCTGCAGACCATTCCATCTAAGTCTGCATTCCAAATGGCGCTCCGTCCCTTCCGAGCCCTCCCATGCGCCCAAACGGTGGTTCCCCCCCCCACATATGGGGCATCAGCGCACTCAGGACAAATTGGACAACAAATTTTGGGGTCCAATTTCTCCTGTTACCCTCGGGAAAATACAAAACTGGGGGCTAAAAAATAATATTTGTGGGAAAAAATTTTTGTTTTATTTTTAAATTATAAACTTCTGTGAAGCTCTTGGTGGGTCAAAGTGCTCACCACACATCTAGATAAGTTCCTTAGGGGGTCTACTTTCCAAAATGGTGTCATTTGTGGGGGGTTTCAATATTTAGGCACATCAGTGGCTCTCCAAACGCAACATGGCGTCTCATCTCAATTCCTGTGAATTTTGCATTGAAAAGTCAAACGGCGCTCCTTCCCTTCCGAGCTCTCCCATGCGCCCAAACAGTGGTTTACCCCCACATATGGGGTATCAGCGTACTCAGGAAAAATTGTACAACAACTTTTTGGTTCCAATTTCTTCTCTTACCATTGGGAAAATAAAAAATTGGGGGCGAAAAGATCATTTTTTTTTTCACAAAAATTTTTTTTTATTTTTACGGTTCTGCATTATAAACTTCTGTGAAGCACTTGGTGGGTCAAAGTGCTCACCACACCTCTAGATAAGTTCCTTAGGGGGTCTACTTTCCAAAATGGTGTCACTTGTGGGGGGTTTCAATGTTTAGGCACATCAGTGGCTCTTCAAACGCAACATGGCGTCCCATCTCAATTCCTGTCAATTTTGCATTGAAAGGTCAAACGGCGCTCCTTCCCTTCCGAGGTCTCCCATGCGCCCAAACAGGGGTTTACCCCCACATATGGGGTATCGGAGTACTCAGGACAAATTGTGCAACAACTTTTTGGTTCCAATTTCTTCTCTTACCATTGGGAAAATAAAAAATTGGGGGCGAAAAGATAATTTTTGTGAAAAAAAAATATTTTTTATTTTTACGGTTCTGCATTATAAACTTCTGTGAAGCACTTGGTGGGTCAAAGTGCTCACCACACCTCTAGATAAGTTCCTTAGGGGGTCTACTTTCCAAAATGGTGTCACTTGTGGGGGGTTTCAATGTTTAGGCACATCAGTGGCTCTTCAAACGCAACATGGCGTCCCATCTCAATTCCTGTCAATTTTGCATTGAAAGGTCAAACGGCGCTCCTTCCCTTCCGAGGTTTCCCATGCGCCCAAACAGTGGTTTACCCCCACATATGGGGTATCGGAGTACTCAGGACAAATTGTGCAACAACTTTTTGGTTCCAATTTCTTCTCTTACCATTGGGAAAACAAAAAATTGGGGGTAAAAAGATAATTTTTGTGAAAAATTTTTTTTTTTTTCTGGTTCTGCATTATAAACTTCTGTGAAGCACTTGGTGGGTCAAAGTGCTCACCACACCTCTAGATAAGGTCCTTAGGGGGTCTACTTTCCAAAATGGTGTCACTTGTGGGGGGTTTCAATGTTTAGGCACATCAGTGGCTCTCCAAACGCAACATGGCGTCCCATCTCAATTCCTGTCAATTTTGCATTAAAAAGTCAAATGGCGCTCCTTCGCTTCCAAGCTCTGTCATGCGCCCAAGCAGTGGTTTACCTCCACATATGGGGTATCGGCGTACTCAGGACAAATTGTACAACAAGGTTTGGGGTCCATTTTCTCCTGTAACTCTTGGCAAAAAAAAAACAAATTGGAGCTGAAGTAAATTTTTTGTGAAAAAAAATTAAATGTTAATTTTTATTTAAACATTTCAAAAATTCCTGTGAAACACCTGAAGGGTTAATAAACTTCTTGAATGTGGTTTTGAGAACCTTGAGGGGTGCAGTTTTTAGAATGGTGTCACATTGGGTATTTTCTATCATATAGACCCCTCAAAATGACTTCAAATGAGATGTGGTCCCTAAAATAAAATGGTGTTGTAAAAATGAGAAATTGCTGGTCAACTTTTAACCCTTATAACTCCCTAACAAAAAAAAATTTTGGTTCCAAAATTGTGCTGATGTAAAGTAGACATGTGGGAAATGTTACTTATTAAGTATTTTGTGTGACATATCTGTGATTTAATTGCATAAAAATTCAAAGTTGGAAAATTGCGAAATTTTCAAAATTTTCACCATATTTCCATTTTTTTCACAAATAAACGCAGGTAATATCAAAGAAATTTTACCACTATCATGAAGTACAATATGTCCCGAGAAAACAATGTCAGAATCACCGGGATCCGTTGAAGCGTTCCAGAGTTATAACCTCATAAAGGGACAGTGGTCAGAATTGTAAAAATTGGCCCGGTCCATAACGTGCAAACCACCTTTGGGGGTAAAGGGGTTAAAGGGACTCTGTCACCTGAATTTGGAGGGAACAATCTTCAGCCATAGGGGCGGGGTTTTCGGGTGTTTGATTCACCCTTTCCTTACCCGCTGGCTGCATGCTGGCTGCAATATTGGATTGAAGTTCATTCTCTGTCCTCCGTAGTACATGTCTGCACAAGGCAATCTTACCCGCACCCCTGCCCCATTGTCCTTGGACAGCCGAAACGTCCTGATAATGTTAAATGACTTAGGGATTGAAGTCTCAGTTTTTTCCTTTCACATGAAGCCTGGCAGCTTAGTTCGGCTGTGTGAGCAAAGATTATATTTTTGTTGAGCATATTTTTTTTTCACACTGTAGCAAATTTCTGCTTTATATTATCTATAGTGGCAGGGATTTTATCTGTAGGAAAAAGTAAAAATATTTCCTCTCAAAAGCTTTTAAGAAAAATCATGAGTCACTTTCAGACCTGCCAGACCTTTGAAGCCAAAAAGTGTTTTTACTATTTATTTTTTCTGTTTTCTATCTTTCCTGCAAAATAAGACAGTTAACTCTTACTTCTCTAATTTTAGATTGGTTCTTTTTGCAATGTTGTCATTGAGGAGAAAATATACCGCACTGTCTGCTGCCGCTACAATTATTTCAGTAGTTACTGATTTATTATTGCGTTCAGTGGCAACTGTACTAGCTGCTATGTAGTTATAGTGAATATGACTATGGTTGTATTTAGCCTATTTGCTCTATTTTTTACTATATTTACCTTGGTCCGACTTCAGCCTGTTTTCTGATTATTCTGCCTCTGATTTTGACCTTTGGTATCGATCTCACGTAACAACGCTTCTTGCTGCTAGCTTGCTACACCAGCCAGCATTCAACTCCGTGGCCTCAACCCAGGGTTTCCACTGGTAATCCAGATCCCTCTACAGAGATTAAAGGGTAAAGGCCAGAGCAACCTCTGGGATCTGGTTGACAGATTGACCAGTGCCAAGCCAGTCTGTGGAAGCCCTACTACCGGCTGACAGGCAGCCATGAAAAGGGTCCCTAATACAAAATGCTACAAATTATCTGCCGGCAGGATATTGTCATAAATCGCCGGACAGTCGACATAATACTACCACTTTACAAAGCGCTAGCGTGACCTTATCTGGAATTCAGGTCAGTTCTGAGCAGCAGTTCATAGAAAGAAAGTCCTGGAGTTAGAAAAAGTACAAAGAAAGACTTTGTACAAAACTAATAAGAGGCATGGAGGATCTTAGTTATGAGTGGATCGCCCCCAAGGGCTAGGGGTTACTTGGAGCCGGGCCCTTCGGGTTCTCAAGGGGGATATCACTGTGGCTGACCCGGTCCGTGGCCCTAGGGACATACGTTGTAAATGGGGGGAAATGTCTTTAAAGGGATAATGTTCGTGATGCCACCTGTGGTATTCGGTCAGGGTGACCAACGCTGCTTAGGGGTCCGCTGGGTTGATGTTATGGCAGCTAGACGGTATACCTCCCCACAGTAGTGGTAGTATATCCCCAGGGCTTCCCGAAGTGTAGATGGTGGATGGTGTGAGGCGCAGTGAAGAACGAGGACACCATGTTGCAGTCTCTTTATCTTTTTACTGAAGGCTTCAGCATCCACAGTCCAGAGCACAGATCACAGGGCAGGCAGAGTCCGGCCGGTCTGAAGGCCAATCCAAAGTCCCCTTATCCAGGTGGAAATCAGTAGCCTTCCCTTAGCGCCTAGGTGTTGTAGTACCTCCCTGCTGTGCTTCTCAGTAAGGTCCTCACAACTGTTCTGGATGTTGTCTTTGTTTCTCTGTCCCCCTGATGGATAGGATAGGACAAACCCGTATGACTGATGGCCTGAGGCTTTTTACAGGGACACTATCACGCCCCGGCCCCCACAGTTGCCACCGTGCCTCCTGGGTATAAGGTCGGGCAACTAATATGGAACTAGTGGCCTGCCGGTCTCTGGAGCCAGGCTTCGAGACGATGACTCCCTCAGTGTTCCGGCTACCGGCTTCTGGGCCTCAGAAAGGAGGCAGCCTTTTACAGGGCAGAACTCATTCTGGTTTCCTCTCCTTTTGCTATGACTTTGTTTCTCACTCTCAGCAACGCAATTCCCTTCAATGTCTCTTTCTTTGGATGCTCCGTGTCCTTCTGTCTAGGCCTCTGACAGGATCCCACCCCTGTCCAGGACCCACTACCTGATTGGAGCTCAGATAGCAGCTTACTGAGTGTAGCCCAGCCAGCATCCGCCAGACTGGTGCTGCCTGGGTGAAACCCAGCTCGCTTCTCCCTAACTAACTGTCCAACCCACCAGTTTTACCTAATTGTGAGGAGTGCCCTAATAAATAGAAGCATGGCTCCCCCTGGCGGCCTGGAGTGTGAGGTGTGTTGTGTGGTTTGTGATACCTGGTAAAGTGATCTCCTTTATTGCCATCAGACGTAATATCACTCCCCCTGGTGGGAGAATGACATTACTGCAATGACAAGGACCCTGGGGCGCTGCATGAGGAAATATTAAAATCATTATATTTATTTAATCTTGAGAATAAACATCTAAAGGGGACAAGATTAACCTGCATGAGTAGATAAACGGCCCAGACAAAAAGTACTTTCAAAAGTTGTTTCATGTAAAACTTCTTCAAAAGACAAGTGCATGTCCTCTGTATAGAGAAACAAAGATTCAATCTCCAGAGGAGACAACGATCTTCACCATGAGGACTATTAATCTGTGGAGCAGCAAACCTCAGGAGTAAGTCACAATGGGAATTCGTTCATGATTTCAAAAAGAGCTTAGATGCTTTTTTTTAAAGAAGAAAATAACAAATTCTTATGTACATGTGTAAAATTTTTGTTCTGATTGTTGATTGAGTTGATTGATACTCGCGAACAGGAAGGAAACCTTTCCTTTTTAGGGCAGATTGGTTCATGAATTAAGACTCTACTTGTAGCTCCTTTATTATCTCTCATCCCTCGATTGAGCTTGATGGTCATGTGTCCTTATACAACCATACTAAGTGTGTAACTCCGGTATGTATCAGGATTTTGTGTAAAGGTACAAATGAGGTCTGTATCGTAACAGCAGAGCTCTGACCCATTTTCTAAGGGTGCTTTTACATTGCGTTGTGTGTCCCCATCAGGGAATACATCTGAAAACCCTAGCAAAACGGGTTCCGGACGGATGCGCCAATGGGGCTGTACACGGTAATGGTGATGGCAGAGCGAATGTGCGTTTTGCCTTGCATCATTTTTGGTAGTGTACACGTACAGGAGGCGGACACTCACATGTTGCAGGTTGCATCCTCCTGTAGGCATACACTCCCGAAAAAAATGCACGGCAGAGCGAACGTGAGCTCTGCCGTCACCATTACCATGTTCGGCCCCGTTTTGTAGGGGATTTCTGACGTATAACCCGTCGGGGACCCAGAACGTAATGTGAAAGCCCCCTAAAGGGGTTAAATAAAATGATAACTGGGAGTTACAATTTCACTTTTCACTCTGTGTCCCTGCACAATTTGACACAATCAGCACTGTTTTGGATTGATGTTTCATAGGCCGGTTTCTTCCTCTGTAAGTTCTTTCGCATCCCAGCGGTATCACCTAAAACTCGCCCCCCGGACTGATGTGTCATTGTAGCATTGGCAGGTTTAGAATATTACAATACTGAAGTATTGCAATGTAATACAGACGTCATGGAGGGTCTGCATGTTTAAGTCCCACAGAGAGACAAAAATAATAAAGTTTACAAAATATGTCAACAAGTTTATAGAGAAGAGTAGAATTCAGGAGAAAAGCATAGGAGTAACTCGAATCACAATATGTAAAAAAAAGTATAAATTTTATTTAAACAAGTATTTTTTAAAAACACATAAGATATGATATGATAAGGTTTTAGGATATACAGTATACAATACTGTGCGCACATCAAGCCAGAGAAAGAGTAACAAAGCTTTTACTGTTGCAATAGTTACATATTAATATAGTTATAAATGTGGCTCCGGCTCGTATTAAGCAGTAAGGGCGATGTAGCAGATAAGCAAATGTGGCCCTAATACACATAGAGTAGATGCATATCATGCAGTGATGTAGAGCCCCATCTAAATAACCATACATACAACACGGTATTATGCTACAGTAGTAATATATAGAATAGGTGTTGATATAATAATTGTAGTTATGGCTACAACCCGCAAAAAGCGGTAAGGGCAACAGATGAAATCTAGCGCATAGCTAAGTGCAGCCCTAGTGGGCGTAAAATAGGCACATACCGTGCTATGTTGCAAGGCCTTGCAACGGACACAGCAGACACAGCCATAGGCACGGGCCGGTCCTCAGCAGGCACCGCAAGGATGGGACTAAGCGGTGCCTCCACGGTGGTGAGCGGAGCGAAGGTCTGCATACAGTTATATGAAAAAGCTTGGGCACCCCTATTAATCTTAAGCTTAATGTTTTATAAAAATTGTTTTTTTTGCAACAGCTATTTCAGTTTCATATACGGTATCTAATAACTGTTGGACACAGTAATGTTTCTGCCTTGAAATGAAGTTTATTGTACTAACAGAAAATGTGCAATCTGCATTCAAACAAAATTTGACAGGTGCATAAGTATGGACACCCCACCAGAAAAGTGACATTAATATCTAGTAGATCCTCCTTTTGCAAAAATAACAGCCTCTAGTCGCTTCCTGTAGCTTTTTAATGAGTTCCTGGATCCTGGATGAAGGCATTTTTGACCATTCCTCTTTAGAAAACAATTCCAGTTCAGTTAAGTTTGATGGTCACCGAGCATGGACAGCCCTCTTCAAATGATCCCACAGAAGTTCAATGATGTTCAGGTCTGGGGACTGGGATGGCCATTCCAGAACAGTGTAATTGTTCCTCTGCATGAATGCCTGAGTAGATTTGGAGCAGTGTTTTGGATCATTGTCTTGCTGAAAGATCCATCCCGTGCGTAACTTCAACTTTGTCACTGATTCATGAACATTATTGTCAAGAATCTGCTAATACTGAGAGGAATCCATGCGTCCCTCAACTTTAACATTGGTCACACAGCCCCAAAGCATGATGAAACCTCCAACAAATTTTATTGTGGGTAGTAAGTGTTTTTCTTGGAATGCTGTGTTTTTTGGCCGCAAGGCATAACGCTTTTTTGTATGACCAAACAACTCAATCTTGGTTTCATCAGTCCACAGGACCTTCTTCCAAAAAGAAATTGGATTCTCCAAATGTGCTTTTGCATACCTCAGCCGACTCTGTTTGTGGCGTGCTTGCAGAAATGGCTTCTTTCGCATCACTCTCCCATATACAGCTTCTCCTTGTGCAAAGTGCGTTGTATAGTTGACCGATGCACAGTGACACCATCTGCAGCAAGTTGATGCTGCAGCTCTCTGGAGGTGGTCTGAGGATTGTCCTTGACTGATCTCACCTGTTATGATAAGGTAATTCAGTACCACAATGGACATAGAGGTCAGAGCACATACAGTGACCTGACAATAACCCAAAAACATAGAACGAGCTCTGAGACGTGGGAACTCTGCTGACCGCAATCCCTAATCCTCTCCAACCACACTAGAGGCAGCCGTGGATTGCGCCTAACGCTCCCTATGCAACTCGGCACAGCCTGAGAAACTAGCTAGCCTGAAGATAGAAAATAAGCCTACCTTGCCTCAGAGAAATACCCCAAAGGAAAAGGCAGCCCCCACATATAATGACTGTGAGTTAAGATGAAAAGACAAACGTAGAGATGAAATAGATTTAGCAAAGTGAGGCCCGACTTTCTGAACAGAGCGAGGATAGGAAAGGTAACTTTGCGGTCAACACAAAAAACTACAAAAACCACGCAAAGGGGGCAAAAAGACCCTCCGTACCGAACTAACGGCACGGAGGTACACCCTCTGCGTCCCAGAGCTTCCAGCAAGCAGGAAAAAACAAATAGACAAGCTGGACAGAAAAAACAGCAAACAAAACAGCAAAGCAGAACTCAGCCATGCAGAGCAGCAGGCCACAGGAACGATCCAGGAGGAAACAGGTCCAACACCAGAACATTGACTGGAGGCCAGGATCAAAGCACTAGGTGGAGTTAAATAGAGCAGCACCTAACGACTTCACCACATCACCTGAGGAAGGAAACTCAGTGCCGCAGTACCACGTTCCTCCACCAACGGAAGCTCACAGAGAGAATCAGCCGAAGTACCACTTGTGACCACAGGAGGGAGCTCTGCCACAGAATTCACAACACTCACCATTCTTCTTTTCTGCCTTTCTGATGTTTTACTTGGCCTGCCACTTCTGGCCTTAACAAGAACTGTACCTGTGTTCTTCCATTACCTTACTATGCTCCTCACAGTGGAAATTGACAGGTTAAATCTCTGAGACAGCTTTTTGTATCCTTCCCCTGAACATCTATGTTGAATAATCTCTGTTTTCAGATCGTTAGACAGTTGTTTTGAGGAGTCCATGATGCCACTCTTCAGAGGAGATTCAAACAGGAGAACAACTTGCAAGTGGCCACTTTAAGTAGCTTTTCTTATGATTGCATACACCTGGCTATGAAGTTCAAAGCTCAATGAGGTTAGAAAACCCCAAAAAGTGCTTTAGTAAGTCAGTAAAAGGTAGGTAGGAGTATTTAAAACAAGAAAATAAGGGTTCCTATACTTATGTACCTGTCAAATTGTGTTTGAATGCAGATTGCACATTTTCTGTTAGTACAATAAACCTCATTTCAAGGCAGAAACATTACTGTGTCCAACAGTTATTAGATATATGAAACTGAAATGGCTGTTGCAAAAAAAAACAATTTTTATAAAACATTAAGCTTAAGATTAATAGGGGTGCCCAAACTTTTTCATATAACTGTATTATCCTGATCACTATCCGGTAAGGAAGTCTCTCTGGGCTGAGTGTAGGATGTGTCGGCAGTCTGGCTAGCTGGGGATATAGGCACAGCAAGCGGGCGTGAGTCCATGAAGAGGGAGTTAACCATCTCACTACTCAGAAGCTCGGTCCCCGCCTAATGTCCCGTCTTCCCGCTCAAACTGCTATTTATGTGGAATCCGCCCCCTTCAGTCAGGTGGTCAGATCTTCTCCGGTCCACAATCTCTTCCCCCTGAAACACTGGTGACAGCCCCGACAGTTCCGGCCCAGATACGCAGGAGAGACCATCAACTTGGTTCTCCTCCCTACACCTGCATAGTATGTCATCCCAGGAACTGTTAATGGATCTGGGAATGTTTAGCTTGCAAAAAAAAAGACTAAGAGGAGACTTAATAGCTGTCTACAAATATCTGAAGGGATGTCACAGTGTAGAGGGATCATCATTATTCTCATTTGCACATGGAAACACGAGAAGCAATGGAATGAAACTGAAAGGGAGAAGATACAGATTAGATATTAGAAAAAAACATTTTGACAGTGAGGGTGATCAATGAGTGGAACAGGCTGCCACAAGAGGTGGTGAGTTCTCCTTCAATGGAAGTCTTCAAACAGAGGCTGGACAGACATCTGCCTGAGATGGTTTAGTGAATCCTCCATTGAGCAGGGGGTTGGACATGATGACCCTGGAGGTCCCTTCCAACTCTAACATTCTATGATTTTATATTACTGACTTATGCTAAGGATAGGTTAGCAATATAAAAGTAGTGGACAACACCTTTAAAGATATCCTGTAACAAAGAAGCTTCTACATGGCAATATTAATGGAAAATGTTTTTAAATCTGAAAATAAAAGAGCAAAATATTGCAGCAGTTTCAAAATATTAAAGGCAATAGCCACCATTGTATCATAACCGATGCATAGAGATAGCCTTAATAACATTAGGTTTGTCCGTAGCCTCCACTAGGAGGAGCATATTGTATACTGATTATTGTCTCAGCCCTATAATAATATAGTGTGTCGTAAACTCCTCCATAGAAATGTAAACCTCACTGAAAGCTCGGCAGGAGTAAAGCAGGGCTTTTCTAGTCTTTAGGTTTGTGCCTACGTGTTACATTTCCATCGTTAAAAATGGATCTGTTAGAATATATTAGTGGCTGCCGCTGCAGGGGTGCATAATAATTATAGAGGAGTGCGAATATATTTTGTTATAGTTAAGAGTCTTTTGATTTTATAATAGGTGATGAATCTTTGAGAAGAGGATCGTAATAATGAAGTGAATTTATAAAGTGCCTTATTAAGGAATTCAGACAGTCGGCAAGATGATACATTGATTACATTACAATCCTCAAGGCTATGGTGACTGAAGGAGAATCTGAATGGTCTGTAGTATACTAAGAGCATTGATGTGATCGGATGGGATGGAATTTGGTGATTTATAAAGGTTCAGACGTAGCGTCCACAAAACACTTAATGAGTTCCTGCTACATTAACATTGTATTACATCGACTCTTTCCTCTATTTACTTAGCTTGGACTTTCCCATTCGCTTTAACGAGTTGGCCGATGTTATATCTGTAGATAAAGGGTATTTCAGCTCTGCTCAATTCTCCATTGGGAGCAAGGACGATTACGTCACATCTACCGATACCTGCTTCCGGCTTTACTTTACTACTTTAACCCTGCTGTTGTCTTCGGTCTGGGGAGACCTATTTTGAACTTTGGTATTTTTTGGGGTGTTCAAGATGCGGTTCTGAAACTTGTGGTTGATTGACTTAAATGAGGATGGGTCAGTCGGCCACGGGTTTCAGAGCCGCATCTTGAATATTTTAAAGAATACTGAAGTTCAAGGTCGGTCGTTTTTAACCGAAGACAACAGCAGGGTTAATGAATAGGACAGGAGCACAATGCCTGCCTATCACGCATGTGACCAGGCAGGTATCAGTAGATGCGATGATAAAGAAATGAGCGGAGATGGACTAACCATTTAACAGTGCTTCTTACATGGCAAACTAGCCTTTTTATAAGAATTGCTTTCATGCTTCTCCCTCAGCGTTGCCGCTAATCTATGCTTATTGAGACAAAAGGCTTTTAACAGAAATCAGTCTCCTCCTCCCTCTGGCAGCCAGAAATATAGTCCCTTCTTACTTATCCTGTAAAAGGAGTCTTCTTATTTATACTGCCATGCTACAGCGAAAACTCAGAACAGAAACTTGTATTGGCTGCTCTGCAGCAAACCGTGGGTCACTATGCAGCTCAGTAGCCGAATGTAAAAATTGGTCTTAATTATCAGAATGCACCATACTACTGTATATATGGAGATTACCTAACTCATCACTGGATCATTTTTTTAAAAGCAAATAAAAGGAAAACATTATTCATTTTTTTCCATTTTCATTGTCCGGATATTTGGCAGATTAAAGATCCAGCGTTCAGAGGGATTCTTATTCCAAAGCTGGAAGAACAATAATAGGAGACTCCTATCAGCACATTCCTGGCTGTTTATTAGGGTTGTATTGTTACAGTGCGATGTTCTGATATAAGTATGTAATATCATAGAATTAAGACAAATTATTCCAATATTTCCCATCATTGTGTAGCTGTCCTGTTAGTCACTGCTTGTGGCATTTTAGCTTTAAAGTGAACATTCAAGTGCTTCAAAGGTCGTCCTTAACCCTGAAGTGCTCTCCACAGTCAGTACACTTCAAAATAAAATGGTTAAAGTATTACTTGTGTATGTGGAAACCTGTGGTGTCACATTGCCGAAGACAGAAGCTGCTCATTTCTATCATTAGTTGAAGAATTTTAAGATTAAAAGCTGTGTTAGCATTTGGAATAAGATCTAAGGGGTAATGTGGAGAGTGACAAAACAGGCTTGGCATGCCAGCGTGAGGAGACTTGTACACAATGCAATACTATCTGGGAAATTAAATATCCAAATTGTTTCTTCAGAGAAAAAGAGGACTTGATTTCTAGCACCACCTATTGAAAGTTGCAATCCTGAAAGTCGATATCGACCCTTTCATGAGCCTTGCCATAGGACTAAGGAAAAAAAGCCAAACCAAAATCTCAATTTCCAGACACGGTGTTTCGGGTTATTGCCCCTCATCAGTGCAAAGTATGAGATCTGATTTGGTTAAGGGAGCGGCTAAAAACTGGGATCTAATAGGTAACATTTCTCGTAGTGGAGAATGACAAGCCAGCTGTGGCATGTCAGCATGAGGTGACTTTTACACCATCAACACTATCTGATAAATTAAATATGCCAATTGCCTCTTCAGAGAAAAAGAGGACTTGAACTCTAGTGCCACCTATTGAAAGTAGCAATCCTGAAAGTCAATATCGACCCGTTAGTGAGCCTTGCCATAGGACTTAGTAAAAAAAAGCCAAAAAAAATTATCTCAATTTCCAGACACTGCTTCGGGTTGTTGCCCCTCATCAGTGCATAATCTGAGATCTGATTTGATAAACGTTTCTCTTTGTGGAGTGTGACAAGCCAGGCCTGGCATCTCAGAGTGAGGAGACTTATATGCTATGCATGCTCCTCTGGGAAATTAAATATGCAAATTTCCTCCTCAGAGACATCCTAAGTCATATGGCAAGGCTCGTTATAGGGTCGATATCAACTTTTAGGATTGCTACCTCCAAAGGTGGCAGTAGAGTTCAAGTCCTCTTCTTCTCTAAAAATTAAATTTGCATATTTAATTTCCCAGAAAAGCGTGCATGGCGTGTAAGTCTCCTCAAGCTAACATGCCAGGCATGGCTGTCAGTCTCCACAAGTCAGTCTCTTTGATACCAGTCTTAAGCCTCTCACGTAGCCAAATCAGATCTCATACTTTGCACTGATGAGTGGCAACACCCTGAAACACTGCATCTGGAAATGACCAGGCTCATATGACCAGGCTCATTAAAGGGTCGAGACTAGCTTTTAGGATTGCGATTTCCAATAGGTGACGCTAGAGTTCTAGTTCTCTTCCTCTCTGATGAGACAATTTGGAATAAATAACACTATCTGAATCATATTCTCCTCCTCCTGGCCCCTACTTTTTACTAACTTGTAATTGCCCCTTTTATCTCTTCTACTTTGAAGCGGTGCGGGGAGGACTGACAAAGAAATTCTCTTTTCAGAAACATTTTTTTCAGCATTTTATATTCAATAATTTGCAAATGTTTTTAAATAATTTATTGTTTTCCAGGATTGAAGAAGGAGATCCAAAAAGAACAAGAAGGTATAAAGCCAGCGATCTCATCCCCGAAAAAGCAAGTGACCAAGGTGCACTCACCAGGTAAAGTATCTGAAAAATAGCTAAAGTACAGGCAGAAAAAGCCATACAATCGCCCAGAGCAGGGATTTCAGAACGTGCATACCTTCCCCTAGCAATGACTGGCCCCTTAAACAGTTTAGTGAATATAGGCATTAAAGGGGGCATTAAAGTTTGAAATTTATCCCCCTATTCATGGGATTGGGAATAATGCTCCAATCACTTGGAGTCCAACCACTGGCCCTGCCACCGTTTACTAGAAAAAGAGCCCCATGTGAATGGACAGGAGGTTGATCATGGGCCCTGCCACTCTATACATTCATATGGGAGTGCCGAACACCAGCCAATTACCGGGCTATCTACAGTTGTCCCTTTAAGAGTGAATGGAGTGGTAGGGCTCATGATTGACCTCCGATCTATTTGGTGGGGATGCCCAGAAATCATATGATGCACTGGAAAGCAGGAAAAAATAGTAGCAAAAAAAGTGAAATTCCACAATTGTTTTTTTTTTTGTTTTTTTAATTTATCATGTTCACGATATGGTAAAACTGACCTTTCAATAAGATTTTCCAGCTCAGTTCGAGTACGCAGATATCAAACATATATACCGTAGCTTTTTTTTTTTAAGTGGTGAAAAAAAAATTGTAAACAAAACGTTGCTTTTGTTGCCTTTTTCCGAGAACCGTAACGATTTTAACTTTTGGGATATGGAGAAGTATAAGGGCTTATTTTTCGCGCTCTAAGATGATGTTTTTATGGATACCATTTTGGAGTAGATAAAATGTTCTGATCACCTATTATAGCATTTTATTGCAATGTTGCAGCTGCCAAAAAAAAAATCCAGAATTCTGGCGTTTCGATTTTTTTTTCTCATCACTCTGTTTACCGATTGGATTAATTTATTTTATATTTTGATAGATGGGATTTTTAGGAATGCAAAAATATTAAATATGCCCTTTTTGTTTTATTTTTAATGGGGCAAAATAAGGTCAATTTGTGTTTTTGTTATATTTTTCATATTTTTTCTAACTTTTTTTCTCTTTTTACTGTATTTATTAGTCCCTTTAGGAGACTTGAAGTTGCGATCATCCGATCGCTTGTTCTATGCAGTGCGTACAGGCTGGCTTTCACAGGAGGATTGCATTGGCAGACAGGGGAGTATTCAGCAGCGCCCAGCTGCCATGACAATCCATAGACGCCCAGCGATCACATCAGGGGCGCATCAAGGGCGGATGGAATGTTCTGCCCTCCTGTCGGCATGTGTTACATGCTACTGTCCGCTCCGCTCTACCCGCGGTTATTAAAGGCACATGATGGCTGATTAAAACAGCATCATCTTCTGGGAAAGATGATGCAGGCGCACAATGTCAGGGCTTGTCCGGTCTAAAATGACAGGTCTGCAGTCACTCAATGTGACTGCAGACTTGTGAATCCTCACAGTGTATGCACTGCACACTATGAGGATTCTCCAATCAGGGAACAGTGGTCACGTGACCGCAAATATGCGATATGCATACTCCCGGTCGCAGTCCAACTAGACTGTTTCCAGAGCTCTCAATGAAAGGTCGGCTTCTGGCCAGGAGTATGCATATCTGATACTTGTGGTCACGTGACCTCTGTTCCCGATGCTGACACTGGAGAATCCTGACAGCATGCACTGTGAAGATTCACGAGTCTGTAGTTACATTCTTAAGGCTATGTTCACACTGTTAGGCTACGTTCACATTTGCGTTGTTGGGCGCAGCATCGTCGACGCATACCGACACATGCGTCATGCGCCCCTATCTTTAACATGGGGGGCGCATGGACATGCGCTGGTATGCGTTGTATTGCATTTTACGACGCATGCGTCAATTTGACGCACCAGACAGGGCGCGGACGACGCTACTTGGAGCGTTTTCCCTGCGCCAAAATTCATTAACATTACTAGTTTATGTCAACGCATGCGTCAAAAAATGCAGCATTGTGTAGATGCGTTGGTTGCGTTGACGACGCTACGCCCAACAACGCAAATGTCAACGTAGCCTTAGTACGTGGTCAGTATTTCACATCAGTATTTGTTGGCCAAAACCAGGAGTGGGTGAAAAGTGAAGAAGTGGTGACGTGTTTCTATTATACTCCGATTGTTCCACTCCTGGTTTTGGCTTACAAATACTGATGTAAAATACTGACCAATTACTGATAGTGTGACCGTAGCCCTATGGTTCATTTCTGATGTGGTGTCGCTATAGGGAAATTGAAGGCTTATTTTCCCACAGTTTACTGCTGAATAATAAATGTATAAATTATATTATAAAACAATACTACAGTTAAATGTAAAAAAAATAATAACAACATTTGACATATTTTTTCTTTGGATATTTCTTGCAATTTATTTTTGTAAAAACAAAAATGTAGGTCTAGGTATAAATCTCTCTCATGTCCTTGAAAAGCTTTTCTTCATTTCTGCAGTAAAAGTGTGATCACTTGAGCATGGCAAGTGGAATAAAGCAGCTGCGGGGACCTGAGCTTTATCTGTACTGAAGTTTTCAAATACTTAAATTGTCCATGTACATTTTTTATGACACTTAGCATAATGAGTGCTCCCAAAACAAACAGAACCATGAGCATCTGTGCCCCGGGCGGCCTCCTCGGCGTGGCAGATGTGTCATTCTACCTGCAGTTACACTGTCACACCGTCATCTGTGTCCCCAATAACATGTAGAAGCATGGAGTCCCTTGAGCCGTCTAGAAAGATGTACAGTATATGAGTTTTACAGGAGGCCATCTATGCATGGTTGCCAACCGTCCAGAAATTCGGAGAAATAGAACACTTTTTTCACTTGTCCGTAAAAAGAATTTGAAGTGTCAATGATTTTTTTTTAAGCTGGAGAAACTTGTACAGATTTTTATTCAATTTTACTAACCAACCGGCATACAAAGGATAGCAGGGAATAACACGCTGTTCACTTCTGCACCGGACAGATGCACATGCGTAATGGTTACTGGTGACGACACATTACTTGTGATGGAGGTTGCTAAAAGTTCACAGTTTAAGCAGAAGACCTCCAAAATACTAGTGCAGTCCTGCAGTCGGTCTAATCTTTCCCTGGGAACAGACATAGAGGAGATTCTCCCAATGTCTTCTTATTTGTGCCCAAACCCGCGGACACCGTCTCACTGACCGCAGCTCTCGGGTCTGTCCAGCACTTGGACCGTTCCCACTAAGTCTTCTAAAGACGTTCCTGTATGGTCTCACTGTAGGTTCCCTGACTTCCTGTGTAAGGGAGTCTGCTCCCAACCACTGAAGTGCTGGTGATGAGTCTTGCTTCCTTTGCCACTGGTTCCTACACACACCCAAAGATGATCTTCTTTCCTGACGGTGTCCTGATCTCTCTCTCCCCAACCTTCCTTTTCCTGTAACTACCCAGAGTTTCCCAATCCTCCTCCCCACTGTGGGACAACCGAACTAACAGGAACAGCAGCCTAACAGGAGGACAACACACATAAGGCAGTAACATACGGTGCCATGTAATACGTCTTCACACAATAAAATGACAGGAGTTGACAGAGGAATGTAACGCCATCCTGACCACCCTAACAAAAGCGCACGATCGTTTGTCAATGTTTGATCAGTGGGGATTCGATCTTTGTGACCCCCTATGATGAACACAAGGTAGTGACACTTTATTGCGCAGAGGGGTCAGGCACAATATATGCACTAATGTATAGATCTCACAGAATTCCTGTAGGCAGAATCGGGACTTGAGTTGAATAGAAGATGGACAGTAAAGCTTCGCTACCTTGTAGTTCCCATAGCTGCCCTCCTATATCATTAATATAGTTCCAATGTTAATATGAGAAATTCCAATTTGTTTTATTCCACGATTGTGCCAAAATTAACTGAAAACGATGTTTTCTGCTACTGTGTATTCTATGCTGTTGAGTGTGAAGATATTTTATTAGTTGTCACGGAGAGGCTGAGGCTCGTGATTGCCGTCTCTGAATTCAGCACCACAGGCCTGGGCAGTGCTTTGTAATCTGCCTTCGGGGTGCTGCTGTCTATAGGAGCTTGTTGGCAGCGGCAATACTGACCGGCCTATTTTATTTCCTGCAGGTCGGACTACGTGATTTTCAGTTGAGTTTTCATGGTATCAAAATAGGCGCTGTGCAGTAGCCCTTTCAACAGCGTTAATTACCCCATTTTATCCTGTTCATGGGGCTCGCAAGTAATAACTTGTATATGTCTGCCCCTGTGCCGCTAGCGAACACTTTTGGCACTGTGGTCACTTGACACCTTCTCCATCACTGCACCATAATAGGTTACAAGCTCCTCCATCCCACAGTGCCAGTTACAGATCTGTTGGGAGAAGCACAACTTGTGAAGACAACTACTAGGCAAAACAAGGGAAAAATGACAAGGCCTAACTCCTTAAAAACAAAGCAGCAACTTCCTTCTCTTAACATGCAATTGATTTCATGATCAATCAGAGGATTTACGGAGACTGCAGGAACAGACAGGGTGATTTCCTGACATTTGGTTGCTCACCTTCCCAATACTTTAATAACCATGTCCTTCTAGCATCAATTGCACAAGCTGTTTTTATAGGCTGAGTTCACATGAGGTGGAAGAGGGGTGTTCAAAAATGGTGATTTGTGTGGTTTTAAAAGCTTCCTAGCAGCAGTTTAATTCTCGTTCCTGTTTCCTAGTTCCAATTTAGGTATAATGTCCGTGTGTTAAATGATTTCTACCCTTCTTATTAAAGGGTATCTCTCAGTAGGCTCAACCCTCCTAAGCCATCTATAGGGGCATTTAAAAAGTTGAATAAAATGATACCTTGATATCTGCAATCAGATGTCTTATTCCAGAGAAATTCATGTTTTTCTTAATATGTAAATGAGCTGTTAAGATCTATGGGCCAGACATAGATCCCTGCCTCCAGAGATTATTGTAAATGACAGGGGGCGTTACTGGAACGTCCGCCAGGGCCATGGGACACTCGGCACCGGGTCCGGTCGGCTCAAAGGGGGATGTCACGGTGGCGGCGATCCAGTCTGTAGCCCTGGGCATCCATGTTATAGGGACGGTATTTAAAGGGCATTGGAATAAAGTTTGTGTTCGTGGCGCCACCTGTGGGATTCGGTCAGTAGGGATCGATGTTGCTTAAAGGGGTCCTCTGGGGTGATGGTATGGCAGCTAAGATGGAACAAATTCCCACAAGTGAAGTAGGTCCCCAGGGCTCCCGGTGTGTAGATGGAGAATGGTGAGTGGTGCAATGATGAACAGAGGACACAGGTTTGAAGTCTCTTTACCTGGTTTACTGAAGGTCTCAGGCAGCCACAGTCCAGGGTACCAGATCACAGGTACAAGCAGGGTCCGGCCGGCTTGGAAGCAAGTTGAGAGTCCCCTTTACCAGGTGGAGATGGAAGCCTTCCTATCAGCGCTTTGGTGTAGTAGTCCCTTACTGCCTATGGCTTCTAGCAAGGTCCTCACAGTTCTCTCTGTCCTCCATAAAGGTGGGACACAAACCTTTATGACAGGTGGCTTGAACCTTTTTATAGGGTCTATATCACAACCCGGGCTATATGTGTCACAGTGCCTCCTGGGTGTTAGGGCGGACAGGTTACATGTAGTCCAGCTGTCCTGCCAGTTTCTGCTGTGCCACTTAAGAGTCCAAAACAACCTCGGTCTTTCGGCTATCGGTATCTGCGCTTTGCAGTGAGGTAGCCCAATCGCAGCTGTCCTCCCCAGGTGTCACTTGCCTGTGCTTCACTCTCCTGCACTCTCACTACAAATCTGTTCTTCCTTCTGTTTTCTCTCAATCCTGGAGCTGCAGCACATTCTTTTGGCTACATGGCCCCTCTGCTTCCTTCCCCTCTGTCAGGAACTGACTCTCTGACTGACTTTCCCTCCAGAACAGAATATATATATATAGTGGAGCCACCCACAAGCTGGATCAGAGCTCCCCTTTCTGGTCTGGAGTGTGAACATGTTGCATGTTTGTGTTTACCTGGTGAAAGATATCCTTCCTTGCCTCCAAGTGTGACATCACTCTCCCCGTGAGGAAAGCATTGTCACTGTGGCAACCAGGACCCTGGGGCGTCACATTGTGAGGCATGAAATGACTTACAGTCTCCTGATCTACATGTCTCACACTCTGGAGGCAGAAGATTCTCAGGGAGATCTATGTCTGGGCCATAGATCTTAATAGCTCAATTATATATTTAAAAAAAGTAGATTTCTCAGGAGTAAGACATCAGATCTCAGATATCAAGGTATCATGTTATTCAGCTTGCTATGACCTTCATGCTCATATAGACGGCTTAGGAGGGTTGATCCTACTGACAGATTGCCTTTAAGGTACATAAAATTGATATTTAATAATTATTTTGTTTCCTATTTTACATTTCAGGACATCCCAAACTAAAACCAACAATTGCAAAGAATGGTTATGCCGCCAAGACAGAAGTACAGACCCGAGACCAAGATCGTCAGACAGTTCAGAGGTTAAAAGAGAAGTGTGAGGAGCAAGCTAAGGAACTCTTATTGGTCCGGAAAGAATTCAAAAAAACAAGCTGTGGATTTTTAGTGTTTGCCGTGACCACGCAGTATTTCTTTAGTAAGGTAAGAAACTTCAGACAAGATGAATTTAGATAAAACAAAAATTAATCAAGATGTGCATTAAAACAACAAGAGTGGTGCACTATGGCAATATCATAGCCAGCAATGCAGTCGCCTAATGGCTGAGTATAATGAGCAGCTTCATGCTGATAAACATACATGTGAAAGCAGCAGCACGGGGAGTTACAGGAGTTAATGGTGAAAGCCCCTAAAGGTACCGTTACACTTAAGCGACTTACCAACGATCACGACCAGCGATACGACCTGGCCATGATCGTTGGTAAGTCGTTGTGTGGTCGCTGGGGAGCTGTGACACAGACAGCTCTCTCCAGCAACCAACGATCAGGGGAAAGACTTCGGCATCGTTGAAACTGTCTTCAACGATGCCGAAGTCCCCGGGTAACCGGGGTAAACATCGGGTTACTAAGTGCAGGGCCGCACTTAGTAACACTATATTTATCCTGTTTACCATTGTAAAAGTTAAAAAAAAAAAAAAACACTACATGCTCACATTCCGATGTCTGTCACGTCCCCCGCCGTCAGCTTCCCGCACTGACTGTGTCAGCGCCGGCCGTAAAGCAGAGCACAGCGCTGACATCACCGCTGTGCTCTGCTTTACGGCCGGCGCTCACAGTCCATGCAGGGAAGCTGATGGCGGGGGACGTGACAGACATCGGAATGTAAGTATGTACTGGTTTTTTTTTTAACTTTTACAGTGGTAACCAGGGTAAATATCGGGTTACTAAGCGATTTTCATGTCATGCCGCAGATTCTCAATGGGATTTATGTTTGGACTGTGACTAGGCCATTCACACACATTAATATGCTTTGATGTATACCATTTCATTGTAACTCTGGCCGTATGTTTAGGGTCATTATCCTTCTAAAAGGTAAACCTACTCCCCAGTCTCAACTCTTTTGAAACCTCTTACAGGTATTCTTTCAAGATTTTCCTATATTTAGTTCCATCCATCTTCCCATCAACTCTGATCAGCTACCCTGCTTCTGCAGAAGAAAAGCATCCCCACAGCATATTGCTGCCACCACCATGTTTGATGGTGGGGATGGTGTTTTCTGGGTTATGTGCAGTGCTTGTCTTCCGTCACACAATGCACTCTGCATTTAGCCCCCAAATGTTTTACTTTAGTCTCATCTGACCAGAGCACCATCTTCCACATGCTGTGCCCCCTAAATGGCATGTGGAAGAAGATGCTTTGGTCAGTTGAGACCAAAGTAGAACTTTTTGGGCTAAATGCAAAACGCTATGTGTTGCACAAAACTAACACTGCTCATTACCCTGAAAACCCCACCCCCACTGTCAAACATGGTGGTTGCAGCATCATGTTATGGGAATGCTTTTTTTATAGCAGGCACAGGGAAGCTGGACAGAATTTATGGGAAGATGGATGGAACTAAATACAGGGCAGTCCTGGAGGAATACCCACTAGAGGCTGCAAAAGACTTGAGAGTGGGGCATAGGTTCACTTTCCAGCAGGACAATGACCCTACACATACTGCCAAAGCTACAATGGATGGTTTAGCTCAAAGCATATTTATGTGTATGAATGTCTCAGTCACAATACAGACCTAAATCCCATGTAGAATCTGTGACAAGACTTGAAAATTGCTGTTCACAGACACCTCCGTCCAATCTCACTGAGCTAGAGCGAGTGTGTAAAGAAAAATGGCCAAAAATGCTGCCTCTAGTTGTGCAAAGCTGGTAGAGACAGACCCCAAAAGACTTGGAGCAGTAATTGCAGAGAAAGGCGTCCGACAATTCATGAGATTACGAGGGGTCTTAATACAAATGCACATCACAATTTTAAGATTTATATTTTTAAAATAATTAGAAAACCATGTCTCATTTCCTTACACTTCACAACTTACAACTTTATGTTGGTATCACATTACATTCCAAAAACATACATTTACGATTGTGGGTATAACGTGAAAAAATGTGGAAATGCTCACGGGGAAGGAATACTTTTTCAAGGCACTGTAGATTTACCGTAAGTCTACAGAAGAGGAAAGTGTCTTTTCAATTGCTGTAGCTATTTATGCTACATTTTTGAATTCTTCCCCAAAGGCCACCATATTAAAGGTGCCCTTTCTTTCTGTATAGACAGGAAAGGCAGGGTGTGTATACTTGAAAGTTGGATTTTTCAGAAATTATCACAGAATATTACTGTCTTTAGGAAGTAACGGGAAGCAGCCCAATACCAGGGAGTGATGAAGTGGATAGTGCACAGTGTTACTATCTTCCCTTATGTAGAGCTGATGTTACCTCGCTCATGCACCCATATTAATGAGATGACTCTGCACATTCTGTTCCAGCCTGTATAGCAAATCAAGGAAGCAAGATATAATGATATTTCCTGTATTGTCTGGTGGTTTCATGTTTTGTTTGTTTTCTCATTGTAAGTACTAAGTGTCTACTTTCTAAAAAGAGTTTATTAGTGAATGTGACTTCATGACATCAGATGTACGGTCTGTGGAGTCTCTATTAATCAAAAACACTGGCGGATAATTTATATGTGAAGTGTGAGGGATATTGAAGCAGACATTGCTGTGGTTCTAGAATCAGAAATCACATGACAGAAAGACAAATGAGTTTCCTGGGTAGATCAACCTTCACGTATATACAGACCTTCTTGCTGACAGCTATTATTGTGTATGACAAGCTGCAGCTTTGACATCTGCTTGAAAAACCGACCACACTACAGCAAAAAATGAAATCAGGTTTATCCAAGAGTTTTAGAAATTTTGAAAATAAATAAAATATCTAAATCTAAAATTGCCTTCTTTTTAGACATAAGTTTTATTGCTGTATTATCTTTTATATTATGTGCAGTTAAATCATTTTTCAATACACTTCTTAGGCTGTGTGCACATGTAGCGCAACGTGGGTGGTAGACGCGGGCTAGACACTCGTCTCGTTTTATGTCCGGGCGAACTATGTAAAAATGGGGGTCCTGGCTGGGTGTGTGGACTTGTGCTGTGAGGGTCTTACGTCCGTGCAGGCCACATGTAGCCAGTGGTATGGACTGGCCAGAACCAGATGTTTCACAGTTCAATGAGAGACATCCATTCCAAAACAAATTCTCCACTGAACGGTAACGGTTATATACAAGGGATAACGGGTACAAAGTCTTGTGGCCGTTCCCTTTACACTATGAAGCATTATTCCTCACAGTATCTCTCCCCTGTAGTTTATTCCAAGCCTAGTGACAGGCACTATTTCTCTCTACTCCGCCACAATTCAGCTTTAGGTCCCCTTCACACGTCCGTTTTCTGTGTCTGTATGCGGTTCCTTTTTTTAAAACCGCAAATACATACATACGCGCACTCATTGATTCAATGGTGGTGCGCACATGTCAGGTTTTTCACATGGACCATATCAAAACCCCTCAGACATGTCCTTTTGTAAACGTGCTGCACACTGATGATATATGGATGACATCCGTGTGTCATTAATGTGACACGTATCGGCGCTTTCGAAAAAACGGTACAGCTGTTCCCAGGCGCCAGGTGCTGGATCCTACCGTTATCACTGTCCCCCCATCTCCCTGCAATCAGCAAGACCAGGGAAGTCGGATGACAGTGTTAGTCAGCACAAGCTGTCTGTGTCTAGCGCTAACTACAACTTTCATTTTTGTCTCCTCGTCTCATTTTTGTTGCCTGTGATCAGGCAAAAACAGCGGCCGCTGACTACAACTATCATTAGACTCGCCTGGTCTCGCTGGCATGAGGTCCCCATAATTTTCATAACGAGCTGAGGGATAGCCCAATGCTCGGAGCTGATGTTAATATTTTGGGAAAGGGCCAATAACCATAAAGGTTCCCAGGCTATTAATATCAGCTCACAGCTATTTACATAGTCTTCACTGGTTATTATAGCAGAGACTCCTCAAAAAATGAGGTGGGGTCCCCACTATAATTACTAACCAGCAAAGGATAAATAAGACATCTGAGGGGTAATACGACACCCCCATTACTAAACCCATAGACAAATATAATGAAGACACACAGAGAAAAGTCCTTTAAGGGCTCATTCCCACTTGCGATGAATTTGGATGAATGCAATCCAATTAAAATCGGATTACATTCGGACCAATGTTATTTTATCATTGTGTGTTCAACTGCGATTTTGTTTTCAAGCTTGGATCGGATCACAATTGGACTGGAAAAGAATCGCAGCATGGCGATTGTAATCGGAAATTAGATCGCAGTCGGCAATAGAAGTGAAAAAAACAGCACAGCACTCGAACCATGCGAGTGCTGTCCGATTTTTACATACTGATGTCCTTTGAAAAGCCAGCAATTCATCTGAAAGAATAGATAGATTACATACAGTGTATACACTGTTAGTACCATGTCGGATCCCTGCTCTGACAGGCAGGGTTGCCGGCGAGTCTCTTCACTCACCCATGCTTCAGACAGTTCTTTCCTTCCCCATGCTCGGCATGCTTCCAGCTGGTCTCCCCAGCCAATGGCTATGAGACATTGTGTATATATTACTTTCTTCCCACTGGGGAGGTGCCTGAGCAACCTTCCTGTTTTGCAGTCTAAGTTGTGTAAGCTTGGATACCAGTCCCCGGCTGCACTCAACTGCAAATCCTGCCTGCTGCACTCTAATGCAAAACCTGCCTGCTGAACACTAATGCAGATCTTGCCTTCTGCACTCTAATGCAGACCTTACCTGCTGCACTCAACTGCAAATCCTGCCTGTTGCACTCAACTGCAGACCCTGCCTGCTGCACTCTAATGCAGACCTTACCTGCTGCACTCAACTGCAAATCCTGCCTGCTGCACTCAACTGCAGACCCTGCCTGCTGCACTCTAATGCAGGCCCTGCCTGCTGCACTCTAATGCAGATTCTGCCAGCTGCACCCTGATACAAACACTGCCTGCCGCACTCTGATACAAACACTGCTGCACTCGGATGTGAACTGTCCGCTGCATTCTAATACAAACTTTGCCAGCTGCTCCCTCCAGTCTGTCCTCTGGGTCCGGCTGATGTGCATCCATTGGTCTGCTCTGGAGTGGCACCTGGCGTTTATGGGGAGCCAAGTCTAACCTCACCATCAGATGCTCTAGTGAACAGTCAGGTGTTTGCTTAGTCACACCCCTCCAGGCTCTCCATGGTCTGTGGTACAGTGGTTCCACAAACCACATTCAAGACATATACATAGAATAGATAGATATATAGATGTCAGTCACATTTACAATCAGTAAAGTGCATGTGCAGCTTACTGTACATGTATTTAATTATTAAAGATTATTTTTCTGACAAAAATGACATGGGCTTCCGCATAATTTTCTTAACCAGCAGAGAGAAAGCCAAAGGCTGGGGACAGATTTTTATAGTGTGGGAAGGGGGTAATACCCATGGAGCTTCCCAGGCTGTTAATATCAGCTCACAGCTGTATACATGGCCTTTACTGGCTATTAAAATGGGGACCCCCAAAAAATGATGTAGGGTTCTCCTATAATTAATAACCAGCGAAGGCTAGGCAGACAGCTATGGGCTGATATTATTAGCCTAGGAAGAGCCCATGGATATTGATCCCCCAGGCTAAAAACATCAGCTCTCAGCCACCTCAGAAAAGACGCATCTATAAGATGTGCCATTTCTGGCACTTAGCCTCGCTCTTCCCACTTGCCCTGATGCGGTGGCAATTGGGTTAATAGTTGGGGAGTGTTGATGTCACCTTTGTATTGTCAGGTGACATCAAGCCCAGAGATTAATAATGGAGAGGCGTCTATAAGATGCCCCCCATTACTAACCTCAGTCATATTGTATAAAAACACACACACACAAAAACACACAAATGCAGTTCACTGTGAAGTATAAGCAATAGGGTGGATTTATTCTTGGGGTCAATGCGATTACAGTGCTATCTCATTTATATTGTTTATTTTTTAGGTTTTGCTGATATCACACACTAAATTTTTTTTAATAAAAACTATTTTTTTCCGTCGTCATATTTTGAGAGATGTAACTTTATTTTTTGGCTAAAAGAGCACATAATATTTTCACCTAATACTTCACCTGTGTTTTCTCACAGCGCTCGCGTTGACGTCAGTTAGGTGAAGTGAGTTAATTGGCTGTAAACTTCCAGGACCTTTCTGACAGCACTCCGAGCGTGACAACTTTCTCACACTTGCAGTGATGTCAGGCAGGTTATAGGAGTTCACCATGAGACACTGAGCAGCGGTAACAGACACTGCTCAGTGACTCTTCTGGATGGCAGGCTGTGACTATACAACATGCAGCCTGGCATGTAGATGTAGCACAAACCCATCGTGGATAAATAGATCAGTATCTTCTCAGCAGACAGGTGAGGAATATTGTTGTTTATTACTTTAATTCTCTTGCAGGGGACACTGGCTTCACTGGACTTGGCAATGCTGTAAGTATGGTTTAATTAAGATTTATTAAAGGAGTCTGTTATTCTTTCAATTAAAGGACTTTATTCTGGGTGTGTGTATTTTTATACAATATGACTATGAGGTTAATAATGGGAGTATCTTATAGACACATCTCCCTTACTAACCTCTAGGCTTGATGTCACCTGACAATATAAAGGTGACATCAACCTCGACAACTATTACCCCACTTGCCACCGCTTCAGAGCAAGTTGGAAGAGCGAGGCTAAGTGTCAGAATTGGCACATCTTATAGGTGAGATATGATGTTTTAACCGGGGGGGGGGGGTAAATATCCATGGCCCCTTCCTAGGCTATTAATATCAGCCCAAAACTGCCTGCATAGCATTTGCTGGTTATTAATTATAGAGGGCCTTCATATAATTTTTTTGGGGGGAGGAGTTCCCCTCTTTTAATAGCCTGTAAAAGCTAAGTATACAGCCGTGAGCTTTGTATTGTCAGGTGACATCAAGCCCACAGATTAGAATGGAGAGGCGTGTATAAGATATCTATCAATTACTAATCCTATAGTTATATGGTAAAGAAAGACACAGCCAGAATAAAGTGTATTATTAGAAATGAAACAAAACACAATTTTCCATTTTTATTTAAAAATAACAAACACAGTTATACTCACCTAACGCCTAATTCCACCGAAGCCATCGTCTCCTGTAATAAACCAAAAATAAAAAACAACATTATCCCTCATCTCTCCGTCCTTCTGTACCACACCATAATCCATGTCTGGGGCTAAATAGTTTTCACTGGTGAATGAGCTGCTTGGTGAACAGTGGCACTTACTGTACGCTTCTTCCCTGGTGCGACTGCGTGTCACATGAATGACATCCATGTGTGTCATCTGTGTGCACGTGTGCGGGATGTTTTGCCGCCCGTGCTGACGGGAAAAAACGGACATGTCAGCATGTTTTGCCTACGGACACATGGTCTGTGGAAACATACTGACATGCACAAACCTATTCACTTGAATGGGTCTACGTGTGTCAGTGTCTTCGGTATGTGTGAAAACTGACACCTCACGTATCGGACACACAGACGTGTGAAAGAGCCCTAAAGCCCAGTATTGGTGCACTCTTAAAAAATGTGCTGCTTTATAGTTAAATTTAGGAAATCCCTTTGCCTGAAATATGCAGTACATTTTTGGTGCATATCATGTTCTCTACCTATTATATATTGATTTTTTTTTTTACATTATTACTTTCGATAAAGTTATTGTGCACTAACGACTCTTAATGAATTCCATATGCACAGTGCTATTTGCTTAGGGAGACATAAGGCTTCATAACCACATGAAATGATGGAAGTTGCCATCCCTTGCAGGGCTTCACCATCAAGATGTTTCATCGGCTTGGCCAGCCCTGCCTTTATTAAAACACAATTCACTCTAATGATCTCGCTGTATACATCGGAAGCCACGAGTCAATGGCACTTACTATGAAGTGTAATCCAATACAAAGTAATGATTTTTCTAACTAATGACTAAAGATCTAAAGTTGCTACATTAAAGGTCATATACACTGTAAAAATCAGTAATTATGTATGCAATTACGCCTTCAGATTGTCATTACATTACACTTTATAAATGTGTGCACTCTATTAATGTTCGCATTGTTCGCCGTCATGTACGCTTGGATTACTCATAAGGAGCTCTGCTGTAGAGTGAAGGAGAAATGTCCTGGATTAGAAGATAGTTTACTTCTTTATTTTTTTCTTTTTAATTTAGAAATAGTGCCACCCTTGTTCATGGGCTGTGTCTGGTATTGCAGCAGTACATTTCAATGGAGCTGAGTTGCATTATGAGACGTAGCCTATCGTTGTTGGTGGACAAAGATTGGGCTCTTCTTTTCTTCTCAGAAAACCCTCAATATTTTTTATTAGGGGTCTGCATACTTATTACTTACATGTATAATGGATATGTCTGAATGGGGCATACCGGGGCTTCTTCCATGTGTCTCCTATCCAAGTCATTACCTGGCTATTTAGCTAGCTCTCTGCCTGCAATTAGTGTCTGTTGTAGGTTAGCTCAAGTTGTATGTGCTTGCTCTGTATTCTGTGTTCCTGTATTTGATCTTCATAGCCTGACCTTGAACCTTGCCTTTGAACATCTGCTAATCATTGCTTTTTCTCTTGATTTTCAACCATCCTGGAACTCTGACCTTGGACTGTGAACTGACTATGCCTTTCTATTACCCCTTTGTTTATGATGAGCCCCCTTGGTATCTGATTCCAGACCTCTCAACTACCCAACCTCACGGCTTGTCCGTGAGTAGACTCCAACTTCACCCATTACTTTCCATTATCTTCCACTGCACTACCATATCCAACTCAGGCACTTTAGGTCGGATCATTTGACCACAGCAGCTTTTATTTTACAAATATATTACAATTTTAAACAACTGTGTTGCATTGTCGTGCAGGCTTCCCCATAATGACCTGAAGCTATGACATTTAGTGGATTATCCTACCTTGTGCAGTGGTGGTCAGTACCTGGGACATCACAGATCAGCGGATACTAGTGAAGCACAATTTTCTCTATTTCTGTCCTGTAGAGTGTAAGCTCTTATGGTCAGCAGGGTCCTCTCTCTCCTGTAGAGTGTAAGCTCATATGGTCAATGGGGTCCTCTCTCTCATGTTGAGTGTAAGCTCTTATGGTCAGTGGGGTCCTCTCTCTCCTGTAGAGTGTAAGCTCTTATGGTCAGTGGGGTTCTCTCTCCTGTAGAGTGTAAGCTCTTATAGTCAGTGGGGTCCTATCTCTCCTGTAGAGTGTAACCTCTTATGGTCAGTGAGGTCCTCTCTCTCCTGTACAGTGTAAGCTCTTATGGTCAGTGGTGTCCTCTCTCTCCTGTACACTGTAAGCTCTTATGGTCAGTGGGGTCCTCTCTCTCTCCTGTAGAGTGTAAGCTGTTAAGGTCAGTGGGGTCCTCTCTCTCCTGTAGAGTGTAAGCTCTTATGGTCAGTTGTGTCCTCTCTCTCTTGTAGAGTGTAAGCTCTTATGGTCAGCGGGGTCCTCTCTCTCCTGTAGAGTGTAAGCTCTTATGGTCAGTGGGGTCCTCTCTCTCCTGTAGAGTGTAAGCTCTTATGGTCAGCGGGGTCCTCTCTCTCCTGTAGAGTGTAAGCTCTTATGGTCAGTGAGGTCCTCTCTCTCCTGTACAGTGTAAGCTCTTATGGTCAGTGGGGTCCTCTCTCTCCTGTAGAGTGTAAGCTCTTATGGTCAGTGGGGTCCTCTCTCTTCTGTAGAGTGTAAGCTCTTATGGTCAGTGGGGTCCTCTCTCTCCTGTAGAGTGTAAGCTCTTAGGGTCAGTGGAGTCCTCTCTCTCTCTCTCCTGTAGAGTGTAAGCTCTTATGGTCAGCGGGGTCCTCTCTCTCCTGTAGAGTGTAAGCTCTTATGATCAGTGGGGTCCTCTCTCTCCTGCAGAGTGTAAGCTCTTATGGTCAGTGGAGTCCTCTCTCTCCTGTAGAGTGTAAGCTCTTATGGTCAGTGGAGTCCTCTCTCTCTCTCTTGTAGAGTGTAAGCTTTTATGGTCAGTGGAGTCCTCTCTCTCTCTCCTGTAGAGTGTAAGTTCTTATGGTCAGTAGGGTCCTTTCTCTCCTGTAGAGTGTAAGCTATTATGGTCAGCAGGGTCCTCTCTCTCCTGTAGAGTGTAAGCTCTTATGGTCAGCAGGGTCCTCTCTCTCCTGTAGAGTGTAAGTTCTTATCGTCAGAGGGGTCCTCTCTCCTGTAGAGTGTAAAAGCTCTTATGGTCAGTTGGGTCCTCTCTCTCCTGTAGAGTGTAAGCTTTTATAGTCAGTGGGGTCCTCTCTCTCCTGTAGAGTGTAAGTTCTTATGGTCAGTGGGGTCCTCTCTCTCCTGTACAGTGTAAGCTCTTATGGTCAGTGGGGTCCTCTCTCTCCTGTAGAGTGTAAGCTCTTATGGTCAGCGGGGTCCTCTCTCTCCTGTAGAGTGTAAGCTCTTATGGTCAGTGGGGTCCTCTCTCTCCTGTAGAGTGTAAGCTCTTATGGTCAGCGGGGTCCTCTCTCTCCTGTAGAGTTTAAGCTCTTATGGTCAGCAGGGTCCTCTCTCTCCTGTAGAGTGTAAGCTCTTATGGTCAGTGAAGTCCTCTCTCTCTCTTGTAGAGTGTAAGCTCTTATGGTCAGCAGGGTCCTCTCTCTCCTGTAGAGTGTAAGTTCTTATGGTCAGTAGGGTCCTCTCTCTCCTGTAGAGTGTAAGCTCTTATGGTCAGCAGGGTCCTCTCTCTCCTGTAGAGTGTAAGTTCTTATGGTCAGTGGGGTCCTCTCTCCTGTAGAGTGTAAGCTCTTATGGTCAGTGGGATCTTCTCTCTCCTGCAGAGTGTAAGCTCTTATGGTCAGTGGGGTCCTCTCTCTCTCTCCTGTAGAGTGTAAGCTCTTATGGTCAGTTGTGTCCTCTCTCTCCTGTAGAGTGTAAGCTCTTATGGTCAGTGGGGTCCTCTCTCTCCTGTAGAGTGTAAGCTCTTATGGTCAGCAGGGTCCTCTCTCTCCTGTAGAGTGTAAGCTCTTATGGTCAGCAGGGTCCTCTCTCTCCTGTAGAGTGTAAGCTGTTATGGTCAGTGGGATCCTCTCTCTCCTGTAAAGTGTAAGCTCTTATGGTCAGTGGGGTCCTCTCTCTGTTGTAGAGTGTAAGCTCTTATGGTCAGTGGGGTCCTCTCTCTGTTGTAGAGTGTAAGCTCTTATGGTCAGTGGGGTCCTCTATCTCCTGTAGAGTGTAAGCTCTTATGGTCAGTGGGGTCCTCTCTCTCCTGTAGAGTGTAAGCTCTTATGATCAGTGAGGTCCTCTCTCTCTCCTGCAGAGTGTAAGCTCTTATGGTCAGTGGGGTCCTCTCTCTATTGTAGAGTGTAAGCTCTTATGGTCAGTGGGGTCCTCTCTCTCCTGTAGATTATAAGCTCTTATGGTCAGTGGAGTCCTCTCTCTCTCCTGTAGAGTGTAAGCTCTTATGGTCAGTGGGGTCCTCTCTCTCCTGTAGAGTGTAAGCTCTTATGGTCAGTGAGGTCCTCTCTTCTGTAGAGTGCAAGCTCTTATGGTCAGTAAGGTCCTCTCTTCTGTAGATTGTAAGCTCTTATGGTCTGTGGGTTCCTCTCTCTCCTGTAGAGTGTAAGCTCTTATGGTCAGTAAGGTCCTGCATACTTATTACTTACATGTATAATGGATATGTCTGAATGGGGCATACCGGGGCTTCTTCCATGTGTCTCCTATCCAAGTCATTACCTGGCTATTTAGCTAGCTCTCTGCCTGCAATTAGTGTCTGTTGTAGGTTAGCTCAAGTTGTATGTGCTTGCTCTGTATTCTGTGTTCCTGTATTTGATCTTCATAGCCTGACCTTTAACCTTGCCTTTGAACATCTGTTTATCTTTCCTTTTTCTCTTGATTTTCAACCATCCTGGAATTCTGACCTCGGACTGTGAACTGACTATGCCTTTCTATTACCCCTTTGTTTATGATGAGCCCCCTTGGTATCTGATTCCAGACCTCTCAACTACCCAACCTCACGGCTTGTCCGTGAGTAGACTCCAACTTCACCCATTACTTTCCATTATCTTCCACTGCACTACCATATCCAACTCAGGCACTTTAGGTCGGATCATTTGACCACAGCAGCTTTTATTTTACAAATATATTACAATTTTAAACAACTGTGTTGCATTGTCGTGCAGGCTTCCCCATAATGACCTGAAGCTATGACATTTAGTGGATTATCCTACCTTGTGCAGTGGTGGTCAGTACCTGGGACATCACAGATCAGCGGATACTAGTGAAGCACAATTTTCTCTATTTCTGTCCTGTAGAGTGTAAGCTCTTATGGTCAGCAGGGTCCTCTCTGTCCTGTAGAGTGTAAGCTCATATGGTCAATGGGGTCCTCTCTCTCATGTTGAGTGTAAGCTCTTATGGTCAGCGGGGTTCTCTCTCCTGTAGAGTGTAACCTCTTATGGTCAGTGAGGTCCTCTCTCTCTCCTGTACAGTGTAAGCTCTTATGGTCAGTGGGGTCCTCTCTCTCCTGTACACTGTAAGCTCTTATGGTCAGTGGGGTCCTCTCTCTCTCCTGTAGAGTGTAAGCTGTTATGGTCAGTGGGGTCCTCTCTCTCTCCTGTAGAGTGTAAGCTCTTATGGTCAGTTGTGTCCTCTCTCTCTTGTAGAGTGTAAGCTCTTATGGTCAGCGGGGTCCTCTCTCTCTCCTGTAGAGTGTAAGCTCTTATGGTCAGTGGGGTCCTCTCTCTCCTGTAGAGTGTAAGCTCTTATGGTCAGCGGGGTCCTCTCTCTCCTGTAGAGTGTAAGCTCTTATGGTCAGTGGGGTCCTCTCTCTCCTGTACAGTGTAAGCTCTTATGGTCAGTGGGGTCCTCTCTCTCCTGTAGAGTGTAAGCTCTTATGGTCAGTGGGGTCCTCTCTCTTCTGTAGAGTGTAAGCTCTTATGGTCAGTGTGGTCCTCTCTCTCCTGTAGAGTGTAAGCTCTTAGGGTCAGTGGAGTCCTCTCTCTCTCTTGTAGAGTGTAAGCTCTTATGGTCAGTGGGGTCCTCTCTCTCCTGTAGAGTGTAAGCTCTTATGGTCAGTGGAGTCCTCTCTCTCTCCTGTAGAGTGTAAGCTCTTATGGTCAGCAGGGTCCTCTCTCTCCTGTAGAGTGTAAAGGTACCGTCACACTAGACGATATCGCTAGCGATCCGTGACGTTGCAGCGTCCTCGCTAGCGATATCGTCCAGTGTGACAGGCAGCAGCGATCAGGCCCCTGCTGTGCTGTCGCTGGTCGGGGAAGAAAGTCCAGAACTTTTTTTCGTCGCTGGACTCCCCGTAGACATCGCTGAATCGGCGTGTGTGACACCGATTCAGCGATGTCTTCGCTGGTAACCAGGGTAAACATCGGGTAACTAAGCGCAGGGCCGTGCTTAGTAACCCGATGTTTACCCTGGTTACCATCGTTAAAGTAAAAAAAAACAACCGCTACATACTTACCTACCGCTGTCTGTCCCCGGCGCTCTGCTTCTCTGGTCTGGCTGTGAGCACAGCGGCCGGAAAGCAGAGCGGTGACGTCACCGCTCTGCTTTCCGGCTGCCCGGCGCTCACAGCCAGACCAGAGAAGCAGAGCGCCGGGGACAGACAGCGGTAGGTAAGTATGTAGCGGTTGGTTTTTTTACTTTAACGATGGTAACCAGGGTAAACATCGGGTTACTAAGCGCGGCCCTGCGCTTAGTAACCCGATGTTTACCCTGGTTACCGGGGACATCGGGATCGTTGGTCGCTGGAGAGCGGTCTGTGTAACAGCTCTCCAGCGACCAAACAGCGACGCTGCAGCGATCCAGATCGTTGTCGGTATCGCTGCAGCGTCGCTTAGTGTGACGGTACCTTAAGTTCTTATGGTCAGCAGGGTCCTCTCTCTCCTGTAGAGTGTAAGCTCTTATGGTCAGCGGGGTCCTCTCTCTCCTGTAGAGTGTAAGCTGTTATGGTCAGTGGGGTCCTCTCTCTCCTGTAGAGTGTAAGCTCTTATGGTCAGTGGGGTCCTCTCTCTCTCCTGTAGAGTGTAAGCTCTTATGGTCAGCAGGGTCCTCTCTCTCCTGTAGAATGTAAGTTCTTATGGTCAGAGGGGTCCTCTCTCCTGTAGAGTGTAAAAGCTCTTATGGTCAGTTGGGTCCTCTCTCTCCTGTAGAGTGTAAGCTTTTATAGTCAGTGAGGTCCTCTCTCTCTCTTGTAGAGTGTAAGCTCTTATGGTCAGCGGGGTCCTCTCTTTCTCCTGTAGAGTGTAAGCTCTTATGGTCAGTGGGGTCCTCTCTCTCCTGTAGAGTGTAAGCTCTTATGGTCAGCGGGGTCCTCTCTCTCCTGTAGAGTGTAAGCTCTTATGGTCAGTGAGGTCCTCTCTCTCTCCTGTAGAGTGTAAGCTCTTGTGGTCAGTGGGGTCCTCTCTCTCCTGTAGAGTGTAAGCTCTTATGGTCAGCGGGGTCCTCTCTCTCCTGTAGAGTGTAAGCTCTTATGGTCAGTGGGGTCCTCTCTCTCCTGTAGAGTGTAAGTTCTTATGGTCAGTGGGGTCCTCTCTCCTGTAGAGTGTAAAAGCTCTTATGGTCAGTTGGGTCCTCTCTCTCCTGTAGAGTGTAAGCTCTTATGGTCAGTGGGGTCCTCTCTCCTGTAGAGTGTAAGCTTTTATGGTCAGCGGGGTCCTCTCTCTCTCCTGTAGAGTGTAAGCTCTTATGGTCAGCGGGGTCCTCTCCTGTAGAGTGTAAGCTCTTATGGTCAGTGAGGTCCTCTGTCTCCTGTGGAGTGTAAGCTCTTATGGTCATTGAGGTCCTCTCTTCTGTAGAGTGTAAGCTCTTATGGTCAGTGAGGTCCTCTCTTCTGTAGAGTGTAAGCTCTTATGGTCAGCAGGGTCATCTCTCTCCTGTAGAGTGTAAGCTCTTATGGTCAGTGGGGTCCTCTCTCTCCTGTAGAGTGTAAGCTTTTATGTTCAGTGGGGTCCTCTCTCTCCTGTAGAGTGTAAGCTCTTATGGTCAGTTGTGTCCTCTCTCTCCTGTAGAGTGTAAGCTCTTATGGTCAGTGGGGTCCTCTCTCTCCTGTAGAGTGTAAGCTCTTATGGTCAGTTGTGTCCTCTCTCTCCTGTAGAGTGTAAGCTCTTATGGTCAGTGGTGTCCTCTCTCCTGTAGAGTGTAAGGTCTTATGGTCAGCAGGGTCTTCACTCTCCTGTAGAGTGTAAGTTCTTATGGTCAGTGGGGTCCTCTCTCTCTCTCCTGTAGAGTGTAAGCTCTTATGGTCAGTTGGGTCCTCTCTCTCCTGTAGAGTGTAAGTTCTTACGGTCAGTGGGGTCCTCTCTCTCTCCTGTAGAATGTAAGCTCTTATGGTCAGTTGGGTCCTCTCTCTCTCCTGTAGAGTGTAAGCTCTTATGGTCAGTGAGGTCCTCTCTCTCTCCTGTAGAGTGTAAGCTCTTATGGTCAGCGGGGTCCTATCTCTCCTGTAGAGTGTAAGTTCTTATGGTCAGTGAGGTCCTCTCTCCTGTAGAGTGTAAGCTCTTATGGTCAGTGGCATCCTCTCTCTCCTGCAGAGTGTAAGCTCTTATGGTCAGTGGGGTCCTCTCTCTCTCCTGTAGAGTGTAAGCTCTTATGGTCAGTTGGGTCCTCTCTCTCCTGTAGAGTGTAAGTTCTTATGGTCAGTGGGGTCCTCTCTCTCTCTCCTGTAGAGTGTAAGCTCTTATGGTCAGTTGAGTCCTCTCTCTCCTGTAGAGTGTAAGCTCTTATGGTCAGCAGGGTCCTCTCTCTCCTGTAGAGTGTAAGTTCTTATGGTCAGTGGGGTCCTCTCTCCTGTAGAGTGTAAGCTCTTATGGTCAGTGGGGTCCTATCTCTCTCCTGTAGAGTGTAAGCTCTTATGGTCAGTTGTGTCCTCTCTCTCCTGTAAAGTGTAAGCTCTTATGGTCAGCAGGGTCCTCTCTCTCCTGTAGAGTGTAAGTTCTTATGGTCAGTGGGGTCCTCTCTCCTGTAGAGTGTAAGCTCTTATGGTCAGTGGGGTCCTATCTCTCTCCTGTAGAGTGTAAGCTCTTATGGTCAGTTGTGTCCTCTCTCTCCTGTAGAGTGTAAGCTCTTATGGTCAGCAGGGTCCTCTCTCTCCTGTAGAGTGTAAGCTCTTATGGTCAGCAGGGTCCTCTCTCTCCTGTAGAGTGTAAGCTCTTATGGTCAGTGGGGTCCTCTCTCTCCTGTAGAGTGTAAGTTCTTATGGTCAGTGTGGTCCTCTCTCTCCTGTAGAGTGTAAGCTCTTATGATCAGTTGGGTCCTCTCTCTCCTGTAGAGTGTAAACTCTTAAGGTCAGTGGGATCCTCTCTCTCCTGTAAAGTGTAAGCTCTTATGGTCAGCAGGGTCCTCTCTCTCTCTCTCCTGTAGAGTGTAAGCTCTTATGGTCAGCAGGGTCCTCTCTCTCCTGTAGAGTGTAAGTTCTTATGATCAGTGGGGTCCTATCTCCTGTAGAGTGTAAGCTCTTATGATCAGTGGGGTCCTCTCTCTCCTGCAGAGTGTAAGCTCTTATGGTCAGTGGGATCCTCTCTCTCCTGTAGAGTGTAATCTCTTATGGTCAGTGAGGTCCTCTCTCTGTTGTAGAGTGTAAGTTCTTATGGTCAGTTGGGTCCTCTCTCTCTCCTGTAGAGTGTAAGCTCTTATGGTCAGTGAGGTCCTCTCTCTCTCCTGTAGAGTGTAAGCTCTTATGGTCAGTTGGGTCCTCTCTCTCTCCTGTAGAGTGTAAGCTCTTATGGTCAGCGGGGTCCTCTCTCTCCTGTAGAGTGTAAGTTCTTATGGTCAGTGGGGTCCTCTCTCCAGCAGAGTGTAAGCTCTTATGGTCAGTGGGATCCTCTCTCTCCTGCAGAGTGTAAGCTCTTATGGTCAGTGGGGTCCTCTCTCTCTCCTGTAGAGTGTAAGCTCTTATGGTCAGTTGGGTCCTCTCTCTCCTGTAGAGTGTAAGTTCTTATGGTCAGTGGGGTCCTCTCTCTCTCCTGTAGAGTGTAAGCTCTTATGGTCAGTTGAGTCCTCTCTCTCCTGTAGAGTGTAAGCTCTTATGGTCAGCAGGGTCCTCTCTCTCCTGTAGAGTGTAAGTTCTTATGGTCAGTGGGGTCCTCTCTCCTGTAGAGTGTAAGCTCTTATGGTCAGTGGGGTCCTATCTCTCTCCTGTAGAGTGTAAGCTCTTATGGTCAGTTGTGTCCTCTCTCTCCTGTAAAGTGTAAGCTCTTATGGTCAGCAGGGTCCTCTCTCTCCTGTAGAGTGTAAGTTCTTATGGTCAGTGGGGTCCTCTCTCCTGTAGAGTGTAAGCTCTTATGGTCAGCAGGGTCCTCTCTCTCCTGTAGAGTGTAAGCTCTTATGGTCAGCAGGGTCCTCTCTCTCCTGTAGAGTGTAAGCTCTTATGGTCAGTGGGGTCCTCTCTCTCCTGTAGAGTGTAAGTTCTTATGGTCAGTGGGGTCCTCTCTCTCCTGTAGAGTGTAAGCTCTTATGGTCAGTTGGGTCCTCTCTCTCCTGTAGAGTGTAAACTCTTAAGGTCAGTGGGATCCTCTCTCTCCTGTAAAGTGTAAGCTCTTATGGTCAGCAGGGTCCTCTCTCTCTCTCCTGTAGAGTGTAAGCTCTTATGGTCAGCAGGGTCCTCTCTCTCCTGTAGAGTGTAAGTTCTTATGATCAGTGGGGTCCTATCTCCTGTAGAGTGTAAGCTCTTATGATCAGTGGGGTCCTCTCTCTCCTGCAGAGTGTAAGCTCTTATGGTCAGTGGGATCCTCTCTCTCCTGGAGAGTGTAAGCTCTTATGGTCAGTGAGGTCCTCTCTCTGTTGTAGAGTGTAAGCTCTTATGGTCAGTGGGGTCCTCTCTCTCCTGTAGATTATAAGCTCTTATGGTCAGTGGAGTCCTCTCTCTCTCCAGCAGAGTGTAAGCTCTTATGGTCAGTGGGGTCCTCTCTCTCCTGCAGAGTGTAAGCTCTTATGGTCAGTGGGGTCCTCTCTCTCTCCTGTAGAGTGTAAGCTCTTATGGTCAGTTGGGTCCTCTCTCTCCTGTAGAGTGTAAGTTCTTATGGTCAGTGGGGTCCTCTCTCTCTCCTGTAGAGTGTAAGCTCTTATGGTCAGTTGAGTCCTCTCTCTCCTGTAGAGTGTAAGCTCTTATGGTCAGCAGGGTCCTCTCTCTCCTGTAGAGTGTAAGTTCTTATGGTCAGTGGGGTCCTCTCTCCTGTAGAGTGTAAGCTCTTATGGTCAGTGGGGTCCTATCTCTCTCCTGTAGAGTGTAAGCTCTTATGGTCAGTTGTGTCCTCTCTCTCCTGTAAAGTGTAAGCTCTTATGGTCAGCAGGGTCCTCTCTCTCCTGTAGAGTGTAAGTTCTTATGGTCAGTGGGGTCCTCTCTCCTGTAGAGTGTAAGCTCTTATGGTCAGCAGGGTCCTCTCTCTCCTGTAGAGTGTAAGCTCTTATGGTCAGCAGGGTCCTCTCTCTCCTGTAGAGTGTAAGCTCTTATGGTCAGTGGGGTCCTCTCTCTCCTGTAGAGTGTAAGTTCTTATGGTCAGTGGGGTCCTCTCTCTCCTGTAGAGTGTAAGCTCTTATGGTCAGTTGGGTCCTCTCTCTCCTGTAGAGTGTAAACTCTTAAGGTCAGTGGGATCCTCTCTCTCCTGTAAAGTGTAAGCTCTTATGGTCAGCAGGGTCCTCTCTCTCTCTCCTGTAGAGTGTAAGCTCTTATGGTCAGCAGGGTCCTCTCTCTCCTGTAGAGTGTAAGTTCTTATGATCAGTGGGGTCCTATCTCCTGTAGAGTGTAAGCTCTTATGATCAGTGGGGTCCTCTCTCTCCTGCAGAGTGTAAGCTCTTATGGTCAGTGAGGTCCTCTCTCTGTTGTAGAGTGTAAGCTCTTATGGTCAGTGGGGTCCTCTCTCTCCTGTAGATTATAAGCTCTTATGGTCAGTGGAGTCCTCTCTCTCTCCTGTAGAGTGTAAACTCTTATGGTCAGTGGGGTCCTCTCTCTCTCCTGTAGAGTGTAAGCTCTTATGGTCAGTGGGGTCCTCTCTCTGTTGTAGAGTGTAAGCTCTTATGGTCAGTGGGGTCCTCTCTCTGTTGTAGAGTGTAAGCTCTTATGGTCAGCAGGGTCCTCTCTCTCCTGTAGAGTGTAAGTTCTTATGGTCAGTGGGGTCCTCTCTCCTGTAGAGTGTAAGCTCTTATGGTCAGTCGGGTCCTATCTCTCTCCTGTAGAGTGTAAGCTCTTATGGTAAGTTGTGTCCTCTCTCTCCTGTAGAGTGTAAGCTCTTATGGTCAGCAGGGTCCTCTCTCTCCTGTAGAGTGTAAGCTCTTATGATCAGTGCGGTCCTCTCTCTCCTGTAGAGTGTAAGCTCTTATGGTCAGTGAGGTCCTCTCTCTCTCCTGTAGAGTGTAAGCTCTTATGGTCAGTGAGGTCCTCTCTTCTGTAGAGTGCAAGCTCTTATGGTCAGTAAGGTTCTCTCTTCTGTAGATTGGAAGCTCTTATGGTCTGTGGGTTCCTCTCTCTCCTGTAGAGTGTAAGCTCTTATGGTCAGTGAGGTCCTCTCTTCTGTAGAGTGCAAGCTCTTATGGTCAGTAAGGTTCTCTCTTCTGTAGATTGTAAGCTCTTATGGTCTGTGGGTTCCTCTCTCTCCTGTAGAGTGTAAGCTCTTATGGTCAGTAAGGTCCTCTCTCCTGTAGAGTGTAAGCTCTTATGGTCAGTGGGGTCCTCTCTCTCCTGTAGAGTGTAAGCTCTTATGGTCAGCAGGATCCTCTCTCTCTCCTGTAGAGTGTAAACTCTTATGGTCAGTGGTGTCCTCTCTCTCCTGTAGATTGTAAGCTCTTATGGTCAGTGGTGTCCTCTCTCTCCTGTAGAGTTTAAGCTCTTATGGTCAGTGGGGTCCTCTCTCTCCTGTAGAGTGTAAGCTTTAATGGTCAGTGGGGTCCTCTCTCTCCTGTAGAGTGTAAGCTCTTATGGTCATTGGGGTCCTCTCTTTCCTGTAGAGTGTAAGCTCTTATGGTCATTGGGGTCCTCTCTCTCCTGTAGAGTGTAAGCTCTTATGGTCAGTGGGGTCCTCTCTCTCCTGTAGAGTGTAAGCTCTTATGGTCAGTGGGGTCCTCTCTTTCCTGTAGAGTGTAAGCTCTTATGGTCAGTGGGGTCCTCTCTCTCCTGTAGAGTGTAAGCTCTTATGGTCAGTTGTGTCCTCGCTCTCCTGTAGAGTGTAAGCTCTTATGGTCAGTGGGGTCCTCTCTCTCCTGTAGAGTGTAAGCTCTATGGTCAGTTGTGTCCTCTCTCTCCTATAGAGTGTAAGCTGTTATATTCAGTGGGGTCCTCTCTCTCCTGTAGAGTGTAATCTCTTATGATCAGTGGGGTCCTCTCTCTCTTGTAGAGTGTAAGCTCTTATGGTCAGTGAGGTCCTCTCTCTCTCCTGTAGAGTATAAGCTCTTATGGTCAGTGGGGTCCTCTCTCTCTCCTGTAGAGTATAAGCTCTTATGGTCAGTGGGGTCCTCTCTCTCCTGTAGAGTGTAATCTCTTATGGTCAGTGGGGTCCTCTCTCTCTCCTGTAGAGTATAAGCTCTTATGGTCAGTGAGGTCCTCTCTCTCCTGTAGAGTGTAAGCTCTTATGGTCAGTGGGGTCCTCTCTCTCCTGTAGAGTGTAAGCTCTTATGGTCAGTGGGGTCCTCTCTCTCCTGTAGAGTATAAGCTCTTATGGTCAGTGAGGTCCTCTCTCTCCTGTAGAGTGTAAGCTCTTATGGTCAGTAAGGTCCTCTCTCCTGTAGAGTGTAAGCTCTTATGGTCAGTGGGGTCCTCTCTCTCCTGTAGAGTGTAAGCTCTTATGGTCAGCAGGATCCTCTCTCTCTCTCTCTCTCTCTCTCCTGTAGAGTGTAAACTCTTATGGTCAGTGGTGTCCTCTCTCTCCTGTAGATTGTAAGCTCTTATGGTCAGTGGTGTCCTCTCTCTCCTGTAGAGTTTAAGCTCTTATGGTCATTGGGGTCCTCTCTCTCCTGTAGAGTGTAAGCTCTTATGGTCATTGGGGTCCTCTCTCTCCTGTAGAGTGTAAGCTCTTATGGTCATTGGGGTCCTCTCTCTCCTGTAGAGTGTAAGCTCTTATGGTCAGTGGGGTCCTCTCTCTCCTGTAGAGTGTAAGCTCTTATGGTCAGTGGGGTCCTCTCTTTCCTGTAGAGTGTAAGCTCTTATGGTCAGTGGTGTCCTCTCTCTTCTGTAGAGTGTAAGCTCTTATGGTCAGTTGTGTCCTCGCTCTCCTGTAGAGTGTAAGCTCTTATGGTCAGTGGGGTCCTCTCTCTCCTGTAGAGTGTAAGCTCTATGGTCAGTTGTGTCCTCTCTCTCCTGTAGAGTGTAAGCTGTTATGGTCAGTGGGGTCCTCTCTCTCCTTTAGAGTGTAATCTCTTATGATTAGTGGGGTCCTCTCTCTCTTGTAGAGTGTAAGCTCTTATGGTCAGTGGGGTCCTCTCTCTCTCCTGTAGAGTATAAGCTCTTATGGTCAGTGAGGTCCTCTCTCTCCTGTAGAGTGTAAGCTCTTATGGTCAGTGGGGTCCTCTCTCTCCTGTAGAGTGTAAGCTCTTATGGTCAGTGGGGTCCTCTCTCTCCTGTAGAGTGTAAGCTCTTATGATCAGCGGGGTCCTCTCTCTATTCTGTAGAGTGTAAGCTCTTATGGTCAGTGAGGTCCTCTCTCTCCTGTAGAGTGTAAGCTCTTATGGTCAGTTGAGTCCTCTCTCTCCTGTAGAGTGTAAACTCTTATGGTCAGTGGGGTCCTCTCTCTCCTGTAGAGTGTAGCTCTTATGGTCAGTGGGGTCCTCTCTCTCCTGTAGAGTGTAAGCTCTTATGGTCAGCGGGGTCCTCTCTCTCCTGTAGAGTGTAAGCTCTTATGGTCAGTGGGGTCCTCTCTCTCTCCTGTAGAGTGTAAGCTCTTATGGTCAGTGGGGTCCTCTCTCTCTCCTGTAGAGTGTAAGCTCTTATGGTCAGCGGGGTCCTCTTTCTCCTGTAGAGTGTAAGCTCTTATGGTCAGTGGGGTCCTCTCTCTCCTGTAGAGTGTAAGCTCTTATGGTCAGCGGGGTCCTCTTTCTCCTGTAGAGTGTAAGCTCTTATGGTCAGTGGGGTCCTCTCTCTCTCCTGTAGAGTGTAAGCTCTTATGGTCAGTGGGGTCCTCTCTCTCCTGTAGAGTGTAAGCTCTTATGGTCAGCGGGGTCCTCTTTCTCCTGTAGAGTGTAAGCTCTTATGGTCAGTGGGGTCCTCTCTCTCTCCTGTAGAGTGTAAGCTCTTATGGTCAGTGGGGTCCTCTCTCTCCTGTAGAGTGTAAGCTCTTATGGTCAGTGGGGTCCTCTCTCTGCTGTAGAGTGTAAGCTCTTATGGTCAGTGGGATCCTCTCTCTGCTGTAGAGTGTAAGTTCTTATGGTCAGTGGGGTCCTCTCTCTCTCCTGTAGAGTGTAAGCTCTTATGGTCAGCGGGATCCTCTCTCTCCTGTAGAGTGTAAGTTCTTATGGTCAGTGGGGTACTCTCCCCCACATGCACTTTGTGGGGCTTTACAAGTTTTCTAGCATTGAAGATTGGACACACTAATACTCCGCAAGTCAGAGAATCCTAATTTCAGAAGATCCGATGATCTCTAGTATACACACAACAGCTTATTCTGAATAGTTACTTGAAAGTACAGCACAGCTAAGGGAAGCTTCACATGTTCTTAGTGCGGACATATCTTCTCATCTATAATAAGGCCAGTTCAGACAGTGGTATTTTCAGGTTTTGGCTATCTGAACTGTACATGGACAAAACCCGTACAAAGAGTGAATGGACCAATGTGGAAACATAGCAGCATGCAGGAGTCTCTACCGTTTTGCTGGTCTGAGTTGTACAAATAACATAATGGTGATGCGGAAGAGGTCACTGAGATGCACACTGTCGTGGGCCCGGACTCAAATTTACAGATGTGACCGGTCCGAGAATTCACACATGAATTTGGGCATGTGGCTGCTATTCCTGACCTGACCGTGGAATCTCACGACCAGGAATAATAACATTATAGATTTACATAAAGATGCGGGGATCAGAGTCACATGCCAACGTTGCATCTAATGATTTGCACCCCAGGATCGGACCACTACTTCACCATCACAAAGAATCCAAATCTGTTGGGTATTTGGTCACAAGTTGCCCAAGCGCTTCAGTGTAAGTTGTATGTAACCTGTCTATAATTTACCAATTTGCTTTGACCAACAAGTCTCACTAAAGTTTTTCAGTGTTTGCATACAGTTTTTGATGGGGGTTTATAGCTAAAAGCACTTGAAGATCTCATCCACCTTCATCCAAAATGTGTTACCAGGCCTCCCAGAACTGCGCCTGTATTCTCCTGGTGACACATTGATACCACATTAGAAGGGTTTGCCACATCCTTCTGTATTTCCTCCACTTTTAGATGTGACCCAGTTACAGCTGTGATCCCTGTATAGCCATTCAATTTGGTAGAATTTGGAAGTACTAAAGCAATTGTTTGTAGATTCCCACTTCAGTAGGAATCGCACAGTTTCTCCCAACGCTCAATATATGAAAAATTGATTATTAATTATTTGCCTCCCATCACATACTCACATTGGAAATAAATGTTTTTGTAATGCATTTTCAACATACCAGCACTGCTCCTGGAGACTGAACACTGTCATATTTCCCAGAATCCAGAGTTTTCTGCTTTTCTTATTGCCCATAGCTTTGTTTGTTAGAGAAGAACTTTGGTGACATCTGCTGGTCATTATTCAGTATTGCATCTCACTATATTAAAAGGCGCATGTCCATAACTCAGAGCAGCATTTAATGTGAATTGTTAAGTGTTAAGTGATGATCATTAAAATATAAGGGATAGGTTTACAAGTCTGCAGACACAGTTATTCCCAAAACTAGACAAGAGTGTATAGATTTCCAGAGATGACTACATCTGCTACAATTAATCGTGAATGTATTGTACTGTAGCTATTATGGACAATAGTAAAAGTTTACGATCATACAAACAGTATACACATTTCTGATAGTGAACAGCTGAAGTGTAATACTCCTGAGGCCCTGTATATAGATATGGACTTACCAATGGTGGAAGCTGGGCATCTGCACAGGGGTCCAAGTAATGCGAGGGTCCACCTACACCTCCAAAGCAGCAAGCGCATCTACTCTCCCATATTACTATAAAGGGTTTATCTCATGATTAAATGTTACCGTACTCTGTTCTTATGTCTACATAGTGTGGTTTTATACTTGTTATTGAGTCCCATAGTGCACTGTTGATTTCTTCTAAGGCTTCGTTCACACCGGCATTTCAGCCTTATCTAGGACACAATTTTGCATGTTTCATAATTTGCAAAATGCAAGATGCTGAACCTTTTTTATCCTGTAAAAATTACACCCTAAGGGAAACTCAACAGACTCCTTTAAGACAAAGGGGGTTGGTTATTTGAAGTCTTATTATTTTACAAGGAGGTCCTCAAGGGGTTCGATCTTTCACAGGGGCACACATTGTACAATTTCTCAACATATATTGTACCTCGCGACCATCTTTCAGAGCTGGTCATCCATGCAGATCAATAGGAGGCAGATGTGCAGCGCCCAGCCACGGCCACTATCAGAAGACAGAGCAGCTCCGTTATTGAGCTTTTCCGTCCGGCCGCCGGCGACACTGGGAACAGCTGATGAGTGGCGGTGTTGGGTTTCAGACCCCGAAAGATAGGTCATCAATGATAAAGTAGTGGACAACCTCTTTAATTACAATTGAAATTGGGTTATTTTTTGCAGGATCTAACAGGAAAGTTTCATTTTTAAAGGCAATGTACAATTTTGCAACCAAATGTTTCAGCAGCAATATGCATATCTACTATATAATTGTCTAAGGGTCACTTCCCTCTGTCTGTCTGTCACGGATATTCATTGGTCGCGGCCTCTGTCTGTCATGGAATCCAAGTCGCTGATTCGTCTCGCCAGCTGCCTGTCATGGCTGCCGTGACCAATCAGCGACGGCCACAGTCCGGCGGAAAAATGGCCGCTCCTTCCTCCCCGCAGTCAGTGCCCGCTCCGTACTCCCCTCCAGTCAGCGCTCACACAGGGTTAATGACAGCGTTGACCGTGGTGTAGCGCACTCGGTTAACGCTGCTATTAACCCTGTGTGACCAACTTTTTACTATTGATGCTGCCTATGCAGCATGAATAGTAAAAAGATCTAATGTTAAAAATAATTAAAAAAAATAAAAAATAGTTATATACTCACCTTCCGGAGCCCCCGGATCGAAGCGGCCGGTTACCGATGCTCCTCGCGACGCCCCGGTGACCGCTCCATGCATTGCGGTCTCGCGAGATGATGATGTGCGGTCTGACGAGACCACTATGTCATCATCTCCCGACACCGCAATGCACTCTTCAGACCGGAGCGCACGAGGAGCATCGGTAACCGGCCCCTTCGATCCAGGGGCTCCGGAAGGTGAGTATGTAACTATTTTTTATTTTAGTTTTTTTTTTAACAGGGATATGGTGCATACTACGTGACTGGCCAATATACTACGTGACTGGGCAAATATACTATGTGGCTGGGCAATATACTACGTGGCTGGGCAATATACTACATGGATGGGCAATATACTACGTGGGCTGTGCAATATACTACGTGGCTGGGCAATATACTACGTGGCTGGGCAATATACTACGTGGGCTGTGCAATATACTACGTGACTGGGCAATATACTACGTGGCTGGGCAATATACTACGTGACTGGGCAATATACTACGTGGACATGCATATTCTAGAATATCCGATGCGTTAGAATCGGGCCACCATCTAGTAATATACTGTATAATAATGTATGGAAGCATAGTACATGTGGATTTGAAGACTAGAGTGTATAGATTTCCAGAGACGACTACATCTGCTACAATTAATCATGAATGTATGCTACTGTAGCTATTCTGGACAATAGCAAAAAGTTTACTATCATACAGGTCGGTCAGGGGACCGGCGACGCCAGCAGAAACTTCAACTGGATGTGCGTCCTCTGATGCATGTGTACTATACTTTATGGAGGACTATTGGATGCATTTATACTTTATCGATGACAGTGGGTGTGCATTATACTGTATGATAACTATGGGCTGTGCATTATACTTCATGGAGGACTATTGGATGCCTTATACTTTATGGAGGAATATGGGCTGTGCAGTATATTATATGAAGGACTATGGGTTGTGCATTATACTGTATAGAGGACTATGGAGAGTGCATAATACTATATTGAGGATTATGGGCTATACTATACTATATGGCAGAGGCGTATCTAGGGTTTCTTGCACCCGGGGCAAGAATACATTTTGGCGCGCCCCCCGGACATATGAGATTTGCACACTTAGTCATGTACCCACGAGCTCCTCTCCCTAATGCTCTCAATGATCAGTGAAAAAGAGAGAGAAGCAGAAGAGAAGCTCGTTGTCACAGGACCATAAGTATGAAAGTCGCATATGAGTGAAGTGTCCATGTGACGACTACTGGACCCTGCAGAGCTGAATCCTGACATCGCAGCTTCTGAATTCTCACAACTATTGCACTACACACTTTTAGGATTCTCCCTTGCCGGTGGACGGTCATGTCAGCGCAAGCATGTGATTTGTATACCTTGGGCCACATTCCGACTAGACGTGCCCATGTCTAGTCAGCACGTGACCGCATGTATGTAAATCACCAGCACGACAGATTCCTGACATCGTGCAGTGCACTCTGAGAAGTCAGAAGTCTGCAGTCACAAATTATGACTGTAGACTCATTCCCTTTAATGCTCCGAACATAAATAAAAACATGAGTTAGTCAGTATCACAATTAACATTTACATCCAGATACCTTATAGATGACGTCGTCTCTGGAGTCATTCTCCTTCTTTTCTTCATCTTGTCCAGACCCCATGATGAGTTTTCTCATCCACAGGTCATCTCTGCAGACTTCCATCTTCTCCGCTCTTTTGCAGAAAATCTCCACATGATGTCCTTAAAGATACAAGTGTCATTAAAATGCTCCTGAATAAAAAATTGCCCCTCACTATATTGTCTGCACTAAATATGATCCCCCACACTGTCCCTCTTATGGTAAATACTATTCACACTGACCTCTCCTTTCCATATCGGCCCCCTCTTCACACTGTCCTCTCATACTGTGTCCCCCCTATAGGACCCAGTATTTATACTGTACTCTCATCACACTCCCCCTCCTTGGTATACTGTCCCCTCCTGGTTGTGCCCTTACACTGTCCCTCCTTGCTACGCCCCCATTACTCAGTTTCTATTCTGTACCCACTCACTTTTCTCCCCCCCATACTGTCTCATCACACTATTCCCCTCCCTCCTCATACTGTCTCCTCTCACATCCCCTGTTCACCATACTGTCTCCTTATCTTTTTACCCCCTCACTTTCTACACTGCCTGCTCACCTGACTCCCCATACAGTGTCTGCACACATCCAATCACCCTCACTACCCGTACTCTGTACACATACATTTTTCACATCGCTACTAATACTGTGTCCGCCTACATTCCCCCGTTCGCTCCTCATACTGTCTGCACCCATCCCTCATACTGTTTCCTCAGATATGCCCCCCATTCCCCAGTACTGTTTCCTCATACATGCCCCCTATTCCCCAGTACTGTTTCGTCATACATGCCCCCAATTCCCCCATACTGTTTCCTCATATATGCCCATTATTTTCCTCTACCCCACCCCATCATTGCTCTCTTCACCACCTCCATCTTTGCCTTCACCACCACTGTCATTGCTTTCTCCCCCACCACCCCATAATTTCCCATTCCACCACCTCCATCATTTCCTCCTTTGCCTTTTCCACCACATCCATCATTTTCTCTTCCCCCATCATTGCCCTTTCCACCATCATCATCATTGTCCTTTCTGCCGCCATCACCATACTTGCCCATTCCACCACCTCCATCATTTTCTTCCCCTCCAATATAAGTGTGCTTTCCTCCACCACCATCCTTGTCCATTCTACCACCTCCATCATTTCTTCCCCCCTCATTATTGCCCTTTCCACTACCTCCATGATTTCCTCCTCCCCCATCATTGCATTCTCCCCCACCACCATCATTGCCCATTCCAATTTCCACCTCCATCATTGCCTCCCCCACCCCCATCATTGCCCATTCCACCGCCTCCATCATTACCCCCCCACCCCCATCATTGCCCATTCCACCTCCACCATTGCCACCTCTATCATTGCCCATTCCACCACCTCCATCATTTCCTCCTCCCCCTCCATCCCAATTATTGCCCTCTCCCCATCAGCCCCATCATTGCCATTGCCTCTCCTCCCCGTACACATGCACACACAACGTCTCACCTCTCCACACGCTCTGCCGCAGCATCTCATCGCCTTCCTCTGACACAGCGGGCCCGGGAATGATGACATCATCCAGCGGCGCTGCCTGTGTGAGAGGAAGCGCGGGCAGGAAGACAGATTGCTGCAACTCCGCTGCTATTTTCTCTTGTAGGCAGCAGAGCTGCAGGGATTTCTCCCTGCCTGCCACAGCCACCCTGCAGGTGCCCCCCCTCCATCATCCGCTGGACCTGGTGCAGCCGCACAGGCTGCACATGCGGCATGTCCGCATATGTTGAGAGCCGGCGAGCTGCAGCTGCAGAACAGCCGACTCTCAATCCAGGGGGCGGCAGAATGCAGCTGCCGGGGGAGACATTGCGGACCGCCGAATTAGGCGGCCCGACTGCGCCCCCCTGCCAGCTGCGCCCGGGGCACATGCCCGGCTCCCCCCCCTAGATATGCCACTGCTATATGGAGATATGGGGAGTGCGTTATATTTCTGCTGTGGAGACCCATAATTTCTATGTACGCTCTTGGTGAGTATATGGTGTATTTTTTTTCTATTCAATAAAGAACACTTGCAGAACGGGGGACATATACTAGGATGGGGGATATCCTGTATGTACCAGGATGGAGGGCAAATATATGTATGTGTAAAATTTGTATTTTATTTATTAAGGACGGAGGGGGAGCCTGGTACATATCTTGCAACATTAGACTCTAATTACGTCACTGAGAACCGATACAGAAAATATATTGGAAAATTGTGTAACTTTTTTTTATTACAGAAAACCAGAATAGCCCTCATTTATGAAATGAACACATTTTATTTAAAGGGAACCTGTCACCCCAAAAATCGTATATGAGATAAGGCCACCTCTGTTGAGGGCAGAGCAAAGTACTGCATTGCGCAGGCGCCGGGAAAGGTCAGAGAGGCCTGGCGCCTGTGCACTGCAGTACTTTACTCTGCCCTCAACAGGGCAGATAAAGTAGCCTGCGTCAGAGCTGCAACAGGAAGATAAGAAGAGGACGTCATCCTATGAAGATGGGAGGCGCCGGATCGCAACACCCATTTGACCCGAACTGCAGTGGGACCGCCCCTGGATGAGTATAATATAACCTTTATTTCTCATCTTTCAGGATACATCGGGGGCTTATTTTGTAGCATTACAGAATGCTGTAGGTAAGCCCCTGATGGCGGTGGCCTTATCTCATATACGATTTGTGGGGTGACAGGTTCCCTTTAAATGACATTTATGGTTCAGATATTCATTATAACCAATATCAAGGATTTCTTTCTGATCACCGTGTTTTTTCCTTCAGCAGTACTTCCATGCTTCTCGGTTGTCAGTAGTGTTCCATTAATGATAGATTGTGTCATTAGAGATTTTTATTTCTTGAGTACACGGATACTTTTAGAAAATTAATTCTGTCTAATACTTCATGTAACCCCTCGCCTCACATGCTCCCTATAAACACCTCTATTTCTTTATAGTAAATGAGATTGTACAGGACAGGCAGTATTTCTGATGTCCTGAGCTCCCAAGGGTATCACTCATGTCATGAAGAGGACAATGTGACAAGGATCCTGCACAATTACGGAGAAGCAACGTGCAGTGGATACTTTATTGGCCTCTAATCTGGTGAAAGGGCTTTTCTTTTCTACAGTATATTGCCTGGTACACAGAATAACCCATATAGGCTGTGATTTACTTTCAGTACTTAAAGAGAATCTGTCACCAGGTTTCTGTTACCAAAGATCAAATTAAAGTAGTGACAGATACCCCTAATTCCTGCCGTGTATCATTTTACTTTTACTGCACTATAAAAAATCCTTATTCACTTGCTACAATGCGAGCTGAGTCATGCAATAATAATAGTTCTGGTGATGTATTCATATATTAGTAGTTGTAGTGCATTCATTTATTAGTATATTGGTTATAGTTCTGTATTCCTGTACTGATGATTGATCCAGTGCTGTATTCTTGTACCGATGGCGGTTCTAGTGGTGCATCCCTGTGTTGATGATGGTTCTGCTGCTGCATTTGTGTGCACCATTTGTGATGGTGGTGCTAATAGTGGTTCAGTTGATGTATCCATGTACTGATGGTAGTTCAGGTGATGTATTCCTGTAGTAATGGTAGTTCCGGTATGGTATTTGTGCACTGGTAGATGATTCTGATTCTGTAATAATGTAGACATAGTAATCCTACATTTGTTAGACTTGAAAATATATCATTATTGGGTCAGTGTGTTGTCAGCTGTACACACGGACAACACAAAGAATGGAAATACAGCCATCTGAACAAGGTCATACATGTCAACCAAACAAGTATTTGCACTATGACTGTATAAACACACTCACACGGGTAACGTACAAGCCAGGAGAGAGAAACACCTGAACCAGACAGGTCCCTGTTCAGACTAGGATAGTCCCTAATGTGACCCTGCTTTGTCCCTGCCTGACCATGGAGGTTGGCACCCTAAGTATATGCAATGGCACCCTCACTCAACATCAACTTACCCTGAATGTCCTTAACTGCATCCTCTGTATAAACAATGTGTGCAACACTAAAGTAATAACAAATATATAGATAAATATGCAAAAACTGAGGAAAAGACACAGGTCTGTGAATGTATTCGCACAGATACACAGGAAAGACAGAAGAAAATAAGAACCATACAACAAACAGATGTGCAAAACCTCCCAGACCCAAATGTAAAAGAAAGGAAAAGGTAACAAATCATAGCAAAAGCAACAGAGATTAACCAGGTAAGACCACGCATCAAAAGGTCACAGGATCAAGTCCTGAAACTGAGGCATGACAATTTGACTAAAGACCCATACACATTAGTCTGCCGTGAGCAGAGCGGTGGATTAGTCAAATGTTCAGTCTACAAATATCTTGCCCAACTCTACTGTACACAGTACCACTTGCTCTGCCAGGTGGCTAATCTCTTAGAAAACAAAAGGATCGGACATGACAGAACCGTATCTCCTTCAGCATCATCTGTCAGGATTCATCATATGCATTAGACTATATAGCATAAGCATCCATGTGCTATTCCCATCTTCCTCTTCCTCCACCAGGGACGCCGACTCACTCACCGCTATCGCCCTTGTCCCGCATTCCCTCCTGGGGTCTGCACACATCTGGCAGATCCCTGGACTCTGCACTTAGGGCATGCGCGTGTTCCCTGTCTTTTAAAGAGACAGTGCGCACCTGTTGTGAATTCTGCTCTTGGGCTCCCTCCAGTGGTTATGAGTGGTAGTGCTGCTGTCTTTGGATCGCAGCATTTATCAGGTGTGTCCACTTGGACAAATTGCAATTTGGACTGGGCTATTTAGTCTTGCTTGATCCTTTAGTCAGTGCCAGTTGTCCATTGTTTTTGGAGGATTCACATCCCTGACTGGTCTCTCCTGTTTGCTGTTCTTTTCAACAAAGATAAGTTCTGGCTTTGTTTTTGCTGTCCACATGCTTGTGGGCCTTATAGTTCTGTGCATTTTCATGTTTTGTCTTGTCCAGCTTTGTCTGTGTTAGGATTTCTTGCAGCCAAGCTGTATCTCTGGAGATGCAGATATATATGTCTTTAGTCAGATGTGGAGTTTTGTATTTTCTGTGGTGGATATTTTCTAGTGTTTTAATACTGACCACATAGTTCTCTGTCCTATTCTTTCTTTTTAGCTAGAAAGGCCTCCTTTGCTAATCCTGATTTCAGTCTGCGTATGTCATTTCCCTCTCCTCTCACAGTCAATATTTGTGGGGGGCTGTCTATCCTTTGGGAATTTTCTCTGAGGCAAGATAGTTTTCCCGTTTCTATCTTTAGGGGAAGTTAGTCCTTAGGCTGTGTCGAGGTTTCTAGGGAGTATTAGGTACATCCCACGGCTACTTCTAGTTGCGGTGCTAAGTTCAGGGTCTGCGGTCAGTACAGGTACCACCTTCTCCAGAGTACGTCACATGCTGCTCCTAGGCCACCAGACCATAACAGTACAACTGGCCAACAATGAGTTGCATCTCAGAAGAAGGGAAGGAAAGTGCTGAGCCATTTTTTTTTCTGTAGTCTGTTTTGTCTTTCCTTCCCTTTTTTCCTCTGGGTGGCTCAGGAGTTAGGCGCTGGCATGGAGGTTCAGGAATTCCTACTCCTGATTTGTTTTTTGGGGACAGGTCCAAATTTTTTAGCTTTAAAAATAACTGTAAACTGTTTTTTGCTCTGAAACCCCGTTCTTCTGGTGATCCCATTCAGCAGGTTAAAATTGTTATTTCCCTGCTGCGTGGTGATCCTCAGGATTGGGCATTTTCCCTGGAATCTGGGAATCCTGCTTTGCTTAATGTAGACACCTTTTTTCAGGCGCTAGGGTTATTGTATGATGAACCTAATTCAGTGGATCATGCAGAGAAGACCTTGTTGGCCCTGTGTCAGGGTCAAGATGCGGCAGAATCGTATTGCCAGAAATTTTGAAAATGGTCTGTATTGACTAAATGGAATGAGGATGCCTTGGCGGCAATTTTCAGAAAGGGTCTTTCTGAATCCGTTAAAGATGTTATGGTGGGGTTCCCCACGCCTGCTGGTCTGAGTGATTCTATGTCTCTGGCCATCCAGATTGATCGGCGCTTGCGCGAGCGCAGAGTTGCGCACACTGTGGCGTTGTCCTCCAAGCGGAGCCCTGAGCCTATGCAGTGTGATAGGATTTTGTCTAGAGCTGAACGCCAAAGATTCAGGCGTCAGAATAGGTTGTGTTTTTACTGCGGCGATTCTGCTCATGTTATTTCAGATTGCCCTAAGCGTACAAAGAGAATCGCTAGTTCTGTTACCATCAGTACTGTACAACCTAAATTTCTGTTATCTGTGACCTTGATCTGCTCATTATCATCATTTTCTGTCATGGCATTTGTGGATTCAGGCGTCGCTCTGAACTTAATGGACTTAGAATTTGCCAGACGTTGTGGTTTCCCCTTGCAGCCTTTGCAGAACCCTATTCCTTTAAGGGGCATTGATGCTACACCGTTTGCTAAAAATAAACCTCAGTTTTGGACACAGCTGACCATGTGCATGGCGCCAGCCCATCAGGAAGATTGTCGTTTTCTGGTGTTGCATAATTTGCATGATGCTATTGTGCTAGGTTTTCCATAGTTACAGGTACATAATCCGGTGTTAGATTGGAAATCTATGTCTGTGACTAGTTGGGGTTGTCAGGGGGTTCATGGTCACGTTCCTTTGATGTCAATTTCCTCTTCCCCCTCTTCTGAAATTCCTGAGTTTTTGTCAGATTTCCAGGATGTCTTGGAAGAGCCCAAATCCAGTTCCCTTCCACCGCATAGGGACTGTGATTGTGCTATTGACTTTATTCCAGGTTGTAAATTCCCTAAGGGCCGACTTTTCAACCTGTCTGTGCCAGAACATGCCGCCATGCGGAGCTATATTAAGGAGTCTTTGGAGAAAGGGCATATTCGGCCATCTTCTTCACCATTGGGAGCAGGTTTTTTTTTTGTTGCCAAGAAGGATGGCTCCTTGAGACCCTGTATTGATTATCGCCTCTTGAATAAGATCACGGTCAAATTTCAATATCCTTTGCCTTTGCTTACTGTTTTGTTTGCTAGGATTAAGGGGGCTAGTTGGTTTACTAAGATTGACCTTCGAGGAGCATATAATCTTGTTCGTATTAAGCAGGGTGACGAATGGAAAACTGCATTTAATACGCCCGAAGGTCATTTTGAATACCTTGTGATGCCATTCGGACTCTCTAATGCCCCATCTGTGTTCCAGTCCTTCATGCATGATATCTTTCGGAGTTATCTTGATAAATTCGTGATTGTATATTTGAATGATATTTTGATTTTTTCCGATGATTGGGAGTCTAATGTGAAACAGGTCAGAATGGTATTTCAGATCCTCCGTAATAATGCTTTATTTGTGAAGGGGTCTAAGTGCCTCTTTGGAGTGCAGAAGGTTTCTTTTTTGGGCTTCATTTTTTCTCCCTCATCTATAGAAATGGATCCGGTTAAGGTTCAGGCCATTCATGATTGGATTCAGCCCACATCTGTGAAGAGCCTTCAGAAATTCTTGGGCTTTGCTAATTTTTATCGTCGTTTCATTGCCAACTTCTCCAGTGTGGTTAAACATCTGACCGATTTAACGAAGAAAGGCGCTGATGTGACGAATTGGTCCTCCGCGGCTGTTTCTGCCTTTCAGGAGCTTAAACGCCGATTTACTTCTGCCCCTGTGTTGCGTCAGCCGGATGTTTCTCTTCCATTTCAGGTTGAGGTTGACGCGTCTGAGATTGGGGCAGGGGCCGTTTTGTCTCAGAGGAATTCTGATGGTTCCTTGATGAAACCGCGTGCCTTCTTTTCTCGGACGTTTTCGCCTGCGGAACGCAATTATGATGTCGGCAATCGGGAGTTGTTGGCTATGAAGTGGGCATTTGAGGAGTGGCGACATTGGCTTGAGGGGGCCAAGCACCGTATTGTGGTCCTGACCGATCATAAAAATCTGATTTACCTTGAGTCTGCCAAACGACTGAACCCTAGACAGGCTCGATGGTCCCTGTTTTTCTCCCGTTTTGATTTTGTGGTCTCGTATCTTCCGGGTTCTAAGAATTAAAGGCTGATGCCCTCTCTAGGAGTTTTTTGCCTGATTCTCCTGGGGTCCTTGAGCCGGTCGGCATTCTGAAGGAAGGGGTGATTCTTTCTGTCATCTCCCCTGATTCACGACGGGTTCTTCAGGAATTTCAGGCTGATAAACCTGACCGCTGTCCAGTGGGGAAACTGTTTGTTCCTGATAGATGGACTAGTAAAGTGATTTCTGAGGTTCATTGTTCTGTGTTGGCTGGCCATCCTGGGATTTTTGGTACCAGAGATTTGGTTGGTAGGTCCTTTTGGTGGCCTTCTTTGTCGCGGGATGTGCGTTCTTTTGTACAGTCCTGTGGGACTTGTGCGCAGGCCAAGCCTTGTTGTTCCCGTGCTAGTGGGTTGCTTCTGCCTTTGCCGGTCCCTGAGAGGCCTTGGACGCATATTTCTATGGATTTTATTTCAGATCTTCCGGTTTCCCAGAGGATGTCGGTTATCTGGGTGGTTTGTGATCAGTTTTCTAAGATGGTTCATTTGGTACCTTTGCCTAAATTGCCTTCCTCTTCTGATTTGGTTCCATTGTTTTTTCAGCATGTGGTTCGTTTGCATGGCATTCCGGAGAATATTGTGTCTGATAGAGGTTCCCAGTTTGTTTCTAGGTTTTGGCGGGCCTTTTGTGCAAGGCTGGGCATTGATTTGTCTTTTTCTTCCGCATTTCATCCTCAGACAAATGGCCAAACCGAGCGAACTAATCAGACTTTGGAAACTTATTTGAGATGCTTTGTGTCTGCTGATCAGGATGATTGGGTGGCTTTCTTGCCATTGGCCGAGTTTGCCCTTAATAATCGGGCTAGTTCTGCTACCTTGGTTTCGCCTTTTTTTTTGTAATTTTGGTTTTCATCCTCGTTTTTCTTCAGGGCAGGTTGAGCCTTCCTGGTGTGGATTCTGTGGTTGACAGGCTGCAGCAAATTTGGGCTCATGTGGTGGACAATTTGGTGTTGTCTCAGGAGGAGGCTCAGCGTTTTGCTAACCGTCGTCGGTGTGTTGGCTCCCGGCTTCGGGTTGGGGATTTGGTCTGGTTGTCTTCCCGTCATGTTCCTATGAAGGTTTCTTCCCCTAAGTTCAAGCCTCGGTTTATTGGTCCTTGTAGGATTTCTGAGATTATCAATCCAGTTTCTTTTCGTTTGGCCCTTCCAGCCTCTTTTTCCATCCATAATGTTTTCCATAGATCTTTGTTGCGGAAGTATGTGGTGCCCGTTGTTCCCTCTGTTGATCCTCCGGCTCCGGTGTTGATTGATGGGGAGTTGGAGTATGTGGTTGAGAAGATTTTGGATTCTCGTTTTTCAAGGCGGAAGCTTCAGTATCTTGTCAAATGGAAGGGTTATGGCCAGGAGGATAATTCTTGGGTTGTTGCCTCCGATGTTCATGCTGACAATTTGGTTCGTGCCTTTCATTTGGCTCGTCCTGATCGGCCTGGGGGCTCTGGTGAGGGTTCGGTGACCCCTCCTCAAGGGGGGGTACTGTTGTGAATTCTGCTCTTGGGCTCCCTCCGGTGGTTATGAGTGGTAGTGCTGCTGTCTTTGGATCGCAGCATTTATCAGGTGTGTCCACTTGGACAAATTGCAATTTGGACTGGGCTATTTAGTCTTGCTTGATCCTTTAGTCAGTGCCAGTTGTCCATTGTTTTTGGAGGATTCACATCCCTGACTGGTCTCTCCTGTTTGCTGTTCTTTTCAACAAAGATAAGTTCTGGCTTTGTTTTTGCTGTCCACATGCTGTGGGCCTTATAGTTCTGTGCATTTTCATGTTTTGTCTTGTCCAGCTTTGTCTGTGTTAGGATTTTTTGCAGCCAAGCTGTATCTCTGGAGATGCAGATATACCCTCCATGTCTTTAGTCAGATATGGAGTTTTGTATTTTCTGTGGTGGATATTTTCTAGTGTTTTAATACTGACCGCATAGTGCTCTGTCCTATTCTTTCTTTTTAGCTAGAAAGGCCTCCTTTGCTAATCCTGATTTCAGTCTGCGTATGTCATTTCCCTCTCCTCTCACAGTCAATATTTGTGGGGGGCTGTCTATCCTTTGGGAATTTTCTCTGAGGCAAGATAGTTTTCCCGTTTCTATCTTTAGGGGAAGTTAGTCCTTAGGCTGTGTCGAGGTGTCTAGGGAGTGTTAGCACCACAACTAGAAGTAGCCGTGGGATGTACCTAAGTTCAGGGTCTGCGGTCAGTACAGGTACCACCTTCTCCAGAGTACGTCACATGCTGCTCCTAGGCCACCAGATCATAACACGCACCGTCCTAAAGTGTCCCTAGCCAATTGCAGGGAGACTTATTATTTAAGGCACTTCCACCTGTTAGGAGGTGCCTGAGCAACGTGTTTACTTTTTTTGTCTGCATGCTTGCTAGTTCTCAATTCCCCTGTCCTAGTATACCTGCCTGTGCCTGCCTGCATCTGCCATGCCTGCCTGTATACCAATTGTACTTGCCAGCACCTGCCTTACCTGCCTGTATACCAGCTGTACCTGCCAGCATCTGCCATGACTGCCTGTATACCAGCAGAATCTGCCTGCTTGCCATGTCTCCCTGTATACCAGCTGTGCCTACCAGTACATGCCGGGCCTGCCAGCACGTGCCATTCCTGTATACATGCCATGCCTGCCTGTATCAACTGACCCTTCCCATTCCTGGCCGTTTCAGCTTCTTGCACCTTTGGGGGTCAGCTGCCGAGTGTCTGAGGTCTGCCCTTGTGTAACACCTGTTGTCCTTCTGGAGCCAAGTCTAACCACACCATCATGGGCTCTAATGAAGATTCAGGTGTTCGCTTAGTTACGCCCCTACAGGCTCTCCTCGGTCCACGGCACAGTGGTTCCACTACCACGTATATTACAGACTATTTGCCAAACCCGTTTATATCAGTGGATTCAGACAACATTTTTCTAATGTATTTGAGGGACTTAACCACTATCTAAAGGGTAATTTTAGCCCAATCTTACCAGTAGGTGTGTGACCCCTTAAATGGCCTAGGCCGGATGAATGCCAAATTAAGCCCGGCCCATGGGAAAAAGTTTTCTGAAAGGGGACAACACTTAAAAGTATAAAAATCATCCCACCTGAAGCTCTCACAAGTTGGAGCTCACTAAATACATATTTCTACACACTGAGGCCAATGAGAGGAAATATACCAACACCTACAGCAATCTGCTTCTAGTGGGTGTTACCACAAGTCTAGGTTATTCATAATTCTGGGACAGATTTACCAAAAATCTGGTATAAATAGAACTATTGTGCATAGCTACTCTCTAAAACGGGAAGCTCATCCAAAGGTGATAAAACAGCCATTATAGTTAGACGTTTTGGAACTATGAAAACAAATGGTTGCCATAATAAAGAGGAGAAATCGTAAACTGGCTCCTACTAATGATTTACCGATATGTGGTCACTCATTTCTGAATATTTAGACAAAGGAAGTATATATTTTCTATCTGAAAAAAGGGCAGTGGAATTCACTGTGTGACTCATGCTGTATAGAGGTACAGTAGGTTAAGTCATTATATGAGGTTACTCATGGCCACGTTTTATATCTTCACATTTGCTCGGCTATGAACAAATGTATCTTCTTTCGGGAAATGTTTTTGAACAAGTTTCTGTAAATTGGTTTTGTCATTGTCCCTTGAGTCGTGTAGTAATAAGTGTAGAAGAGAGATAACATGACTCACAATAATGTCACCTAGTAATGAGATGCCCCTAGCCATACAAGACCCGCACACATGAGAGATGGAATATGATTTACGACATCTCTAAACCATAGCACCTCCTATTCATGGCATTATTATGTCCTCCCCCGCTCTATCTCTCTGCGGCTGTATCGCTACCCTGGTAAAACTCCATAATGTCCAGTGTAAGGAACTCGAGGCATTGGGTATCTCAGTCTGTTTTCCGACAAAGAGTGCCACCAAAATCAAGGACCTGTGCCCCTTCTGTCTTGTCCTTGGGAGTCACTAGTGATGGGCGGATCGGTGGAAGTTTGCGTTCTGGTACCTGACCATAAATTTTTAGCAAGTTCGGTTCGGGTTCCAGAACAATACCCGAAGTTCCACCCGAATAATGGATTCCCAAACTGCTAAGAAAAGAAGAACATTCTCTCTCTCCCTCGTTGTTGAGCCAGAACACTGAGTGTCTGGTACGAACGCCCAACATTTCTTTTCAGGTTCTACCATGTCTGTTGGGGACACCATTGGCACACTCTTAAGGTCTGAACTTAATTTAAAGGGGGTTCTCCTTTACCTTTAACTCCCATTGATTACATTATGTCAGAAAATGCCTGCCAGGATGAACACTGGTTCTAATCTATGCTACAGTGCTCAGCGTAACTGAGTACACCCCTTTGAACTATAAAAGTTTAATCAATATCCCACTGAACACAAACAAAATGTCCACAATTTTGACAAAACTAAGTTTCTTAGCACATTTTTTTCACCCATAACATGAAAGTTACAGTAGGTTAATAATATAACTCTCATTACAAAATCTTCAGTTTTATTCCAATTAGCTGATGCAAAAATTAATAAACTGAAAAAAAGGAACTAAAAGAGACTAAAGGCTTTCTGACCAGTCTGTTGGGGTGTACTCATTTATGTTGAGCACTGTATGTTTGCCATTGGGTCTAAGTAAGTGTTCCAAATACTAATACAGTTTGTGAAATTTCTTGGTTGGGTAAGAAAAAGGAAGAAAAGGTAGATATTGGAAGCCCTTGGTCCTTTGTCTAAGGACCCACATTGGCATAGGCTCAGCACTGTCTATAAAAACATATTTTTATTTTTTTGCTATTATTGTAACTTATTTTGCTCACAGTGGGTTTTCTTTTGGTTATGTTTTATACTTGATGCCCATTTTATTTAATGTCTTCTCTTCGTTAGACTGAACAGCAGCAGACATATTACATTTTCAGCCTGTAATTTATACATGAAGTCTGCATTCCCTTAGGCCCTTGTATGTCGTCTCTATTTAATGTGTGATAATAGAAGCATCAGTCGGACTTACGCATGAGTATATGAGCGGTCTCTGCGCATCGACTACAAATATACAGCTAAATGTCAATTACGATCAACGATGAGAAGTGATGTCATGTTTTCTCCATAAATCCTAGAGATCATATCCATGGAGAGGATAGCATTATCCATTATGTATATCGCGCTAATATCAATCAAAGAAATATGCAACATGGAAAAAGCAGAATAACAAATGGGCAAGAAGCTGCTTGAAAGCGCACCGTGTTGTCCTATTTATCGACAATAGCCCAAAAAATGGGCACAATGTGGATGAAGAGATGGAAATGCCACCTCACCCTCTTCCCCCCCCCCCCCCCCATTTCTGGCCGTATGTATTCCCCGTTTCCCACCACCCCATCCCCCGTTCTCAGTGCAGTACTGCCTGTTGCTGCAGGGGCCGCCTACTCCTGCCTGTCCATCATACATTATTTTTGTACACTGCTCACTTTCTCCATCTAAGCAGAGTTTCTCCACTGGGAAGTGCTGATTGGCTAAAAGGGCACTTAGGGGGGGAATTTATCAAATCCTTGAGGCCAAAAAAGTGAAAAATTTTGGCACACATCTGCTTTGCCAAATATTTACGCCTTTCTTACTACTTGTAGGAAATTGGTAATCTACTTTAATAAACTTTTTACAGACATTACATAACCAGAGTAAAAAATAATGAAAAAAATATTGCATTTTTTGTCTAAATGAAGAAATTAAAGGGACTCTGTCAGCACAGAATGACTGTTCAAACCAAGCACAGGCGCTCGGTGCATCATGGCGGGGCCAATCATTTATATGCACCGTCCCACCTTCTTGGTTTCCTTCTATCTCCACCCTTCTCTGGGTCTGTGAAGTCAGAGCTGTCAATCAAAGAAGATGGGGGCGGAGATAGATAGAAAACAATCCGGCGGGAAGGTGTATATAACTGATTGAAGCACCGAGTGGCGAGGCTTTAGTTTGGACAGTCATTTTGTGCTGATAGAGTTTCTTTAACCATTTTTTATGCATCTTGACATCTCAGTCTTACAGGATCTGAATTATGCAAATTGTCTCTTTAGAGAGGAAGAAGACTAGAACTCTAGTGCCACCTACTGGAAGTAGCAACTGAATTAAGATGACAAACCCACTCATTTGCCCGAATAGTAGCCCCTCCCCCACCTCTGTGTGGGGACTCTGTCAGGCACAAAATGACTGTTCAAACCAAGCTCAGGTGCTCAGTGCTTGGCATTAACATACAGTTCAGCCTGTTCCCAGCTACTTATTTCCAAAAAAAATCTGATATACAGAATTCTATAATGCTGAATATAAGACCCCGATCCGACCTGTAAGAGAAGAAAATAACTTTTATTATACTCACCTGCGGGGCGGTCCGGTCCGATGGCTCTTCTTAGTCCTGTGCCTCCCTTCTTCTTATGATCGCCGCCCTCCTGCTTGCTTCTTGTGGATGACACCTCCTTGCATCATGCACACCGTCTGCTAGGCATCGCGCTCCTGCACAGGCGTACTTATCTGCCCTCAACAAAGTACCACAGTACACAGGTGCCGGGAAAGGTCAGAGAGGGCCAGCGCCTGCGCCCTGCCCTCAAACCATAGATGCCATAGATGCCAATGCAGAGGACTGCCAAACCATAGATGCCATAGATGTCAATGCAGAGGATTGCCAAACCATAGATGCCATAGATGTCAATACAGAGGATTGCCAAACCATAGATGCCAATGCAGAGGATTGCCAAACCATAGATGCCATAGATGTCAATGCAGAGGATTGCCAAACCATAGATGCCAATGCAGAGGATTGCCAAACCATAGATGCCATAGATGTCAATGCAGAGGATTGCCAAACCATAGATGCCATAGATGTCAATACAGAGGATTGCCAAACCATAGATGCCAATGCAGAGGATTGCCAAACCATAGATGCCATAGATGTCAATGCAGAGGATTGCCAAACCATAGATGCCATAGATGTCAATGCAGAGGATTGCCAAACCATAGATGCCATAGATGTCAATACAGAGGATTGCCAAACCATAAATGCCATAGATGTCAATGCAGAGGATTGCCAAACCATAGATGCCATAGATGTCAATGCAGAGGATTGCCAAACTATAGATGCCATAGATGTCAATGCAGAGGATTGCCAAACCATAGATGCCATAGATGTCAATGCAGAGGATTGCCAAACCATAGATGCCATAGATGCCAATGCAGAGGATTGCCAAACCATAGATGCCATAGATGTCAATGCAGAGGATTGCCAAACCGTGGATGCCATAGATGCCAATGCAGAGGATTGCCAAACCATAGATGCCATAGATGTCAATGCAGAGGATTGCCAAACTATAGATGCCATAGATGTCAATGCAGAGGATTGCCAAACCATAGATGCCATAGATGTCAATGCAGATGATTGACAAACCATAGATGCCAATGCAGAGGATTGCCAAACCATGGATGCCATAGATGCCAATGCAGAGGATTGCCAAACCATAGATGCCATAGATGTCAATGCAGAGGATTGCCAAACCGTAGATGCCATAGATGCCAATGCAGAGGATTGCCAAACCATAGATGCCATGGATGTCAATGCAGAGGATTGCCAAACTATAGATGCCATAGATGTCAATGCAGAGGATTGCCAAACCATAGATGCCATAGATGTCAACGCAGAGGATTGCCAAACCATAGATGCCAATGCAGAGGATTGCCAAAACCATAGATGCCATAGATGCCAATGCAGAGGATTGCCAAACCATAGATGCCATAGATGCCAATGCAGAGGATTGCCAAACCATAGATGCCATAGATGTCAATGCAGAGGATTGCCAAACCGTAGATGCCATAGATGCCAATGCAGAGGATTGCCAAACCATAGATGCCATAGATGTCAATGCAGAGGATTGCCAAACCATAGATGCCATAGATGTCAATGCAGAGGATTGCCAAACCATAGATGCCATAGATGTCAATGCAGAGGATTGCCAAACCGTAGATGCCATAGATGCCAATGCAGAGGATTGCCAAACCGTAGATGCCATAGATGCCAATGCAGAGGATTGCCAAACCATAGATGCCATAGATGTCAATGCAGAGGATTGCCAAACCATAGATGCCATAGATGTCAATGCAGAGGATTGCCAAACCGTAGATGCCATAGATGCCAATGCAGAGGATTGCCAAACCATAGATGCCATAGATGTCAATGCAGAGGATTGCCAAACCATAGATGCCATAGATCCCAATGCAGAGGATTGCCAAACCATAGATGCCATAGATGCCAATGCAGAGGATTGCCAAACCATAGATGCCAATGCAGAGGATTGCCAAACCATAGATGCCATAGATGCCAATGCAGAGGATTGCCAAACCATAGATGCCAATGCAGAGGATTGCCAAACCATAGATGCCATAGATGCCAATGCAGAGGATTGCCAAACCATAGATGACAATGCAGAGGATTGCCAAACCATAGATCCCATAGATGTCAATGCAGAGGATTGCCAAACCATAGATGCCATAGATGCCAATGCAGAGGATTGCCAAACCATAGATGCCATAGATGACAATGCAGAGGATTGCCAAACCATAGATGCCATAGATGACAATGCAGAGGATTGCCAAACCATAGATGCCATAGATGTCAATGCAGAGGATTGCCAAACCATAGATGCCATAGATGACAATGCAGAGGATTGCCAAACCATAGATGCCATAGATGTCAATGCAGAGGATTGCCAAACCATAGATGCCATAGATGTCAATGCAGAGGATTGCCAAACCATAGATGCCATAGATGACAATGCAGAGGATTGCCAAAAGTTGAACCTGACAGCAACCAAAAAATATCCAACATAGCAGAAGAACTCTTACACAAATATCATTGCTAAGGCCTCATGCGTCCGTTTTTCATCTACATGCTCATTACGTGTCATTCACAGGTAAAGCGCATACAAACTATAGTTCACATCTGTGTTTTTTGTGAACCAAATGTCCGGTATAAAATAGAGACATGTCCGTTACTGATCTGAATCACGGATCAATCTCCCCCATTCACATCAATGGTTCAAAAAAGTTTGCGCACAAATGCGGTCAATGTGCTCCTATTTTTTACCATTTAATGGGTAAAATGGAAATTTGGAATTTATTTTGTTTTTGCATAACAGAAAATGAGATCCACTACATTGATGAAAAAAACAGTCTATTCTATTATGCAAAAAAAAAAAGAAACCTGGACATTTGAATGAGACCTTACAGCACTTTTAACGTTGGCCTTTAAGGTAGATTCACAGTTGTAGTTGTAGTGTATAATCATCTTTAGGCCGGGGTCACACATGCAATCGATCTACACAGATTGATCAGTGTCAGCATAGTGTGATCGGATTCCCTCGGAATAAAGAACATTGTCAGGAGTAGATAGAAAACAGAATTTCTACATATTCTCCATTCTGTGAGTCAGCGGAAATCAGACTGCACTCAGATGTCAACCGAGTGCAGTCCGATGTTTTCCACACACACAGAGCCTTGAATGGGTGAGTGGCATCCGATTTTGGCAGCAACTTGCAGAACATTGAGATGTATTTCTCATGCGGGACCGGAAGGAGAAAAAAAAACAGATTACTGGCAGATTCTCGGTGCACTTCGCCTTTAGTACTTAGCTAGGCTGGGTGGATTATCTGCTCCTGATCTGCAGCTCAGCCCGGCCTATTCCTGGGTCCGTGGCCCCTCTACCAGTATTGATGTAGCCATCCTGCGGTCACTTTGACATCAGTTTGTATTCTGCCTACAGCACATGTCATCTCTAGATAGTCTGGGTCATGGGCTGGGTCAGCTCAGTGTAGAGTATGCAGAGATAACACGCTGCTGGCTGCAAACACAGAAAATGCCTTATCCAGAAGTTAAAGTTATTTTTTGTAGTCACAATCAAAAAGAATGGATTTTACTATTGCATAGGTTGAAAAAAAAAACACAGATCCATCAAGTTCATCCTTTTTCCACCAGTTATATTTTCTCTATCCCTAGATTATTTCTAACTCACAATGCCATTTGTTGTGAGAAAAGTTTACAGCCATTTTATAAATGCCGCCATAAAAAATAATATAAAAAATGCCAAAAATGACGCTTTTTCAACATACCAACTCACAAAAAAGTGAACAAAAAGCGATTAAAAGTCATATAATAAAAAAAATCGTATAAATGAAAATACCAAGCTATCCCGCAAAAAAAGAAAGCCATGATATGGCTCGAAAAATAAAAAAGTTACAGCTCTCAGAATTAGAGATGAGCGAACCTTTCAAGGTTTGGATCGGCGAATGTTCCAATGCATGATGAACATGTTCGATGAACCTACCCAAACCCCATTGACTTCAATAGGAGGCAAAACCAAACGCATAGACAACACCTTCAGGACGGGCAGAAACACTGCCAAAACAGCAAACACCAGGAAAAATGGCATAAATTGACCCATCAATTACGCTATAAATAAATAATTAGAAAAAAAATGAAGTGGGTTCCCTTGTATGTTTGATAACCAGCCAGTCAAAACTGACAGCAATGGGCTGCAACCCTCAGCTGTCAGTGTTAGCAGAGCTGGTTATGGAGAATAGAGAGGACTCCATGCCATATTTTGAATTATTTAAATAAATAATTTAAAAAAACAGTGGGTTTGCCTCATTTTTGACAACTAGTCAAGCTATAGCTGACAGTTGGGGGCTGGTATTCTCAGGCTGGAAAGGGGCCATGGATATTGCCCCTCTAAAAATAGCAGCCCTCAGCAGCCCCCAAAAAGGCGTACCTATCAAATGCGCCAATTCTGTCGCTTTGCACTATGGCGAGGGCCAGTGAGATTCAAATTTGTGGGGTTGATGTCACCTTTATATTGTCCGGTGACATTAAGCAAAAGGGATAATAATGGAGAAGGGACTATAAAATGCCTCGCTATTACTAATACTATAGTTATATTGTACACACCTTCCAGAGTAAAGCCCTTTAACCCCTTATTATTATTATTATTAATTTATATAGCACCATTAATTCCATGGTGCTGTACATGAGAAGGGGTTACATCAAAATACAAATATCACTTAGTAAACAAAACTAACAATGACAGACTGGTACAGAGGGGCGAGGACCCTGCCCTTGCGGGCTTACATTCTACAGGATTATGGGGAAGGAGACAGTAGGTAGAGGGTTGCAGTAGCTCCAATGTTGTTGAGGTGGCCGTGTGGTCTTTACAGGCTGTAAGCTTTCTTGAAGAGGTGGGTTTTCAGGTTTCTTTTGAAGGATCCAAAAGTAGTGGATAACCGGATGTGTTCGGGCACTGAATTCCAGAGGATGGGTGATATTCGGGAGAAGTCTTGGAGGCGATTGAGTGAGGAGTGAATAAGTGTGGAGAAAAGGAGGAGGTCTTGGGAGGACCGGAGATTACGTGAGGGAAGATATTGAGAGATTAGTGTGGAAATATACGGAGGAGAAAGGTTATGGATGGCTTTGTAGGTCAGTGTTAGTAATTTAAACTGGATACGCTGGGAAATTGGGAGCCAGTGAAGGGATTTGCAAAGAGGTGAATCAGGAGTGTAGCGAGGAGAGAGACTAATTAGTCGGGCAGCAGAGTTAAGGATGGACTGGAGGGGTGCGAGAGTGTTAGAAGGGCATACACAAGCATTTTCGTAGAGTGAGGGTTGAGGAAAGGACGGATTCTGGAAATATTTTTGAGCTGGAGGCAACAGGAGGTGGCCAGAGCTTGGATGTGCGGTTTGAAGGACAGGGCAGACTCAAGGGTTACTCCGAGGCAGCGGATTTTGGGGACAGGGGAAAGTGTGATTTCATTTATTTTGATAGATAGATCAGGTAGGGAAGATATGCGTGATGGAGGAAAGATAATGAGTTCAGATTTGTCCACATTGAGCTTGAGGAAGCGAGAGGAGAAGGAGGAGGATATGGCCGATAGACACTCTGGGATTCTGGAGAGCAGAGAGGTGACATCTGGGCCAGAGAGGTAGATCTGAGTGTCATCGGCATATAGATGGTACTGGAAGCCATAGGACCTTATGAGTTGTCCCAGGCCGAATGTATAGATTGAGAAGAGTAAGGGTCCTAGGACAGAGCCTTGGGGGACTCCAACAGAGAGGGGGCGAGATGAAGAGGTAGTATGGGAGTAGGAAACGCTAAATGTGCGGTTGGCAAGGTATGAGGAGATCCCAGATAGGGCAACGTCTTTGACCCCAAAGGAAGAGAGGATCTGTAGTTGGAGGCAGTGGTCAACTGTGTCGAAGGCCAAGGACAGATCTAGGAGGAGAAGTATAGAGAATTGTCTGTTAGCTTTGGCTGTAAGTAAGTCGTTAGTAATTTTGGTCAGGGCAGTCTCAGTGGAATGGTGGGGACGGAAGCCAGATTGTAGGTTGTCGAAGAGAGAGTTAGATGCAAAGTGAGAGGAAAGTTCAGCATGGACGTGCTGCTTAAGGAGTTTGGAAGCAAATGGGAGCAAATATATGGGGCGATAGCTGGACATAGCGCTTGGGTCAAGGGATGGCTTATGAGAATAGGTGTGATTGTGGCATGGTTGAAGGCAGAAGGGAAGGTACCAGAAGTTAGTGAAAGGTTGAAGAGATGGGTTAGGGATGGTATTACTGTGGTGGTGAGGTTGGAGAGGAGGTGGGATGGGTTCGGGGTCAAGTGCACAAGTGGTGAGGTGTGATTTGGAGAGAAGATGAGCAAGCTCCCCTTCAGAGATTTTGGAGAGTGAAGTTATGGCGAACATTTATGCCAATGTCGGACACCCTCCCTTTGATGTGGGCTCCGGCGGTGAGCCCACATCTTTCGCGGGACGTGGGCCCGTAATAGCCACAGATGGAATCCACCCGCGTCTGCAACATTGTATTAAAATGCAATAATGATTTATAAAAAGGTCATATTTGCACCAAGATGGTATCATTAAAATCATCAGCTCAGCACTAGTGATGAGCGAGTATACTTGTTGCTAAGGTTTTCCAGAGCATGCTCGGGTGGTCTCCGAGTATTTGTTAGTGTTCGGAGATTTAGTTTTCATCGCCTCAGCTGAATGATTTACAGCTACTAGCCAGGCTGAGTACATGTGAGGGTTGCCAGGTTGCTAGGGAATCCCATCATGTAATCAGTCTGGCTAGTAGCTGTAAATCATTCAGCTGCCGCGATGAAAACTAAATCTCCGAACACTAACAAATACTCGGAGATCACCCGAGCAACGAGTACACTAGCTCATCACTACTCTGCACGCACAAAATAAGCCATCACCTGACCCGAGATCATGAAAAATGGAGACGCTACAGGTATCAGAATATGGCGCAATTTTTCTTTTTTTAACAAAGTTTGGATTTTTTTTTACACCACTTAGATAGAAAAGAACCTGTTTGGTGTCTATGAAGTTGTAATGTGGTGTGAAACGTAGCACAGCCGTGTAAGTGGTGCACAAGTAGGTTCCCAGGCCAGTGAATATATGAATGAGACTTGGCACTCAACTTCACAAGAATATCCAAAGCTTTTTATTGCAGTCTTTCCAATAAATTGACAAGAGACGTTTCGGTCCCACATGGACCTTCGTCAATCTATGAGTCATACAAAAAATTCAACAATAGGGTAACAAAATTCCAGAGTGTGTGTCATAGAAAAACAAGACAATCATAAGTGTAAATAACTAAAATCTACGAACATCCTCATAATCTAGGGCACGAAGCTGTGCCAGGAGTGGAAAACCAGGGTAAGCAATTAGGAAAGAGGTACCTACCCGACTGCATAAGGACGGGTGTACAGGAAGAAAGTATATAGTCGATTTCAGCTGCAGGTCTGAAATATATGGTGGATGGTAAATATATGTTAAAAATGAGAGTACATGGTGGTATAGGGAATCAGAATTCTAATATGGATCATACCTGTAGGGTAGACTGGTAGGTACAGTAAAGTATGGATCCTATATATGGTTCAGGGAAAACTACAAAGGGAAAAAAAAAGGAAAAATAAAGAACTGAATTAACAGAGAAAAGGACAGTGGAAAAATATATGAATCTATATCTGTCTAAAGGTAATATAGACTGGCAGGAGCTAAAGATATACAGTAGGTCCCATTAATGGCAGTGGGACGCCAGTGTGGTGTACTGATAGTATGGGCGGTATTACAGCCATGCCATATAGAAGAAATAGCATTAGGGACAGTGGAGCGAGTGTCACATTGATGTATGTGGAATAGGTAGCACATTGGTGGCAGTGGCTAAGCCAAAGGGTACTCACCACAAGCTTAGTTACGATCCTGTTAAGTGAGAGCAGCTTGTGGTGAGTACTGATGGTATTTCACTGTTGGGCAAAGCATACTGCGCACGTGCGAGATGCCTTTCGAATGCGCACGCGCGAAAACTCTACGCGATCGCCGAAATTCAAGGCAAGGAATGCATAGAAGCAAGCGAGGAGGAGAGGGGGAGAGACGGACACAAAACCACGCCCATCGGACTGGACCGACCATATTAACATACAGCGCGGGAGGAATAAAAAAGGTATTTATGGATCATACGTGGGGAGTCAAGAGGTATCAAAAGTACTTGTGTAATGCATAGGTGACACTAAATTGAATGATATTTTTACCTGATAGCCCCAAAAAGTGGTGACAGATTCCCTTTAATGTCACCTTAACTGAGGGCTATTAATATCTGCCCTCAGTCACTGGCTTTCCCTCTCTGGCGGAGAAAATTGCGCCGGAGCTCACGCCAGTTTTTTCTGTGAATTAACCCTTTAATTTAACACCTACAGCTCCCAGATTTTGCACACACACACTACTAACATTATTAGTGAGGGCCATATATAAAAATATAACGGATATGCAATGGTTTACTGTATGTAAACCATGTCTCATATCCTGTCGGGTTCGCTAAGGATTTAGCAAAAGCCGGCAATTGAATTGCCGTCTTATCTGCTATCTAGCTCTGTATGAAATATATATATATATATATATACTGTATATGTGTGTCCAGAGGCGTAGCTAGAGCTTTTGCCGCCCGGGGCTGATCCCGAGTTTGGCGCCCCCCCCCCCCCCCCCCCACCCTCCCTCCCCCCCCCTCCAGCTCAATACACACAAAGGTTACCAAAAATGGTTTTCCTGTTTTGTAGAACTTAAACTGGGCCTAATGGTGTCACCCCCACATGCCACACCTGTGACTTAATACCACCACACCATGACCAGGCCACATAGTGACCGAATAATACTACATACAAGGGACAAATACCACCGCACCATTTCCAGACCACATATTACCACCACATAGTGACTGAATACTACAATACTGATCAGTAATAAAAAAAAAAACCACAATACTATCACCATAAGTGCCAGTATTCACAGGAGATCTGTACTTAGTATGCAGTGTCTGTGTAGAGGTAATACAGAGATCACTGGTGACATTATACACAGGACCTCTATATAGTATACAGTGTATAGTGTCAGTGTATAGGTAACACTGACTCACCAGTGACGTCTCTAGGTGAAGTCCTTCATCTTTCATCCAGCACAGACCGCCATCATTCCTTCCAGCCAGGACTCGTTTCTGCAGGAAATAACACAGTTATCTCGAGCTCCGCTTGCAGAACACATTACTTAATTTTTCACAACTTCTACATTACACCACATGAAGAAAAAAAGGTGATATAGTGTCACTCTGCACAGTAACAGGACCGCCCCCCCATTTAAAACAGTATACTCAAAAAATAAAATAAATACATCACTGCAGTAATAATATCCCTTAATTATCCCCTATGGTAATAATATTCCCCACCCTGGCCCCGTTTATCTCATTCCTGGCTCCAGCCATATGTTGTCGTATCCTGCCCTCATGAGTATCCATTCTACCCCATATGATCTCCACATCCTGCCCCACCAGCCTCCATCGTATCCGTCCTGCCCCATGATCCAATCCTGCCCCGTGTCTCCAATCATGCCCCGTATCTACATTCTGCCCATGCCTCAAGTCCTGCCCCCAGTGTGTCCAGCATATTACCCCCATGTTGTCCAGCAATCTGCCCCAGTGTGTCCAGCATATTACCCCCATGTTGTCCAGCAATCTGCCCCAGTGTGTCCAGCATATTACCCCCAGTGTGTCCAGCAATCTGCCCCAGTATGTCCAGCATATTACCCCCAGTGTGTCCAGCAATCTGCCCTCAGTGTGTCCAGCAATCTGCCCCAGTGTCCAGCCTTTCCCCAGTGTGTCCAGCAGTCTGCCCCAGTGTGTCCAGCATATTACCCCCAGTGTCCAGCATTGCCCCAGTGTGTCCAGTATATTACCCCCAGTGTGTCCAGCAATCTGCCCCAGTGTCCAGCATTGCCCCAGTGTGTCCAGAAGTCTGCCCCAGGGTCTCCAGCATTGCCTCAATGTGTCCAGAAATCTGCCCCAGGGTCTCCAGTATTGCCCCAGTGTGTCCAGCAATCTGCCCCAGGGTCTCCAGTATTGCCCCAGTGTGTCCAGCATTCTGCCCCATAGTCTCCTGTACTGCCCCAGTGTGTCCAGCATTCTGCCCCATGGTCTCCAGTATTGCCCCAGTGTGTCCAGCAATCTGCCCCATGGTCTCCTGTATTGCCCCAGTGTGTCCAGCATTCTGCCCCATGGTCTCCAGTATTGCCCCAGTGTGTCCAGCAATCTGCCCCATGGTCTCCAGTATTGCCCCAGTATGTCCAGAAGTCTGCCCCAGGGTCTCCAGCATTGCCTCAATGTGTCCTGAGATCTGCCCCATGGTCTCCAGTATTCAGAGTGTCCAGCATTCTGCCCCATAGTCTCCTGTACTGCCCCAGTGTGTCCAGCATTCTGCCCCATGGTCTCCAGTATTGCCCCAGTGTGTCCAGCATTCTGCCCCATGGTCTCCAGTATTGCCCCAGTGTGTCCAGCATTCTGCCCCATGGTCTCCAGTATTGCCCCAGTGTGTCCAGCATTCTGCCCCATGGTCTCCAGTATTGCCCCAGTGTGTCCAGCATTCTGCCCCATGGTCTCCAGTATTGCCCCAGTGTGTCCAGCATTCTGCCCCATGGTCTCCAGTATTGCCCCAGTGTGTCCAGCATTCTGCCCCATGGTCTCCAGTATTGCCCCAGTGTGTCCAGCATTCTGCCCCATGGTCTCCAGTATTGCCCCAGTGTGTCCAGCATTCTGCCCCATGGTCTCCAGTATTGCCCCAGTGTGTCCAGCAATCTGCCCCATAGTCTCCTGTATTGCCCCAGTGTGTCCAGCAATCTGCCCCATGGTCTCCAGTATTGCCCCAGTGTGTCCAGCATTCTGCCCCATGGTCTCCAGTATTGCCCCAGTGTGTCCAGCAATCTGCCCCATGGTCTCCTGTATTGCCCCAGTGTGTCCAGCAATCTGCCCCATGGTCTCCTGTATTGCCCCAGTGTGTCCAGCAATCTGCCCCATAGTCTCCTGTATTGCCCCAGTGTGTCCAGCAATCTGCCCCATGGTCTCCTGTATTGCCCCAGTGTGTCCAGCAATCTGCCCCATGGTCTCCTGTATTGCCCCAGTGTGTCCAGCAATCTGCCCCATAGTCTCCTGTATTGCCCCAGTGTGTCCAGCAATCTGCCCCATGGTCTCCTGTATTGCCCCAGTGTGTCCAGCAATCTGCCCCATGGTCTCCAGTATTGCCCCAGTGTGTCCAGCAATCTGCCCCATGGTCTCCTGTATTGCCCCAGTGTGTCCAGCAATCTGCCCCATGGTCTCCAGTATTGCCCCAGTGTGTCCAGCATTCTGCCCCATGGTCTCCAGCATTGCCCCAGCCCCAGACAGTCAGAAATAAAGAAAAAAAAAAAAAAGTAAAATCCTCACCTCTCCCGTTCCCAGCGCAGGTCCGGTGCAGTCAGCGTCTCTCCGGCTCTGCGACGCTCAGGACAGAGAGGCAGAGCGGCGCGCACAGTAGTGACGTCATCGCGCCCTCTGCTCTGAGACGTCGCAGAGTCAGAGGACGCTGCAGCTGCCGGCGCCGCAGGAACCAGGAGAGGTGAGTATAGAGCGGGGGGCGGGGGCGGGGGCGGGGGCGGGACCCGGGGGTGGGGGGAGCTGGCCCTGGTCGTGGCGGCGGACGGCGCCGCCCGAAGATTTAAAGGGGCGTCTTTTTTTTTTTTTTTTTTTTTTTTTTTTTTATCTTCTTCTGCAGCGCCGGCCGCCCCCAGCATTGTGCCGCCCGGGGCGGACCGCCCCCCCCGCACCCCCCTTCCTACGCCACTGTGTGTGTCTCACTGATATATATACATATATATATACATATATACTGTATATATGTTTTCACGAATATTTGAGCCCATGGATCCATTATATGTCCACTTTGCAAGCCGGCAAGAAAATCTCACCGTACGGATACTTTTTGGAGAAAAAAATTGCATCGTCGCATTGCACACGGATCACTGTTCATGAAACATTTGTGCGATTCTCGTCCATGTAAAACGGACCGATTGTTTTATACGTTGTGTATGACTACAGCCTAAGGCATCACCGCATCTTGTCCAATTTCACCTATTAACCCTTGTGTACCTGACAAATTTGCAGCAAATACAAAAACTTCCACATCTCAATGTTATAAAATTCTGTGAGGCACCCAAGGGTTCAAAATACTCACTGCACCCCTAGATTAATTCTTTAAGCAGTGAAGTTTCCAATATGGCGGTGGTTACTGCTGTTCTTACACGTCAGGGGCTTGGCTAATGGAACCCATAATCTATTCAAACAAACTACGTGTTCTAAAAGCCAAGTAACGCTCCTTCCCATCCAATCCCTGCCGTGTGCTCAAACAATAGTGTAAAACCACATATGTAGGGTACTGCTACATTCAAAAGAAATTGCATAACAAATTGTGGGGTCAAATTTCTTCCATTACCCCCTGTGTAAATTATAAATTTAGTGCTGAAACAGTATTTTAAAGGGAATCTGTCGCTCCAAAAATCGTATACGAGCATGTTCCAGATGTGCCTTTTTTGGGGTGGCTGGGGGCAGATGTTTTTAGCCAGGGAGGGCCAAAAACCGTGACCCTCTCCAGGCTATTAATATCTGCCCTCAGTCACTGGCTTTACCATTCTGGCGGAGAAAATTGCGCGGGAGCCCACGCCAATTTTTTCCGCGATTTAACCCTTTAAATTAATAGCTAGAGCGCCCAAATTTTGCACATACACACTACTAACATTAGTAGTGTGGAATATGCCAAAAAAAAGGGATATGAGATGGTTTACTGTATGTAAGCCAGGTCTCATATCATGTCGGGTTTGGAAAGGAGATAGCAAAAGCCGGCAATTGAATTACCGGCTTATAAACCATCTAGCGCTGTATGAAATATTAATATATACATATATGTGTCTCACTGACATATATATATATAAATATATATATATATATATACCCCTATTCTATGTGTAGACATTTATTTTAGTTATTCTATTCTAACCTGTCAGTGTGATTTTACTGTACACCGCACTGAATTGCCGGCTTTTCTATAGAACACCGCTGTGTATTTCTCGCAAGTCACACTGCTGGTCCGTGTGTAATCCGTATTTTTCTGGCCCCCATAGACTTTCATTGGTGTATTTTTTGCGCAATACGGTGACAAACGTAGCATGCTGCGATTTTCTACGGCCGTAGAAAGCCGTATAATACGGATCAGTAAAATACGGCTGATAGGAGCTGGGGCATAGAGAAGCATTGTACCGTATGCAATCCGTATTTTCAGCACCTCTCTTACGTCCATAAAACACGCTAGTGTGAGGCCGGCCTAAATGTTATAAAGTTTTGTGAATCACTTGTAGGTTAAAAATGCTCTGTACACCCCTAGATGAATTCCTTGAGGGGTCTAGTTTCCAAAATGGGGTTACTTGTGGGGTGTTTCTGCTGTTTTCACATGTCAGGAGCATGTCATGTCCAAACTCTACATGGCATTCACAATCTATTCCAGACATTATTCTGGAAGACCAAAGCCAGTAAACTTAACATGGACAAACAGAATTCATCATCTTTCCCCTATCTCACGCCACCCCCCCAACGGACCTATCCATTACAGTAAATGGCTGCCCACTCTCCCCAGTCCCACAAGCTCGCTGTCTCGGGGTAATCCTTGACACTGATCTCTCCTTCAAACCACATATCCAAGCCCTTTCCACTTCCTGCTGCCTTTAACTCCAAAATATTTCACGGATCCATACATTCCTAAACCAAGTATCTAAGAATCTGCAAAAACCCTAGTCCATGCCCTCCTCATCTCCTGCCTTGACTACTGCAACCTCCTGCTCTGTGGCCTCCCCTCTAACACTCTCGCACCCCTCCAATCTATTCTAAACTCTGCTGCCCGACTAATCCACCTGTCCCCCCGCTATTCCCCGGCCTCTCCCCTCTGTCAATCCCTTCACTGGCTCCCCGTTGCCCAGAGACTCCAGTACAAAAGCCTAACCATGACGTACAAAGCCATCCACAACCTGTCTCCTCCATATATCTGTGACCTTGTCTCCTGGTACTTACCTGCACACAACCTCCGATCCTCACAAGATCTCCTTCTCTACTCCCCTCTTATCTCCTCTTCCCACAATCGTATACAAGATTTCTCTCGCGTATCACCCCTACTCTGGAACGCTCTACCCCAACATATCAGACTCACCTACCATCGAAACCTTCAAAAAGAACCTGAAGACTCACCTCTTCAGGCAAGCCTACAACCTGCAGTAACCACCGATCGACCAAACCGCTGCATGACCAGCTCTACCCTCACCTACTGTATCCTCACCCATCCCTTGTAGATTGTGAGCCTTCGCGGGCAGGGTCCTCTCTCCTCCTGTACCAGTTGTGATTTGTATTGTTCAAGATTATTGTACCTGTTTTTATTATGTATACCCCTCCTCACATGTAAAGCGCCATGAAATAAATGGCGCTATAATAATCTAATATATAATTGCCTAGAATACTACTTCCTGCAATTTGTGCCAACTTCCGTGGCTTTGTCCGGAGCTAATGTCCGGAGCTAATGTCCGGAGCTAATGTCCGGAGATAAGTGACGTCAACAGTGTCCAGTGTCTGATTGGTTGCCGCCTGCTGCGAGCGACCAATCAGAAACGTGCCGTACTGTGACACACTCCGCCCGCCATTTTGGTGTGATTTTTGAATTTTTACCTCACAGCAAGTTTCTACTGCGTGGAGGCGGGCCCAGTGACGTTGCTCTTCAAGCTCCTGCCGAATTTCGTCAAAAAAATGATAATACCATTTACCAAAACTATATATATTTAGTTGTGAAGTGGTTCAGTGACATTTTCACACCAATTTTGAACTTTTGTTTGGTGTTTTCTACATATACTGCCTATTATTTTTGTTCTTTCTTACTATTATTTATTAATTGTATTATTCTTACATTTGAATAAATAAAGTATATATGGATTCTAGACTCCCGATTCTTTAGAATCGGGCTGCCATCTAGTAAATAATAATAATAGAGGGAGTAAAAGATAAGCAGTTGCAGCTGAGAACAACCAGGCTGTATTGTCTCACCGAGCATGGAAAGAGACCTTAACTCTCTCAGCACCGAAGGAAAGGAAATCCATTTAGAATATGACATGAATCACACCATTTCTAAGGAGGACTGTGATTCATTACCTGATGTGACCTTCTAACTCCAGGTCTTCCAGAGTGATGTGACACCCTCGTGACAGTCATGGTGCATAGGCGCATTTGCAGAAGGGCATATCACTCAAGTTTTAAACACAGGAAAAAGGGCATGTATTGCAACATATACATGGAAATAGTGCTCCTGCTGAAGCCCCTTAGTGTTCTAGCCCACTGCAATACCCATTTCATAACCTCCATACAGTGTGATTCCCCCAAAAACTCCTTCACATGCACAGTATGATGTACAAACAGTTCCCCCCACACACACACACACTCACACAGTATTATGTTCCCACAGCCACCATACGCACAGTATGATGTCCCCCCATAGTCCCATACATAGTATGATGCCCCCTAAAGCCAACCTCTCACACACAGTTTGATGTACCCTGCAGACCCTCATACAATATTATGCCCTACATCCCCCATACAGTAAGATGGCTTCCACAGTCCCACTCAATTTATGACGGCATTCATCTTCCCCTCACCAAATAGTTTGATGGCTCCCACAGCTCCCCATACAGTATGATCATCACCCCCACAGTCCCACACAGAGTTACACAGGCTACTACTGCCTCCATACAGTATGATGTCCCTACACAGCATCCATGCAGAATGTCCCTGTACAGTCCACCATGCAGTATGATGTCCCCTCTCACAGCCCGTTACATAGTATGATGTCTTCTCATAGCCCACCACACAGTATGAGGTCCGCATCAGCCCCCCCACACACACACTATAGGTTGGCCCATCATAGCCCTCCATACAGTATGATGTCCCTGCACAGCATCCATACAGTACGATGTGCCTGCACAGTGCACCATGCAGTGTGATGTCACCTCTCACAGCCCCCTACATAGTTTGATGTCTTCTCATAGCCCACCACACAGTATGAGGTCCGCATCAGCCCCCCCCACACACAGTATAGGTTGGCCCATCATAGCCCTCCATACAGTATGATGTCCCTGCACAGCATCCATACAGTACGATGTGCCTGCACAGTGCACCATGCAGTGTGATGTCCCCTCTCACAGCCCCTTACATAGTTTGATGTCTTCTCATAGCCCACCACACAGTATGAGGTCCGCATCAGCCCCCCTACACATACACTATAGCTTGGCCCATCAAAGCCCTCCATACAGTGTGTTGTACACACAGTGCCCTTCCCAAAAAAACCAACTTATTATTTGGCTATATGAAGAAACCAGCACAATATAACAAAAGAAAAAAATGTATACCTTTTTCTTTTTTTTAAATAATATATACAAACTCAAGATAAATATAGATACTAGGAGATTCTGAGTTTTTTTGTATAAAAATATATCTTTTATTAAATCTAAAAAAAATTTAACAAGACAATAAATACATAAGTTGAACAATCTATCATTAGTATGGAAAAAAGTTGTGTTCGCTAATCACGCAAAACGTGATCGCTAATCAAGACTGAGACATATGACAAGTTTAAGGCATTTACCGCTAGTTGGATATATGCTCGTATTTCAAACATATGCCGTATTACAAGAATCGTTACTTCCAACTAACCTTATAACATAGGTAAAGTGTCACATGAAAAATGTATTACAACATTGCATTTGTGCGCATTATAATAAAAGGTTAATTACCCATAGTTTTAGAGCTCAGTCTGACAGGCAACCACTCTCCCCGACACGCGTTTCGCGAGAATGATTCTCGCTTCCTCAAGGGGGCTTTTAGCACAATGAGAAGACTCTATGTCCTATTAAATGTCTGGATAGTTAAAATCCCCAGTAAGAGCCTTATATTTATTTGCTGACATTTCCATTTGTTTCAGCATTCCATCCTCCACCTGTTCAGCTATGTTGGGATAACTTCCCTCGCTGAGGTTTTATTGAGTTTTTGACGCTGTGTACTTTCACTGTTCAAAAAAAAAAAAACAGCTTTGATCAGAGTGGAATCTGATTTTCTTAGAGGTGGACAGAAAAAGAAAAAAAAAAGCTTCTCGACCTACTCTATTATGTCGGTCGGTGAAAATTGGACTGCACTCGGATGTCATCCGATTGCAGTCTGATTTTTTTTTTTTTCATAGACATGAGTGAGTGAGTGACACCAGATTCTCAGCAAATCAGAGGCAAATTGTGAAGAAATTGGACATGTGTGCAGCTCCATAGAATATCATGGGTACGAGTGCGATCCAATGTTTGTCCGATTAAACTGCTTGTCTGCGCAAATCTTCACAAAAATGGGTTTGTTTTGTCTTGTAAGCAAAAAACAAACAGATGTCTGAATGATGCCTGACTCCCATGTTTCATCAGAGGTCATTGTAGGACACAGTACCCCATTATTTCAATAGTAAATTCAATCATGATAAATTGGGGGTCGTGTATGAGTATCGTTGTACAAGTCTATAGACATTTGTGGAGAATGTATCTTTTATGAAGGCTGATGCTAATATTACTATCTACTTACCATCTTAATAGAGGAGTTGCCTTAATAAACAGACGCTCTCATGCTCGCTCCTTATTATACACTGCCTTTTACAGCAATTTCTTACAACATTGTACATTATCAATAATTTACTGATTGTTGCTGTGGGGGTTTCTGCCTGAGTGAGTTTCTCTGGTCGGGGGGCTGCCCTCTCCATTTTTGTGTCTGGCAGAAAGTGGGTCTTCTATTAAAATCATCATATGGTTGACAGAGCAGAGCTGCCGGCTGCTTCTTATCAGACATAATGAAGTCACCAGGAACATGGAGGGTGTGTGCAGTGCGCTATCACAGGACACAATATTCTCCGTCAAACTCCAGTTTTATGAAAAAAAAAACAACTCAGGGTCCGACCTCATTCAGACGTCCTTTTTCATGTACAAGTTTCATTTCCCACTGTGTATTTCTCCTATATGTTTTTGAGTCCACTTGGTTTTCTCATCGCTCAACTGGGTTTTCCATAAGGGCAGCTGTAAAACCGCTGTGGAATCCGCAGAAAGTGACATGCTGTGGAATGTAAACCGCTGCGTTTCCGTGCGTTTTTTTCCGCAGCATGTGCACAGCGTTTTTAGTTTCCCATAGGTTTACATTGAACTGTAAACTCATGGGAATCTGCTGCGGATCCGCAGCGTTTTCTGCAGCGTGTGTGTGCACATACCCTTAGACTATTTCTGAGAATTATTCCATGGGAAGCGGAGATTTCAGAATACCTTAGATCATCATCAGCTCATTTACTCTGATGGATATTTCTGCACATTGGTAGTAAGCAGTTCAGAAGAATTTAAAAAAACAAAAACAAAAAAAAAACACTGATAGTAAAAAGTGATACAAGGACTAAACACTGATGAAACTTGGATTCTGACTTCCATCAGTTTTTGGTCAGTGTCTAGTTTTGACCTCAGTGTAGACCTCAACATAGACTTTTAAGTGTTTTTTTTTCATACGTGACCCTGATAAAAAGAAAATCATGTCTCCATTATTTTTTTTATTTCTGAGGGAGCTTGGGGCAGTAACATAGTAACATAGTTAGTAAGGCCGAAAAAAAGACATTTGTCCATCCAGTTCAGCCTATATTCCGTCATAATAAATCCCCAGATCTACGTCCTTCTACAGAACCTAATAATTGTATGATACAATATTGTTCTGCTCCAGGAAGACATCCAGGCCTCTCTTGAACCCCTCGACTGAGTTCGCCATCACCACCTCCTCAGGCAAGCAATTCCAGATTCTCACTGCCCTAACAGTAAAGAATCCTCTTCTATGTTGGTGGAAAAACCTTCTCTCCTTCAGACGCAAAGAATGCCCCCTTGTGACCGTCACCTTCCTTGGCATAAACAGATCCTCAGCGAGATATTTGTATTGTCCCCTTATATACTTATACATGGTTATTAGATCGCCCCTCAGTCGTCTTTTTTCTAGACTAAATAATCCTAATTTCGCTAATCTATCTGGGTATTGTAGTTCTCCCATCCCCTTTATTAATTTTGTTGCCCTAATTTGTACTCTCTCTACTTCCATTATATCCTTCCTGAGCACCGGTGCCCAAAACTGGACACAGTACTCCTTGTGCGGTCTAACTAGGGATTTGTACAGAGGCAGTATAATGCTCTCATCATGTGTATCCAGACCTCTTTTAATGCACCCCATGATCCTGTTTGCCTTGGCAGCTATTGCCTGGCACTGGCTGCTCCAGGTAAGTTTATCATTAACTAGGATCCCCAAGTCCTTCTCCCTGTCAGATTTACCCAGTGGTTTCCCGTTCAGTGTGTAATGGTGACATTGATTCCTTCTTCCCATGTGTATAACCTTACATTTATCATTGTTAAACCTCATCTGCCACCTTTCAGCCCAAGATTCCAACCTATCCAGATCCATCTGTAGCAGAATACTATCTTCTCATGTATTAACTGCTTTACATAGTTTTGTATCATCTGCAAATATCGATATTTTACTGTGTAAACCTTCTACCAGATCATTAGTGAATATGTTGAAGAGAACAGGTCCCAATACCGACCCCTGCGGTACCCCACTAGCTATGGGCGATGGACTCATTTTTACTGCCCTGGCCACTATAGAAAAACAGGGCCTAGTTTCAGAGTGTGTATTCGGCAATGTTTCGGTTAAGAATACCTACCAGCTCTCTTCGGCTACACAGAGTGTGGTATTGGCCCCATGAGACCCCATGACAAGGAGACCAGACCAGTCTATTACAACAATCAGGCTTGTACCCAGAGAGTAACAGGAGATAATGTTGTCATGTTCCTTTCCGAAAAACAGTGGTTTCCAATTATACGAACAGCGTCACCGTTGCTGAAATAGGGTCTATCACAGTACTGCAAGTTAAGTCAGGAACCTCCATTCTTTTCCTGGTTAGCGCCACTTGTTATCACCTTACTCAAGGTGCCCCTAGCCTTGCTGAATGCAGCTTCCAGGACCTGGCAGACAATAGTATGTTCTAGTACTAGTACCAGAGTCCATTAGCTCCTGGCTGAATATTTGCCAGACTCGCCTGCTTATAGAAGACTCCTGCCACTGTTTGGTTCTTGTCTTGGTGGTTCTTGAGCTTCCTGCTCTCTTCGCCCACACACACACCCAGTGAAGATCACCTTTTTTTTGAGTGTGTCCTAACTTCTGCTACTGATGTGTTGTTCATGAACGATCTGAGTCAAAGAGCCGGCTCCATGTTGTGAACGACAGGAGCTGGCACCCCAGTGAGAGCCACTAAAATCCCTGAATGGCTCTCACTGGGCGTAAAATCCCCGTGTTTGGCAGACGTAACTCCACCCACCTGACCAAAACTCCACCAACTCATCAATTTAATTGGCTATGTGCAAGTGGGCGGAGTTTCTGACGTAGGTGGGCAGGGTTTCAGACGCCTTACATCAGCATAAATATGTGTTCACAATATGTGAACACATATTTAATAGGGATCCATTTAGGATCCAAAAAGAGTCGGCTCTTTTTGGAGAGCCAGAAAAGGCTGGACTGCCCATCACTGCTTCTTTCTCTCTCCTTCCTACCTGACTGCAGAAACTGAAACTAGCCCACAGTTCCCCTTCGCTCCTCCCCAACACTGGGCAGGCCTTACAGTTAACCCTTGTCACACTTTTTTAAAACACAGTACATTTTCACCCATATAAAACATCAGGAGATGTCAGGGAAGTGGAACGTCATTCTCTCCATCCTCATAGACACGCGGTCCATAAAAAAAACATGGATATGTGAAGAACTCCATAGACTATAATGGGTACATGTTCTAGCCGTGAAAACCATATAGAGAACACGTAGATGAAAAATGGACGTCTGAATGATTCTATTCCTAAGGTTCGCTCACAAGAGTGTATAACATATCGGTCAAATTTTTATCCAGGATTTACGCTCACTTGTCATCCGTGTGTTGTCCGTATACAATCCGTTTTTTTTAACTCATCAGTTATTAATCTTTTACAGAACCATTTACAGTTTCCTATGTTACAGAATTGTAATGTATCTGTAAAATTCGGAGACCGTATAATTTTTTTTTTTAACACCTATCAGATTTCAGAGTAAAAACGCTGCGTTTTTTTCTTTTTCCCTCAGGCCGAATACAGCTGAGAAATAATACGCAGATCGACACCGCCTCATTGATTAACATTGGTCCGAGTGCAATCCGAGTTTTTTTCGTCCTATTCATACTCAAGTGTGAGCGAACCCTAAGCCAAATAAAGAGGAACGGATGGAGGTTTCTTAAGCTTCTCCCCGAAACCAGAGAGTGAAAATCACCATACAATTATTATCCCTGTGCTGTCCGTTTTTGCTTTTAGTAAAGATTATTATATCTTGTATGACGGACCTGTAGGGACCCTTTGTGTTGTCATGGAGGGTCCTCGCACAAAGCTATGCCTCATTGTGACACATGTCATTGTTTGCATTATTTTCGGCATTGATCCTCAGACCCCTATTGTTGGACGGTCTCCTATCTGAGGACATTTACTGGATTTTTCCGCAAGGACGAAGACAACAGGAATTTATATGACTAAATTACAGTGTAAGAACGGGGCTTTTAAACACTAAATTCAATTTCTTTGTGTTCCCATTAAAGCCAAGTCACCGGTAAATGACGTCAGCTAGACATCCTATCATACAGTCGCATCAGCTGGTAAATGTTCCTCATTATTCTATAGCTATAGATCAGCTGCTTGTCAAAGGAGCAAGGTCCCTCCCATCCGCCAGTGTGCACAGTGCTGTATGTGCCTGGAGTTATCAGAGCAGACGCTCAGCTCCTGGAGGAGACAGCAGCCTTCCTGTAGGACCTGACCCCCAACCTAGACCCTCTGAATGAAGCTGCCAAGGATGCCAGGATGGGCCAGTGCTGCTGCTGTTGCTGCGGTGCGGACAAGACGGTACGGTCTCCCTATTTCTCCATCAGCCAAGGCGCAGGCGAGATGTAATGTCTCCTTTATTGTCTAGCAGTGTGCGAGGAGGGGCTGCTGCCAGACAACCGATGGTTTGCACACAAAATGCATGTATCATAATAAAGAGGGACCTGGCGGCTTTGTGAGGACACTTTGTAGCTGTAGGATCCGGCTCTTATTATTAATCGATGTGTTAGATCCTTATAAATATACGATAATAATATCCAATGTTGCTTTTTGGGCTTGCGGTCAGATACTCGACTTCTATGATGCCGTGCAAGACCCTCACTCCACTTTTCGACTCCCAATTGTTGCCGTGTCACGTCAGCGTCCCAACGTTCGGCACTGGTCTAGGGATAGTTGTCGCCTTAAGGGGTTAATGATTAAAACACTTTATAAAATGGTAAATGTGCGCCAGCCCTTAGATTAGCACCGTATGGATTATTTGGGGAGGTGTCGTCTGCACCCACACCACATCTCATGTGTTAAACTTCTGCGCTACGTATAATATGATAATGGTATATACAATATATCCTTCCGTAGAGGCTAGTTATTATGGGATGGATACATTATAACTTACGGTAATGATACATTTCGTGTCTGTACAGGAAACATGATGATTAATTTTTCATTTCTTATCAATGTGACACTTAAACATGCGGAGCGGAGAATACCCCCCCAGTTATACGTGAGGGTGAATTGCACAATTTGCTTTTTTTTTGGTGCAATCGTTCTCTACTACGGAGAAATGTTGTGATGTGTAGATCCAGTTCTATTGATTCCGTATAGGGTTCCCATTAATTTACCAGGTTGCTATGGAGCAGACCGTCACGTGCCGGAGAGTTCAGGTCTTCTACAGAATGACCTCTCCTCCAGACCTGTCACGCTTTAATCCTCTGATGCATTGCATCCATGGTTCCTCATACATTATAGCGGTCACATGAGAATATAGAGGGATTGATTTCAGTTATGAAGTGTGCCCTTCATTTTTTCCTAATTTAAGTTTTGATGGAAAGTCATATTGTGTCCCCTCTAATACAATAATGAGAGTAGGAGTAGCACAGTCTGCTCCGTACTGGAGCTAGCACCGTAATAGTGACTGAATGCATTCAGCAACAGTTGTCCCAACTATTAACTGTGTATAATATATAGTAATCTCCATGGTACACCTGAAAACATAGCAAGACTGCCCCTGTCCCTATACATAGACCTGTGTCAGAGCAAATTATTATTGCAATGCAACATGACCCTGGCCTAAACTGGCCAGGGGTGAAGATAAGGAGCTTAAAAGAGCAGGCCCCTGCCAAATATTAGGTGCCAGTGAGGGGAAGGGATTAGGGTGGGCAGCAATATGCTCTTGCATATTGTTCCCGGGAACCTGTCAGGTTAGATAATGCTATTAACCTTTATTTCTCCCAGGCACTGCCGGCTTTCAGTCATGCAGGAAACTACAGTCATCGATCACAGCACTGACTGACAGCAATCTCTGCACTGATGCTCTCTAGTGTGAGCTGTCAGTCAGTGCCCGAGCAGGCCCCTGCCAAATGTTAGGTGAGAGTGAGGGGTAGGGTTTAGGGTTGGCAGCAATATGCTCTTGCATATTGTTCCCAGGAACCTGTCAGGTCAGATAATGCTATTAACCTTTATTTCTCCCGGAAGCTGCCAGGTTTCAGTCATGCAGGCAACTACAGTCATCGATCACAGCACTGACTGACAGCAATCTCTGCACTGATGCTCTCTAGTGTGAGCTGTCAGTCAGTGCCCGAGCAGGCCCCTGCCAAATGTTAGGTGAGAGTGAGGGGTAGGGTTTAGGGTTGGCAGCAATATGCTCTTGCATATTGCTCACGGTAACCTGTCAGGTTAGATAATTCTATTAACCTTTATTTCTCCCAGGCACCGCCGGCTTTCAGTCATGCAGGAAACTACAGTCATCGATCACAGCACTGACTGACAGCAATCTCTGCACTGATGCACTCTAGTGTGAGCTGTCAGTCAGTGTCGGAGCATGCCCCTGCCAAATGTTAGGTGAGAGTGAGGGGTAGGGATTAGGGTGGGCAGCAATATGCTCTTGCATATTGTTCCCGGGAACCTGTCAGGTTAGATAATGCTATTAACCTTTATTTCTCCCAGGCACCGCCGGCTTTCAGTCATGCAGGAAACTACAGTCATCGATCACAGCACTGACTGACAGCAATCTCTGCACTGATGCTCTCTAGTGTGAGCTGTCAGTCAGTGCCCGAGCAGGCCCCTGCCAAATGTTAGGTGAGAGTGAGGGGTAGGGTTTAGGGTTGGCAGCAATATGCTCTTGCATATTGTTCCCAGGAACCTGTCAGGTCAGATAATGCTATTAACCTTTATTTCTCCCGGAAGCTGCCAGGTTTCAGTCATGCAGGCAACTACAGTCATCGATCACAGCACTGACTGACAGCAATCTCTGCACTGATGCACTCTAGTGTGAACTGTCAGTCAGTGCCGGAGCAGGCCCCTGCCAAATGTTAGGTGCCAGTGAGGGGTAGGGATTAGGGTGGGCAGCAATATGCTCTTGCATATTGTTCCCGGGAACCAGTCAGGTCAGATAATGCTATTAACCTTTATTTCTCCCGGAAGCCGTCAGCTTTCAGTCATGCAGGCAATTACAGTCATCGATCACAGCACTGACTGACAGCAATCTCTGCACTGATCCACTCTTGTGTGAGCTGTGTCAGTCAGTGCCGCAGCATGGTTACAGCCGCTGCCGTGAGCAGTGACTGTAATTTCTCCTTGGATGCCTGAATGACTGAAAGCCGGCGTCTCCTGGCAGCACTAAAGTTAATTTTCTTCTAGGTGGCACACTTTAAGTACTACGGCAGGGGACTTTCATAGCGCTAATAACCTGCAGATTAACCCTATATCTGCAGATTAATGGCATTATCAGACATAGAATTTTCCCTTTAAAAAAGAATACTGTACAGTAAGGTTTACCAGATCCCAAGAAACGGGTACTTGATGCAAGTAAAAGTGCGCTTCTAATGACTTAATTCTTGGGTTGATTTGTATTGGTGTCTATGAAGTCCTTAATTCTTAAAGAGTAAACACCATCTTAATTTTTATTTCATAGATCAATAATACACATGAAATGAAGAAACTTTGTAATACATCTTATCAGACGGATCTGCTTCTTTCTCCTACAGGACTGATCTTTATTCTGAAAATTCTCAGTTCTGGGGTAAAATCTGTTTTCAGTGAAGACAGATTTTCCCATTAATGAGATAGGAGATGGAAGTTACTTCTGATAAGATTCTATGTAGGAGGAGGGATGAGCTCTGCCTCTGTCATGTCCCCCCAACCCTTCCCCAACCGCCTCTCCCCACCTCCCCCTACATATCAGTAGCAGCTGCATCTCCTACCTCCATAATGGGAACTTCTGTCTTCACTGAATACAGATTTTACCCCAGGATTGAGAATTTTAATAATGACTGATCAATTCTGACAGAGAAAAAAGCAGATTTGTTTGATAAAATATACTGCAAAGTTGCTTATTTTCATGTGTACTATTAATTTATTAAATAAAAATTAAAACAATGGTTGCTCTTTAACTACCACTAAAAGAAAAAATCATCAAACTGGTTTCTACAGTGGTGTAATTTTCTGAAAAAATCTACAATTATTTTTTCTACCCCTGTCCCATAACATTGTGGATTTCCCTATACTGATAAATTTATACACAGGAAACTTTCTGTGCTTTTTTCACAGTCCATACAAAGTAGGAAGTTTTTTCAAAATTTTAATTAGGGAAGGGATGTTCCTACACCTATAGTGCTGATAGAATGTTGTTGAAGATGATTGATGAACCATCCACTGATGAAAAAAAAAAGTGGATGGCAAGTTACTGTTGATTGGGAAAGCAGAGCCATGTTTTTCTACAGTCTTTATGTTAAAGGAAAAAAAAGGCGAGAGCACTCTGGACAAAGCAAACAGAACTTAAAGAAGTTGTCCACTACTTTTATATTGGTGCCATATTCTTAGAAGAGTGCATCAATGTCCGATTGCCCGGCACCCCCGACAATCAGCTGTTATCGCCGCCGGCCGGAAGTACTTTTTTGTTGCGTCTACTTGTAGTGGTCGCCATGGGGTACTACACGTCAATTTAATAGGAGGCCGATATGCAGTAGCGAGCCTCGGCCACTACGGCCAAGCTCCGCAAGTAAGTACACACCGATAACAGCGGATCGGCGGGGGTACCAAGTGCCAGACCCTGGCCGATCAGACATTATTACCTTATCCGAAGAATAGGGCATCAATATAAAAGTAGTGGACAACCTCTTTAATCATATAATAAAGCTCATATATGGATACATATGCACAATACACATTTTGGAGAAATACTGAGAATACAGGAGTGCTCATGTCTGATCATTATCCTGGGGACGGCAGCTGCAACATAAGAATTTTCCTTCCCCCGGGGGCTGCATATTAGGCACATACCGGCCCCTGCATCATTCGTGTATACCATTACTGGTACGATTTAAGATTCTGTGCCTGAAATGAACAAGGCAATGGGCCTGATTCGGGGGGCACATGGAATCTAAGCTGGATTCCAGTGGGGATCTATAGTAAATCTGTTCTTCAAACTGGAGCCACAAGCTACTTACTTGAAGAAAGCGTCATTATGATTCCCAAGGCTTACCGCATTCTTCCCTGTATTTCTGAAAGGATTTTATAGCTTTCCAAATATAATCTGTCATCTTGTAGAAAGCAAATTCAAGCAAAATTGCATTATATTATCACAGTCCAGGCTGATAAGTTATCTATTTTCATTCTTGTGCATATTCAGGGGGCTGTAGTAGAAGTAGAATCATTCATAGATCGACTAAATTCAATGAACATGACCATTAACACTAGAAGTCCCAGAAATTTCGAGCCCCAAAGGTAGAAATGTTAAATGACCCCTCTCTGGGACTTCTAGTGTTAAAACAATGGAGACCACCCTTAGAAGACAATGGAGGTGACAACTGAAAAGTATGACACAGTGCAAACACAAGGGTGGACTTAATGTGGCTTGAGTCATTCTGTAGGCCTGTGTTCCCCAACTACAGCCCTCAAGAGCCACCAACAGATCATGTTTTCAGGATTTCCTTAAGGTCCCGTCACACATAACGATATCGTTAACGATATCGTTGCTTTTTGTGACGTAGCAACGATATCGTTAACGAAATCGTTATGCGTGACAGCGACCAACGATCAGGCCCCTGCTGGGAGATCGTTGGTCGCTGGGGAGAGTCCAGCACTTTATTTTGTCGCTGGATCTCCCGCTGACATCGCTGAATCGGCGTGTGTGACACCGATCCAGCGATGTCTTCACTGGTAACCAGGGTAAACATCGGGTAACTAAGCGCAGGGCCGCGCTTAGTAACCCGATGTTTACCCTGGTTACCATTGAAAAAGTAAAAAAAAACAAACACTACATACTTACATTCCTGTCACGTTCCTCAGCGTCAGCTTCCCTGCGTCCCCCAGTTTCAGCGCCGGCCGTAAAGCAAAGCACAGCGGTGATGTCACCGCTCTGCTTTCCGGCCAGCGCGCTTACACAGTGCAGGGAAGCTGAGGCCGGGGGACGTGACAGGAATGTAAGTATGTAGTGTTTCTTTTTTTTACTTTTACAATGGTGTGACAGCTCTCCAGCGACCAAACAGCGATGCTGCAGCGATCGGCATCATTGTCTAGATCGCTGCAGCGTCGCTTAATGTGACAGTACCTTTAGTATTACACAGGTGATGGTATTCTTGGTCCTCCAACTGATGCAAGTATCACCTGTGTAATACTAAGGAAATCCTGAAAACTTGATCTGTTGGTGGCTATTGAGGAGTGGATTTGGGAACACTGCTATACACATTTCATGGTAAAGTTGGCTATCTAGCTCTAGAGCCGGATGACTACATTGTTTCCATGGTATCGTTCATCTATTGCTTCAACTTGGCCATCAAAGAAGTTGTTAGTAAGGGATAGTCTTTAAGCTCCCTTTCTGGTAAAGAGGCTACATGTTTCATTTTAGAGATTCTGGATTGGGACCCGCTTGCTTCAAGCATCACTGGTGTCAAGCAATCTTGCTGTTGGCCTATGTTAAGAGTTAGACCTGGGGCATGTCCATCTGAGTGTTATTGAACTGGAGGTCAAAGTAGGCTTGTTCTTCAGGGGTGCTGACTATAGGCCGAAGAGTGTAAAGTGGGGCCTATGGAGATGCGCACAGTGGGTGAAATGTCACAAGTTGGGAAACCTACTGGGTGAGAGTAGTCACCTGATAGTCACCAAGAAGTAGAGGAGTGAGCTGACCTATAAATTCATTATTGGAAGAGAGCTAATTGTACATGTTGTTGTCCTAGAAGAGGTAAGTTCTGGAGAGTCTGTGAGGGATGTCCATTCAGAACAGGGCTAAGGGAAGTTGAGGGGTGCTAGTGCTGGAGAAGGCTAGCGCTAAGTCCAAGATATGCTTTGCGAGATCAGACATGAAGGGACTGAGGTCTAATGATGTGTAATGAGACGTTGGCCTTCGTGAAGCCTCTAGTTCTGTGGGCATTAGGGGCAAAACAACCAGGTCACATTAGAGTATTTGTAATGAAGTGATTTGAAGAAGGGGTCTGTGTTTTTCACAAGTAGCACCACTCCTGTCCATTGACTGTTTTCGGTATTGCATTTTTGCCATGTCTTAAGGGGTTTTCACTGCTGAATGTGCTATTGTTAAATTAAAAGGGAAATTCTAAGACTAATCTGCGTTAGTCTACGTAATGCAGATTTAATGAGCTCCTTAGTGTTCATAGTGTGGGCCCTGACTTCTTTGTTACTAATGGTAGACATGGGACATTATTAGCTTTTTAGCATTCTCTTCAAACTTGATTATCTGTTAGTGGTATTTTACGCCTCCTGCGTCTTTGATCCAATGAGTTTCCATTAACCGGCTGCGGTGTTGCTATAAATAAATAAGCTTAGCATCGTATTGTTTTAGTTGTGGGTCTACATAATGTAATTGCGTTTTAGATGTTTGTGAACTGATGATGATGGAGAAGAAACAACAAAATATGCTACAAATTACATCGCCTGACTGTAGAGGAGTCAGAAAATGATCCAGACTGATTGATTTTTTTGTTTTTGTCTTTTCTATCTAACAATAGGAAATGTACGGAAGTCAAGTTATAAGCTACGTGATAGAAATTCTTAAAATAGCATGTGGGAAGAACTGGATAGATAATTGTTGTCTCTTAAATACATTTATAGCAGAGTTGGCTTTGTCAAGTTTAAGTTCATGAAAATGTTTTGCAGTATATATTTAATTTTAAATTCAACCAAATTGGTTATCTGGGACCTTTTTTCCCCTATGGGGCTAAGAACTTTCCTGCAAGTAGTTGCTAAGTACCAGCCCGTTCTGCCCTGCGATGATCTCTTCCAGCTCAGAGTAGTCAAAGACCACCGCTCCTGCCAACAATTCTACTGCTTCCTGCGACATCACGTCGACAGAGCATATCCTTCTCTTCTGCTCTATTTTGTCAATGGAGTGTCACTGCCTATGTCATGCTGCTTGACAGCCAGGTCCCTGCAGTTAGGCAGTGGTGAGCAGTGGTGAGCCGGGTGTCAACTGCAGGGAACTGGCTATCAATCAGCATGACGTTACAGTGATGCTCCATCGACAGAGCAGGGTGGTAGAGAAAGAGCTGCTATGTCAATGAGAGGTCAAAGCAAGCAGGAGAATCCCCACCTGAGCTGGGAGGGATCTTCACAGGGCAGAACAGGCAGGTAGTTAACAACTACATGCCGGTACATTCTTAGTCCCAGAGGATGCAAATAAACAAAGTCCTGGATAACCCCTTTATTGAAAGTCTGAAGAAGAGAAATAAGGCCTGCCATAGAACAGTCAATCCCCCTCAATGTCCATGCATCGTCTGTGACAGAGAGGGGACTGACTTCGTAATTGAAATTATCCACCTAAACAGCCCCCTTCTCTTATCTTGAACACAAGCTGAAAGTGGAACTGTCTGGACCAGTGGTGAAATACTAGACATTGGTGAAGCTTTTGTTACTACAAGTATATTGGTTATTTGAATTGAACAAAAAGTCTTTCAGGACCCTGGTAGCCCATGAAAGCCAGACTGGAGCCATTCGAGCTTCCACCTACATGCCAGCATCCCTGGTGCCTCTTGTGAGTAGAAGAACCACCCATGACATCATCATTGCAGCATGTCACCCTCATGACATAATTCTGGGCCTACCAATCAGAAGATGGATGATGTTCTGCCACTTAGGAGGAGGTTCACAGGGCTATGGTCCCGCAGTCCTGCAGCTTCAGATGACTGGCGTGGCCTATGGACCAGGGTCCAGCAAATCTTTTTTCTTAACTTTTGTATATACACTGTATATATATATATATATATATATATATATATAATCATAGAATGTTAGAGATGGGAGGGACTAACCCCTTACTCAATGCAGGATTCTCTAACCCATCTTAAACAGATATCTGTCCAGCCTCAGTTTGAAGACTTCCATTGAAGGAGAACTCACCATCTCTCGTGGCAGCTTGTTCCACTAATTGATCACTCTCGCTGCAAAGAGATTTTTATAATATCTAATCTGTATCTTCTCCCTTTCAGTTTACTTGCATTACTTCTCGTGATTCCATATGCAAATTAGAATAGGGATGATCCATCTACACTGTGACATCCTTTCAGATATTTGTAGACAGCTATTAAGTCTCCTCTTAACCTTCTTATATGCAAGCTAAACATTCCCAGATCTTTTAACCACTCCTCGTTGTACATAGTTTGCAGTCCGCGCCCCATGCTGGTAGCTCTTCTCTGAACTTGGTCCAATTTTTCAATGTCTTTGAAATTTGGTGTCCAGAACTGGACAAAGTATTCCACATGAGGATTGACCAAGGAAGAGTAGAGGGGGATTATTACTTCACGTGATCTACACTCTATGCTTCCCTTAATACATCCTAGAACTGTTTTTGCGTTTTTTTACTGCTGCATCACACTGTTGACTCATGTACAGACTGTGATCTATTAGTATACCCAAGTCTTTTTCACATGTACTGTTGTTTAGTTCTATTCCTCACATTCTGTAGATGTAATTTTTTTACATTTTTCTTAGTCATATGTAGAATCTTGCATTTCTCCCTGTTAAATACCATTCTGTTAGAGATTCCCATTCCTGTCCTTTGGAACATCCAGCCATTCGACCTTTTGTACCCTCTTTCTGAGTCTATTAAAATTTGCATTTCTGAAGTCCAGCGTTAAAGTCTGAGCCCTCTCTGTTCTTCCTCCTCTTGTAATCCATAATTTGAGGATAGCATGATCACTGCCTCCTAAATTTACAGACACCTTTACTTCCTCAACCATTTCCTCCCTGTTGGTAAGAAATAAAGGTACCGTCACACATAACGATATCGTTAATGATATCGTTGCTTTTTGTGACATAGCAACGATATCGTTAATGAAATCGTTCTGTGTGACAGCGACCAACGATCAGGCCCCTGCTGGGAGATCGTTGGTCGCTGGGGAAAGTCCAGGACTTTATTTCGTCTCTGGATCTCCCGCTGTCATCGCTGAATTGGCGTGTGTGACGCCGATTCAGCGATGTCTTCACTGGTAACCAGGGTAAACATTGGGTTACTAAGCGCAGGGCCGCGCTTAGTAACCCGATGTTTACCCTGGTTACCATTGTAAAAGTTAAAAAAAGAACACTACATACTTACATTCCGGTGTCTGGTCACGTCCCTCGCCTTCAGCTTCCCGCACTGACTGTCAGCGCCGGCCGGCCGTAAAGCAAAGCACAGCGGTGACGTCACCGCTGTGCTTTACGGCCGGCGCTCAGTCAGTGCGGGAAGCTGAAGGCGAGAGACGTGACCAGACACCGGAATGTAAGTATGTAGTGTTTTTTTTTTTTTTACATTTACACTGGTAACCAGGGTAAACATTGGGTTACTAAGCGCGGCCCTGCGCTTAGTAACCCGATGTTTACCCTGGTTACCATGGGACTCCGCATAGTTGGTCGCTGGAGAGCGGTCTGTGTGACAGCTCTCCAGCGACCAAACAGCAACGCTGTAGCGATCGGCATCGTTGTCTAGATCGCTGCAGCGTCGCTTAATGTGATGTTACCTTATGTCCAAGACGCCGAAACTGTTGTTGTCTCTTTTACCTTTGAAAGACAAAGTTATCAGCTAGAGAAGATAAGAATTTTCTAGACCCAATACTTTTGAGAAATTCTTGACAAATTTTTGGATAGTTAAAATCTCCCATGATCACTATGCGATAATTTTTTGAGAACATAAACATCTGATGTAAAAAGGGTTCATCCATATCTACAGTCTCTCCAGGTGGCCTATATTAAACACCCACAATAGTGTCCTTTCTGTTCTTCTCTTTTTATTTGTATCCAAGCAGTTTATGCAGAGTTGCCATTCTCATATGCTTGGATCTCTGTAGAGATATACATTTTCCTAACTTATATTGTAGCACCTCCTCCCTTCTTTTTAATCCTGTTTCTAATAAAAAAAAAGTTGTAGCCTTCAAGTTTGCATTCCAATCATGTGTATCATCTCTCCGAGTTTCAGTAATGCCTATGACATCATATCTCTCTTCTTGTGTTAGCCACTGCAATTCTCCTCGTTTGTTTCCCATGCCTCGTGCATTTGTATACACACATTTTAGTAGGTAGCCTGTTTCTCTTGCTCCTCTATTTTCATTCGGAGTTTGTTGTCTCTGTTCTTTATTTCCACTTCTAATTGAAGGGTTCTCAAAAGAATTCATCAGCTTCATATATTTCCCATCCCATATTGTTCTAGTTTAAAGCTCTCCTGATGAGTGTAGCAAAGCATCTACCAAATATTTGTTTTTCTGCTTTTGTAAGATGCAACCCATCTCTAGCAAGGAGTCCATCATACAAGTAATTCACTCCTTGGTCAAGAAACCTAAAACGTTGTTCATGGTACCATTGATGTAGCCAGTTGTTCACATGTAGAAACCTGTTCAATCTCCTTGGCCCATGTCCATCCACTCCTGTTCAATCTCCTTGGTCCATTATTTATATAAGCAACACATTATAATTTAAATGGATATCCCAATTGAGAATGAAGGCAAAAGTTGCTGTGAAATTTGCACCTCAGTTTAGCCATAAGCGAAAAAAGATATTGCTGATGAAAACTTCCAGTGTCCTGCCTAGAAAAATATATTAAAGACAAAATTAAGCACTTCGGAATCTATATCTCAATTATTAGACTCATTATTAAAAATCTGTTTTTTGCAACATGTTCATTTTTGAGGGACACAGTGGTCCATATATATATAACTACTCTGAATACTTTCTCCACAGAATGAAGCTGGGCTTATGAAAGAAAGAGAACTATCACTTGAACTTGCAACCATCAGAGATGAAGTGGGTAAGTAAACTAGTTACCTAGATCAAGAACCTCAAGGTGTATATGCTCGGGAGTATTTCATAGTGATGTAGCAGACCTGAGTTTGTCATAAAATCCCAGTATTTGAGATATTACTTTAGACACAAGGGAAATTACTCCATTATCTCAATGTATGAACATCAAAACAATAAACTTCTCAATAAGATCTGTTGTATCTGTACATCCAAGACTTGTTCAAGTCCGATAAAATCCAAATTTTGCCATGAACCGTAGACCATTTTTCACCCTTGTTCTTACTGATGAACACAATAGAAACAAAGGTATTAAATGACCACATCACGTAAATAAAGTATATCCGTAATCACGTAGTCACGTGCTGGTCTGACTTGTACTAAGCCTAGTCGTAACAACAATATACAAAAGGGGAATTGTGGAAACCACAAGAAAAACGACAATAGCGAAGAGAAACTATGTATCACAAATAACCTTTATTGATTCAAAAGAAATACATGGTAAAATACGGACCATAACTACGGACAAAGTGTCAGACGGTGCAAAGCACAGGACAAACACCACCCGTGCCTGTGGAACGTACAGATGAAGGACTGGCTGTCTTAAATAGTAATATACAAAATGCAACAAGTACAATAATATATGAGCGTATAATAAGACCAAGAGCACACCAATATAAACATCTGTTCCTAGATAGTACCCACGTATATAAAGGCAGGACCTTAACACATGAATGAGCGACCTACAGCCCTAACGTTCATCAGCAAGTGCACAAGAGAGAGCCGTCATCGTATATCTATGAACACGTGGGGATAATGCCCATACCACAACGGCCATATGTAAAGGGGCCTAATCGGCCGGTAATAATAGATGCCAAATAAAGAATCACTGCCATAAGATACTAAGATAGAATCCATAATGTAGAAACATATGCCACTCCATGGTATATTACCTATAAGGTGCTGCTGGTGCTGCTCTGCCAGAACTCACGGCTGCACGTCCGCCCTGGACTACTATCTTAGTATCTTATGGCAGTGATTCTTTATTTGGCATCTATTATTACCGGCCGATTAGGCCCCTTTACATATGGCCGTTGTGGTATGGGCATTATCCCCACGTGTTCATAGATATACGATGACGGCTCTCTCTTGTGCACTTGCTGATGAACGTTAGGGCTGTAGGTCGCTCATTCATGTGTTAAGGTCCTGCCTTTATATACGTGGGTACTATCTAGGAACAGATGTTTATATTGGTGTGCTCTTGGTCTTATTATACGCTCATATATTATTGTACTTGTTGCATTTTGTATATTACTATTTAAGACAGCCAGTCCTTCATCTGTACGTTCCACAGGCACGGGTGGTGTTTGTCCTGTGCTTTGCACCGTCTGACACTTTGTCCGTAGTTATGGTCCGTATTTTACCATGTATTTCTTTTGAATCAATAAAGGTTATTTGTGATACATAGTTTCTCTTCGCTATTGTCGTTTTTCTTGTGGTTTCCACAATTCCCCTTTTCTTACTGATGAAGCCTAAGGAGAGAAATAGCGCCAAGTGGATGTTCGATCTGCATTAGGATTAGAAGACGAGGCCTTTATATGTAGCTCACAACTTAAGAAATTGTTGTGACGTAAGATTTGAGCTATAGTGTTTGCATAGGATTCGTCTGTATGAAAATAATTGACTGTTTTGTTCCTTGTGAAAAAATAATTTTTAAAATCTCCCAGAATTTCTCCCAGAATTAAGTTGACATCAGAGGACATTGGCATATGCATCCTGTGCCTTTGAAACTATTATGCATGACTTTGTAATTTCCCTTCTACCTTTCTTATCATTTATTATTAATGCACGTTAATGTTCTAAATGCTGTTTTGTTATACGGATGTGTCTGAAGTACATTACGTCATTTTACAGATTCTTTTTTTAGCAATTTTCATTTGTAAACTTTGCATTATTTTTCCATGAAACTTTTTTTTGTCCATAATTCTAAACCGATTATGATTATGATTATAATTACTGATTACCATAGTTTCCGAATATATGTTTATCAGTGTCAGAGCTTCCTTAACCCCTTTCCTACGTTGGGCGTAATAGTAAGTCCACCTTGGACACACCCTGTTTGGTGCGGGCTCCGGTGCTGAGCCCGCATATTCCGGGCACATGTCAGCCGATCTATACAGCTAACATGTACCCTCAACAGCCGCGGGTGGAATAGCGATTCACCCGCGGCTGTTAGCTACTTAAATGCAGCTGTCAATCTCTGACAGCGGCATTTAGCTTGTGCTTACCAGAAGTGCGTCCTTTGTCCCGCTCACAGGTGACTCCGTCACATGATCGCAGGTCACCGATGAGGCGGCATGACAACCAGAGGTATAGTTGTCATTGCCAGATTTCTATGAGCGCCGCCCAGTGGTCGGTACTCATAGAAAGAGAGCATTTCTGCTACACACAGGTGATCTGATCATCATCAGTAGTGCAGCTTCTTCTCTCTCATGGAGACTATTGAAGCATTCAAAAAGTTTAAAAAAACGTTTTTAAAAATATAAAAAAATAAAAAAGATGTAAAAGTTCAAGTCATCCCCCTTTTGCCCCATTCAAAATAAAACAATTAAAAAAAATCAAATATAACCATATTTGGTATAGCCGCTTTCAGAATCGCCGGATCTATCAATATAAAAAAAGAATTAACCCAATCGCAATAGAAAATTAAAAATGCCAGAATTATGTTTTTTTGGTCACTGTTACATTGATATAAGATGCAATAACGGGCGATCAAAAGATCTTAGGCTGGGGTCACACTGTGTTATGGTAGTCCATTAGAAGGACTGCGTTACACCACAGCATAACGTGGTGTAACGCAGTCTGTTAACGCTGCCATTAACCCCTATTATTAGGCGCATCGCCAACGCATGCTATAATCGGCATGCGCTAGCGATGTGCCGTCATTCAGTGACGGAGCCTCGGACTCGGGCTGCAGCGTCTGAGGCTCCGTCACCGCTAGCACAGATGAATCATCTGCGCTAGCGGTATAGCATAACACGATGGCATGTATGCTATAGCGTTAACACAGCCCGTCAACGCTATGCATTGAATGGGCTGCTTTAATGCAGTATGAACCTGGCCTTATCTACACCAAAATGGTATCAATGAAAGCTTCTGCTCGGTGAGCAAAACATAAGCCCTTGCCCAGCCCCATATCACGAAAAATGGAGACGCTACAAGTCTGGGAAAATGGCTCCTTTTTTTAACAAATTTAGTAATTTTTTTTCACCACTTAAATATAAAAGAACCTAGACATGTTTGGTGTCTATGAACTCGCAATGACCCGGAGAATTGTAACGGCAGGTCAGTTTTAGCATTTAGTGGACATGGTTAAAAAAAAACAAAAAACTGTGGAATTGCACTTTTTTTTGCAATTTCACCGCACTTGAAATTTTGTTCCTGTTTTCCAGTACAGGTATATATTTTTTTACATCGGTCATACGGTTCCAGAGATATGGGCCTTTTTATTTGGTGCTAATTAGAGATGAGCTGATCACTTAGCACAACCTTGGTCTACTGTCCAGGTCAGGACTCTCTGGCAGTGGACAGGAGCTGCCGGAATTTACTGATCCTCCGGGATCCCGGGCTTGTCTTATGATTTGCTGTGATGGCAGATCGTCACCTATGCTTCACACAAGATAACTCAGAAGGTCAGGAAATTTACGCAGCTCTTATCCATGGCCAGAGAGCACTGACCCAGACCGGCCGCGGTTGCACGAAGTGATCTGTTCAACACTGATGCTAATTCTTATGGGCTTTACCAAGAGGGCATCGCTCAAAGGATTCTCTGGAGATGTGCCTTTAGTCTGCTCTACATAATTACCCTGTGAGCAGCGCCCACTTGGAGAAGACCGAAAATAAGTACCAAATAAAAAGCCTGTATTTGAAGGTGGATTTAAAAAAATAAAATAGAGCCGAAGCTCGACACTTTTGGCCTGGGGGCAGGTCCTCTTTAAGGGTATGTGCACACGTTCCGGAATTTTCGTGTTTTTTGCGTGTTTTTTTGCGATAAAAACTCTATTAAAATGCATTAAAAATGCATGCATATGCATCCTATCATTTAGAATGCATTCCGCAATTTTTGTGCACATGATGCGTTTTTTTCCACACAAAAAACGCATTCCGGAAAAAGAAGCATCATGTTCATTATTTTTGCAGATTTTTTGCAGATTTCCCATTATATTAGTGTCTGGGGAAAACCACAAAAAATCTGCATAAAATCCGCCAAAAAAACGCGCAAAAAACGCGAAAAATCCGCATTCAGAATTCCTGCGGAAAACCTCAGGTTTATCTTGGGAAAATTCTGCATGCATTCCGGACGTGTGCATATACCCTAAATCTGATATTAGGCGTATTTTTCCTGTTCTGTAGAGATTACCTTTAAGTAGTCACCTCAGTAAACAGCAGCATCTATACATAGGTAGAACAGAATCCATCATCCACATTAGGTAATGGCACAGCTCGCCTCTTCCATCTTCCTGCAACATCACTCTCAAGAAGAAGTCAAAGATCATCTTTAACCTATTATCGTCTATGGTCCACATGGCTGCTGTAAAGCATAGCTTTGAACTGCTGTTCACAGAAATTTATGCAAGATGGCTGCTCTATAACTGGAGCGCCCGCTAGGACCGTGGGGTACTCGGTACCCGGTCCGGCGATATTTAAAGGAATGGTCACGGAAGCGGTCCATGGCCCTGAGCGTCCAATTAAAGGGGATGAAGTGTGGTGGACAATAAAGTCTATGGGGAAATGTTCGGGATGCCACCTGTGGTACTCGGCAATAAAGGAGTTAGCCGACGCTGCTTCAGAGTCTGCTGGGGCTGATGGTGATGCAGCAGAGTTGGTACAGCTCTCCACAGGGAGAGCTAAACCCCAGGGCAACTGTATGAATGAATGATGAGATGATGGTGGTTGTGGTAGACCGGGCAGGTGTTGTAGGAATAATGCAAGGACACAATAAGGTGCAGTTTACACTTTTACTCACAGTTCTCCAGTCCACAAACGTCAGCCTGATGCTGTGTTCTTCAGGTCAGTGGTCCAGCAAACTCCCAGGTAGATTGGGATGCACCTTTCCAGGACTCCTTTCGTATGCCTTTCTCTGGCTGTGCCACTATGCTGGCTCTCACCCTTCCGCCTTCACACACACAGTGTCCCAATCCAGCAGCCTCAGATCTTGTCTGGCGACACTCTCTGTTGGTCCCGTGGATCCTATTTGGCTGCCTTTTTAGCGAATGTGTCGGATGTGGCTGCAACACATGCAGATGCTGCAGCCTCCGGCTTGCTAGCTGAGCCTTGTTCTCCACTATTCTTGGGGGGGCGGGTTCCACCACTGCGACCTGGTCCCTCCATGTCTGGATACGGGCCCCACGGGTGGCTTCTGCACTTCCGTGCCCCTAGGACCCCTTCTGTCCGTCTGGGAGCTTCCTTCAATCTCTCTCTCACACTTCTCTGTTCTGTCTGTCAGGAGCTGCAGACCCGCACATCTTCTCAGCTCCACTCCTCTCACATTCTCTCTTTAGTCGTTTCTCTCTCTAGCTCCCTCTGAGAGGGAGCCTCTTTCTGCAGTGCTCATCTTACTCCATTCAGCTCCTCTCACAATCTAACTTTCCCTCCTAATTAGCTCCTCCCCTACTCTACCTTCCCCACCCACTCCCCAACACCCTTTCCTGTCCAGTCTGGGATGAGGCCTTCCTCCCTAAGGGTACACCCAAATGCCCTGACTGAACTGGTGTGTGTTGGATGTGAGTGTTAGAGTCCTGGGTAGTGCTCCTTCCTTACCTGAGAGTGGGATACCACAGGTGAGGTGCAGTAACTCTGTGGCAACTGGACCCAAGGGGTACCACATAACCATGTTCAGAAATAGTAATAATCTACATTCAGAAATCATGAGCAGATTAAAGAAAATAATATGCAACTATTTTTATTTTCAGTACTTAAAGTGTATATTTTCTTCTAATTTGATAATTGAACAACAAATGTCTTTTATATAGCTTTTAATGTATTTTCTGTGACCTGTGTAGATGTCACTGTGCAGGAATGGGAAAGAAAGACTGAGCTATGACCTGTGCAGATGTCACTGTGCAGGGGGGAAAGACTGAGCTATGACCTGTGCAGAGGTCACTGTGCAGGGAGGTGGGGGGGAGACCGAGCTATTACCTGTGCAGAGGTCACTATGCAGAGAGGGGGAAGAAAGACTGAGCTATGACCTGTGCAGAGGTCACTGTGCAGGGGGAAGACTGATCTATGACCTGTGCAGAGGTCACAATGCAGGAAGGGGGGAGAAAGACTGAGCCATGACTTGTGCAGCGGTCACTGTGCAGGGAGGGGGAAAGACTGACCTATGACCTGTGCAGAGATCACTATGCAGAGAGGGGGAGAAAGACTGAGCTATAACTTGTGTAGAGGTCTCTGTGCAGGGAAGGGGGCAGACTGAGCTATGACCTGTGCAGAGGTCACAATGCAGGAAGAAGGGAGAAAGACTGAGCTATGACTTGTGCAGAGGTCACTATGCAGGGAAGGGGGAAGACTGAGCTATGACCTGTGCAGAGGTCACTGTGCAGGGAGGGGGAAGACTGAGCCATGACCTGTGCAGAGGTCACTATGTAGGGAGAGGGGAGACAGACTGAGCTATGACTTGTGCAGAGGTCACTCTGCAGAGGAGGGAAGACTGAGCTGGGATCTGTGCAGAAGTCACCATGCAGGGAGGGAAGGGAGGAATATAGACTGAGCCAAGACCTGTGCCGCGGTGACTGTGCAGGGAGGGGGAAGAAAGACTGAGCTATGACATCTGCCGCAGTGATTGTGCAGGGAGGGGGAAGAAAGACTGAGCTATGATCACTGCAGAGGTCACTGTGCAGGGAGGGGTAATAAAGACTGAGCTATGACCGATGCCATGGTCACTGTGCAGGGAGGGGAAGAAAGACTGAGCTATGACCTGTGCAGAGGTCACTGTGCAAGGAGGGGGAAGAAAGACTGAGCTCCACATTACCTATTGTCAGTGATGAACAATAAGTAATGGTTGACTTTGCTGCTGCTTTTTACATAGATTCTCTTCAATTCTGTTCTGTCGGTGTAATAGAGTGCAGGGTTGAGTATGTCACCACGGAACAGACAGACCAACTGTTGAGGGGAATTTATTAACAGGAGTAAGATTCTCCTCGCAGGGAGTAAACAGGGGGTTAATAGAGATAAAGCAAACAGTAAACAGTTAAGCGGAATCGAAACGAATATTCTTGTAACTTATCAGTCCAGGGCGGTCCTGACTGGAGGGTCCTTATTCCAACGTGGGTACAGTCACCAGCAGAGCTTGAAGATCCTGAAGTCTCTCCTTTGTCTCCTGGGAACTGGAGACTCCAGGGTTAAGTCTTTGCAGTCTTTTCTCCCAGTGAAGCTGGAAGCAGAATGTAACACAGCCACTCTGCTGCGAGTCTCTGTGTATTAGGCTGACAGTCTTTCTGCAGTAGCAATGCTACACACACCCTGAGCAGTTTACTTTGTCACACTCAGGGGTCCTGGCTTGTCACTGCGGTCACCGGGGCTGCGCGCTCAGGTCACTGTCAGGGGATACGTCTTCTCTGATTACGGAGGCTTCCAAATACACAATCTCACATCCAGCCTTCATTACGGCTGGTATCTCAGCCTCAGTGCCCTCACGGGGAGCACTACAGGGAGCGCGGCGCTGCAGCAGCCTGCTCTCGCTCTGGAGCGCTGTCCCCTCTGTCCCGCGCGCTCTGCTCTCGCGCTCTTTTCTGACCACACCCCTCTCTCTTCCTCTCTGCCCCCAGCAGTCACATGGTACAGAAGATGTAATGTATCATAGTGTAGAGATGGAGGAGAACACACATGGCTGTCTGGAGCTGTTAGAAGGGAAGGTGTGATCACATGCTGTAGTCATACCTCCCAACTTAGAAGGATAAAAAAGAGGGACACGTACTGTAGCAGTAAATTGTTACTATACACTAGGCCAGTACCCTACCTGTGACCAGTTCTTTATGTGGGGCTTTTGGCGGGAATCAGAGGGAGACAGTGGGTGGCAGAACTAAAGGGAGACAGTGGTGAGAATGGGAGGGTAAGATTTGGAAGGAGACACAGGGTCGCAGAGGATCTTGGCTGGGATTAGAAGGGAGATAATTATTGTGCCCTGCACCTCTTCTCTCTGTACGACTAGAAGCCAGTAGAAGTAGTGTCATCCACCCGACCTTCTGGGACAGTGGGACAGCTTCCCAAATTCGTGACAGTCCTGCTGGGTCCAGGATGGTTGGGAGCCAGGTATGTAATGTGCTGTATATCAGTATAGAGAAAGAGGAGAACACCAAGCACATTCTACAGGGGGAGAGAGGGGATTCACACATTTCTCATCATGGTTGTTTGTTACTTGTTGGAAATGAGTACAGAGATAAAGTTGTGATTTATACTGATAATTGAGTACAGGCAGCAGCATCCTGGACACACTCAGCATGTATTTCTGGAAGAGACACGTTCACAGGAGAACAGTCTGAAACTAATATGAATTGCAAACTGCACATCAGGGAATTAGAATCTGAAATAATCGATGAACATTGTAGCCTGAAACTTTTTTCTTTAAAGTAACCTCTAAGTTAAGTAAAAAGTATTTTTTTCTCCAAGTCAAAGCTCCCCAAAGCCTTAACCTTTAAAACTTAAATGGATTTTCTTTGACTTTTAAAAATATGCAGTACATGTGTTAAAAGAAAACCTTATACAGTGGGGCAAAAAAGTATTTAGTCAGTCAGCAATAGTGCAAGTTCCACCACTTAAAAAGATGAGAGGCGTCTGTAATTTACATCATAGGTAGACCTCAACTATGGGAGACAAACTGAGAAAAAAAAATCCAGAAAATCACATTGTCTGTTTTTTTAACATTTTATTTGCATATTATGGTGGAAAATAAGTATTTGGTCAGAAACAAAATTTCATCTCAATACTTTGTAATATATCCTTTGTTGGCAATGACAGAGGTCAAACGTTTTCTGTAAGTCTTCACAAGGTTGCCACACACTGTTGTTGGTATGTTGGCCCATTCCTCCATGCAGATCTCCTCTAGAGCAGTGATGTTTTTGGCTTTTCGCTTGGCAACACGGACTTTCAACTCCCTCCAAAGGTTTTCTATAGGGTTGAGATCTGGAGACTGGCTAGGCCACTCCAGGACCTTGAAATGCTTCTTACGAAGCCACTCCTTCGTTGCCCTGGCGGTGTGCTTTGGATCATTGTCATGTTGAAAGACCCAGCCACGTTTCATCTTCAATGCCCTTGCTGATGGAAGGAGGTTTGCACTCAAAATCTCACGACACATGGCCCCATTCATTCTTTCATGTACCCGGATCAGTCGTCCTGGCCCCTTTGCAGAGAAACAGCCCCAAAGCATGATGTTTCCACCACCATGCTTTACAGTAGGTATAGTGTTTGATGGATGCAACTCAGTATTCTTTTTCCTCCAAACACGACAAGTTGTGTTTCTACCAAACAGTTCCAGTTTGGTTTCATCAGACCATAGGACATTCTCCCAAAACTCCTCTGGATCATCCAAATGCTCTCTAGCAAACTTCAGACGGGCCCGGACATGTACTGGCTTAAGCAGTGGGACACGTCTGACACTGCAGTATCTGAGTCCATGGTGGCGTAGTGTGTTACTTATGGTTGGCCTTGTTACATTGGTCCCAGCTCTCTGCAGTTCATTCACTAGGTCCCCCAGCGTGGTTCTGAGATTTTTGCTCACCGTTCTTGTGATCATTCTGACCCCACGGGGTGGGAGTTTGCGTGGAGCCCCAGATCGAGGGAGATTATCAGTGGTCTTGTATGTCTTCAATTTTCTAATTATTGCTCCCACTGTTGATTTCTTCACTCCAAGCTGATTGGCTATTGCAGATTCAGTCTTCCCAGCCTGGTGCAGGGCTACAATTTTGTTTCTGGTGTCCTTTGACAGCTCTTTGGTCTTCACCATAGTGGAGTTTGGAGTCAGACTGTTTGAGGGTGTGCACAGGTGTCTTTTTATACTGATAACAAGTTTAAAAAGGTGCCATTACTACAGGTAATGAGTGGAGGAAAGAGGAGACTCTTAAAGAAGAAGTTACAGGTCTGTGAGAGCCAGAAATCTTGATTGTTTGTTTCTGACCAAATACTTATTTTCCACCATAATATGCAAAAAAAATGATAAAAAAACAGACAATGTGATTTTCTGGATTTTTTTTTTCTCAGTTTGTCTCCCATAGTTGAGGTCTACCTATGATGTAAATTACAGACGCCTCTCATCTTTTTAAGTGGTGGAACTTGCACTATTGCTGACTGACTAAATACTTTTTTGCCCCACTGTATATCCTTCACTGACCAAATCTCTTGCCTCTTCATCACAACCATCATTTACTTGACTGCTGCAGCTAATCGGTGGCTTCACAGAGACACTTGCATGTATGGCAAACTGACCACTGAGGCCAGCGATTGGCTGCAGCATTCATGCTATTGATGGGTGTGACAGCACCATTGCATGACCAACAGAGACTTTTGGAGCAGGGGGGGGGGATTTAATTTCTCAAATATACCCAGGGCAACACCTTAATTTACGCAGAAGACCGTTGTCTTATGTTATAGACAAGCAAGGAAGCAGTGAGCAAAAGAATAAAAATACGTTTCGTATGACCATTCGTATCCAATATTTTTGCTGTATCCAGGACTGCACAGATGAGATTGATTGTTGAGGAGAAAACTAAATAATTGATAGGTGGATATTTAGTGGTTTGACATCTGCTTAGAAGTCAAATTTCAGATCTCATCTTATTCAGTGATCATAAAGCTTAAATGACTAGAGTCAGTCTACATACTGATTCGAGAGTTCTGCTGTGGATCAGCTCTTTTGCAAATATCTGACAGTACTCGTTTCACTGAATGTACACAAAGCCTTGGGATTAAACCCCCATGAAGTAGTATTAATGACAGCAATACAGCTTACAGCATGATTTTACTTGGAAACAGTTGCAAAAACAAGGAGTCATATACCCTGAAGCCTATAAATTGCTCAATCCTGACGCTGCAGTCTTCACATTTACCTGATATAGCCTTTTTCGATTCCAAACATTTCTTTGTTTTCTTGTTTGTTCATCAAGTTTAACAAAGTTTTGCTTTTTCTCCATCAATGTTTTCCGACAAGAAAAGTCAACCCCTGCTGGAAGCAGGATATCCGAGAGCTTTTAGTGACCACTGGAAAATATCTGCGTATCTATGAAAAGTAGCCATGTAGTGATGGGCGGACCCTTGGATGTTCGGGTCCGTCAGGTTCAGCCGAACTTTAAAAAAAAGTTTGGTTCGGGTACCAGAACGGTATACGAGCTGGAACCTGAACTCAGACGCCATTCAAATGAACGGGGTCCCCGAATGTCCTGCATTTCCAATGCTGGTGTCTGCGTGACAGTGTGGGAAATACCAGCTCTGATCAGCGGTACGTTCGCTACCACCGTTCAAAGCACTCCAGTTCCCGCGATCTCCCACATACGCGTATGCATCCAGATATAGCTGAGTTGGGCTCTTCGTGGGATATATGGATTATCAGTGGACAGGTGAGAAATACGGTGTTTTTTTATTTTTATTTGGAAAATAATATATGGGAAAAAGAAGGTTGGGCAGTTTTTATTTCAAATAAAGGACATTACTCTGTGTGTGTTGGGGGCATCTGATAAATGCATCTCCATTACTAACCCCTGGGCTTGATCAACCGAAATTACAAAGCTGACCTCAACCCTAAAAATATTACCCAACTTGCCACTGCACCAGGGGAAGTGGGAAGATGCGCCTTTTCTGGGGCAGCTGCAGGCTGCTATTTTAGGTTGGGAAAGGGGCAAATCGCCATAAAGGTTCCCAGGGTATTAATACAGCTCATAGCTTTTTGCTTAGCCTTTACTGGTTATTATAGGGGAGACCCCCAAAAAATGTCATAGGGTTCCCACTATATTTACTATACAGCAAAGGCTAAACAGACAGATGCAGACTGTTATTATTAGCCTAGGAAAGGGCAATGGATATTGGCCCCCTACTGGACTAAGAACATCAGCCCTCAACTGCCCCAGGAATGGCACATCCACAAGACGTGCCAATTCTGATGCTTAGCCTTGCTCTTCCCACTTGCCCTGGTGCGGTGGCAATTGGGGTAATAGTATTGGGGTTGATGTCAGCTCTCTAATGTCAGCTGACATCAAGCTCAGGAGTTAGTAATGGTGAGGCATCTATAAGACACCCCCATTACTAATCCCATAGTCAAATGTAATAAAGACACAGACAGAGTAAAGTTCTTTCTTTATTTGAAATAAAACCTCCCGATCCTCTCTTAACCATTTATTCAGCGAAAATAAAAAAGCAAACTTATACTCACCGTTCTGCTGATAATCCATTAATGGCCATGTCTCACAACAATCTGGATGGTTTATTGAGCAGTCGCATCAGTGATGCGACTTCTCACCATGCCAGCGTCAACACACAGCATACCTGAGCAGAGCGTGACTGGTGGTGATGTAATTAAGGTTACTGCTGGTCACTGCAGCCACGTTCTCACGCTCTGCTCAGTGATCGTTCACCAAACCATTGTCGTACGATATGGCCATTAATGGATTATCGGCAGAAAGGAGAGTATAACTTTGCCTTGATATTTTTATTTCCATTGAATAAATGGGTCAAACTGTGTCTTTATTAAATTTGACTATGGCATTAGTAATGGGGGTGTCTTATAATGCCTGTCCATTACTAACCCCTGGGTTTGATGTAAACTGACATTACAAAGCTGACATCAACCCTAATCCTATTACCCAACTTACCAACGCACCAGGGCAAGTAGGAAGAGTCGGGCAAAGCGCCAGAATTGGCACATCTAATAGTAATGGGGGCATGTGATAGACATGTCTCCATTACTAATCCTTGGCTTGAGGTCAGCTGACATTACGAAGCTGACATCAACCCCACAACTATTACCCCACTTTCCACCGCACCAGGTTAAGTGGGAAGAGCTGGGCAAAGCACATCTAACGGATGTGCCTTTTCTGGGCAGCTGCGGGCTGCAATTTTTAGGCTTGGGAGGGCCAATATCCATGGCCCCTTTCCAGTCTGAGAATACCAGATCCAAGCTGTCCGCTTTAGCTTGGCTGGTTATCAAGAATGGGGGTGACTTCACGCCATTTTTTTAAATTATTTATTTAAATCATTTAAAAAAACTACGTATTGGACTTCAAAGGACCCATATACAGTTCTTGCACAAGGGCCTTTTTTTTTGTCTGTGCCTGCTCCTAGGCCAGTCTATTAATTTTATTGGGCTACGTACTTTACTTTTTTCCCCTGTACTAGTGTGTAGGAGAATTGAACAATTACTGTCAGGTTCACCTATAGATTACAGCTAATTTCTAGGTATTCCACCTGCAGGACTTTGTGTGATCAGCGTATTAAATATCTAAAAGTAATTTCAGTAATTCCCGTCAGATTTTCTGTAGAAATTTCTGCCAGTGAAAATCTTGTTCGATACATATCAGTGCCTTTTTTTTCCCTGTAGCTTGAATATTGATTTCTGCAAGTTCCATTCAAATGAAAGGAAAACATGCTGAAATTTCAGCAATAAATCTGCTATAATAATACCTAGAAATGGAGTTTGAGGTCTGCTGGACTGTACATTTAGGCTTAAAGGGTATATACAGTGGGGCAAAAAAGTATTTAGTCAGTCAGCAATAGTGCAAGTTCCACCACTTAAAAAGATGAGAGGCGTCTGTAATTTACATCATAGGTAGACCTCAACTATGGGAGACAAACTGAGAAAAAAAAATCCAGAAAATCACATTGTCTGTTTTTTTAACATTTTATTTGCATATTATGGTGGAAAATAAGTATTTGGTCAGAAACAAAATTTCATCTCAATACTTTGTAATATATCCTTTGTTGGCAATGACAGAGGTCAAACGTTTTCTGTAAGTCTTCACAAGGTTGCCACACACTGTTGTTGGTATGTTGGCCCATTCCTCCATGCAGATCTCCTCTAGAGCAGTGATGTTTTTGGCTTTTCGCTTGGCAACACGGACTTTCAACTCCCTCCAAAGGTTTTCTATAGGGTTGAGATCTGGAGACTGGCTAGGCCACTCCAGGACCTTGAAATGCTTCTTACGAAGCCACTCCTTCGTTGCCCTGGCGGTGTGCTTTGGATCATTGTCATGTTGAAAGACCCAGCCACGTTTCATCTTCAATGCCCTTGCTGATGGAAGGAGGTTTGCACTCAAAATCTCACGACACATGGCCCCATTCATTCTTTCATGTACCCGGATCAGTCGTCCTGGCCCCTTTGCAGAGAAACAGCCCCAAAGCATGATGTTTCCACCACCATGCTTTACAGTAGGTATAGTGTTTGATGGATGCAACTCAGTATTCTTTTTCCTCCAAACACGACAAGTTGTGTTTCTACCAAACAGTTCCAGTTTGGTTTCATCAGACCATAGGACATTCTCCCAAAACTCCTCTGGATCATCCAAATGCTCTCTAGCAAACTTCAGACGGGCCCGGACATGTACTGGCTTAAGCAGTGGGACACGTCTGACACTGCAGTATCTGAGTCCATGGTGGCGTAGTGTGTTACTTATGGTTGGCCTTGTTACATTGGTCCCAGCTCTCTGCAGTTCATTCACTAGGTCCCCCAGCGTGGTTCTGAGATTTTTGCTCACCGTTCTTGTGATCATTCTGACCCCACGGGGTGGGAGTTTGCGTGGAGCCCCAGATCGAGGGAGATTATCAGTGGTCTTGTATGTCTTCAATTTTCTAATTATTGCTCCCACTGTTGATTTCTTCACTCCAAGCTGATTGGCTATTGCAGATTCAGTCTTCCCAGCCTGGTGCAGGGCTACAATTTTGTTTCTGGTGTCCTTTGACAGCTCTTTGGTCTTCACCATAGTGGAGTTTGGAGTCAGACTGTTTGAGGGTGTGCACAGGTGTCTTTTTATACTGATAACAAGTTTAAAAAGGTGCCATTACTACAGGTAATGAGTGGAGGAAAGAGGAGACTCTTAAAGAAGAAGTTACAGGTCTGTGAGAGCCAGAAATCTTGATTGTTTGTTTCTGACCAAATACTTATTTTCCACCATAATATGCAAAAAAAATGATAAAAAAAACAGACAATGTGATTTTCTGGATTTTTTTTTCTCAGTTTGTCTCCCATAGTTGAGGTCTACCTATGATGTAAATTACAGACGCCTCTCATCTTTTTAAGTGGTGGAACTTGCACTATTGCTGACTGACTAAATACTTTTTTGCCCCACTGTATTTAGTTATCATGTCATCCATATTAGTTAATATATTCATTATTCAGTTCTTATGATAGATTTTACCATCAATTTATAAGTATGATTTCTATTTCATATTTTATTATTGATCAGTTTATAGAACCTTATACTGGTTCAGAGAGGAGACACTTGAATTACACATTGCGCACATCAATGACAAATCCTTCAGTTATAGGGAAGATTTACTGAGGTTCTCAGAGTTTGAGAACATCTTAGATAAGATATGAAAGGGTCAATGTTTTTTCCCAATCTCACTTCTCGAAAACATTAGTGATTAAGAAGAGAGCAAAGATGCAAAGAGTTTCACTGCTTTACCTAGGCCAACCCTGTTCATGGGCTTGTGGCCCAACCCTTCCATATTGGGCGGTGGACATGGATAAGATGGTTAGCAGTGTCAGGTTACCAGGTTTAGCAGGTTGTCTATCTCTTGGATAAGCTAAAATGGCTTTCTGGATTTATGAAAAGTTGTATAACTTTCTAATATACTCCAATTAGAATAATGGCTTCTCCTAAAATAGTCACTCTACCAAGAATCCCACAGCAAGGTGTATATATGGATCGCAGATTATACTGTATGTAGTGGCTAGCTTTGTCTTGTAAAAGACTTACAGGTTTGCGTTTCATCTGGAGCAGTGAGTATACCTCTTGTGGAGGTGGCAGTGTATTTTTAATATTTAGAGACTTTGTAAGATACATTTACAATTGCTCACAGTCACCACTTTTAACATTTATGTTTGGCATTAGTGAACAAGAATAATTTTTTTTTTGCAAAAGCATTGTGATTGAGCAAAAAAAAAAACTCTCCGAAAATTTGGGAAGATGTTAGTGAAACCATAGGGTGCTCATGCTGATCAGACATCCTAATTTTATTGTGCTAAAGTCAATCCTTAAACTGTTTCCTATAAAGGTATCTTCACACTGAGCGACTTTAGAACGATAACGATAGCGATCCATGACATTGCAGCGTCCTGGATAGTGATATCGTTGTGTTTGACACGCAGCAGCGATCAGGATCCCGCTGTGCCATCGCTGGTCGGAGCTAGAAGTCCAGAACTTTCTTTAGTCGCTGGATCTCCCGCAGACATCGCTGAATCGGCGTGTGCGACGCCGATCCAGCGATGTGTTCACTTGTAACCAGGGTAAACATCGGGTTACTAAGCGCAGGGCCGCGCTTAGTAACCCGATATTTACCCTGGTTACCATTGTAAAAGTAAAAAAAAAACACTACATACTTACATTCCGGTGTCTGTCACGTCCCCCGGCGTCCGCTTCCCTGCACTCCTCCTACATCCTGTGTCAACGCCGGCCGGCCGTAAAGCAGAGCACAGCGGTGACGTCACCGCTCTGCTTTACGGCTTACACAGTGCAGGGAAGCTGAAGGCGGGGGATGCGACAGACACCGGAATGTAAGTATGTAGTGTTTTTTTTTTTTTTACATTTACAATGGTAACCAGGGTAAACATCGGTTACCAGGGGACTTCGGCATTGTTGGTCGCTGGAGAGCTGTCTGTGTGACAGCTCTCCAGCGACCAAACAACGACGAAACAGCAACGCTGCAGCGTCGCTTAATGTGACGGTACCTTAATACCAAACTTCTTTGCTCCATCTACTGCAGAACCTCCATAACGTGAACTATATATTTTTAAACTGTTTAAATAATGTCTGCAATGGGAAAAGTCATGGTATTATGGAAATCATATGATGGATAGACATTAGTGATGAGCGAGTATACTCGTTGCTCGGGTCTTCCGAGCACGCTCGGGTGATCTCCGAGTATTTGTTATTGCTTGGAGAATTAGTTTTCTTTGCCTCAGCTGCATGATTTATGGCTGCTAGAGAGGCTGAATACATGTGAGGAACGCCTGTTAGGGAATTCACACATATTTTCAGGCTGTCCAGAAGCCGTAAATCATGTATTTTCAAATCATCTTGATATATTCAATATCAAGTAAGCATGTCAGATGCAGAAGTCCCGCACTTACATAGTTTGGCTAAGATCAATTAGGTAATTACTAGTTGTCTAAGGAATGTTCTGCCACTCTGAATGCATTTGGAAATGCAAATCATCAAAATCCGCTGCTGGCAGCTCTTTTGCAGTTGCCGACCAATGATGTTCCAGATATGCTCGATAGAAGACAAGTCTGGAGATGCTACAGATCATGGTAGCACGTTTATGCCTCGCAGGTTGCTTATAGTAGCACTAGCAACATGTGGCCTAGTGATGTTGTGTTCACAAATATCTTCAGGGACACTTTGAAGAAATGGTCATAACACCAGTTCCACGAAGAAATCAATGTAACGCTGAGCCGTTAGTGTACCTAGAATGAAGACTAGAGTGGTCCAGCTATGGTATATTGTACCACCCCTCACCATAATACCAGGAGTAAGACTGGTGAGACATTCTCTTGTAAAGGCCTCTCTTTGGCAGTACGCACATTATTCCTGTGATGCCCCAGGGTCCTGGTTGTCACAGTGACATTGCTTTCCTCACAGGGCGAGTGATGTCATGCTTGGAAGCGATGGAGGATTCCTTTTGACAGGTAATCAGCACATACAACACCGTTCTAACTTCGGGCCAGAAGGGGGAGCTCTACACCCGACTTAAGGGGAGTTGCTCTCTCTGGTCGGGAGGAGGCGTTAGTTGCTAGGCAGTTGCTAGGCAGTTAGGAGGAGTTTGTCACTTGGTGCCAGACAGCAGACTGGAGCAGTCTGAGGCAGAAGGATGAGTGAGGGGCCGTACAGCCTGAAGTGCTGTAGGTACTAGATAGCGAGATACAGAAGGAAGAACAGCCCGTAGCTAACGTGCCGGAGAGAGAAGCACAGGAGAGTGACAACAGGGGAGAATAGCTGGGACTGGGCTACATCCCTGATTGAGCACAGACACCGGTAGCTGGAAGACTGAGGCTTTTGTGGGACTCTAAGACACATAGCAGAGACCGGCAGGACAGCTGGATTAAACATCACCTGTTCACCCTAACACCCTGGAAACACAGTGACACATAGAGCCCGGGTCGTGATAGAGACCCTGTAAAAAGGCTCGAGCCACCTGTCATAAGTGTTTGTGTCCCAGTTCAATAAAGGACATAGATAACTGAGAGGACCTTGCTATAAAGCCATAGGCAGTAAGGGACTATAACAACACAGCACTAGAAGGAAGGCTTTTAACTCCACCTGATAAAGCTGGAGTCTGAACTCACTTCCAAGGAGGCTGGACCCTGCCTGTACCTGTGATCTGGTGCCCTGGACTTTGGCTACCTGCTACCATCAGTAAACCAGGTAAAAAGACTGTACAACTGCATCCTTCATTCTTTACTGCACCACTCACCATCCTCCATCTATTGATCGGGAGCCATGGGGACCTACTTCACCTGTGGGAAGTTATACCATCCGGCTGCCATAACATCACCCCAGAGGACCCCTTTAAGCAGCGTTGATCCACACTGACCGAATACCACAGATGGCATCACAAACTTTCCTTATTTCTACAAATTTCTTTAAAGACTATCCCTTTAACAAGGGCACCCAGGGCCATGGACCGGGTCACCACGGCCGTGACACGTCCCTTTAAGTAACGGACCCGTTACCGAGTACCCCACGCCCCTGGCGGGCGTTTCATTCCCAAACCAATCTATGGCTATCAGTACATCTACAAAAGTGTGACTTCTAAATGAAGATAGATCTTCATTCCAGCCTCTATTGCCATCTTGCTCTGTACCATGATAGCTTTTGAGAGCAATGGTGTTAGGTAAGTTGAACACCTGTACCTGGACGTCTGGCTCGTAGCTCATTGTTGTGCAAACGTTTTCTGATGGTTACAGACTGACACCGTGTGACAACTTAGGCTTGGCACGTGATGTCTAATTTCACTTGCAGTACAGAATAAATAGCTATGCGTCGTTCATGTAATCTAGCGATTAGTCGTGCAGAGGTTCGCCTTTGGGCATCTCATGCTGTCATTCAAATTCGTCATTTTCAGGAACATCCAAGGTACCAAAGACTTCTCTTAGGGATAAAAGGTAGCTTTAATTCCATTTTTAAAAAACACATGACAAAACTACAAAAGTGAGGTAGATGATGCGATGCTTCGGCCACAATAGGCCTTTTTCAAGCCAGAAATACAGATAATAAGAATTTGGTCATATCAACCATTTTTCTTGTTTGTATTTCTGGCTTGTTGAAAAAGGGCTATTATGGCCGAAATGTTGCATCATGAACCTCACTTTTGTAGTTTTGTATTTTTTAAAAATGGAATAAAAGCTACGTGCTATCCCCATGAGAAGTCTCCAGTGTCTCAGATCTTCTTGAAATAGTGTCGGCTTGGACCTCGTGGGGGGTCACCCCACGTTTGCAGAATGGCCACTGGTGCATGACAGATGTCCACTGGATTCAAGTTTGGCTTTGTTCTTTGTTCTAGGATACGCAGGTTTCAAAGTTGAAGAATTTTTGCCCTTCTCAGGTTGCGACAAGTTGCAATAACTGGCAATTTGACACACAGGAGGAATCCCACACTCATCATACAAGATTTTATCTGATTTTTGATGTTTCATTTGTCTACAAAAAATGTGTTTTCATTCCCCTCCCATACACCACAGATTGGAGCAAGGTGCCTGAAAATTTGATCCAAACAAGTGATAATCCAGCACCTTAGGTTAAAAGTTTTCAATTCTTTATTGAGTCTATTTTAAAAAAACCAAAACAAAACACATTTTAGCAGCATCTCCCGAACATGTTACGAACCGCCAATACGTTTCAAGCTAAGTATGGCTCTTGATAACAGAATTTTAAGCATTTAACCCACGGTGCTGGATTATCTCTTCTTTGGATCTTTATAGCCATGGACTGACTTTTCCATATGCACTGACCATTATACGGCATAGTCTAACTATAACTTTAAACATTTTCACTTGATTTACAGCTTGACCTTCTTGGTATATTTTCAACATTGAGGAGAGCATATAATGTACCGTATAACTAGTGCAATCAACATGTAGCTGCGTCACCCGTAGAAAAAACCCAGAGATGCAGCCTACAGCTAAGGCCTCTTTCACATATCCATGCTTGCAGTATATGTGATTTTTTTCACAGATTCCTCACGTGCCCATTATAACCCAGTCTTTTTCTGGAAGCATGGATGACAAAGGCCAATAAAAGTCTATGGGTCCATGAAAAACGTACGGATGGCCTCCATGCAAAGCATATGAGAAGCTGTGTAATTCAATTCTTTCTTTAACCATACCGGAAAAACGCTGATGGTAAACACGGGCACACGGATGACACATTAATGCAAAACACTGATGGCACTAGTACCGTTTTTAAACACGGACGTGTAAAGTAAAGCCATGTTCACACGTTCAGTATTTAGTCAGTATTTTACCTCAGTATTTGTAAGCCAAAACCAGGAGTGGAACAATCAGAGGAAAAGTATAATAGAAACATATGCACCACTTCTGTATTTATCACCCACTCCTGGTTTTGGCTTCCAAATACTGAGGTAAAATACTGAACGTGTGAACATGGCTCTAAGGTTGAGAATGAAAGTGAGTTACGTCTTGTTGGTGGATGTCACTTAAGAGGACGGTGACTGTGTTGGGTTCTTAGGAAAACCCTAAATGGGAATCATTTGGCCGTTACTCTAATGGATGTTTGTAATTGTCGTCTTTTACTGGGATTGTGGCTGTCGCTGTGGCGCAGATAAAACCTTTCTTAAATTAACACTCAAGCAAGAGATCATGGCGTAGAAAGTGAATGTAATGCAACAAAGCCATTATTTGTATTGTTAGGTAATGAATTAGACTCTTCTGCACCAGGATATCTTTTGCATTATAAGAATCATATAGTTAGTGAAGTTCTTACAGCTTTCCTGTATCAGGGTCCTGTAACCAGCTCTCTGGTGGTCTTTAAATGTAATTGATGAGGTGGTCCCTGGTGTGCGTTCTCTGTGCTGTTTCCATAGAAGATCGGAAGGATTTCATTTTGGAATCAGGAGCGCTCCGTTGCAAGGTGTAAGGTAATTGTGTGCAGACTTGTGGTTATGTGGTGGCCACTAATCTGTCACACCTTGGAGTATTAATCATGTCATTCATAGCATGGTATACTGTAAGGGAAGAAGTCCTCCTGATTTTGTAAGCTGCAATCTGATGAAGTTTCTGGATAATCTCTCATGTACTCTACTGCTCCTCTTTAATCTTTTAGCCTTCAACACAACGAGGTGCGAGAAATTACAAAAAGAGAAGGAGGAATTGGAAATCAAATTTGATAATGAAGTGAAGAAACTGGAACATCATCAGCAAGAAGAATTGCAGTCACTGAAGGAGCGACTACAGCATCAATATGATAGAGAAATGGAGCATTTGCGGCTGGAGCAGAGCTCCCAACTACTCCAGATCCGCTCCCAACACCAAGGCCAGGTCAGTACAAGTCTGTTATTGTTTGGAATGGGACAGGTAAGGGGAGAATAGTCCTTACCTATAGGAATAAAATATCCACTTTGTACCGCTATGTCTTAGGCTGGTTTCACATTTGCGCTTTTTTTTTGCGTTTTTGCGCTAAAAAACGCAAAAAAATGCATGCGTTTTTTTCCCCTATACTTAACATTAAAAACGCATGCGGTTTTTTGCATGCGTTTTGATGCGTTTTTGCAACGCATGCATTTTTTCTCTGCATGCGTTGTATTGCAGAAATGCAACATGTAGTAATTTTAGCAGCGTTTTTTTGCCGCAAAAAAACGCATGCGTTTTTAAGCACATGCGTTTGCATGCGTTTTTATAGAAAAACACAAGAATACACACTGATAAGCCACCCCCAAACCCTAACCCTAACCCTAGGGATCCTAACCCTAACCCCAAGGGTTAGGGTTAGGATCCCTAGGGTTAGGGTTAGAGTTTGGGTTAGGGTTAGAGTTTGTGTTAGGGTTAGGGTTAGAGTTTGTGCTTTAGGGTTAGGGTTAGTGTTAGAGTTTGTGTTTTAGGGTTAGGGTTAGAGTTTGTGTTAGAGTTTGTTAGAGTTTGTGTTAGGGTTAGGGTTAGAGTTTGGGTTAGGGTTAGAGTTTGGGTTAGGGTTAGAGTTTGTGGGTTAGGGTTAGGGTTAGAGTTTGTGTTAGAGTTTGTTAGAGTTTGTGTTAGGGTTAGGGTTAGAGTTTGGGTTAGGGTTAGAGTTTGTGTTTTAGGGTTAGGGTTAGAGTTTGTGTTAGAGTTTGTGTTAGAGTTTGTGTTAGGGTTAGGGTTAGAGTTTGTGTTAGGGTTAGAGTTTGTGTTAGAGTTTGTGTTAGAGTTTGTGTTAGAGTTTGTGTTAGGGTTAGAGTTTGTGTTTTAGGGTTAGGGTTAGAGTTTGTGTTAGAGTTTGTGTTAGGGTTAGGGTTAGAGTTTGGGTTAGTGTTAGGGTTAGAGTTTGGGTTAGGGTTAGAGTTTGTGTTTTAGTGTTAGGGTTAGGGTTAGAGTTTGTGTTTTAGGGTTAGGGTTAGGATCCCTAGGGTTACTAGGGATCCTAACCCTAACCCTAACCCTAGGTATTTCTGTTTATAGTGGGTTTTCTAGTTGATTTTGATGATTGGCAGCTGTACACACTTCTCATCATGCATTTCAAAAACGCAGGAAAAAAACGCTTGTAAACGCGTCAAAACGCCGCGTTTGCGTTAAAACATGCAAAAACGCATGCGCCTAAAAAACGCAGCGTTTAAACGCGTTTTTGCACCAAATGCGTTTGCATTTAAAACGCTGCAGATCAAAACGCAAGTGTGAAACCAGCCTTACTCAAGTCTAAAATTTGTCTGGCACATGTCTTCTTCCTGACAGGACTCAACGGTGCAGAATGTAACAAACAGATATCTGTGGCTGATCACTTCTAGATCTTTTTTTTTTTACAGTTTTTCCCCTCACTTACGCAGTAAGAGTACCTCCATTTTGTTCAATCCCATAATAAGTTTCCCCAAAAATAATATATTACAGATATGCCTATGACCCCAGTAAAGTAATAGAATTCCCTTTTGTGCCCAAATACCGTAGTAATGCCCTCCAATTACCTAACACTGGCACCATATAGTAGTAATGTCTACTATTTACTTCTCTCATACAGCTGTAATGTATAGAGTAAAAATTTTCCTCTTTGTGGCCCCAAACATTAAGTGTCCCCCTATGTGACACCCACACATTAATAATTTCCCCCAAGTGTCCTCTGTCCATTAACAATTGCATCCTTTGTGGCTCCCATAGAGTAGTAATGTCCGTAATTCAATAATAGTGGCTTCAAAGTGGTCCTTTTCACACAGCGGACAAAGAGGCCAATGTCTCATCTGTCTCTGCTCCCTCGACGCGTGGCTCGATGTTCTGTCTTCTTCTGGGGCAGGTGGCTGCCTGTAATAGGATGGTGAAGTCCTCGGTAGCTGCGGGCCTTGCATAGGCCTGAGGCTTGTATAGGTAATGTCGAGCAGGGAACCAGGGGCTCTTTGCTCCGCAATAATTTTCAGCTCATTGTTCATCCTGACCACTATTGGATCTCATTCTTGTCTGGTTTTGACCATACTCACACTCACTATGTCGACAATCTTTATTTCTCTGGTTATTCTACATATTCTACATAGTTATAAACATTGAGCACCTAAACACCCACTAAGGAGGGCATTTGGAGGTTTGTGTCAGAAAATGAACCTCTGACCACTATTACCAATTACAACATTATTCATCAGAAAATTTTTAAACAATTTTAGAAAAACATCCAAAGTAAAATATCTTCTTTGGTATGTATAAATTTGTGTCTTCTACTTTCTAAAGTACTAAAAGACCTAGGGAAAAAAAATAACACTCCCTTCTCCTGTTCACTGCCAATCCAGTAGCAGAAGTCGTGCCAGTCCTTGTTTTCAAACATGTCGCTACTATAACGAATCGGTGTATAACACATCTGGCACCTCCCAGATATGAAGCGGGCTCAGCTCCATACATGAAAAAGAAAAGTACTGATAATACTATAATTAAATTGGGGTGGCGGACTGAACACCTGGTCCGACATTTGTGTAAACAAAAGACGAAAAGGTTAGCGGCACTCACCAGTGAAGATAAAACGGACATTCTTTATTCAAATCCTTTAAAACATTGCAGCGAGGAGAGGAGTATCGGGTGCGGCTGTGCAGACGACGGCCATTTCGGGTCTGAGTATCATTCCACGAGTCTGAGCAGGCGGTGAGTACATTTCCTTTTAACTCATAAAATTAAGATATCATCAAAATGGACAATAAGAGAAATAACTACTATTCAGGCGATTCTGGTCTAACAGATATTTGAAATTTTTGCTGCGCCCATACTGTATTAATGGACTTAGTGACGCTACTTCTTGCAAGTCTGCATCACAACTTAAGAAACACCAGTATGTTTCATGGTTGACCATATCATTTTATCCATAGGACCATACTCAAAATTAAAGGTGAGTTTTTTCTTCTTTTTTTTTCCCCCCAATGCGTTCCCCACATCTTTTGCCTCTGTGGGTTTTTCTACAAAGAAAAAACGATCAGACATCTATTCGTCAGGTTCAGGGATCATGTTCAAACAATAGAGACAGGTAAAGCATTTCCAAAATTTATACAACACATGCGAGAGATTACTCTTATTGTCCATTTTGATGACGTTTTAATTGTATGAGTTAAATGGAAATGTTCTCACAATTCACAGTTAAGGGGTTAAAACTACTTTCACAATGCTGATGCTATAAAACACAACTGCGTTTTCGCAAGTGAAAATATTCCGTGTCAGAAGCTGCATTTTTGCTATCTGGGAACGTGAACTAAAGGACCATTTAGCCTGCGAGATTAATATGAAGGAGCTTTCTTAGGAACCCTAGTTTCCCAATGATTGTGTAGTCTAAACAGGCTGCTGATCAATAGGTGAATGAGCAAAATGTTATTTTGTCAATTTGTGATGTACAAAAGATCATCGTTCTCAGCAGCACATCGTTCTGTGTAACAAAACCAGCGGTGGCGAGAACAATGGCAGCCTGTGTGTAATGAATGATCCATTATTTCATTATTTAGTGTATATCCGAAGCCACATCAGCCTGTGTAAACAGGCTTTTGAATGACAGCAGACCAGCGAGCATGTTGTCTGTCGAATAAAACGGCGCAGTGCAAAATATCCTAAGGTTCTAAGAATCAAAGAAAATAATTTGATGCAGAATGAAGCAAGAGCTATGGGTGGACCCACAATTGAGCAACGTGTATGAGAATCCACCACTAATGAGGTCTCCTCTATCCATTATTCTCATTACACCTTATTGTTTCAGAACTTTTGGCAATGCCGTTCCTTGCAATGTTCCCAAAGTCAGAGCACAGTATCGTAACACTTTGACTTTCTGATGATCTCGGATCTAATCGACTGCCTGTGGTCCCTGCATTTAGGACACCACATGATATCATATGGTAGATTCTCAGAAGTCTTCCTCATGCTCTCAGTAGGAAATAAGACTCGCTGGCCATAACAGTGACTTACTTGCCATATGTACTCATAATTAGCAGCATTCCCTGTGTAATTGGTAATTATGTGTTACGGTAGATTCTGCTTGTAACACTTGTATTACCCAGAATGATGGATGTTCATTTCACATGTGCTGCACCCTCCCGGAGGAATATATAGCTAGCTTTTAATACCCGCACCTTAATCTATCATTTATAGACATGTCTAAATACTGATGCTATGTAGCTGCCAGCAGTTCATATATTACGGGGGTGAAATGCGTGGAGACATGCCTGTGCCCTATAATTGGAAATATCTGACACCCTGACAACGAGCAGATCTATTCGATAAGAGTTCAGTAATAATACAGCAGCAATTCATCATTGATTGATCCCCACAGATATAGAGAATCAGATTACAGAACATTACGAACCCTTCCATACAACGATGCCGAACACTGAACAGACAACATCTGCATATGGCAAACATCAGCAATACTCAGGCACCCACAAAACAATTCTCTTTTTTTCAGCTACTAGTTCTTTATGTGAAATGAGTCTGAACCCAGAAGAAACCCATGAAAAGCAGAGATCACATAAACTCCTTGCAGATGTTGTCCTTGGTGGGATTTCAACACAGGACCCCAGCCCTGCAAGCAGAGGTGTAGCTAAGGGTTCAGCTCAGGGGTCGTGAAACATTTAACTAACCGGTAATCCCGATTACAACTATGGGGGTGCACTGATATTACCGCCACTTGTTAGGGATATTTGGCTTTTGATGCAACCTCGATGAGCTGGAGCATTATCGTCCATGAAGATGAAATTAGGTCTGTGTTGTTCGTGCAGAGGCACAATGACTAGATTAATGATGTTATTTAAGTAGTAGGGGCTTATCACTGTACCATTCATAAAGTGTAGGACAGTTTTGTGTTTACTAGACACACCTGCCCACACTGTAATACCACCACCAAAGGCTCGTCCGTTGACAAAAGTGGCAGATGCATAGAGATCTCCTTGACATCTCCAATATCATTTCTGATCATCGTGAATGAACTTTCATCAGGGAACAGATTTGAGGCCCACTGGTCCCTAGTCCAGCGTAGATGCTCCCTGTGATGACGCTTGTGCCTGGTGGTGTGGTCAGGTACCCTTTCAGGTCATCTAGCCCACAGACTACGCTGATATGAATGGTTTAGAATGGTCTGCCGTGACACTTGGGTGTCTACCACCTGCTTTAAATGTGCCTGGAGTTGTTTGGCCTTCATCAACCGGTTCGGAAGGGCATTGTTCACAATGAAGCAGTCATCAGTGTGGGATGTGGCCAAAGGACATTCACTTCTCTGCCTTTCTGTGACACCTCTAGTCTATCTGTATCTCTGATACAACCTGCTGATGACTCTGTGACACTCTAAAGGTACCTTCACACATAACGATATTGTTAACGATATCGTTGCTATTTGTGACGTAGCAACGATATCGTTAATGAAATCGTTCTGTGTGACAGCGACCAACGATCAGGCCCCTGCTGGGAGATCGTTGGTCGCTGAACAAAGTCCAGAACTTTATTTCGTCGCTGGACTCCCTGGAGACATCGCTGGATCGGCGTGTGTGACACCGATCCAGCGATGTCTTCACTGGTAACCAGGGTAAACATCGGGTAACTAAGCGCAGGGCCGCGCTTAGTAACCCGATGTTTACCCTGGTTACCATGCTAAAAGTAGAAAAAAACAAACACTAGATACTTACCTACCGCTGTCTGTCCTCCAGCGCTGCGCTCTGCTTCTCTGCTATCCTCCTGCACTGGCTGTGAGCCGGAAAGCAGAGCGGTGACGTCACCGCTCTGCTTTCCGGCTCACAGCCAGTACAGGAGGAGTGCAGAGCACAGCGCTGGAGGACAGACGGCTGTAGGTAAGTATGTAGTGTTTGTTTTTTTACTTTTAGGATGGTAACCAGGGTAAACATCGGGTTACTAAGCGCGGCCCTGCGCTTAGTTACCCGATGTTTACCCTGGTTACCAGCAAAGACATCGCTGAATCGGTGTCACACACGCCGATTCAGCGATGTCTACGGGGAGTCCAGCGACGAAATAAAGTTCTGGACTTTCTTCCCCGACCAGCGATCTCCCAGCAGGGGCCTGATCGCTGCTGCCTGTCACACTGGACGATATCGCTAGCGAGGACGCTGCAACGTCACGGATCGCTAGCGATATCGTCTAGTGTGACAGTACCTTTAAGCTCAGTGGCCGCTTCCATCTGAGAACATCCTGCTTGAAGCCTCACAATGGCGAGGTACTGATCATCAATTGTAGTCTTGGTCTCATAATGTCAAAATGTGAACAGCATGATGAGGAGGATGGTTTAACTACCAATTCTAATTGAACAACAAAATGTATTGGCCGATTCATGGATCAAACACCTGTTGTGAATTTTGCCAATAAGCTCCTTGTTAGAGAACAGCAAGTTGTGCAAAAAGTACTGAAACATTGAACAAGTGTACATGGGCTTTCAAAGGTTTAGAGATGGTCACATTAAGTTCACTTGAAAAGGTTAGAGGGCATTTTAGGATCATTGTGAAATTTCACCCTAAAGCCAAATATCCCTAACTTTTTGTGAGTAGTGTATATACAGTTAGGTCCATATATATTTGGACAGAGACAACATTTTTCTAATTTTGGTTATAGACTTTACCACAATGAGTTTTAAACAAAACAATTCAGATGCAGTTGAAGTTCAGACTTTCAGCTTTCATTTGAGGGTATCTGTCATACCGGCCTCCTCTGATGCTTCTCCTATCAGTCCCGCTCTCTCCATTTCTCCTCGCCGCCCTCAGTGTCGCACCGGTTCCCCGCGTCCTCTTCCTGCTGCTCGGGGATTTCGGCGTGGGGTGCGCGCTCCTCTTCCCTCCCGTCCTGTACCTGCTCCACACATGCGCCTTAGGACGCGGGCGTGCACTTCTTCCTCCAGTTAACCATTTCGGACCCTCCCTGCTCCTGTCTCCTCCAATCAGGTACTTCTTTGGGCTATATCAGGCCTCGCCTCCATAATGGAGGTGCCTGATTGTTGTCTGCAGTTTGTACCTTCGTTTGGCCCTGTCTGGTTCAGATCCTTTTCTGCGCCAGTCTGGTCCATGTTCTCAGGCTCATTCTCCTCCTGTCTTCCCTCCGTTTTCCCAGCCTGTCTACCTTGGTTTGTCCCTTCTGTCCTTTCCAGAGCCGTCCCTCTTGGTGCCAGCTGTTGCGGTATTGTTCCCCTCAGGCCTGCTCCCCAACTATCCCTGTATAGGGGTTGTCATCGCGGGTTCGCTCGTCCCTGGGTGTATCAGTACCGTGACCCAGAGGGTCCACTGTTATGGCTGGCAATCAGGCAACACAGCGTGCAGTAATCAGCGCACATACAGAGATCTGGCAATAACCAAAAACAATAGAACGAGCTCTGAGACGTGGAATCTCTGTAGACTGCAGTACCTGATCTATCCTCACACAACTATAAGCAGCAGTGGATTGCGCCTATCACTACCTATGCAACTCGGCACTGCCTGAGGAGCTGACTAGCCTGAAGATAGAAATACAAGCCTGACTTACCTCAGAGAAATACCCCAAAGGAATAGGCAGCCCCCCACATATAATGACTGTTAGCAAGATGAAAAGACAAACGTAGGAATGAAATAGATTCAGCAAAGTGAGGCCCGATATTCTAGACAGAGCGAGGATAGCAAAGAGAACTATGCAGTCTACAAAAAACCCTAAAACGAAAACCACGCAAAGGGGCAAAAAGACCCACCGTGCCGAACTAACAGCACGGCGGTGCACCCCTTTGCTTCTCAGAGCTTCCAGCAAAAGTTAATAGCAAGCTGGACAGAAAAAACAGAAAACAAACTAGAAGCACTTATCTAGCAGAGTAGCAGGCCCAAGGAAAGATGCAGTAGCTCAGATCCAACACTGGAACATTGACAAGGAGCAAGGAAGACAGACTCAGGTGGAGCTAAATAGCAAGGCAGCCAACGAGCTCACCAAAACACCTGAGGGAGGAAGCCCAGAGACTGCAATACCACTTGTGACCACAGAAGTGAACTCAGCCACAGAATTCACAACAGTACCCCCCCCTTGAGGAGGGGTCACCGAACCCTCACCAGAACCCCCAGGCCGACCAGGATGAGCCACATGAAAGGCACGAACAAGATCTGGGGCATGGACATCAGAGGCAAAAACCCAGGAATTATCTTCCTGAGCATAACCCTTCCATTTGACCAGATACTGGAGTTTCCGTCTAGAGACACGAGAATCCAAAATCTTCTCCACAATATACTCCAATTCCCCCTCCACCAAAACAGGGGCAGGAGGCTCCACAGATGGAACCATAGGTGCCACGTATCTCCTCAACAACGACCTATGGAATACATTATGTATGGAAAAGGAGTCTGGGAGGATCAGACGAAAAGACACAGGATTGAGAATCTCAGAAATCCTATACGGACCAATAAAACGAGGTTTAAATTTAGGAGAGGAAACCTTCATAGGAATATGACGAGAAGATAACCAAACCAGATCCCCAACACGAAGTCGGGGTCCCACACGGCGTCTGCGATTAGCGAAAAGCTGAGCCTTCTCCTGGGACAAGGTCAAATTGTCCACTACCTGAGTCCAGATCTGCTGCAACCTGTCCACCACAGAATCCACACCAGGACAGTCCGAAGACTCAACCTGTCCTGAAGAGAAACGAGGATGGAACCCAGAATTGCAGAAAAATGGAGAGACCAAGGTAGCCGAGCTGGCCCGATTATTAAGGGCGAACTCAGCCAACGGCAAAAATGACACCCAATCATCCTGGTCAGCGGAAACAAAACATCTCAGATATGTTTCCAAGGTCTGATTGGTTCGTTCGGTCTGGCCATTAGTCTGAGGATGGAAGGCCGAGGAGAAAGATAGGTCAATGCCCATCCTACCACAAAAGGCTCGCCAGAACCTCGAGACAAACTGGGAACCTCTGTCCGAAACAATATTCTCAGGAATGCCATGTAAACGAACCACATGCTGGAAGAACAAAGGCACCAAATCAGAGGAGGAAGGCAATTTAACCAAGGGCACCAGATGGACCATTTTAGAAAAGCGATCACAGACCACCCAAATGACCGACATTTTTTGAGAAACGGGAAGGTCAGAAATGAAATCCATCGAAATATGTGTCCAAGGCCTCTTCGGGACCGGCAAGGGCAAAAGCAACCCACTGGCACGTGAACAGCAGGGCTTAGCCCTAGCACAAATTCCACAGGACTGCACAAAAGCACGCACATCCCGCGACAGAGATGGCCACCAGAAGGATCTAGCAACCAACTCCCTGGTACCAAAGATTCCTGGATGACCGGCCAGCACCGAACAATGAAGTTCAGAGATAACTTTACTAGTCCACCTATCAGGGACGAACAGTTTCTCGGCCGGACAACGATCAGGTTTATTAGCCTGAAATTTCTGCAACACTCTCCGCAAATCAGGGGAGATGGCAGACACAATGACTCCTTCCTTGAGGATACTCGCCGGCTCAGATAACCCCGGAGAGTCGGGCACAAAACTCCTAGACAGAGCATCCGCCTTCACATTTTTAGAGCCCGGAAGGTATGAAATCACAAAATCAAAACGAGCAAAAAATAACGACCAACGGGCCTGTCTAGGATTCAAGCGCTTGGCAGACTCAAGATAAGTAAGGTTCTTATGATCAGTCAAAACCACCACGCGATGCTTAGCACCCTCAAGCCAATGACGCCACTCCTCGAATGCCCACTTCATGGCCAGCAACTCTCGGTTGCCCACATCATAATTACGCTCAGCAGCAGAAAATTTCCTGGAAAAGAAAGCACATGGTTTGAACACTGAGCAACCAGAACCTCTCTGTGACAAAACCGCCCCTGCACCAATCTCAGAAGCATCAACCTCGACCTGGAACGGAAGAGAAACATCAGGTTGACACAACACAGGGGCACAGCAAAAACGACGCTTCAACTCCTGAAAAGCTTCCACGGCAGCAGAAGACCAATTAACCAAATCAGCACCCTTCTTGGTCAAATCGGTCAATGGTCTGGCAATGCTAGAAAAATTACAGATGAAGCGACGATAAAAATTAGCAAAGCCCAGGAATTTCTGCAGACTTTTTAGAGATGTCGGCTGAGTCCAATCCTGGATGGCCTGAACTTTAACCGGATCCATCTCGATAGTAGAAGGGGAAAAGATGAACCCCAAAAATGAAACTTTCTGCACACCGAAGAGACACTTTGATCCCTTCACGAACAAGGAATTAGCACGCAGTACCTGGAAAACCATTCTGACTTGCTTCACATGAGACTCCCAATCATCTGAGAAGATCAAAATGTCATCCAAGTAAACAATCAAGAATTTATCCAGATACTCACGGAAAATGTCATGCATAAAAGACTGAAAAACAGATGGAGCATTGGCAAGTCCAAACGGCATCACCAGATACTCAAAATGACCCTCGGGCGTATTAAATGCCGTTTTCCATTCATCTCCCTGCCTGATTCTCACCAGATTATACGCACCACGAAGATCAATCTTAGTAAACCAACTAGCCCCCTTAATCCGAGCAAACAAGTCAGAAATCAATGGCAAGGGATACTGAAACTTAACAGTGATCTTATTAAGAAGGCGGTAATCAATACACGGTCTTAGCGAACCATCCTTCTTGGCTACAAAAAAGAACCCTGCTCCCAATGGTGACGACGATGGGCGAATATGTCCCTTCTCCAGGGACTCCTTCACATAACTGCGCATAGCGGTGTGTTCAGGTACGGACAAATTAAATAAACGACCCTTAGGGAATTTACTACCAGGAATCAAATCGATAGCACAATCACAATTCCTATGCGGAGGTAGGGCATCAGACTTGGACTCTTCAAATACATCCTGAAAGTCCGACAAGAACTCTGGGATGTCAGAAGGAATGGATGACGAAATAGACAAAAATGGAACATCACCATGTACTCCCTGACAACCCCAGCTGGTTACCGACATAGAGTTCCAATCCAATACTGGATTATGGGTTTGTAGCCATGGCAACCCCAACACGACCACATCATGCAAATTATGCAGTACCAGAAAGCGAATAACTTCCTGATGTGCAGGAGCCATGCACATGGTCAGCTGGGCCCAGTACTGAGGCTTATTCTTGGCCAAAGGTGTAGCATCAATTCCTCTCAACGGAATAGGACACCGCAAAGGCTCCAAGAAAAATCCACAACGTTTAGCATAATCCAAATCCATCAGATTCAGGGCAGCGCCTGAATCCACAAACGCCATGACAGAATACGATGACAAAGAGCACATTAAGGTAATGGACAAAAGGAATTTGGACTGTACAGTACCAATAACGGCAGAGCTATCGAACCGCCTAGTGCGTTTAGGACAATTAGAAATAGCATGAGTAGAATCACCACAATAGAAACACAGTCTGTTCAGACGTCTGTGTTCTTGCCGTTCTACTTTAGTCATAGTCCTGTCGCACTGCATAGGCTCAGGTTTACTCTCAGACAATACCGCCAGATGGTGCACAGATTTACGCTCGCGCAAGCGACGACCGATCTGAATGGCCAAGGACATAGACTCATTCAAACCAGCAGGCATAGGAAATCCCACCATTACATCCTTAAGAGCTTCAGAGAGACCCTTTCTGAACAAAGCCGCTAGTGCAAATTCATTCCACAGAGTGAGTACTGACCACTTCCTAAATTTCTGACAATATACTTCTACATCATCCTGACCCTGGCATAAAGCCAGCAGATTTTTCTCAGCCTGATCCACTGAATTAGGCTCATCGTAAAGCAATCCCAGCGCCTGGAAAAATGCATCAACATTACTCAATGCAGAATCTCCTGGTGCAAGAGAAAACGCCCAGTCCTGTGGGTCGCCGCGCAAAAAAGAAATAATAATCAAAACCTGTTGAATAGGATTACCAGAAGAATGAGGTTTCAAGGCCAAAAATAGCTTACAATTATTTCTGAAGCTCAGGAACTTAGTTCTGTCACCAAAAAACAAATCAGGAATCGGAATTCTTGGTTCTAGCATCGATTTCTGATCAATAGTATCTTGAATCTTTTGTACATTTACAACGAGATTATCCATTGAGGAGCACAGAGCCTGAATATCCATGTCCACAGCTGTGTCCTGAAGCACTCTAATGTCTAGGGGAAAAAAAAGACTGAAGACAGAGCTAAGAAAAAAAAATGATGTCAGGATTTCTTTTTTCCCTCTATTGGGAATCATTGGTGTGGCTCCTTGTACTGTTATGGCTGGCAATCAGGCAACACAGCGTGCAGTAATCAGCGCACATACAGAGATCTGGCAATAACCAAAAACAATAGAACGAGCTCTGAGACGTGGAATCTCTGTAGACTGCAGTACCTGATCTATCCTCACACAACTATAAGCAGCAGTGGATTGCGCCTATCACTACCTATGCAACTCGGCACTGCCTGAGGAGCTGACTAGCCTGAAGATAGAAATACAAGCCTGACTTACCTCAGAGAAATACCCCAAAGGAATAGGCAGCCCCCCACATATAATGACTGTTAGCAAGATGAAAAGACAAACGTAGGAATGAAATAGATTCAGCAAAGTGAGGCCCGATATTCTAGACAGAGCGAGGATAGCAAAGAGAACTATGCAGTCTACAAAAAACCCTAAAACGAAAACCACGCAAAGGGGCAAAAAGACCCACCGTGCCGAACTAACAGCACGGCGGTGCACCCCTTTGCTTCTCAGAGCTTCCAGCAAAAGTTAATAGCAAGCTGGACAGAAAAAACAGAAAACAAACTAGAAGCACTTATCTAGCAGAGCAGCAGGCCCAAGGAAAGATGCAGTAGCTCAGATCCAACACTGGAACATTGACAAGGAGCAAGGAAGACAGACTCAGGTGGAGCTAAATAGCAAGGCAGCCAACGAGCTCACCAAAACACCTGAGGGAGGAAGCCCAGAGACTGCAATACCACTTGTGACCACAGAAGTGAACTCAGCCACAGAATTCACAACAGTCCACTCTCTGTCCGGTTCTTCCGTCCTCACGGTCACTATTGGACTGCGCTCAGATTTCATCAGAGTGCAGTCAGATTGTATCAGTCTTCCGTTCTCACGGTCACTATAGGACTGCGCTCAGATTACATCAAAGTGCAGTCAGATCGTCACAGTACAATCAGGCCATGGACCCCGCTGGTGCCTCCGCAGTAACCCAGAAGGAGTTGTTGATCTTACGGGAGAATCAGACCCGTATTATGTCTGTTATGAAGTCTATGGACTCTCGTTTAACCGCCCTACAGACTTCGGATCCTGGTAACGCCCCTCTGCTGGTGGGACTCCAGCAGGAGCTCGCACAGCAGCGAGATACCCAGTCCCATATTCTTACTTACATGGCGTCGGTTGACGACCGCCTTCACTCTCTTCAGTCTGCCGCCGCTGCTTCTGCCTCTCATCGAGATCCTGTACCCCTTCCTCCTCCTCGTTTGGGAAAGCCCCCTCGATACAGCGGCGATCCCAAATTGTGTCGGGGTTTTTTGAACCAGTGCCGTCTACACTTTGAGCTCCTACCCCAGCAATATCCCTCTGATCGTGCTAAGGTGGCCTTTATTGTGTCCCATCTCGAGGGAGAAGCTCTGTCCTGGGTTAACCCCTTATGGGAGCGGGATGACCCGGTAGTTGCCAGCATACAGATTTTTCTAGACACATTTCGTAAGGTCTTTGATGAGCCAGGTCGGGTGGCATCTACCACTGAATCCCTCTTTAATCTTCAACAGGGGAACCTTACTGTTGGACAATACGCCATCCGTTTCCGGACACTTTCTTCTGAGCTTGGATGGAATAACGAGGCACTGGTAGGGGCTTTTTGGAGAGGGCTCTCGTCCAAGATTAAGGATGAGCTCGCAGGTCGGGATACCCCTACTATCCTGGAAGACCTTATATCCCTGGCCACACGTATTGATTTACGTTTCCAGGAGCGCTCTCGAGAATTAGTCAGGGAGAGGAGATCCTTTAGGACTAATTGGGTGCCTGGTTCCTCCTCGGTCAAGTCCTCTGCGTCTTCCGCTCCTGAACCTATGCAGGTGGATCGAGTTAGGTTGTCGGAGCAGCGTCGCAAGGAGAGGTTGGCGCAGGGCTTGTGTCTTTATTGCGGAGGGGTAAATCATTTCTTGCGTTCCTGTCCAGAGAGGCCGGGAAACTCCTCCACCTAGGCCAGGTAAGAGAGGCCTTCCTAGGTGATTCAAATTCCTCTCTACCCCTAACTATTTCAGCTTTGATTTCTGTAGGTCTTGAGCGTAGGTCTGTGGAGGCGTATGTGGACTCGGGTGCCGCTGGTAATTTCATTCGGCAGGAGGAGGTGAACAAATTTCAGATACCTGTGGTTACTCTTGAGACTCCGCGTTTTATTTCTGCAGTGGATGGCAGACCCCTACCTGTTTCCATCAAGATGGTCACTCTCGAGTTGGACATGCAGATTGGAGCTCTACACCAGGAGAAGATAGCATTTTATGTTCTGCCTAATCTTTCTCACGCTCTGCTCTTGGGTCTACCCTGGCTCAGGTCGCATGAGCCAGTTCTTGATTGGCGCTCTGGAGAGATACTCCGCTCGGGTCATGGTTGTCATGAACGTTGTCTGCTGTCCGTCTCCCGTCCAGGTCTTCCCCAAGCACCCGTCAATCTTCCTAGTCTTCCCTCTGCCTATCTCTCGTTTGCCGATGTCTTTGATAAAAAGGAGGCGGAGTCTCTTCCTCCACACCGAGCCTATGACTGCCCTATCAAGTTAATTCCTGGATCTACCCTTCCCAAGGGAAGAACCTATCCGTTATCTCCGGCAGAGACCTTAGCCATGTCAGAATACATCCGAGAGAATTTAGCCAAGGGTTTCATCCGGAAGTCCTCTTCTCCAGCTGGAGCCGATTTTATCTTCGTCCGGAAGAAAGATGGATCCCTTCGGCCATGTATAGACTACCGAGGTCTGAATGCCATCACAGTCAAGAATAGGTATCCCCTACCGCTGATTCCTGAACTCTTCGACCGACTGAGAGGAGCCCGAATTTTCTCCAAACTAGATTTACGCGGAGCCTATAATTTGATCCGAATTCGCGCTGGAGACGAGTGGAAGACTGCCTTCAACACCCGGGATGGCCACTATGAATACCTGGTCATGCCCTTTGGTCTCTGTAACGCTCCAGCGGTCTTCCAGGAATTTGTAAATGAGATCTTCCGTGATCTACTGTATTCTTGTGTGGTGGTATATCTTGACGACATCCTTATTTTTTCACCCGACTTGTCCTCTCACAGAAGTGTTCGTCTGGTTCTACAGCGTCTTTGGGAGAATCGCCTCTACACAAAGATCGAGAAGTGTTTGTTTGAACAGACTTCTTTGCCTTTCTTGGGATATATTATTTCTGACATGGGGTTGGAGATGGATCCTGAGAAACTATCTGCTGTACTTAAGTGGCCTCGTCCTATTGGAGTGAAGGCCATCCAACGATTTTTGGGCTTCGCTAACTACTATAGACAATTCATTCCGCATTTCTCTTCTGTGACCAAGCCTCTTGCCGCTCTTACCCGGAAAGGAGCGGTTCACAATGTTTGGCCTCCGGAGGCAGAAGACGCCTTTCTCTCCCTAAAAAGGGCCTTCACATCTGCTCCTGTTCTTCATCGGCCTGTGGCCAGCAGGCCTTTCATCCTTGAAGTGGATGCCTCCTCTTCGGGTGCTGGGGCAACTCTCTCCCAAAGATCTCTCTCCGGTCGTCTGGTTCCTTGTGGGTTCTTCTCGAAGTCATTTTCGCCCGCGGAATGCAATTATTCAATTGGAGATCGAGAATTACTTGCTATAAAGATGGCTCTACAGGAGTGGCGTTATCTCTTGGAAGGGGCCATTCATCCCTTTAAAATTTTCACAGACCACAAAAACTTGGCTTACATTCAATCCGCCCAAAGACTTAATTCCAGACAGGCCAGATGGTCTTTGTTCTTTTCTCGTTTTGATTTTAAGCTTCATTTTCGACCCGGAGATAAGAATTCTAAAGCGGATGCACTTTCCCGATCCTTGCAATCTCCCGAGACAGAAGAAGGTCCTTCACATATTATTGATCCTGCCAAAATCATCATGGTGGCTCCCTCTAACCTCCTCTCTGTTCCCCCTGGCAGAACTTTTGTCCCGTGTGACAAGAGAACAGAGGTATTGCATTGGGGACATTCTTCCAAAGTTGCTGGACATGTCGGCACCAAGAAGACTCTCGCTCTTCTCTCCCGGTACTATTGGTGGCCGTCTCTCCGACAAGATACTTCGGATTTTGTGGCCTCCTGCACGACTTGTGCTAAAAACAAAGTACCTAGAGGGCTACCTTCCGGTCTCCTGCATCCGTTACCCATTCCCGAGGCCCCATGGCAACAAATAGCTATGGATTTCGTTACAGATTTGCCTCGTTCCTCTGGATGCACAACCATCCTGGTGGTGGTGGATCGGTTCTCCAAGATGGCCCATTTCGTTCCATTGCCTGGATTACCCTCGGCTCCAGAATTGGCAAGAATTTTCATCCATCAGATCTTCAGATTACATGGACTTCCTCAGCAAATTGTGTCGGATTGAGGGGTCCAATTTACCTCCAAGTTCTGGAGAGCACTTTGTAAGCTCTTGGGCATTTCGCTGGATTTCTCCTCCGCCTATCATCCTCAGACCAACGGGCAAGTGGAACGGATAAATCAAGTCTTGACCTCCTACCTCCGCAATTTTACCAACGCTCATCATGATGACTGGGTAACTCTTCTTCCTTGGGCTGAGTTTGCCCATAATAATCATCCTACTGGGGCAACTTCTAAATCTCCATTCTTTGTGGTTTCTGGTCTGAACCCGGGAATACCTCTTCCTATGTCTTCCCCTTCTGGAGTGCCTGCAGCAGACGCCTTTTCTTCTGAATTTTCCCAAATTTGGAGAGAGACCAAGGAGGCTCTCGTTCGGACTGCAGCCCAGATGAAGAGACACGCCGACAAAAGGAGGAGGGATCTTCCACCATTTCATCCTGGTGACAAGGTCTGGCTTTCGACTAAACACATTCGCTTGAAGATTCCTTCCTACAAGTTGGGTCCTCGATACATCGGTCCCTTCGAGATTTTGGGACGTATTAACAACGTGGCCTATAGATTGAGATTGCCGGCTTCTCTCCGAGTCCCTAACGTCTTCCATGTCTCGCTCTTGAAACCTCTCATTCTTAATCATTCTTAATCGATTCTCTCCTGCACCCATGGACTCCCCTCAGCCCTTTAGCATTGACAAATGACAATGTTTTTGAAGTAAAGGATATTCTGGCCATGAAGAGGGTTAGAGGAAGGGTCTTCTATCTTATTGATTGGAAGGGGTTTGGTCCTGAGGAGAGGTCGTGGGAGCCTAGGGAGAACGTTAATGCTCCACGGATTCTGAGAAGATTCACAGCCAGTCTCGGAGGGGGGAGTCTTAGGAGGGGGGGTACTGTCATACCGGCCTCCTCTGACGCTGCGGCCACTTCTCCTATCAGTCCCGCTCTCTCCATTTCTCCTCGCCGCCCTCAGTGTCGCACCGGTTCCCCGCGTCCTCTTCCTGCTGCTCGGGGATTTCGGCGTGGGGTGCGCGCTCCTCTTCCCTCCCGTCCTGTACCTGCTCCACACATGCGCCTTAGGACGCGGGCGTGCACTTCTTCCTCCAGTTAACCATTTCGGACCCTCCCTGCTCCTGTCTCCTCCAATCAGTTACTTCTTTGGGCTATATCAGGCCTCGCCTCCATAATGGAGGTGCCTGATTGTTGTGTGCAGTTTGTACCTTCGTTTGGCCCTGTCTGGTTCAGATCCTTTTCTGCTCCAGTCTGGTCCATGTTCTCAGGCTCATTCTCCTCCTGTCTTCCCTCCGTTTTCCCAGCCTGTCTACCTTGGTTTGTCCCTTCTGTCCTTTCCAGAGCCGTCCCTCTTGGTGCCAGCTGTTGCGGTATTGTTCCCCTCAGGCCTGCTCCCCAACTATCCCTGTATAGGGGTTGTCATCGTGGGTTCGCTCGTCCCTGGGTGTATCAGTACCGTGACCCAGAGGGTCCACTCTCTGTCCGGTTCTTCCATCCTCACGGTCACTATTGGACTGCGCTCAGATTTCATCAGAGTGCAGTCAGATTGTCACAGTCTTCCGTTCTCTCGGTCACTATTGGACTGCGCTCAGATTTCATCAGAGTGCAGTCAGATTGTATCAGTCTTCCGTTCTCACGGTCACTATAGGACTGCGCTCAGATTACATCAGAGTGCAGTCAGATCGTCACAGTATCCACATGAAAATTGGATGAAGGGTTTAGGACTTTCAGCTCCTTAACATGTGCCACCCTGTTTTGAAAGGGACCAAAAGTAATTGGACAGATTCAATAATTTTAAATTAAATATTAATTTTTAGTACTTCGTTGAAAACCCTTTGTTGGCAATGACTGCCTCAAGTCTTGGACTCATGGACATCACCAGACGCTGTGTTTCCTCCTTTTTGAGGCTCTGCCAGGCCTTCACTGCGGTGGTTTTCAGTTGCTGTTTGTTTGTGGCCTTTCTGTCTGAAGTTTAGTCTTTAACAAGTGAAATGCTGCTCAATTGGGTTGAGATCAGGTGACTGACTTGGCCATTCAAGAATATTCCACTTCTTTGCTTTAATAAACTCCTGGTTTACTTTGGCTTTATGTTTTGGGTCATTGTCCATCTGTAGTATGAAACGACGACCAATCAGTTTTGCTGCATTAGGCTGGATCTGAGCACACAGTATGTCTCTGAATACCTCAGAATTCATTCGGCTGCTTCTGTCCTGTGTCACATCATCAATAAACACTAGTGACCCAGTGCCACTGGCAGCCATGCATGCCCAAGCCATCACACTGCCTCCACCGTGTTTTACAGATGATGTGGTATGCTTTGGATCAAGAGCTGTACCACGCCTTAGCCATGCTTTTCTCTTTCCATCATTCTGGTAGAGGTTGATGTTGGTTTCATCTGTCCAAAGAATGTTCTTCCAGAACTGTGCTGGCTTTTTTAGATGTTTTTTAGCATAGTCCAGTCTAGCCTTTTTATTCTTGATGCTTATGAGTGGTTTGCACCGTGCAGTGAACCCTCTGTATTTACTTTCATGCAGTCTTCTCTTTATGGTTGATCTGGATATTGATACGCCGACCTCCTGGAGAGTGTTGGTCACTTGGTTGGCTGTTGTGAAGGGGTTTCTCTTCACCATGGAGATTATTCTGCGATCATCCACCACTGTTGTCTTCCGTGGGCGCCCAGGTCTTTTTGCATTGATGAGTTCACCAGTGCTTTCTTTCTTTCTCATGATGTACCAAACTGTATATTTTGCCACTCTTAATATTGTAGCAATTTCTCGGATGGGTTTTTTCTGTTTTCGCAGCTTAAGGATGGCTTGTTTCACCTTCATGGAGAGCTCGTCTGACCTCATGTTTACTTCACAGCAAAACCTTCCAAATGCAAGCACCACACCTCAAATCAACTCCAGGCCTTTTATCTGCTTAATTGAGAATGACATAATGAAGGGATTGCCCACACCTGTCCATGAAATAGCCTTGGAGTCAATTGTCCAATTACTTTTGGTCCCTTTAAAAACAGGGTGGCGCATGTTAAGGAGCTGAAACTCCTAAACCCTTCATCCAATTTTAATGTGGATACCCTCAAATAAAAGCTGAAAGTCTGAACTTCAACTGCATCTGAATTGTTTTGTTTAAAATTCATTGTGGTAATATCTATAACCAAAATTAGAAAAATGTTGTCTATGTCCAAATATATATCGACCTAACTGTATAGTGACTTACAGCTGATGTTCTTTCTGATGGAGTCATTCACTTTTCCCGTCTTTTCCTTCTGGCCCAGACCAACATGACATCTTCTTCAGCCAAAACTCGTCTGCAGAGATTTCAACAAAGACACATTTAACTTCTCACATTTCCAGCCCCACCACCACCTATTCCCAACCTGTACTAACTTCTCATCCTGCTGATATCTCAATATTGAGCTGCTGCCCCTATGACCTGCTGTTTGGCTCAGTAATAGTGCTCTTCTTAGTTCCCCACAGAAAAATACCAACCACGGTCATCCTTACATAGTAATAATGCCTCAGTTGTGCCCTCTAGATGGTAAAATATCTTTCTAGAAAAAAATCCACTGTACATGTGCCCTAGAAAAGTGTTCACATTTTGCCCCTTTGACGGCCACAATACTGAGTGCCCCAATAACAATAATGCTTCTTAAGTGCCCACTTAACATTTATTAGTGTCCACTGAGTCCCCCCATGATCACTGTTATGTTTGCTAATGACAGGTGTTATGAAGGCAATCCAGAAACACAGTGTGCTTAGCGATCAGAGCGCACACAGTGATCTGACAAATACCCAAAAATACAAAAACGAGCTCTGAGACGTGGAAACTCTGTAGACTGCACACCTGATCCTATCCTAAACACAACTAAAAGCGGCTGTGGATTGCGCCTAACAACTACCTAGGCAACTCGGCACAGCCTAAGAAACTTGCTAGCCTGAAGATAGAAAAATAGGCCTGACTTGCCCCAGAGAAATTCCCCAAAGGAAAAGGCAGCCCCCCACATATAATGACTGTGAGTAAGATGAAAAGACAAAACGTAGGGATGAAATAGATTCAGCAAAGTGGGGCCCGATATTCTAGGACAGAGCGAGGACAGTAAAGCGAACTTTGCAGTCTACAAAAAACCCTAAAGCAAAACCACGCAAAGGGGGCAAAAAAAACCCACCGTGCCGAACTAATGGCACGGCGGTACACCCTTTGTGTCTCAGAGCTTCCAGCAAAACAAAAGACAAGCTGGACAGAAAAAAAGCACCAAAAAAGCAAAAAGCACTTAGCTATACAGAGCAGCAGGTCACAGGAACAATCAGGAGAAGCTCAGATCCAACACTGAAACATTGACAAGGAGCAAGGATAGCAGCATCAGGCGGAGTTAAGTAATGAAGCAGTTAACGAGCTCACCAGAACACCTGAGGGAGGAAGCTCAGAAGCTGCAGTACCACTTGTGACCACAGGAGTGAATTCAGCCACAGAATTCACAACAGTACCCCCCCCTTGAGGAGGGGTCACCGAACCCTCACCAGAGCCCCCAGGCCGACCAGGATGAGCCGCATGAAAGGCACGAACAAGATCGGAAGCATGAACATCAGAGGCAAAAACCCAGGAATTATCTTCCTGAGCATAACCCTTCCATTTAACCAGATACTGGAGTTTCCGTCTAGAAACACGAGAATCCAAAATCTTCTCCACAATATACTCCAATTCCCCCTCCACCAAAACCGGGGCAGGAGGCTCAACAGATGGAACCATAGGTGCCACGTATCTCCGCAACAACGACCTATGGAATACATTATGTATGGAAAAGGAGTCTGGGAGGGTCAAACGAAAAGACACAGGATTGAGAACCTCAGAAATCCTATACGGACCAATAAAACGAGGTTTAAATTTAGGAGAGGAAACCTTCATAGGAATATGATGAGAAGATAACCAAACCAGATCCCCAACACGAAGTCGGGGACCCACACGGCGTCTGCGATTAGTGAAAAGTTGAGCTTTCTCCTGGGACAAGATCAAATTGTCCACTACCTGAGTCCAGATCTGCTGCAACCTATCCACCACAGAATCCACACCAGGACAGTCCGAAGACTCAACCTGTCCTGAAGAGAAACGAGGATGGAACCCAGAATTGCAAAAAAATGGAGAAACCAAGGTAGCCGAGCTGGCCCGATTATTAAGGGCGAACTCAGCCAACGGCAAAAAGGACACCCAATCATCCTGGTCTGCAGAAACAAAACATCTCAGATATGTTTCCAAGGTCTGATTGGTTCGTTCGGTCTGGCCATTAGTCTGAGGATGGAAAGCCGAGGAAAAGGATAGGTCAATGCCCATCCTACCACAAAAGGCTCGCCAAAACCTTGAAACAAACTGGGAACCTCTGTCAGAAACAATATTCTCAGGAATGCCATGCAACCGAACCACATGCTGAAAGAACAAAGGTACCAAATCAGAGGAGGAAGGCAATTTAGCCAAGGGCACCAGATGGACCATTTTAGAAAAGCGATCACAGACCACCCAAATGACTGACATCTTTTGAGAAACGGGAAGGTCAGAAATGAAATCCATCGAAATATGTGTCCAAGGCCTCTTTGGGACCGGCAAGGGCAAAAGCAACCCACTGGCACGAGAACAGCAGGGCTTAGCCCTAGCACAAATCCCACAGGACTGCACAAAAGTACGTACATCCCATGACAGAGATGGCCACCAGAAGGATCTAGCCACTAACTCTCTGGTACCAAAGATTCCAGGATGACCAGCCAACACCGAACAATGAAGTTCAGAGATAAGTTTATTAGTCCACCTATCAGGGACGAACAGTTTCTCTGCTGGACAACGATCAGGTTTATTCGCCTGAAATTTTTGCAGCACCCGCCGCAAATCAGGGGAGATGGCAGACACAATGACTCCTTCCTTGAGGATACCCGCTGGCTCAGATAAACCCGGAGAGTCGGGCACAAAACTCCTAGACAGAGCATCCGCCTTCACATTTTTAGAGCCCGGAAGGTACGAAATCACAAAGTCGAAGCGGGCAAAAAATAACGACCAACGGGCCTGTCTAGGATTCAAGCGCTTGGCAGACTCGAGATAAGTCAAGTTCTTATGATCAGTCAATACCACCACGCGATGCTTAGCTCCTTCAAGCCAATGACGCCACTCCTCGAATGCCCACTTCATTGCCAGCAACTCTCGATTGCCCACATCATAATTACGCTCAGCGGGTGAAAACTTCCTGGAAAAGAAAGCACATGGTTTCATCACTGAGCAATCAGAACCTCTCTGTGACAAAACCGCCCCTGCTCCAATCTCAGAAGCATCAACCTCGACCTGGAACGGAAGAGAAACATCTGGCTGACACAACACAGGGGCAGAACAAAAACGACGCTTCAACTCCTGAAAAGCTTCCACAGCAGCAGAAGACCAATTAACCAAATCAGCACCCTTCTTGGTCAAATCGGTCAATGGTTTGGCAATGCTAGAAAAATTACAGATGAAGCGACGATAAAAATTAGCAAAGCCCAGGAACTTTTGCAGATTTTTCAGAGATGTCGGCTGAATCCAATCCTGGATGGCTTGGACCTTAACTGGATCCATCTCGATAGTAGAAGGGGTAAAGATGAACCCCAAAAATGAAACTTTCTGCACACCGAAGAGACACTTTGATCCCTTCACAAACAAAGAGTTAGCACGCAGGACCTGAAAAACCATTCTGACCTGCTTCACATGAGACTCCCAATCATCTGAGAAGATCAAAATGTCATCCAAGTAAACAATCAGGAATTTATCCAGATTCTCACGGAAGATGTCATGCATAAAAGACTGAAACACAGATGGAGCATTGGCAAGTCCGAACGGCATCACTAGATACTCAAAATGACCCTCGGGCGTATTGAATGCAGTTTTCCATTCATCTCCTTGCCTGATTCTCACCAGATTATACGCACCACGAAGATCTATCTTAGTGAACCAACTAGCCCCTTTAATCCGAGCAAACAAGTCAGATAACAATGGCAAGGGATACTGAAATTTAACAGTGATCTTATTAAGAAGGCGGTAATCAATACACGGTCTCAGCGAACCATCCTTCTTGGCTACAAAGAAGAACCCTGCTCCCAGTGGTGATGACGATGGGCGAATATGTCCCTTCTCCAGGGATTCCTTCACATAACTGCGCATAGCGGCGTGTTCGGGCACGGATAAATTAAATAATCGACCTTTAGGGAATTTACTACCAGGAATCAAATTGATAGCACAATCACAATCCCTATGCGGAGGTAGAGCATCGGACTTGGGCTCTTCAAATACATCCTGATAATCAGACAAGAACTCTGGGACCTCAGAAGGGGTGGATGACGAAATCGACAAAAATGGAACATCACCATGTACCCCCTGACAACCCCAGCTGGATACCGAAATGGAATTCCAATCCAATACTGGATTATGGGTTTGTAGCCATGGCAACCCCAACACGACCACATCATGCAGATTATGCAACACCAGAAAGCGAATAACTTCCTGATGTGCAGGAGCCATGCACATGGTCAGCTGGGCCCAGTATTGAGGTTTATTCTTGGCCAAAGGTGTAGCATCAATTCCTCTCAATGGAATAGGACACCGCAACGGCTCCAAGAAAAACCCACAACGTTTAGCATAATCCAAATCCATCAGATTCAGGGCAGCGCCCGAATCCACAAACGCCATGACAGAAAACGACGACAAAGAGCATATCAAAGTAATGGACAGAAGGAATTTGGACTGTACAGTACCAATGACGGCAGACCTAGCGGACCGCTTAGTGCGCTTAGGACAATCAGAAATAGCATGAGTGGAATCACCACAGTAGAAACACAGACCATTCAGACGTCTGTATTCCTGCCGTTCAACTCTAGTCATAGTCCTATCGCACTGCATAGGCTCAGGTTTAACCTCAGGCAGTACCGCCAAATGGTGCACAGATTTACGCTCGCGCAAGCGTCGACCGATCTGAATGGCCAAAGACAAAGACTCATTCAAACCAGCAGGCATAGGAAATCCCACCATGACATCCTTAAGAGCCTCAGAGAGACCCTTTCTGAACAAAGCTGCCAGCGCAGATTCATTCCACTGAGTGAGTACTGACCATTTCCTAAATTTCTGACAATATACTTCTATATCATCCTGACCCTGGCACAAAGCCAGCAAATTTTTCTCAGCCTGATCCACTGAATTAGGCTCATCGTACAGCAATCCGAGCGCCAGGAAAAACGCATCGACACTACTCAATGCAGGGTCTCCTGGCGCAAGAGAAAATGCCCAGTCTTGAGGGTCGCCGCACAAAAAAGAAATAATAATCAAAACCTGTTGAATAGGATTACCAGAAGAATGAGGTTTCAAGGCCAGAAATAGCTTACAATTATTTTTGAAACTTAGAAACTTAGTTCTATCTCCAAAAAACAAATCAGGAATAGGAATTATTGGTTCTAACATAGATTTCTGATCAATAGTATCTTGAATTTTTTGTACATTTATAATGAGATTATCCATTGAAGAGCACAGACCCTGAATATCCATGTCCACACCTGTGTCCAGAATCACCCAAATGTCTAGGGGGAAAAAAAAAAGTGAACACAGAGCAGAAAAAAAAAAAATGATGTCAGAACTTTTTCTTTCCCTCTATTGAGAATCATTAGTTTGGCTCCTTGTACTGTTATGTTTGCTAATGACAGGTGTTATGAAGGCAATCCAGAAACACAGTGTGCTTAGCGATCAGAGCGCACACAGTGATCTGACAAATACCCAAAAATACAAAAACGAGCTCTGAGACGTGGAAACTCTGTAGACTGCACACCTGATCCTATCCTAAACACAACTAAAAGCGGCTGTGGATTGCGCCTAACAACTACCTAGGCAACTCGGCACAGCCTAAGAAACTAGCTAGCCTGAAGATAGAAAAATAGGCCTGACTTGCCCCAGAGAAATTCCCCAAAGGAAAAGGCAGCCCCCCACATATAATGACTGTGAGTAAGATGAAAAGACAAAACGTAGGGATGAAATAGATTCAGCAAAGTGGGGCCCGATATTCTAGGACAGAGCGAGGACAGTAAAGCGAACTTTGCAGTCTACAAAAAACCCTAAAGCAAAACCACGCAAAGGGGGCAAAAAAAACCCACCGTGCCGAACTAACGGCACGGCGGTACACCCTTTGTGTCTCAGAGCTTCCAGCAAAACAAAAGACAAGCTGGACAGAAAAAAAGCACCAAAAAAGCAAAAAGCACTTAGCTATACAGAGCAGCAGGTCACAGGAACAATCAGGAGAAGCTCAGATCCAACACTGAAACATTGACAAGGAGCAAGGATAGCAGCATCAGGCGGAGTTAAGTAATGAAGCAGTTAACGAGCTCACCAGAACACCTGAGGGAGGAAGCTCAGAAGCTGCAGTACCACTTGTGACCACAGGAGTGAATTCAGCCACAGAATTCACAACAGATCACCTTCTCTACATACAGTATGATACCCCCACAGATCCTCTATACATAGTTTGATGTCTCCACTGCTCCCCCAAAACACAGCATAATGACCCCCCAGAAGCCCCCACCGTAGAATCCACACTGTATAATGAACCTCACACTGTATACTGTGTAATTGTATGTTCTTCCCGTGTTTGTGTGGGTTTCCTCCGGGTACTCCGGTTTCCTCCCATACTCCAAAGACATAGGGAATCTAGATTGTGAGCCCCATCGGGGACAGTGTTGATAATGTCTATAAAGCACTGCGGAATATGTTGGCGCTATATAAATAAAAGATTATTATTATTATTAATTGTATTAGTTAGTGATTGGGTGAAGCCATTTATTGTCAAACTACTGTGTTTTCTCTTTTTAAATCATAATGACAACCCAAAACATCCAAATGACTGTGATCAAAAGTTCACATACTCCATTTCTTAATGCCGTGTATTGCCCCATCTAACATCAATGACAGCTTGAAGTCTTTTGTGGCAGTTGTGGATGAGGTTCTTTATTTTCTCTGATGGTAAAGCTGCCCACTCTTGTTGGCAAAAAGCCTCCAGTTCCTGTAAATTCCTGGGCTGTCTAGCATGAACTGCGCACTTGAGATCTCCCCAGAGTGGCTCAATGATATTGAGATCAGGAAACTGAGATGGCCACTCCAGAACCTTCACTTTGTTCTGTTGTAGTCAATGACAGGTCGACTTGGCCTTGTGCTTTGGATCGTTGTCATGATGGAACGTCCAGGTACGTCCCATGCACAGCTTCCGGGCTGATGAGTGCAAATTTGCCTCCAGTATTTCCTGATAACGTGCTGCATTCATCTTTCCTTCAACTTTGACCAAGTTTCCTGTGCCTTTGTAGCTCACACATCCCCAAAACATCAGCGATCCACCTCCATGCTTTACATTAGGAATGGTGTTCCTTTCATCATAGGCCTTGTTGATCTCTCTCCAAATGTAACGTTTATGGTTGTGGCCAAAAAGTTCAGTTTTGGTCTCACCACTCCAAATTATCTTGTTCCAGAAGTTTTGAGGCTATTCTGTGTTCTGTTTTGTGTATTGTAGGCGAGATACTTTGTGGAATTTGCGCAGTAATGGCTTTCTTCTGGTGACTCGACCATGCAGCCCATTTTTCTTCAAGTACCTCCTTATTGTGCATCTTGAAACAGCCACACTGCTAGTTTTCAGAGCATCCTGTATTTCAGTTGATGTTATTTGTGGGGTTTCTTTGCATCCCAAACAATTTTCCTGGCAGTTGTGGATGACATTTTTGTTAGTCTACCTGACAGTGGTTTTGTTTTTACAGAGCCCCTGATTTTCCATTTGTTAATCCCAGTTTGAACGCTGCTGACTGGCATTATCAATTCCTTGGATATCTTTTTATATCCCTTTCCTATTTTATACAGTTCAACTACCTTTTCCCATAGATCCATTGACAGTTCTTTTGCTTTCCCCATGACTCACAATCCAGAAACATCAGTGGCTGGATGAAAGGTGCAAGAGTCTGTCTAGATCCCAGAAACTCACTCAGCTTTTATGCACACACACTGATTACAAGCAAACAGGTCACAGATGAGGATGTTACCTTTAGTAGCCATTCAAACCCATTTGTGTCAACTTCTGTGCATCAGGCGAAAATCACCAGGGTATGTAAACTTTTGATCAGGGTCATTTGGAGGTTTTGGGCTGTCATTATGATTTTAAAATAGAAAAAACAGTCGTTTGACAATAAATGGCTTCACCCAACCACTAACCATGAGTGGAGAAAAAGTTTTGGTGTTATCATTCATATTCTCTGAAAAAAGGCAAAGAAAGCTAAAATTCTGTCAAGGTATGTAAACGATTTTGAGCACAACTGTAGTATCTATCTTTGGCAGCAAGGTACAGTATCAGATAGACAAATTAATCAAACGTATAGCTTCCTATTGCCTTCACTACTGTGTTGCTGGTAGGCAAGAGAGAGTGGATTTCTAATGTGGCTGCAATTATTCATAGTCAGTTAAGCCAGCTCTGTGGGGTCGGCAGGCTCATTATGGCTGTGCTGATATCTCCCAGAGTAATTAGACCAGCATACCAATACATATCTTGTTAGTTGTATCTGTTCTACAGGATCAAAAGGCTCATTGTCAATGGCTGTACCGAAACCACCTTAATTCACAAAGTCAGCATATCACGCATGTTGCTTATTGCCAGCATCCTTACAGTCTACTTATCAACAGACTCAGTTCAAAATCTGTTAAAATAAAATTAATCAGCTATTAGCCTCCCCAACATGTTTCACCTTGCGGGGTCATCAGGGAAAAGAGGCTTTGACTAGAGTTGAGCGAATATGTTCAGAATCTGTCGCCGAATCTGAATTTGCCATATTCGTGGCATATTGGTACCTTCTTCGTGCCGAATTTATGTTTGATGACCGATTCCGAAAATATTTGGTAATTTCTACTCCCATTAACTCCAGTGACATTCGGCTGTATTGGCGAATATTGCAGAAACAATATTTGCCGCCGATCATAATCGGAACCGAATTTTGAAAAATTCGCTCTACTCTAGCTATGACAGTGAAATGTGCACACCGCTGCTCCATTCAAGTCTGGACACTACAGAGCCCATTCTTGGGATTGCTGGGGGTTCCAGCAGTCAATCTCGCCACGATCAGCATGGTATCCCTATTCTGTCGATATGGTATAACAAGCTGTTTTGAGAATAAACTTTTAATAATGATCTGACATTTTTCTTAGTCAGTTGTGTTGTGATCTTTGTATTTTTGTTCTTTATTGCCTGCATTTCCTTGTCCTGTAAATGCCTTAATCTTAAAGGGCAAATTCTTCCTCTTTTATATCTAGAACTCAGTTGAAATATGTTCTTATTTCTAACAGATTGAAAACATGGCCGCGACGCATGAAGCTGCACTGTTAGAGATTAAGACCAGTCATTCAACCTCCATCTCTGCAATCCATGAAGATCATGAGAGAAGAGTTCACAGTAAAACTTTTTTTTAATATACTATTAAATAGACCTTCTAACTTATATATTTATATATCCTACTGGGGAATTCTGTATGAACACATGGAGGTTCCTCTTTTATTAACCAAAGTAAAGAGTGGTCTTACAGAAGCCCCCTCATGATGGTTTTTGCACTAAATCTGTAAAAGAACTGTAGTTTTAATATCCTCCGCTTTCTCCGGGATCCATTGCTGTTCTGCTCCTCTTCTCAGTTACGTCATCGCTCTTCAGAGTCTCTGGATCACTCTTATGCTTTGTGCATGTCATATCTTTTACATTTAAGACTATGGAGTCTCATTCTGACTCTCTATGAATTAACATTGTAAAAGCCACTGCACTCAATTTGACCCAAAGAGTCTGAACAGCAGTGATGTCACTGAGAAGAGGAGCAGAAAGGTGCTGGTCACCGGCCAGAGCTGCAATAGGTGAAGATATTAATACACTGACACTACACTACATATACAGTGGGTACGGAAAGTATTCAGGCCCCTTTCAATTTTTCACTCTTTGTTTCATTGCAGTCATTTGGTAAATTCATGTAATTATTAATTAATGTACACTCTGCACCCCATCTTGACTGAAAATAAACAGAAATGTAGACATTTTTGCAAATTTAATAAAAAACTTGCAAGTCCTACTCTAATATCAAAAACAGCTAACATAGAAAAACTCAAAAAAATAAACACACAACCTTAAGAGCAGACTCACCAAAACCTTGTCAAATGACAAATGCACTCGCAGGGTGCAGCAGGCCCCCGATAATAAATGCTAAAGCAGCACAGGTGCAAGCTACTGATGAGAGCAACCACCCACTCGCCCAAACATTAGAGGGGTTGGCTGCCCAGTAGCAAAAATGCACACTGGTAAGGCTTGCATAAGACACTATTCACACAGATAAATGTGATGCACAGTGTCTGGGCAACCTATTGATCACGCCCATAGTATTAGCAGGCGGGCCGTCCAGCATTATATATATATGCAACACACAAGGAACAAAATAAAAGGGCCCTGCCGCACCCTGCAAAAAGATGATAAAAAGTGCAAAAAAAGATGAAATTTAATAAAAAAGCAAAACTGAAATATCACATGGTTATAAGTTTTCAGACCCTTTTCTCAGACACTCATATTTAAGTCACATTCTGTCCATTTCCTTGTGATCCTCCTTGAGATTGTTCAACTCCTTCATTGGAGTCCAGCTATGTTTAATTAAACTGATAGGACTTGATTTGGAAAGGCACACACCTGTCTATATAAGACATCACAGCTCACAGTGCATGTCAGACCAAATGAGAATCATGAGGTCAAATGAATTGGCCAAGGAGCTCAGAGACAGAATTGTGGCAAGGCACAGATCTGGCCAAGGTTACAACAGAATTTCTGCAGTACTCAATGTTCCTAAGAGCACAGTGGCCTCCATAATCCTTAAATGGAAGAAGTTTGGGAACACCAGAAGTCTTACTAGACCTGGCCATCCAGCCAAACTGAGCAATCGTGGGAGAAGAGCCTTGGTGAGAGAGGTAAAGAAGAACCCCAAGATCACAGTGGCTGAGCTCCAGAGATGCAGTAGGAAGATGGGAGAAAGTTCCACAAAATAAACTATCACTGCAGACCTTCACCAGTCGGGCCTTTATGGCAGAGCGGCCCTACGGAAGACTCTCCTCAGTGCAAGACATATGAAAGCCCACATAGAGTTTGCTAAAAAACACATGAAGGACTCCCAGACTATGAGAAATAAGATTCTCTGATCTGATGAGACGAAGATAGACCTTTTTGGTGATAATTCTAAGCAGTATGTGTGGAGAAAACCAGGCACTGCTCACCACCTGTCCAATACAATCCCAACAGTGAAACATGGTGGTGGCAGCATCATGGTATGGGGTGTTTTTCAGATGCAGGGAAAGAATGACTGGTTGTCATTGAAGGAAACATGAATGCGGCCAAGTACAGAGATATCGGGGATAAAAACCTCTTCCAGAGTGCTCTGGACTTAAGACTTGGCCAAAGGTTCACCTTCCAACAAGACAATGACCCTAAGCACACAGCTAAAATAACAAAGGAGTGGCTCCAGAACAACTCTGTGACCATTCTTGACTGGCCCAGCCAGAGCCCTGACCTAAACCCAATGGAGCATCTCTGGAGAGACCTGAAAATGGCTGTCCACCAACGTTCAACATCCAACCAGACGGAACTGTAGAGGATCTGCAAGGAAGAATGGCAGAGGATCCCCAAATCCAGGTGCGAAAAACTATCATTCCCAAGAAGACTCATGGCTGTACTAGCTCAAAAGGGTGCTTCGCTTCTACTTAATATTGAGCAAAGGGTCTGAATACTTATGACCATGTGATATTTCAGTTTTTCTTTTTTAATACATTTGTAAAAATTACTACAATTCTGTTTTTTTTCAGTCAAGATGGGGTGCAGAGTGTACATTAATGAGAAAAAAAATGAACTTTTTTGAATTTACCAAATGGCTGCAATGAAACAAAGAGTGAAAAATGTAAAGGGGTGTGAATACTTTCTGTACCCACTGTACATATATGCATGTTAATAGGGGAAAAGGGTTCTTGGGAGAACTTCTTTAAGAAACAGTACAGATGAGAGTAATGCCTATTTGTCTCTACATGTAATTTTGACCTTTTTTCCCCTAAAGGGTTTGAATGAATAATTCATAATTTAGATGTTTCCAAGAGGTGTACATTATAGAGGAGTCGGTGTAGACAGTGCTTTCAAATCATGCAGTAAGGAGGTGGACCTGTGCAGGTGACCAGAGTGCATGATTCCTGGTAATAGCAGAAAGTGACCACCACATAACTGCTTTATAATGGTTGTCACCATCCTCCTCGCAGCCTTGACGTTAATTGTGTTTGAATATGCTGTTAGCCACAATGAATCTCAACAGTCAGTGAAGATAATTTATTATACATGGAAATCAGTCTTCATCACTTGACAGAAGATGCTTCAGTATTTCATCCAACCCCTATGAACGCTGTAGCGTGGCTAAAGGATGTCTAATCGATGGGAGATATGTGTCTTATAGATGGCTTGCTGCTGTGATGTAACCATAGCTACCTATATGTGTTTCAGGACCTGTGGTGATGTCACAACCACATGTCTGGTCATGTGATGGGTTCTGGGTGTGGTTAGACATATAAAAGAAAGCCTAATGCTTAACACAGATAGATATGTGAGGAGGTGAAACCCTCCTGTGTATGTCAAGGCTCCAGGACTGAGCCGGAAGGACTGGACATTTGTTTTTCTTTTCCTGAGCCAAAGGCTATTTGTTTTCTGTTATTTCGCCACGTGGTTTATGATGCAATAAACCCTATGAACTTTTCAAGAAACGTGCCTCCTGAGTCTCAGACGTCGCACCCGAGTGAGTGAAATCCCTACAATTGGTGGTAGACGTGCGGGCAGCGTTCCCAGCGGAGACGAAGAGTCTGTTATTGGATGTCCTGGGTCAAGTCTGTGGTAAGCCAGCAAGCTTTGCCGGAGAAAATGGAGGACCTGCTGAAACACTTGCTCCAGTCGCAGCAAGAGAGCAACAGGCTGTTGATGCAGCAGATTCAACAGAACCAGCAGCAGATACAACAGAGCCAGCAGGAGCAACGGCAGCAGATACAACAGAGCCAGCAGGAGCAACGGCAGCAGATGCAGCTTCTGGCAACCGCCATCCAGGGCAAGACGAGCGCCCCAACCCCAGGTCTGGCTGATGACACCCACGTTCGGAAGACGGTAAGACGCGCGTTGCAAAAAATGACTCCCGGGGATGATGTTGAGGCCTTCCTGACGGTGTTTGAGAGGGTCGCTGAGCGGGAAAAACTTCCGCCAGAGCAGTGGGCAGAGGTACTGGCGCCATACCTGACGGGAGAACCCCAGAAGGCGTACTATGATTTGACCTTGCAGGATGCCAAGGAGTATCACAAATTGAAAGCTGAGATTCTCGCACGTTTGGGGGTGACACTGACTGTCAGGGCAAAGCGAGTTCACTGCTGGGCCTATCACCGGGACAAACCACCTCGCTCCCAAATGTTTGATCTGTTGCACCTGGTCCAGAAATGGCTGCAGCCAGAGTCATCTACACCTGCACAGATGGTAGAACGGGTGATGATGGATCGGTTTGTCCATTCCCTCCCAAGGCCTATACAGTCTTGGGTTGCCCAGGGTGATCCCCAGAATGCCGACGAGCTGATCGGACTGGTTGAGAGATACCAAGGGTTGGAAGGCTCCTTCGGGAGGCAGCCCATGCCGTACTGGGGGTCCCAGAAGGGAGCTGAGTCCCAAAAAGGGGTGGTGCGTCCAAGGTCACAAAGGGCGGGGGAGGTGGTGCCCAAGGTCCCTACGGGTGATATTATTTGTTGGAGGTGCCACGGGCCGGGACATATAGCTGCCCGTTGTTCCCAGACCACTGAGCAGATGGACTGCAGCATGGGACGCCGTTGTTCATACTATGCGTATCCAGCCTGTAGTGTGAACTCTCCATCCAACGAGGGACCTCAAGCGTGTCCCGTAAAGGTGAACGGTCGAGCAGTAATGGCACTGTTAGACTCGGGGAGCCTAGTGACCCTGGTGAGGGCCACTTTTCCTCTCCACCTGCTCCCAGGAAAGAAGGTCGGAGTGCGATGCATACATGGTGATGCAAAGGACTACCCTATGGCCAGGGTGGACATTGAAACGGCATGTGGCACTGAGTCCCACATAGTCGGCGTCGTTCAGGACTTGTTGCACCCTATAATTATTGGCCGGGATTTCTGTTTGTTTTGGGATTTGTGGGGGAAAGGTTCTGGGCTGCCTAGCAAGAGTAGGGAACCAATGAACCCTGGAAAGGTGTCGCCACACCCAGAGTCAGACAGGTTTCCTTTTTGTGTCCTGGTTGGAGATGAGGAGGAAGTGTCCCCTGCATCTGACATTCTGGAGTTAGAGGTATCCGGTGAAAATTTTGGGACTGCCCAACATAGGGACCCCACTCTGAGGGAAGCCTTTAATAATGTCACAGTTATTGACGGGGTGGTACAGGAGCCGGGGGCAGACACAAGATTTCCCCATTTTCTGATGAGTGGGGAGTTGTTGTACCGAGTCACGAAAATAAGGGAGGAGTTGGTAGAGCAGTTGGTAGTGCCGGGTCCGTATAGACGGAAGGTGTTGGACATGGCCCATTCACACATCTTGGGTGGACACCTAGGGGTGGAAAAAACGCAGGAACGGGTTGTGCAGAGGTTCTATTGGCCTGGGTGTCACCGGGAAATAGTGAACTATTGCAGGTCCTGCCCTACATGTCAGCTAACTGCTCCCACTCCTCATTTCCGGAACCCCCTTGTGCCACTGCCCATTATTGAGGTACCGTTCGAGAGAATTGCCATGGACTTGGTCGGTCCCTTAGTTAAATCAGCTCGGGGCCATCAGTATATATTAGTCATCCTGGACTATGCCACACGCTATCCTGAGGCAATTCCCTTGAGAAATTCTTCCTCAAAGAGCATAGCCCGCGAGTTGGTCCATGTCTTTTCCCGGACAGGTCTGCCGAAGGAGATCCTGACTGACCAGGGTACACCTTTCATGAGCAAGGTGATGAGGGAGTTATGCAAAGCCCTGAAAATCTCCCAGTTGAGGACCTCGGTGTACCATCCCCAGTCAGATGGCCTTGTTGAGAGATTTAACAAGACTCTGAAGAGCATGCTGATAAAAGCTATTGAGAAAGACGGTAGAGACTGGGATTGTCTCTTACCCTATCTGATGTTTTCCATTCGTGAAGTTCCACAGGCCTCCACAGGGTTCTCACCATTTGAGCTTCTATATGGCCGACATCCGCAAGGACTCCTGGATATAGCCAAGGAAACCTGGGAAGCCGAAGTCACGCCCCACAGAAGCGTCATTGAGCATGTGGCCCTGATGCAGCAGAGGATTGCAAAGGTGATGCCTATCGTGAAAGAGCACCTCCTCCAGGCACAAGAAGCTCAGGCCAGGATCTACAACCGGTCTGCAAGAGTGAGGCAGTTCAATCCGGGAGACCGAGTTCTTGTGTTGGTTCCGACGGTGGAAAGTAAGTTCTTGGCCAAATGGCAAGGGCCATATGAGGTCATCGAGAAACTTGGTGAAGTAAACTATAAAATTCACCAACCAGGAAGACGGAAACCATTCCAAGTATACCATGTCAACCTTATCAAGCCGTGGCAAGATAGAGAGCCGACAGTAACTCCATCGTTGTTAAGCAACCCAGAAGATGAGATTGGAGCGGTTACTATAGCGGAGACGCTATCGGAGTCCCAGAAACAGCAATGCCGGGAGTTACTCCAGAAAAACAGGGACCTGTTTTCCGAGTTGCCTGGGTACACGAAGGTCATAGAGCATGAGGTCCTGACAGAGCCCCATGTGCGCGTGAACGTGAAGCCCTATAGAATTCCTGAGGCCCGTCGAGAAATAGTCTCCAAGGAAGTGGAGCGTATGTTGAAGCTTGGAGTCATTGAGGAATCCAAGAGCGGTTGGTCGAGCCCAATTGTCCTGGTCCCAAAACCTGATGGGGAGTGGAGATTTTGCAACGACTATCGGAAGTTGAATGAGGTCTCCAAGTTCGACGCATATCCCATGCCCCGCGTTGATGAGCTCATCGAAAGGCTTGGGCCCGCCAGGTACATAACCACCTTGGATTTGACGAAGGGGTATTGGCAGATCCCCATGGCACAGGAAGCCAAGGAGAAGACGGCGTTTTCTACACCAGATGGATGCTTCCAGTATGTCCGGATGCCATTTGGCCTACAGGGAGCTCCGGCCACTTTCCAAAGGGCTATGGATAGAGTCCTTGCACCCCACAAGGCATACGCTGCTGCGTACCTAGATGATATCGTCATCTTTAGCCCGGTCTGGGAGAGTCATCTGGAGAAAGTCCAAGCGGTGTTTGATGCTATAAGAGAGGCCGGATTTACAATAAACCCGAAGAAGTGTGCATTGGGTAAAGAAGAGGCTAAGTACCTTGGATACATAGTGGGTCATGGAGAAATAAAACCCCAAATCAGTAAAGTGGAGGCAATTCAAACATGGCCAAAACCAGTTTCCAAGAAGCAAGTTAAAGCCTTCCTGGGAATCGTGGGATATTACAGGAGGTTCATCCCAAACTTCGCCACAATGGCGGCGCCTCTGACTGACCTGCTAAAAGGGACAAAATCAGTAATGGTTAAGTGGTCCGAAGAAACAGATTCAGCCTTCCAAGAAATGAAAGAGGCTTTATGTAAGCAACCCGTTCTGATGGCCCCAAACTTCAAGAAAGAGTTTATTCTTCAGACAGATGCCTCAGATGTTGGGGTGGGAGCAGTCCTTTCCCAAGAACTACATGGAGAGGAGCATCCTGTTCTCTATCTGAGTAGGAAGCTGTCCTCGTCTGAAAAGAACTACTCAGTCGTTGAAAAGGAGTGCTTGGCCATAAAATGGGCAGTCGACACATTACGGTACTATTTGCTGGGACGTAAATTTAGACTGATATCCGACCGTGCCCCACTTAGGTGGATGAGGGAAACGAAGGCTAGAAATGCTAGGGTCACCCGTTGGTTCTTAGCCCTGCAGGACTTCTGTTTCCATGTAGAACATAGGGCCGGAAAGCTGCACGGTAATGCTGATGCCCTGTCAAGAATCCCTTGTCTAGTGGGGGAAAGTGCCAAGCCCCACGGCTTTAGGCAGAGGGGGGAGGTATGTAGCGTGGCTAAAGGATGTCTAATCGATGGGAGATATGTGTCTTATAGATGGCTTGCTGCTGTGATGTAACCATAGCTACCTATATGTGTTTCAGGACCTGTGGTGATGTCACAACCACATGTCTGGTCATGTGATGGGTTCTGGGTGTGGTTAGACATATAAAAGAAAGCCTAATGCTTAACACAGATAGATATGTGAAGAGGTGAAACCCTCCTGTGTGTGTCAAGGCTCCAGGACTGAGCCGGAAGGACTGGACATTTGTTTTTCTTTTCCTGAGCCAAAGGCTATTTGTTTTCTGTTATTTCGCCACGTGGTTTATGATGCAATAAACCCTATGAACTTTTCAAGAAACGTGCCTCCTGAGTCTCAGACGTCGCACCCGAGTGAGTGAAATCCCTACAACGCGTAGACAGCGATTTTGTAAGGTATTTTCTGTACTTTTATGTAAAGTTATACAGAAATATGTCTTGTAGCAAGGAAGCCTTCTTATAAGACCCTTTCCCTTCCCAGATCTTATTCTTGATATATTGAGAGGTTCAGAAATCAGATCTTAATGGTAGAAAACATTTTGAGAATGTTACTAGGCTCCCCAAGTACCTGTGTTTAGGCATTTGGTTATGTTAAGCGGCTGCAGAAAGGGACCTAATTTTTGTCTTTACTTATACACCTCCAGTGGCTTTCAAAAGTATTCACCCCCTTGGCTTTTTACCTATCTTGATACATTACAACTTGTGTTTAAATAATTTTGTAATCCAATTTGTGTGTGATGCATCAGCACTAAATAATAATTTCAGTTGGAGAAGTGAAGTGGGAAAAATATAAGCATCAATTAAATTAATGGGATCAAATAATTAAAAATTGGTATGTGCATATGTATTCACCCCTTTTGCTATAAAGCCCATACAAATTTCTGGTGCACGCCATTACCTCCATATGTCACATGCTTAGCGACATGACGTCCACCAGTGTGCAATCTAAGTGTCACATGTCTGTCAGTATATACACTTTACCTTTTCTGAAAAGCCACAGAAGCTGCAACACCATTAAGCATGAGGCATCACTAATAGAGTTGAGCCTACCCCTGGAAGTTCCAGTTCGGCGGTTTCGGCCAAACATGAGTCTAAACTTCGGTTTAAGAACCCGAACTTGACCCAAATTTGACCCCACGCCCGAACCACATATACAGGTCCTTCTCAAAAAATTAGCATATAGTGTTAAATTTCATTATTTACCATAATGTAATGATTACAATTAAACTTTCATATATAATAGATTCATTATCCACCAACTGAAATTTGTCAGGTCTTTTATTGTTTTAATACTGATGATTTTGGCATACAACTCCTGATAACCCAAAAAACCTGTCTCAGTAAATTAGCATATTTCACCCATTCAATCAAATAAAAGTGTTTTTTAATAACAAACAAAAAAACCAACAAATAATAATGTTCAGTTATGCACTCAATACTTGGTCGGGAATCCTTTGGCAGAAATGACTGCTTCAATGCGGCGTGGCATGGAGGCAATCAGCCTGTGACACTGCTGAGATGTTATGGAGGCCCAGGATGCTTCAATAGCGGCCTTAAGCTCATCCAGAGTGTTGGGTCTTGCGTCTCTCAACTTTCTCTTCACAATATCCCACAGATTCTCTATGGGGTTCAGGTCAGGAGAGTTGGCAGGCCAATTGAGCACAGTAATACCATGGTCAGTAAACCATTTACCAGTGGTTTTGGCACTGTGAGCAGGTGCCAGGTCGTGCTGAAAAATGAAATCTTCATCTCCATAAAGCATTTCAGCCGATGGAAGCATGAAGTGCTCCAAAATCTCCTGATAGCTAGCTGCATTGACCCTGCCCTTGATGAAACACAGTGGACCAACACCAGCAGCTGACATGGCACCCCACACCATCACTGACTGTGGGTACTTGACACTGGACTTCAGGCATTTTGGCATTTCCTTCTCCCCAGTCTTCCTCCAGACTCTGGCACCTTGATTTCCGAATGACATGCAAAATTTGCTTTCTTCAGAAAAAAGTACTTGGGACCACTTAGCAACAGTCCAGTGCTGCTTCTCTGTAGCTCAAAAGTGGCTTTACCTGGGGAATGCGGCACCTGTAGCCCATTTCCTGCACACGCCTGTGCACGGTGGCTCTGGATGTTTCCACACCAGACTCAGTCCACTGCTTCCTCAGGTTCCCCAAGGTCTGGAATCGGTCCTTCTCCACAATCTTCCTCAGGGTCCGGTCTCCTCTTCTCGTTGTACAGCGTTTTCTGCCACATTGTTTCCTTCCAACAGACTTACCATTGAGGTGCCTTGATACAGCACTCTGGGAACAGCCTATTTGTTGAGAAATTTCTTTCTGGGTCTTACCCTCTTGCTTGAGGGTGTCAATGATGGCCTTCTTGACATCTGTCAGGTCGCTAGTCTTACCCATGATGGGGGTTTTGAGTAATGAACCAGGCAGGGAGTTTATAAAAGCCTCAGGTATCTTTTGCATGTGTTTAGAGTTAATTAGTTGATTCAGAAGATTAGGGTAATAGGTCGTTTAGAGAACCTTTTCTTGATATGCTAATTTATTGAGACAGGTTTTTGGGGTTATCAGGAGTTGTATGCCAAAATCATCAGTATTAAAACAATAAAAGACCTGACAAATTTCAGTTGGTGGATAATGAATCTATAATATATGAAAGTTTAATTGTAATCATTACATTATGGTAAATAATGAAATGTAACACTATATGCTAATTTTTTGAGAAGGACCTGTAAGTCAATGGCGACCCAAGCTTTGGTGCTGCAAAATGGCTCTAAAGTGGTTGTAGTAAGGGCTAGGGGGCTAAAAAAAGGAAGCAAAATGAGGGTAAGAACAGGACAATTGCCCTGCAAGCAAATGTGGATAGGAAAATTACTTAAAATAACATAAAATAAAAAATAATAATAATCTTGAACCAGGAGGTGAAGGTCCAATTGGAGGAGTGGAGAAGTGCCTTGGGGGTTTATTTTACTGTACTTGTTAATTAATAAATACAATAAAAAAAAGACTTTCGGTCCCCCCTATTTTTAATAATCAGCCAAGGGAAAGCAGACAGCTGTGATCTGGTCTTATTATGGTGGAAAAGAGACAATATTCATGGACTTTTGCAGCTTATAAATATCAGCCCCCAGATGTATGCTTTGCTTATGCCTTAAGTTCTTTATTTGAAAAAATTACTCTCCGACATTTTCCCTCTTTCACCCATTTATTAAAAACATAAATAATCCATACCAGTCCACAGCAATCCAAATGGAGGTCATATGATGATCCCAGTCTTCTTCATCAAGTGTATGGAGCTCAATTCAGAGAACGAAGCTCCATAGACTATAGCAGTAGCCACTGCCGGGTCTCACGCTTCCATCTCTGAGACTAATTCGCTATGAACTGAGGAGATGTCAGTAAGGTTACCTCAGTTCACAGGTGTCCATTTTCACAATGGCAGTGGCAGTATGATGAGCTGTGAACTGAGGTAACTTTACTGACATCACTTCAGTTCACAGCGGCCGGGTCTCGCGGAGTTCAGAGTGAAACCTGGCAGTGGCTGCTGCTCAAGTCTATGGTGCTTCGGATTATGGTGTTGTGGATTATTTTATTTATTTATTTTTTATAAATGGGTGAAAGAGGGGAATTGTTGGGGAGGGTTTTTTTAAAATTAAGATTTTATTTCTGTGTGTTTTTTCTGCCTTGGGCTTGATGTCAGCGGAAATTACACAGCTGACATCAACCCCCAATCTCCTTACTCTGATTGCCAATGCACCAGAGCAATCGGGAAGTTCCGAATATAAGCACCAGACTTGGCGCATCTAACGGATGCACCGTTTTTGGGGCGGCTGAGGGTTGCTCTTATTAGGCTGGGAAGGGGTCATTACTTGGCATGGCTTTGATAGGGCTGGAGGTGCACACAGTCTTAAAGCTTGTAGACTGGCTGTACCAAGCTTTATTAGGATGCTGAATCCGAATAGTAACACGGATGTACGGTAAGAGATTAGTATTTGGGGTTCGGTACCGGTTATCAACCCCAAACTTTCCAATTCGGTTTGCTCATCCCTAACCACTAACCAAACAACACCATGAAGACCAAGGAGATCTCCAAATAAGTCAGGACCACAATTGTTGAGAAGAACAAGTCAGGTTTGGGTAATAAAAAATATCCCAATCTCTTTTTAGTTTGCCAAAAGCCATGTGGGACACTCTCCAAATGTATGGAGGAAGATGCTGTGGTCAGATGAGGCCAAAATGGAAGTTTTTTGCCTCCAAGGTAAACACTACGGATGGCTCCAACACAACACAGCACAGCTGATCACCCCAAGAACACAATCCTCCCAGTGAAAAAAGGTGATGGCAGCATCATGCTGTGTGGAGTTTTTTTGGCAACAGGGACAGGGAAAAGGGTCCGAGTCGAGGGGAAGATGCATGTATGGATGGTGTGAAGTACAGGGATATTCTTGGGCGAAACCTGTTTCAGTCTGTCAGTAATTTAAGACTGGGACAGAGGTTCGCCTTCCCTCAAGACAATGACCCAAAACATACTGCTGAATCCGCACTCGAGTGGTTTAGGCTATGTGCACACGTTCAGGTTTTTTTTGCGTTTTTTCGTGGTAAAAACGCTATAAAAACACATACATTATGCATCCTATCATTTCGAATGCATTCTGCATGTTTTGTGCACATGATGCATTTTTTTCCGCGAAAAAAACGCATCGCGGTAAAAAAAAGCAGCATGTTCATTAATTTTGCGGATTTTCTGCGTTTTTCCCGCTATTCTATATATTTGGGAAAAAACGCACAAAAAACACACCAAAAACGCGTCAAAAACACGTCAAAAAACGCGGGGGAAAAAAAGCATGCGGATTTCTGGCAGAAATGTCCGGTTTTTGTCAGGAAAATTTCTGCAAGAAATCCTGACGTGTGCACATACCCTAAGGGGAAACATGTAAATGATTTGGAGTGGCTTAGGCTACTTTCACACTAGCGTTTTTTTCAATACGTCGCAATGCGTCATTTAGGGGAAAAAACGCATCCTGCAAAGTTCTCTGCAGGATGCGTTTTTGCCCCATAGACTAACATTAGCTACGCATTGCTACGCATTGACAAACGTCGCAACCGTCGTGCGCCGTGTTGTGGCGGACCGCCGGGAGCAAAAAACGTTACATGTAACGTTTTTTGCTTCCGGCGGTCCGCCATTTCAGACCGCGCATGCGCGGCCGGGACTCCTCCCCCACCTTCACCGCACCTCACAATGTGGCAGCGGATGCGCTGGAAAAATGCATCCCCTGCCCCCGTTGTACGGCGCATTCACTGCTAGCGTCGGTACCTCGGCCTGACGTACTGCGATGGGCCGAGTACGACGCTAGTGTGAAAGTAGCCTTAATCTACCGTCACACAGTGGCATTTTGATCGCTACGATGGCACGATTCGTTACGTTCCAGCGATATATCCGTGACGTTCCAGCGATCTCGCTGTGTCTGACACGCTCCTGCGATCAGGGACCCCGCTGAGAATCGTACGTCGTAGCAGATCGTTTGAAACTTTCTTTCGTCGTCTAGTGTCCCGCTGTGGCGGCATGATCGCATGGTGTAACAAAGGTGTGCACGATATTGTATACGATGTGCGCATAGCAACCAACGGCTTCTACATCGCACATACGTCATGAAATTATCGCTCCAGCGTCGTACATTGCAAAGTGTGACAGCAGTCTACGACGCTGGAGCGATATTGTTACGATGCTGGAGCGTCACGGATCGTGCCATCGTAGCGATCAAAATGCCACTGTGTGACGGTACCCTTAGTCAAAGCCCAGACCTTAATCCAATTAAGAATCTGTGGTCAGACTTGAAGATCGCTGTTTGCCAGAGGAAAACATCTAATTTGAAGGAGCTGGAGCAGTTTTGCCTTGAGGAAGGGGCAAAAATCCCAATGGCAAAATGTGGAAAGCTCCTAAAGACTTATCCAAAGTGACTTGCAGCTGTAATTGCCGCAAAAGGAGGCTCTACAAAATACTGACTTTAGGTGGGTGAATAGTTTTGCACACTGAAGTTTTCAGTAATATTGTCCTATTTTTTGTTTGCTTCACAATGAAAAGAAAACTGAATGTTCACAGTTGTAGGCATGTTCTTTACATGAACTGATGCAAACCCTAAAAAAACTGTGAAATTACAGGATGTGAGGTAGCAAAACACAAAAAATGCAGCAAAGGAGGGTGAATACTTTCGCAAGCCACTGTAGGTTCCAATTCATCATTGCTACTTCTCCAGTTTATTTGAGCAATTTTCTCCTTCTTAGTGGCTTTAGTATTTGCGTTTTTTTCTCTATATGTTTTGCTACACATTTGAAGATTTTTTTTTTCAAGTCTTTTTTGATTACTTCTTGACAAGTTTGCTTATTCAGATGTTTTAGACAGATCCATCAAATGCGACTGTTATCAAATTATGAATTTTTGGGGTCGCATCCCACTCCCATCTCTGCCTGGAGTAAAGTTTCTGGCAGAGTTTTCAATTTGGCACATTTTTTTTTTTAGACAAATGTGCAACTTTTTAAAGGATATGTGATTTTTGGCGCTAGAAAAGTTGCAGATACTGCTCAAAGGGAAAAATAAAAACTTTCAAAAAAATTTTTGCACCAAATTCATGAATTGCATGCACCATTTTGAACAATTTGTCACAAAAAATGTCAACGAATAATACAAGACAAAAAAAAAAAAAGACTTAAAGAAATCACAAGTGGTGAATCAGGGCCTTAGTAGGATTTTATCCATGCAATTGCTCAATAATGAACCCCTGGATGTGATCATTGGGATATAACTTTCTAATTTCTAGCACCGATCAAAGTTGTTGGCTAATTTTGTCATAAAAGACCAGTTTGCCTCAGTATTATTGCATGGCCTAAATATGTGTTGTGTATGTGGCCCTTTTTTTCGTAGCTCACCTACGCGCATACTGTAAATGCTTTTGTTTTTTCGCCCTCTTGAGGAGAAAACAAGTATTACAGTGTTTTCAAACTTTAATTTTAAAAACAACGCTCCTGTCCTGAGAGCTAAACAACAAATTTCTCCTTCGATTGTGCCACCAAGCAATTTAATTCAGTCTGATTCTAATTTTTTTTTATAGATCTGCACATGCCTTCGAATTTCAGTTTTGATCTTTTCTGAAAGTAATAGGGGCTGGCTTATCATTTATTGAGCCGTCTGTATATTGTCTGGGGAAAATATTTATGTCCTCCCATTTCCAATTTGCTGTATATTAATTTAGCTGCCTGATTATTATGTTCTTATGCTTGTTTTGTGTTCACTCTTTTTTGTTAGAATTGAAAGAAGGTCATGAGCTGGAAAAGAAAATGTTAGAAGATGGCTTTGAAAAATTAAAACTATCATTACAGGTAATATTTTGGTACATATGTGTCATGACACAGCTGTTTGATGACCCGGGCCTCCTTCCCTGTCCCTAACACTAGGGGGCGCCCTAGCTCGCCCTTTTACCCCGGCATACTTCTGAAGGTGAAGATGCTGGGGCCTCCACCCTTGCCTTATCACCTAAGTTAACCTTCTATCTGTTCTCTTCCCCCACCCAGAGAAGAGGGGAAGAGGGGCACTACTGTGCACCGTAGTACACCAACCTAACAAAAAAGTCAACGCAAACAAGAGTTAACAGAAAACTTCAGGCATACAAAATATTCCCTCACAAATAACAGAGGAATGCATCGGGGCCTGGAGGCAGGGGAATAAACCAAAATAGAGAAGGATAAGGAGTTACCACACATACAAACCAAGCAAAAGTCACAGATAACTCCTCCAACTCTCCTTCTCATATGAATACCTCTCCCTAAGTTAGCCATGCAGCAAATTCTATCTCTGACAAGGATTAGCAACAGAGCCCAGATTATAAAGGGGAAAAGAGTGGCTAACCGAGCTCAGAGATTTCCAACATGGCCGATTAATCCCTGTTCTGCCAGAAGGAATAAACACCAAAAAAATGAAGGAGAAGTGCTTCTTCTCAGCGCTGGAGCAATCAGACGCTGCAGTCTTCTGGCTCCACACTGTCATGGTAACCCCGTGACAATATGCTTCTGCCATGCAGCATACAGCACACCCCTAAAAGAGGCGCCACATACCAGACCCTAAATAAACATCTATCCCGACCCCTTAAATACAGGCCCCAGACCAAAGACCGGCTGAGTGCAGCGCTTGGCTATCTCTGGCGGTCCCATAAAGAATAAACAGAGGGGCAGAGTACATCATCGAGCACCTCTTAATTTACACGAAGCTCGTCAGAACCCTGTTTCTTGGGACCCCAGTAATTAGAAAGGTATTCCCTACCCTACAGATTGGGACCAGCTTTGAATCTTGATAATGCCCCTTTAAAGGAGCTTTCCAGGATTAGAAAAACATTGCTTGCTATCTTTTATAAATATTCAGTCTCTCTTGGACATTATATTGTTTTTCATCAACACTTTTTCCTTCATTTATTATTCAGGACCAAGTTGACACCTTGACGTTCCAGAATCATTCACTAAGAGATCGGGCCAAAATGTTTGAAGAGGCGTTAATGAAAAGCACTAATGAACAGCTAGAGGTAACCTCAGGGTCCTTGTCCGTTACTGGATACAAATAGTGCTCACAACTGCCGTAGCGCTGTATTATTATGGAGGTTCTGCACTAAACTGATTCTCTTAATTGTCTAAACTATCAAGACCAGGCGGCCATCTACAGCTGTCACTGTGGGGAACGTTCTGCATTCAAACACATAAAGGTTTCATTGCTGCGTGTATTAATCTCTGTCGATGGCTTCTCCTAGTGGTGACTTCATGCAACCAGAGTTATAAGGTTTCTTGAAAATCAGAATTAGAGCGCTCCTCTATACATCTACATATTATGAAATAACAGAAACTGAAATTCAGCCGTGACATATGAAAGCCCACTGGGCCATGCTGTCCTTACCCCCGAGCCCCAGATGGGGGTCTCTATTACTAATATTACCCTGCCTGAAGGAAATCAAGATTTAATACAGGACCAACATTTCCAGAGCTCAGCAGGCCAAATATGTGTACACCGTACAGGTTATCACCAATAACATTCTCGCTGATCGTAGTCCTTCATTTTCCCTTTTCTTTCCATTCAGCCCCAACCACCATTACTTCTTCTTCCATGCATAACTCGTCCCTGCAGACTTCTTTGGCTGACTACTTTCCAGCACCCTCCACCATTCACCACAAACCATATAGTGCAATTAACAGTGTCCCAGACAGTAACAATGCCTCTTCTGTGCCCTGTATAGTAATAGTACCAACATAAATTGGGGAAAATTAGTATTTGATACACTACGGTTTTCCATGTTTTCCCACCTACAAAGAATGGAGAGGACTGTAATTTTTATCATAGGTACACTTCAACTGTGAGGGACAGAATCTAAAAAAAAAACCCAGAGAATCATATTGTATAATTTTTACATAATTAATTGCATAATTAATTTGCAATAAGTGATGTTTATGAACATGTGCTGGTACAAGGCAGGGACGCCATACCGGGAGATATAGTAACGGCTGGGGACTGAGTACTAAGGGACGGCTGCTGCCATAAGTACAGGGTGCAGAGTGTACATTAATGAGAAAAAAATCAACTTTTTTGAATTTACCAAATGGCTGCAATGAAACAAAGAGAGTGAAAAAATTTTAAATGTAAAGGTGTCTGAATACTTTCCGTACCCACTGTACATGTAACTGGAGGTGCTGTCCATTCTTTTTTTCAGCATATTGCTTATATGACATGTGCGTGATCATGCTGGTAGTGGTTGGGCTCTTAGTGGTCAGGGCCCTGCTGATCTTGGCATGACACAGATTGCAAATAATTTTTTTGTCTCAGAGCTCTCTTTAAAAAAAAGTCCCAGACTGGGGTACACCTAACTCGTCGATGGAGAAATTCACAAATGTCGGTGCTCTGCGAAACAATTTCCAGTCTTCTCAATCTGGTCACCCCACTGCCTCTTCTTGCCTGTTTCGGTGCTGGCGACTAGAGATGGGTGAACCTAAACAGTAAAGTTCGGCGTACGCACTGAACACCTAGTGTTCGGGCACAGACACTGAACACGGACTTCACGAGGAAGTCCGTATTACTGTTCAAGTTCGGCGCTCACGGTGCTAGCGGGAATCTCACCGAGGTCACCAAAGTACAACCCGGCTGGTAACGCTGCAGTCTCAGTGACTGGAGGTAACGTCGATGATGTCACCGCTGGTCACTGAGGCTGCACTTGCAGCAGTTCAGTCACCAGTGGTCCTCTGTCTGGACGGTCACATCTTGGCACTGTCCAGGTTGAAAACTGTTTATTTCCCAGACATGGATTACAGCGTGGGACAGAACGACTGACAGGTGAGGGATATTGTTGTTTTTTATTTTTGTTTTCCTACAGGAGACGGGGATTCAGTGGAATTAGGCATTAGGTAAGTATAACTGTGTGTTTTGTTTTATTTCCAATAAAGGACTTTATTCTGGCTGTGTCTTTATTTACCGTACAACTATAGGATTAATAATGGATAGGCGTCTTACTAAGCCGTGGGCTTGATGTCACCAAACAATACAGAGATTACCTCAACCCCACAAATATGAACTCCACTACAGGGCAAGTAGGAAGATCCAGGCCGAGTTCCAGAATTGATGTGCATTTTCTGGACGGCTGCGGGCTGATATTTTTAGGCTGGGGGGTGCCAATAACCATGGCACCTTACCAGCCTGAGAATACCAGCCCACAGTTGTCAGCTTTAGCAAGGCTGGTTGTCAAAAATGGGGGGGACCCCACGCCATTTTTTTAAATTAATTTAAATAATTTAAATATACAACATGGGGACCAGTCTATTCTTGATAACCAGCCTTGCTGAAGCTGACAGCTGAGGGTTGCAGCCCCCAGCTGTGAGTTTTGCCTGGCTGGTTATCAAAAATACGGGGAAATCAACGCCATATTTTTTTTTAAATAATTTATTTACAGCACAGGAGCCAGCTGGTGAATATTCCCATCAGCCACTCCTGCTTTCTCTGTTATTAGCGGCAGCAGGCGTCGGCAGATGAGAGCGGTAGTCTCATCAGCTGACACCAGTGACTGGAGGTAAACTTTATACCTCCGATTATAGCTGCGCAATCACGCTGTCTTTTGACAGGGTAGGAACCACGGCTCTCTGACCGGCAGGGATGATTTCACCGCCGATCAGAAGAGGTGTTTGCCGCTCTGTTATGTTTATTAAGGGGTATGAACCTCTCAAGTTGTCTTGAACAGCACACAGCTCTGTAGTCTCTTTACTTTATAGTTGCTGGGGTAGGTGACAGTCATTCCTCCTTGAGTGACAGTTCTAGTGAGCAACTCCCCCTGCTACTGTGACACATTAATGTCCTGTCATTGTTTTGAAGCATACACTGTCATCACTATATTGACATATATAGATAATATACTTTTGAAGAATCCCATGGCTGGTGAAATTGAAAACCTTGATCAGGAAAACTGCTTGAAAACTGCCAATGATGGAGGCTGGAGCTATAAAGTGCTTAGCAGTGTTGCTTTGCATCACTGGGGTCCGGGGTTAAAATTCTCCCTGTGTTTACGTGAGTTTCCTCCGGGTACTATGGTTTACTCCAATATGTGAAAAATGTACTGATAGGGAACTTTGATTGTGAGCTCCGGTGGACACAGTGATGATAATGGCTGTAAAGCACTGCAGAATATCATGGCGCTAGATAACAATAGATTTAATAAATAAATAGTGAATATGCAAGACTGATAACAGCATCTCAGACAGGAGCTGACACGGAATGAGAGGGAGGTGAGCATCCTGTCTAGGTAATTCTACAAATTTAATACCCTGAGAAAACTCCTTTAATACATTTGAAATGCCAGCCTTATTAAAGAGGTGTAATCATTTGCTATCATGAGGACCACACTGTGTCTCTTCGTCCCAGCTTCCAGTCTGCTGGGGAGACTGTGCCCCTGTACTGACTGACAGTTTGGACCAGTGGCATAGTTGCACCACTGATCTAAACAAAGCAATCACTGATTCTGCTAACTGAAGCAGATATGCCTCTGCAGTATTAGCTGAGCTCATTCATTGGGACCATGGGCTTCTTCCCTGAGCCTAAAGGTACCTTCACACATAACGATATCGTTAACGATATCGTTGCTTTTTGTGACGTAGCAACGATATCGTTAACTAAATCGTTATGTGTGACAGCGACCAACGATCAGGCCCCTGCTGGGAGATCGTTGGTCGCTGGGGAAAGTCCAGAACTTTATTTTGTCGCTGGATCTCCCGCTGACATCGCTGAATCTGCGTGTGTGACGCCGATTCAGCGATGTCGTCACTGGTAACCATGGTAAACATCGGGTTACTAAGCGCAGGGCCGCGCTTAGTAACCCGATGTTTACCCTGGTTACCATTGTAAATGTAAAAAAACAAACACTACATACTTACATTCCCGGTGTCTGGTCATGTCCCTCGCCTTCAGCTTCCCGCACTGACTGGTGAGTGCCGGCCAGCCGTAAAGCAGAGCACAGCGGTGACATCACCGCTGTACTTTACGGCCGGCGCTCAGTCAGTGCTGGAAGCTGAAGGCGAGGGACATGACCAGACACTGGGAATGTAAGTATGTAGTGTTTGTTTTTTTACATTTACAACGGTAACCAGGGTAAACATCGGGTTACTAAGCGCGGCCCTGCGCTTAGTAACCCGATGTTTACCCTGGTTACCCAAGGACTTCAGGATCGTTGGTCGCTGGAGAGCTGTCTGTGTGACAGCTCTCCAGCGACCAAACAGCGACGCTGCAGCGATCGACATCGTTGTGGGTATCACTGCAGCGTCGCTTAGTGTGATGGTATCTTAATGACAGGGGTGCTCTAGCTTGCCCAGTTCCATAGATTACTTCTGATGGATAAGACGCCGAGACCATGTACCTTGCCTTAGCTCCTGAATCTGCCCTCATTCTGTACCCCTCCACCATCCAAGGAACAGGTGAGTAGCAGTGTACCATAACACACCAACCAGACTAACAAGGTAACACATACAGGGATAAAGTAAAATATCAATCATACAAATATACTCACACAAACAACAGAAGTATACACGGGTAGTGGAGGATGGGACAAACAAAGTAGGAGAAGAAGGGGATTAGCACACACCCAAAACCTAGCAACAGTCTCAGATAAATCCACCAAAGGTCTTCTCAAAAAACAACCACCAACTACCATCTCCAACCATGCAGAATATGCTAGCTCTGGCAATGAGTTCTAGACAGGGCCCAGATTACATAGGAGAGGGAAGTGGCTAACAGTGAAGGGCTAAGAGCCTTAATGCAGGAAAGCTTACAGGAGCTCTCAACTAAACAGATTAACTCCTGCACTGCTAAAAGAAACCTGCACCGTTTAATATGAAGGGGAAGTGATTCTAATTAGTGCAGGAGTAGGACAAATCAGATGCTGCGGTCTTCTGGCTCCCCTCCTGTTGCGGTATACCCTGTGAGCTGTGTTTCTTGAACACACAGTGGACTGCACACGGCTACTGCCACCTTTGCTGACCCCAGGTGGTTTTTTTCTGCTATCTGTAGCAACCGGGAGAAAAAAAAACACCAACCGTGCTTCCATAGTTTGTACTCCCCATGCACTCAAAAGCCTGACAGAAGCAGTACAACATGACCTGAGAATAAGGAAGACAAAGATCATCAGCAATCACCACCAAGTAAGTGTTGCATACTCTTCCAAACCTCTGAATCCGACCTCCACCGTAGAAGCAGCTGTGACTTTGTGTCATGGTGTATTGATGTATCCTATATGATGTATACAGTAGTCTCAGTGAATTTCCTATAAATACTGTAATAACAAGTGACAACATGTTTACAGGAATTTATACCCTAGCATGAGAAAGGGGCTAACTTTCCAGCTGCTGAGGGTCTGATTCCCACTAGTGCGCTGCGGCGGCAAATTTTAGGCCATGCCTCTGACCACACCCATTTCACAACTAGTCACACCCATATCCAAGTCCCAACCACACCCATTTAGCACTGCTGATCACACTGTTTCATATACAATAATTATAACAAAAAAATATGGCCACACAGTGCTCCATACTGTATAATGGCCACACATGATGCTCAATACTGTATAATGGCCACACATGATGCTCCATACTGTATAATGGCCACACATGATGCTCAATACTGTATAATGACCACACACAGTTCTCCATACTGTATAATGATCCCACATGATGCTCAGTACTGTATAATGGCCACACATGATGCTCCATAGTGTATAATGGCCACACATGATGCTCCATACTGTATAATGGCCACACATGATGCTCCATACTGTATAATGGCCACACATGATGCCCCATACTTTATAATGGCCACACATGATGCTCCATACTGTATAATGGCCACACATGATGCTCCATACTGTATAATGGCCACACATGATGCTCCATACTGTATAATGGCCACACACAGTTCTCCATACTGTATAATGATCCCACATGATGCTCAATACTGTATAATGGCCACACATGATGCTCCATAGTGTATATTGGCCACACATGATGCTCCATACTGTATAATGGCCATACATGATGCTCCATACTGTATAATGGCCACACATGATGCTCCATACTGTATAATGGCCACGCATGATGCTCCATACTGCATAATGACCCCACATGATGCTCAATACTGTATAATGCCCCCTCCCATCTTGTATGCATGGCTCATATTCCCCCTCCTGTATGCATGGCTCATCTCCCTCCCATCCCATATGCATGGCTCATATTCCCCCCCTCCTGTATGCATGGCTCATATCCCCCCTCCTGTATGCATGGCTCATATCCTCCCCTCCTGTATGCATGGCTCATATTCCCCCCCTTGTATGCATGGCTCATATTCGCCCCCTCCTGTATGCATGGCTCATATTCCCCTCCTCCTCCTGTATGCATGGCTCATATTCCCCTCCCCCTCCTGTATGCATGGCTCATATTCCCCCACCTCCTGTATGCATGGCTCATATTCCCCCCTCCTGTATGCATGGCTCATATTCCCCCCCTCCTGTATGCATGGCTCATATTCCCCCCCTCCTGGATGCATGGCTCATATCCCCCCCTTGTATGCATGGCTCATATCCCCCCCCCTCTCCTGGATGCATGGCTCATATTCCCCCCCTCCTGTATGCATGGCTCATATTCCCCCCCCTCCTGGATGCATGGCTCATATTCCCCCCCTCCTGGATGCATGGCTCATATCCCCCCCCCCTTGTATGCATGGCTCATATTCCCCCCCTTGTATGCATGGCTCATATTCCCCCCCTCCTGGATGCATGGCTCATATTTCCCCCCCCTTGTATGCATGGCTCATCTCTCAACGCTCCTGCTCCCATCTTGCATGGCTCGGCTTACTGTCCTCCTTCATCTCCCCCGTCCCCTGTCCCCTCTGTCCCTCATACTCACCTTTCCCATGCCGCGCCGCCGAACATTCCTCTGGCTCTATCCCGACTCCCGGCGCAGCACCTTCTTCCTGAGTGAGCGATCATGTGGTACCGCTCATTAAGGGCATGAATATGCGCATATTCATTACCTTAATGAGCGGTACCATGTGACCGCTCACTCAGGACGAGCTGCAGACGCTGAGACCAGGCATCGCTGGAGCAGGGTGAGTAGGATGTCTTCAAGGAGGGTGGGAGTCAGGCAGGCGTGCAGGCGGGCGGCTGGGGGAAGGGCTGGGGGGCGGTCGGTCGGGAGGTGACCCAGGACTTAAATAAAAATTTTTTAAAAAAACCTTGCTCAGGTGCCACCCCCGCATTGTCCCGCCCTAGGCACATGCCCTCAAGTGCCTAGTGGCAAATACGGCCCTGCCCCTACTATTACATCAGGTGGGCTGCCAATACCATATGTGCACCCACAGGCTAGACACCCCACATCACCCAGCCACCGCTGGAAAGACCCAGCCGCACCCTGCAAAAAAATATGCAAAAAAGATGTAAATAATAAATGAGATATTTGTCACTATTTTGGCCAAAATACACAAGCTCACAACCCGCGTCAAGGGTCCTCATTATCTTGCGAGAACTACTGTATAGGATAACCATGGCTCTGAAGTCCTGTGTGAATGGAGCTGTGGTTGAACATGTGCACATCCACTCCATTCACACGTGGCTCTTCAGAACCCCTGCTGTCGCGATCGGTGGGGTCCCAGTGGTCAAACCCCCAGCTTTTGGGACGTTATTCCCTAGGATATAACTTCCATACTGGAGATTGGTGTGGGGAATAACTGAGTAAAGTAAAATTTGCTTAACATTTCATTGCGCTTAGGGAAATGTGGGGGATTGTAGTTTGTGGGGTTTTTTGTGCCAGGGCTGCTTTTTTTCCTAATATGACACTGGTGCCATCATACTGTGTAGGGGCCATCTTACTGAGTGAGAACCATGATTCCGAGTGGGGGCATCATACTCTGGGGGACCATTGATCTGTATGAGCACTGTTGGAGGTCATTATTCTGAGTGTGGGCTCATAATACCATGTGGGGCCAAGAAAATGAGTCCGGGCAATTATACTGAGTGGGGGACTATGGTGGCTATTATTCTGTGTTGGGGGACTGTGGTGGCCATGATACAATGTGTGGGGAAACTATGACAATATAGTATTCTATGGAGGGCACTTAGTGGCATCATGTTATGGGTGTTATCATAGTGCAAACCCTCTGCAATTTTAACCATTTACATAGATGAGGCATTCCTCTACCATAGACTGGTACATTGCTTCACTAATTGGCCCCAGGATCTGTTCTTGGTTTTGTATGGCTGTAGTTGCTCCTAGGACTGATTGATATAAAACTATTCCCAGATTCACTTATAAGCAGGATTGTTACAGCTGCTAGTCCTTTATCGAGTGCATGTTACCGAAATGTAGTAATATGAATAATTCAGATGTCTGTCGGAAAGTTACTGAGCACCAGCTGGGGAAAAGCAGCAGTTGTCATATTTCTGTATTTAATATTATTCAGTATGACATTAATACTATTCATTATTATTTATATTCTGACATATTGAAAGAAAACTGTCATTAGGTTTTTGCTATCCCATCTGAGAGCAGACCAAATCTACAAGAAACAAAGTGAGCATACACACTGCTGCAACTAAATAAGTAAAAAGCAAAAGTGCATTTAAACAACATAGGGTTCTTAGTAAACACTGTTTTTGAAAAAGCATAAAAGCCAACCCACCAGCTGCAAGGTGACCCTATTCAGGATGGTCCTACAATGTCTAATAACCTCACCATGTATCAGATGTGACCTTTTCTAAGAACCCCATGTTATCAGTGCTGACGCATACTGCTGCATTATCTCATCAGAGGTTATAAAACGATTGTCCCCTCTGTACGCACTGATGCCATTGCACACCTCAGTGACTTATTGGAGGCAGAGAGTGGTTGTCTAGACCTGTGTGTGCACAGTTTAATAAATCAGAGTCCTCTAGTGTTGATACTGCTGCTGATGCTGAACCATCATACTAACAGTCCTTCTAAAGGTACCTTCACACTGAGCGACTTTAGAACGATAACGATAGCGATCCGTGATGTTGCAGCATCCTGGATAGCGATATCATTGTGTTTGACACACAGCAGCTATGAGGATCCTGCTGTGAGATCGCTGGTCGGAGCTAGAAGGCCAGAACTTTATTTAGTCGCTGGATCACCCGCTGACATCGCTGAATCGGCGTGTGTGACGCCGATTCAGCGATGTCTTCACTTGTAACCATGGTAAACATTGGGTTACTAAGCGCAGGGCCGCCTAGTAACCCGAGTATGTAGTGTTTTTTTTGTGTTTTTTTTTTTTTTTAGGTAACCAGGGTAAATATCGGGTTACTAAGCGCGGCTCTGCGCTTAGTAACCCGATGTTTACCCTGGTTACCCGGGGACCTCGGCATCGTTGGTCACTGGAGAGCTGTCTGTGTGACAGCTCTCCAGCGACCACACAGCGACGCTGCAGCGATCGGCATCGTTGTCTATATCGCTGCAGCGTCGCTTAATGTGACGGTACCTTAAGGGCTGATATTGTGCTTTGCTGTTTGTATCAGATGCTTTCTGCATTTAGCCTAGGGAGGGACAGTTGCAGGAGCAGGGAGAGCGGTTGAATACAGTCTCTAGGCATGGCTTAGGGCTTTGCAGTCCATTCCAAAAAATATAGCTGCTGCAATTGACCATATTCTTTTTTTTTTGGGGGGGGGGGTGAAAAAATGTACTATATTGTCATCTATAGAGTATTACATGCATTGTAGTACATTTTAGTAGTATATAATGGATCGCCCCCATGGGGCCATGGGGTACTCGGTACCGGCTCCGGTGCTGTTCACAGGGGGATGTCACGGTGGCTGACCTGGCCCGTGGCCCTGGGACGTCTGTTGTGAGTTCCGTTCTGGAGCGCCCTCCTGTGGTTGCTAATGGTATTTTTGCGAGTTCTGCCCTTGGGCTCCCTCTGGTGGTTTCAAGTGGAACTGCTGCTCCGTTAGGTAGCTGTGGCAGCTGCCTTCACTAATCGCCTTGCATGGGTTTGTTATTTAAACCTGCTCTGGGCCTTAGTCCATGCCTGCTGTCAATGTTCTTGGTTGGATTTGATTCTTCCCTTGGATTTCTCATATGGCCAGTCCTTGTCTGCAAAAGATAAGTTTTGCTAGTTTTGTTTGTCCATTTGCTTGGACTCCATTGCTTTGCATTTTGTCTCTTTTGTCCAGCTTGTCACTATGTCTTATTCAGGCTAGCTGGAAGCTCTGGGAAAGCAGATTTGCCCCTCCACACCGTGTTTTTGGCCTCCCTTTGCTGAAATCTAATTTCATTTCTGTGTTCGTCATTTCCCTCTCCTTTCACAGTCAATATTTGTGGGGGGCTGTCTTTCCTTTTGGGGGTTTCTCTGAGGCAAGATAGCTTTCTATTTCCTTCTTTAGGGGTAGTTATATCTGAGGCTGTGACGAGGTGTCTAGGGAGTGTCAGGAACATCCCACGGCTATTTCTAGTTGTGTTGTTAGGATTAGGGACTGCGGTCAGTAGAGATACCACATTCTCAGAGCTCGTTACATGTTGCGTTTTAGCCACCAGGTCATTTCAGTGTGGCCTCTTAACCACCAGGTCATAACAGTACAGCAAGCCACAAATGAATTGAATGCATCTCAAAAGAAGAGTTCTGAACCATTTTTTTTTCTGTGCTCTGTTCTGTCTTCTTTTTCCTCTTGATATCTGGGTGGTGCTGGATATATGCTCTGGTATGGAGGTTCAGGGTTTGTTTTCTCGTGTGGATCAACTTGCTGCAATAGTCCAGAGTATCCAAGATTATATTGTTCAGGCTCCGGCTCTAGAGCCAAGAATTCCTACTCCTGATTTGTTTTTTGGGGACAGATCCAAGTTTTTGAACTTTAAAAATAGCTGCAAATTGTTTTTTTACTTTGAAACCCCTTTCTTCTGGTGATCCCATTCAGCAAGTGAAAATCATCATATCCTTACTGCGTGGTGATCCTCAAGACTGGGCATTTGCTCTTGAAACAGGGAATCCGGCATTATTGAATGTAGATGCATTCTTTCAGGCGCTCGGATTGTTGTATGACGAACCTAACTCTGTAGAGCATGCTGAGAAAACACTGTTGGCCCTGTGTCAGGGTCAGGAAGCGGCAGAGTTATATTGCCAGAAATTTAGAAAATGGTCTGTGCTCACTAAATGGAATGAAGAGGCGCTGGCTGCTATTTTCAGAAAAGGTCTTTCTGAAACCCTTAAAGATGTTATGGTGGGCTTTCCTACGCCTACCGGTTTGAGCGAATCTATGTCTCTAGCTATTCAGATTGATCGGCGCTTGCGTGAGCGCAAGGCGGTGCACCATATGGCAGTGTCCTCTGAGCAAAGTCCTGAGCCTATGTAATGTGATAGGATTTTGACTAGAGCAGAAAGGCAGAAATTCAGACGTCAGAATGGCCTGTGTTTTTACTTTGGTGATTCAGCTCATGCTATTTCTGATTGCTCTAAGCGTACTAAGAGAGTCGCTAGGTCTGTTACCATTAGTACTGTGCAGCCTAAATTTCTCTTGTCTGTTACCCTGATTTGCTCATTGTCGTCCTTTTCTGTTATGGCATTTGTGGATTCTGGCGCTGCCCTGAACTTAATGGACTTAGAATTTGCCAAGCGCTGTGGTTTTTCCTTGGAACCTTTGCAGAGTCCTATTCCCTTGAGGGGGATTGATGCTACGCCATTGGCCAAGAATAAACCTCAGTACTGGACACAGTTAACCATGTGCATGGCTCCAGCACATCAGGAAAATATTAGTTTTTTGGTGTTGCATAATTTGCATGATGTTGTTGTGCTGGGTTTTCCATGGTTACAGGAACATAATCCAGTGCTGGATTGGAGATCTATGTCTGTGACTAGTTGGGGTTGTCAGGGGATACATAGTGATATGCCTTTGATGTCCATTTCCTCGTCCCCTTCTTCTGAAGTTCCTGAGTTTTTGTCGGATTTCCAGGATGTATTTGATGAGCCCAAGTCCAGTTCCCTGCCTCCTCATAGGGACTGCGATTGTGCCATTAATTTGATTCCTGGCTGTAAGTTCCCTAAGGGCCGACTTTTCAATCTGTCTGTGCCAGAGCATGCCGCTATGCGGAGTTATGTAAAGGAGTCCTTGGAGAAAGGGCATATTCGCCCGTCTTCGTCACCGTTGGGAGCGGGATTTTTTTTTGTTGCCAAGAAGGATGGCTCCTTGAGACCCTGTATAGATTATCGCCTTCTCAATAAGATCACTGTCAAATTCCAGTATCCGTTACCTTTGCTTTCTGATTTGTTTGCTCGGATTAAGGGTGCTAGTTGGTTTACTAAAATCGACCTCCGAGGGGCGTATAATCTTGTGCGTATTAAACAAGGTGATGAATGGAAAACAGCATTTAATACGCCTGAAGGCCATTTTGAATATCTTGTAATGCCATTCGGGCTCTCTAATGCTCCATCGGTATTTCAGTCCTTTATGCATGATATCTTCCGGAATTATCTGGATAAATTTATGATTGTGTATTTGGATGATTTTTTGGTTTTCTCCGATGATTGGGAGTCTCATGTGAAGCAGGTTAGGATGGTGTTTCAGGTCCTTCGTACTAATGCGTTGTTTGTGAAGGGGTCTAAGTGCCTCTTTGGAGCTCAGAGGGTTTCTCTTTTGGGTTTCATTTTTTCTCCTTCGGCTATTGAAATGGACTCTGTTAAAGTCCAGGCCATTCATGATTGGACTCGACCTACATCTGTAAAGAGCCTTCAGAAATTTTTGGGCTTTGCCAATTTTTATCGTCGCTTTATTGCTAATTTTTCTAGTGTGGTGAAGCCTCTGACCGATTTGACGAGGAAGGGCGCTGATGTGGTGAATTGGTCCTCTGCGGCTGTTGAGGCCTTTCAGGAGCTTAAACGTCGTTTTACTTCTGCCCCTGTGTTGCGTCAGCCAGATGTTTCTCTCCCTTTTCAGGTTGAGGTTGATGCTTCTGAGATTGGGGCAGGGGCCGTTTTGTCTCAGAAAAATTCTGATGGTTCTTTGATGAAACCTTATGCCTTCTTCTCCAGAAAATTTTCGTCTTCTGAGCGTAATTATGATGTCGGCAATCAGGAGTTGTTGGCTATGAAGTGGGCATTTGAGGAGTGGCGACATTGGCTTGAGGGAGCCAAGCATCGCGTGCTGGTCTTGACTGATCACAAGAATCTGATTTACTTCGAGTCTGCTAAGCGGTTGAATCCTAGACAGGCTCGGTGGTCTTTGTTTTTCTCACGTTTTGATTTTGTGGTCTCGTATATTCCTGGATCTAAGAATGTGAAGGCTGATGCCCTTTCTAGGAGTTTTTTGCCTGATTCTCCGGGAGTTCTTGAGCCGGCTGGGATCCTCAAGGAGGGGGTGATTCTTTCTGCCATCTCCCCTGATTTACGGCGGGTACTTCAGGAGTTTCAGGCTGATAAACCTGACCGCTGTCCTGTGGGGAAATTGTTTGTTCCTGATAGATGGACTAGTAGGGTAATTTCTGAGGTTCATTGTTCGGTGTTGGCTGGTCACCCTGGGATTTTCGGTACCAGAGATTTGGTGGCTAGGTCCTTTTGGTGGCCTTCCTTGTCGCGGGATGTGCGTTCGTTTGTGCAGTCCTGTGGGACCTGTGCTCGGGCTAAGCCTTGCTGTTCCCATGCCAGCGGGTTGCTTTTGCCTTTGCCTATTCCTGAGAGGCCCTGGACGCATATTTCCATGGATTTTATTTCTGATCTTCCTGTTTCTCAGAAGATGTCTGTCATCTGGGTGGCTTGTGACCGGTTTTCTAAGATGGTCCATTTGGTGCCGTTGCCTAAGTTGCCTTCCTCTTCTGATTTGGTTCCATTGTTTTTTCAGCATGTGGTTCGTTTGCATGGTATTCCGGAGAATATTGTGTCTGACAGAGGTTCCCAGTTCGTTTCTAGGTTTTGGCGGTCCTTTTGTGCTAGAATTGGCATTGATTTGTCTTTTTCTTCTGCATTCCATCCTCAGACAAATGGCCAAACGGAGCGAACCAATCAGACCTTGGAAACCTATTTGAGATGCTTCGTGTCTGCTGATCAGGATGATTGGGTGACCTTTTTGTCGTTGGCCGAGTTTGCCCTTAATAATCGGGCTAGTTCGGCTACCTTGGTTTCGCCTTTTTTTTTTGTAACTTTGGTTTTCATCCTCGTTTTTCTTCAGGGCAGCTTGATCCTTCTGACTGTCCTGGTGTGGATTCCGTGGTGGACAGGTTGCAGCAAATTTGGACTCATGTGGTGGACAATTTGACGTTGTCTCAGGAGAAGGCTCAGCGTTTTGCTAACCGTCGTCGGTGTGTTGGTCCCCGGCTTCGTGTTGGGGATTTGGTCTGGTTGTCTTCTCGTCATGTTCCTATGAAGGTTTATTCCCCTAAGTTCAAGCCTCGCTTTATTGGGCCTTATAAGATTTCTGAAATTATCAATCCAGTGTCTTTTCGTTTGGCCCTTCCAGCTTTCTTTTCCATTCATAATGTGTTCCATAGATCCTTGTTGCGGAGATATGTGGTACCTATGGTTCCCTCCGTTGATCCTCCTGCTCCGGTGTTGGTTGAGGGGGAATTGGAATATGTGGTAGAGAAGATTTTGGATTCTCGTTTTTCGAGGCGGAAGCTTCAGTATCTGGTCAAGTGGAAGGGTTATGGCCAGGAGGATAATTCTTGGGTTGTTGCCTCCGATGTTCATGCTCCCGATTTGGTTCATGCTTTCCATTTGGCTCGTCCTGATCGGCCTGGGAGCTCTGGTGAGGGCTCGGTGACCCCTCCTCAAGGGGGGGTACTGTTGTGAGTTCTGTTCTGGAGCTCCCTCCTGTGGTTGCTAATGGTATTTTTGCGAGTTCTGCCCTTGGGCTCCCTCTGGTGGTTTCAAGTGGAACTGCTGCTCCGTTAGGTAGCTGTGGCAGCTGCCTTCACTAATCGCCTTGCCTGGGTTTGTTATTTAAACCTGCTCTGGGCCTTAGTCCATGCCTGCTGTCAATGTTCTTGGTTGGATTTGATTTTTCCCTTGGATTTCTCATATGGCCAGTCCTTGTCTGCAAAAGATAAGTTTTGCTAGTTTTGTTTGTCCATTTGCTTGGACTCTATTGCTTTGCATTTTGTCTCTTTTGTCCAGCTTGTCACTATGTCTTATTCAAGCTAGCTGGAAGCTCTGGGAAAGCAGATTTGCCCCTCCACACCGTGAGTCGGTGTGTAGTTCATTTTTGTAAACTCTGCGTGGATTTTGTAGTTTTTAATACTGACCGCACAGTATCCTTTGCTCTCTGTCTATCTAGTTTAGTTTTGGCCTCCCTTTGCTGAAATCTAATTTCATTTCTTTGTTCGTCATTTCCCTCTCCTTTCACAGTCAATATTTGTGGGGGGCTGTCTTTCCTTTTGGGGGTTTCTCTGAGGCAAGATAGCTTTCTATTTCCTTCTTTAGGGGTAGTTATATCTGAGGCTGTGACGAGGTGTCTAGGGAGTGTCAGGAACATCCCACGGCTATTTCTAGTTGTGTTGTTAGGATTAGGGACTGCGGTCAGTAGAGATACCACCTTCTCAGAGCTCGTTCCATGTTGCGTTTTAGCCACCAGGTCATTTCAGTGTGGCCTCTTAACCACCAGGTCATAACAGACGTCCGTGTAAAAGGGAAAGGTCTTTAAGGGAAATGTTCGTGACGCCACCTGTGGTATTCGGTCAGGGTGACCGACGCTGCTTTAAGGGCTCCGCTGGGGTGATGTTATGGCAGCTAGATGGTATACCTTCCCACAGGTGAAGTATACCCCTAGGGCTTCCCGGTGTGTAGACGGTGAATGGTGAATGGCGCAGTGAAGAATGAGGACACAAGTTTGCAGTCTCTTTACCTTTACTGAAGACTTCAGCATCCACAGTCCAGGGCACCAGATCACAGGGCAGGCAGAGTCCGGACGGTTTGGAGGCAAGTCCAGGTGGAAATCAGTAGCCTCCCTTTGCGCTGCGGTGGTTTTGTCTCTTACTGCCTATGGCATCATATAAGGGTCTCACAATTGCGATGTTTCGCTCTCTCTGTCCCCCATATAGGATAGGACAAAACCCGTATGACTGGTGACTTGAGCCTGTTTATAGGGTCTCTTAGATAACCCAGCTCTGTAGTTGTCACCGTGCCTCCTGGGTGTATGTGCGGACAGGTAACTTGCAATTAGCTGTCCTACCGGTCTCTGAAATAAGGCATAGAGGTCCTTACTCCCTCAGTGTTCCGGCTACCGGGATGTTGCGCCTCAGAAGGAGACAGCTTGAGCGGGGCTGGTCCCCTTTTGGTATCCTCTCCTTTGCTGCGACTCCCTTCACGCTTCTGCCTTTCAATGTCTCTTTCTGGGAGCTGCAGCTCTGAGGGCATGCACAGCTCCTTTAACCTTCCATCCTCCTCAGACTCTGGTCTGGAACGAACTAACTGAGCAGAGCTCAGCCAGCAACTCACTAACTTTCCCTAGAGACTACCAGTTATATATATATGGGGAGTAACCTAATAAATAGGGTCAGGGGTTCCCCCTGGTGGCCTGGAGTATGAAGTGTGTTGCATGTTTGTGATACCTGGATGCAGTTATCTTTCTTTGCCTCGAAACATAGCATCACTCTCCCCGAGAGGAAAGCAATACCACTGCGACATCCAGGACCCTGGGGCGCCGCAATAACACTCCCAAAAAGTGTTGAAATTTTTATCTGTATTCAATTACTCATTGATAAAGTATTTAGTGCTCTGTGGTACTTTTGAGTGCTAAGTGCGTAACAATGTAACTATGTAACTAAATAACTCCAAAAAAGAGTTGGAAATTTTTCCTGGATTCATATACTCATCTATAGAGTATTACATGCTTTGCGGTACATTTCGGTAGTATATAACATTCCAAAAAAAGCCTTAAAAACTTTTTCTGGATTCAAATAGTCATCCATAGTATATTAGGTGCTTTCTGTTACATTTCGGTGGTATATAACACTCCAAAAAAGCATTGAAGAATTTGTCTGGATTTAATTAGTCATCCATAGAGTATTACATGCTTAGTGGGCGACAAAGATAGCAGAATTCCGCTAGACTACCGAGGGAGTGACCGGAAGAATATTGGAGCCAGACCATGCTGGCACGACAGCAGAGATTGCAGGAACCTATGGTCCGAAACTGGCCCCTTTCCCAGAACCACCAAGGCCTGAACCGATGCCACAACCTTCACCTCTGTGGTTTCTGCAGACTGCAGATGGGACAGTCAGGATCCAGCAACTAGTGAATGGACTGGGAGCCTAGGCTGGTCGGAAGAGAGAAGGAGGCAAGCCAGGCCCAGGGCTGTAAACATGCTAGCGCGACCACAAGTCACAAGGTACAAACAGTTGCCATCCCAGGGCGATGTCATCAAGTACGATCGGCAGAGACGGGGGTCCATTGAAGAGTTTGGGACCTGTCATCACATTTCGTTCACCCAGTGGTCAGTGCTCATAGCAGGTCAGCAATTCTACTAGATAGAGGCGATCTGACCATCCTCGCCGGCACAGGAGGTAAATATAGGCTTTATTATTTTATGGGAGCACAACTTTTAGTTTAAGAAGGAGTTGTCCTAGTAGTAGATAACCCCTTTAAGTCTCGGCAGAAATGAAATTATATTATTTTTAGTTGTAAGATCCTACATCTGCTGCCGGCGGATGCCAACCTTAGAGAATGTTTTAATGATTTTCTTATTCCAGACACAATATTTGTAGGCAGAAATCTCTGTGATTCTGTGCCAGAACCTTCCTGTACTGAATAATCTAGGACACAAGATAAATACAGGGAAAATCCTTGCAATCCATCTTTCATCGAGCGGCTAACTCTGATGAGGACAGCCATGCTCCTCTGCGATTTTGTGATTGCTTAATAAGTAGTCACTTGATTTTGCAGGTGATCAGGTATTACAGCCGCAAAACTATATGGCCCATTGTAATACCTGCAAAGTTTTGGACATGAAAAAGCTGCTCCCCTGCAAAATCAAGTGATTATTTTACAAGCAATTTAAAGGCCGCAGCAATTTCAGTTTTCAATGACTCCATTTGGCCTTAACCAATGGCCGGTTCCATAAATCTGTGTTTCGTGGTCCAAGAATTGGCAGTGATGCAGGAACCTGCCATAAGTCTCCGGATTCCAACTCGATAGCCTCATACATGCCTCTTCCAGGCTAAGAAATACTAATATCTGAAACCTTTCTGACTCTCCTCTAGCTTGGCAAAATGTAAAAAAAAAAAAAAATCGCCATGTACAATACCTTACAAATAATTTCTCTTTTTGTGGGAATCAAGGCACCTCTATTAATATTTGCATACCGTGTTGGAATTGACTAAATTTACCAGGCAAAGGTAATGCCGACCTAACTACGGCAAACCTGATTTATCAAACAGTTTGGCCCACAAATGTTGCAGATTTTGGCATTTTTTATGCCGTTTTTCTTTTTTATATGCCAATCACGGTCTGCAAATTAATCATAATTTAAGCCACGAAAGTTGCATGAATAATTACAGAAATATTAGAAAGTCTACATGCGGCATACATTTCTGCCTCTGGCACACGGTAGCTAAAAGATGGGCCAAATTCACTCAGCGCACACCTGATGCAGCTGTCGATTAGCCACAAGACATGCAGGTGCAGGGACGTAGACATACTTTTCGAGCACGCTGAAGTCACTCGGTAAGCACACGAGCATGCCCATAACACCTTATCCGAGCACTTTCACTCATCACTACTGGCCACATACACTACAGCTAGCTATCGGCTACATCACTAACTGACCAGCTCAACCAATAAACAAGTAGAAACGGAAAGTCTGATGCTGTCACATCCCTTCTCCTAGCAGCATACCTAAAGGTTCTACAAACAGATTGGCCTTTGGGCATAACAAAATCCAATTGCTCATTCCTTCTCCCCTAAAATCTTCCAATAGCGGACAGTCTTAAGGCCCTGTACACGTTAGACTTTGCAAAGATTCCTCCAAAATTGATGGCTTTGACTTTTGAGTATAAGCGTACTGTATTTGCCAGGATCATATGTAAAATACAAAAATATTGTAGCTGTTGATTCCTTCTTTTATATTAAACAAGCACGCCCATCAAAGTTTTTATCTTCTTAATATATTGGAGTCATCATATTATATAGCACTGTGTACTTACAATTGCTCAATTTGCCTTTCTACCCAGCTAATGCTTCTCTTTTCCATTAGGTCTATGACATCACATGATTAAAAACTGACGAGCTGAATCCTTCTAAGCTCTATGTAGAAACAGGAGGTCAATTTTCCTTGTATGACTCGTAAGTCACTGCAAAAGTAAAGGGTAGGAGGGAACAGCTGGGTCAGGAGTTAAAGAGAAGAATGATTTCTGCAGGGACAATAGACTTCCTGTTTCTACATAGAGCAGAGAAAGGAGAAGAAATAACTGGGTAGATAGGCAAAATGAGCAATTGTAAGTACACAGTGCTATATAATATGATGATTACAATACATTAAGTGGATAAAAACGTTGACTGGAGTGCTTCATTAAGTATATAAAGCGCATTTATTATATGCCGCATTCACGCCATATTGCTAACACTACCTAAAATTCTTGTCTTGCAGATTGCTCTGGCTCCATACCGGCATTTAGATGATGACTTGATCAGCATTAAACATGTATTAGAGATGAAAAACCAGTTAATCCATGAGCAGGAAAAGAGGATAATGGAACTGGAAAAGCTGGTGAGTTTTTATACAAGAGCACACTTAGGAAATTTAGTACCTAACATTAGATTTTTTTCTTGGGTTCCATCCAACATGGTCTTACCCTTGTGCCAGAAACAGTAATTGGGAAGGGATGGTTACTTCTGAAATACACCTTATCCATGATCTGTCTCCGATACCGTATAAGGGACTTACAGGGAAAATGGTGGAACTGTACATGAGAGTATCCTGGACATTTTGGAAAGAAAATGAATCTGTACTTTCATATATAAATTTTTTTACAGGAATTGATCATTTTGTTTGGTTGCTAGGTCCTGAAAACCCAATGGGTGCATTTTAGATCATGGAGCCATGTAATATATAAACAGGCTGTGCCAACTAGAGCGATGGATTCTCAGCATTAGCTTCACAAACCTTTAGCTTATATACAGTTGCAATCAAAAATATTCACACCCCCATCCTCCCCTTCCATTACATTTCAGTTTTATTAGCCAAATTTACAGTCTTTCTGATGATTGCAATCATTCAATAAAGAACAATGTAAATTGCTCAATGCAACTAATATAAAAGGTGGTTTTTGACTGCTCCAGTCTCAGAATTATTCATCCCCTTCATGACAAGCAGCGTTAGTAATTAGTAGAGCCCCTTTGCTGTTATTACCAGCTGCAAAGATGATGCATAACCAGACACCAGCTTCTGGCAGCATTCCTGAAGAATCAAAGCCCATTCCTCATGTACAATGGCCTCCAAGTCACTAGCATTCTTGGGTTTGCATTTTGCTACCACCCTCTACAAATCCCACACTCTTCTGAAACCAAGCTTTGGTGAACTTTGAGATCTACTTGGGATAATTAAGTAAATAAGGCAGCACACTGCAGCGCTAAAACATGCAAACTTGAAATATGAAATTTGAACTGCATTACTGCACTAGAAATATGAAAAATGAGAGCTTTTAGCGCATAAAAATGGCCAATTTTATGTGTACCTGGTAGCCTCTTTATGGCATCTCTCTTATACCAGGTCCTACACTTGCCTTACCTCGCTGAGAATAAACGTCTCCATCTGAATGGGAAACCTCTTCTTAGACTAAAATTCTCTCTCTCTGTGGAGGGGTATTGGACCTGCTGTAACTAAAACACCTGAAGCTAGGGGGCGGAGTGCACGATCAGAAGGCTAAAGAATACATTTCAAAAACCTGACCTGCACATCCAAACATAGACTCAGTGTGAACAGGTGCTGAACCCAGAGTCGCCAACTCGTATATAGTTAAGTAAATAAGGCAGCACACTGCAGTGCTAGAACATACAAACTTGAAAACACGAAATTTGAACTGCATTACTGCACTAGAAATATGAAAAATGAGAGCTTGGGATAATTGACCTGTTTGAAGATCCAATGACACCGAAGCTTTGGCTTTCTCATCAAAGACATGATATTTTCTCCTAAGATTTCTTGATGTTTGACTGAATCAGTGTTGCTTTCCACACATTGTGGGTGTCAAGCAAAGCTTCCCAAGAGCATTATCGAGCCACCACGTTTCTCGTAAGGTAGGGTGTCCTTTTCAGCAAATGCTTCATTCTTTATCCTTTAGACAATACTGCTGATCCATAGACCTTACAAGTTCTAGTTTTGATTCATTGCTCCTCAGAAATCAATCCCAAAGGTTCTATACTGTTAACAAGCGCTGCACATGCAGTATAATGCCCCCACAGTTTCTGATTGTATGTGACCGACACAATTAAAAAAAGTAAAATAAATTACTCCCCTCTCCGTCCAGCGTGTGGTAATATCATTGCACCTGCTGTGCTGAGATTTTGGTGCATCGGCTGAATGATGGAGTAGGGAACCCACAACTGCCTGTTCCACCATTGTATTCAGCTGTCTAGTAGCGACACGCCACTGCTTTTTGGTCATTAGAAGAGTAACTCTTGGAGTCTGGGCATGGACACCTACACCACTGCTCTTGGTCAGTAGAAGAGTAACTCTTGCCGTTTGGACATGGAGACCTACACCACTGCTCTTTGGTCAGTAGAAGAGTAACTCTTGCCATTTGGACATGGAGATCTACACCACTGCTCTTGGTCAGTAGAAGAGTAACTATTGGAGTTTGGGCATGGAGACCTACACCACTGCTTTTGGTCAGTAGAAGAGTAACTCTTGGAGTTTGGGCATGGAGATCTACACCACTGCTCTTGGTCAGTAGAAGAGTAGCTATTGGAGTTTGGGCATGGAGATCTACACCTCAGCTCTTGATCAGTAGAAAAGTAGCTCTTGGAGTTTAGGCATGGAGACCTACACCACTGCTCTTTGGTCAGTAGATTAGTAACTCTTGGAGTGTGGGCATGGAGACGTACACCATTGCTCTTTGGTCAGTAGAAGAGTAGCTATTGGAGTTTGGGCATGGAGATCTACACCACTGCTCTTGGTCAGTAGAAGAGTAGCTCTTGGAGTTTGGGCATGGAGATCTACACCACTGCTCTTGGTCAGTAGAAGAGTAGCTATTGGAGTTTGGGCATGGAGATCTACACCTCAGCTCTTGATCAGTAGAAAAGTAGCTCTTGGAGTTTGGGCATGGAGACCTACACCACTGCTCTTTGGTCAGTAGATGAGTAACTCTTGGAGTGTGGGCATGGAGACGTACACCATTGCTCTTTGGTCAGTAGAAGAGTAGCTATTGGAGTTTGGGCATGGAGATCTACACCACTGCTCTTGGTCAGTAGAAGAGTAGTTCTTGGAGTTTGGGAATGGAGATCTACACCACTGCTCTTGGTCAGTAGATGAGTAGCTCTTGGAGTTTGGGCATGGAGATCTACACCACTGATCTTTGGTCAGTAGAAGAGTAGCTCTTGGAGTTTGGGCATGGAGACCTACAGTGTTTAGTGTGCTTTTGATTGTGCAGACTGCAGTCATTCAAGGGTCTATCACCTCCTGCTCCATCAATAATCTGGTGGCAGCCAGTGACCGCATTCTCATTCTGCCACATCCAGGTGGTGGAGTCAGTGTTCCAGTAACTTTGAACTTGAGAACTTTGCTTCCAACTGTATCTCTCGGAGCATGCCATGACTTTACTATCTTTTTATATCCTTTCCTCGTTTGTGTAAAGTAATGATCTCTTCTCTTACCATTATAAACTACTTTCTTTCCATACTTCTAACATGGAAATCCAGGTATGATGTGTTTTATCTCAAGCACACCTGATGCACCTCACGCATGATTCATTTTACTTTGTACTTGAGACAACTCCTGATTTGTAAAGGTGTCCTCTTATGAGAGATTCTGTTCAGGCGATGACTAATTCGAAGACTGCAGTAGTCAGTAATAGTGGCATTTTGTGCCCAGTTTGGAGAAATTGCTTGTTATATTAGTTGTGTTGAGGGATTTACATTGTTCTTGTTTCATTAGTTTATTTCAAACAGAAGAACGTTTATATATTTTTGCTAATAAATCAAATTTTCAGTGGTGGTTGTGTAATTTTGATTACGGCTGTAGAAACATACTGGAATCTCCCTTCTCTATGTGGTCTAATAGTTGTGGGACAACACTTTTTTGCTTAGTGGTACAGGTGCGTTTTTGGATGGGTGATGTGGGTGTCGAATGTTTAGTAAAACATCAGGCAACTTCGATGAATATTTGCTTTACAATGGGCCCAAGTTATCATTATCAACTCTTCTACAGCAGTATTGTGGCATAAACTGCTTTGAAAATGTGCATTATTTAAGTGCAACTTGAAGCTAAATTATGTGACTTTTGGCATTCTACCGCAATCTTCACCCAGCTCTGGCAAAGTGGGTGAAGCTAGGTGGCACAGGGCATGCAACCACTGCTCCTCAAGGTCACTATCCCACAAATCGTGCTCCAGCAGGGACTAAAGTAAGATTTGGAGTACGCCACTTGTCTGACGTTCCTGATTCATGAAGAGGCGTACTCCCCTTCATTAACCAGGAGCGTCTGACTCCAACACGCCTTCACTTCAAGACCAGCGTGAGCAGTCTAATATAGAAAATATATATAGAGAGAAAATGAGTAAGTACTCTTTAGGTAATTGCACAGTAACAAGCTTTATTGTAATGACTTGTTAATATTGTTTCATTTATAGGCTGAAATAAATGTTGTCTTGGAGGAAAGAATACAGGTTCTTCAGCAGCAGAATGAAGATATGAGGGCCCGCATTGATCAGAATGTTGCAGTTACCAGGTCAGATCTCTCAAGAATCACCCAATTATGAGATGCATTTTTTGTTAAAAAAAGTTAATTATTAACCTCTTAGTGACAAAGCTAATTTTGGTGTTTGTGACCAAGCCCCCTAGGTCATTATAGACACTGCTCCATTACTAATCTGTGGGCTTGATGTTACCAGACAATACAAAAGTGACATCAACCCCACAAATATGGACCCCACTTGCCACCCTCACAGGGCAAGTGGGAAGAGCTGGACAAAGTGCCAGAAATGGTGCATCTGTGCCTTTCCTGGGCGACTGCGAGCTGCTATTTTTTAGGCTGGGGGGGCCAATATCCATGGCCTCTTACTAACCTGAGAATACCAGTCCCCAGCTGTCAGCTTTAGCTTGGCTGGTTGTAAAAAAATGCGGGGACCCCACTCCATTTTTTTTAAATTATTTATTTAAATAATATAAAAACAGCGTGGGGACCCCTCTATTCTTGATAACTAGCCTTGCTGAAGCAGGCGATGGGTGATGAATAGTTCCATCATCCGCCGCCTGCTCTCACTGTTATTAGTGGCAGCAGATGAAGGCTGATGGGAGTAGTAGTTCCATCAGTCGCAGCCTTCTCTCATCGTTATCACTTGAATATAAATCTCAACATTCTACCCTGCTTGCACTGATTACCGGCAGAGCAAGGGAGAATGATGAGAGCCATCTTCTGCACCCGGGACCAGGGAACAGCACTTACTGTACTGCTGTGTGTCATCCATGTGCACGTTTGCGGGACGTTTTGATGCTGGTAAAAAACGGACATGTCAGCATGTTTTGCCCATGGACACATGGTCCGTGGAAACACATCGACATGTCCATAGACCCATTCAACTTCTGAAGAAGCCTTAGGCCGGGATCACACACAGCGAGATACGGCTGAGTCTCACAGGTTAAAATCAAGCTCTGGCACCGGCACTTCGGAGCGGAGCGTGCGGCCGCACAGCAATACATGGAGCTGCACGCTCCACTCCGAAGTGCCGGTGCCTGAGCTTGGTTTTAACCTGCGAGACTCGGCCGTATCTCGTTGTAGTGTGACTCTGGCCTAAGGCTGGGGCTTCACGGTGACATCTATGCAACTTTTCTGTGACTATTTTAAAGCCCTGACTTTGCTGTTAAATAAAGCAGCCAGGTTGCGACTTGCATTGAAGTCCATAGCAAGTGAATCATTTGCAACTTGCGACAGAAAATCCAATTCATTTGGAGCGATTGCTACTCTCAATGTGACAACATACTAATTCCTTACATGCGATGTCGTAATATTACACTACAATTTCATTCTCGCTTGTCAAATTTCTTCTTGTAGCCCTAGCCTTAGGCAGGGTTCACACGAGTGTTTAATACGGCCGAGTACTATGCGATAAAACATTGCACAGCATTCGACCCAGTGTTATTCAACGGGGCAGATCACATCTGTTATTATTTTCTCATGCTGATTCGGCAGCATACTTCGATTGGCAGCGAGACTCGGATCACGTGAACCCATGCAAATCTATGGGTGCAAGTGAAACATCGAACTGCACTCAGATGTTATCCCAACACAGTCCGATACACAGTGAGTCAGGCCCTAGAAGAGATGGAGAAATGACTTTCTCCGTCTCCTCCATACCTGTACTGCGAATCTCTCATGCAAGAGGATCGGAGCACAGAGCACTGACACTCGGCTCTCACTCAGCATCTCGCATCTGATGCTACACGCTCAGGTGATTCCGGCCATACACTAACAAAGCCTCGTCAGAGCTATACATTGGTTATACGCCCTAAAACTGTCATTGTTGGGAACTAAAGGCGTTGTCCTTATCCTCCCCAGGTCCAACACTACACAAACGTTCCATTACACATTCCCTGCAACATATGTTTGTGTAAATGTAGGTTTCCCCCATGTTCACACAGAACATATCTCCAAGGCCGGGGTCTCACCACCATGTTTTTTCACATCCGAGAGAATCGGGCCGATTATGCAAATCACACTCTGATCAAACTCCGAGTTCGCGCATCGTGTGATCCGATTATTCTCCGATATGGAGAAGATTGGAAAAAGATGTCGTCATCTTCTCCATTCTGTCAGTCCACGAAAATCGGACTGTGCCCGGATGTCATCCAATATGTTCCATGGACTCATTGCACGGCTGAATATCAGATCCAAATCGGGCATGATGACATTTTTTCTTCTCCACTTGACAGACTCTCTCTGGGAAAAAAAATCAGACATGTGCATGACCCCATAGAATAACATTGGTAAGAGTGCGATACAATGTTGGATCGGATTGCACTTGGACCAAAATACGGCCTTCTGTACCCGCCCCAATAGGGTCTAATAAGCTACTCATTAATCAACCCATCAGTACGTAATGGCAACATATTGGCTCCAAATGGGGTGACATAAAAATCCTAAAATAACTTGTATTCACCTCCTAATTTCTTCACCCGTTATGTGCCTCCACTGGTAGTCCTGCCAGTCTTTGTTAACTGCATGGAAATGTTTGTCATCAATTGTGATGATTAGGGTTGAGCGAAACGGATCGTTCATTTTCAAAAGTCGCCGACTTTTGGCAAAGTCGGGTTTCATGAAACCCGACCCGATCCCTGTGTGGGGTCGGCCATGCGGTACGCGACTTTCGCGCCAAAGTCGCGTTTCGTATGACGCGCTTGGCGCCATTTTTTTCAGCCAATGAAGGGGCGTGGGCAGAGTGATGACATAGGTCTTAGGGGCGTGGACGCCTATCGCCATGTTGTCGCTTGTGCGCTGTAGCGATTTGCACTGTGAGAGAGAGAGAGAGAGAGAGAGAGATTTCACTCGACTCGACTTTTGAGATAGTCGGGTTTCGCGAAACCCGGCTCGACCCTAAAAAAGTCAAGGTCGCTCAACCCTAGTGATGATAGCATAGTCAGAGCGTGGCTGCTTATCCTAGTGATTGGCTGCAGCGGTCATGTGCATGCAGTTGGAATGTCCAGTCTTCCGTACAGTTTACTAACACTGACGGGAACATCAGATCAGTGGTCCGGGAGCGGAGGAAGAATTAGCAGGTGAGTATGTTAATTTTTTTAATGTTTCCCCCTCTTTGTGTCCACTTTTAAGAGTTAACATTCCCTTTTTAGAGTACGTTGAGGCTGATTCGCCAAACAGTTGTCACCATTCTTGGCTTAAAAGTGCTTGAAATGTCGCAAACGTAAGAATTGCACATAAAGATTTCAACCTTTGGCATTTTACGCTCCTCCAGCTTTTTGAAAAGTGGTTGCCTCTCGGTCGGGGAATGACCAAGCTTGCCCAAAAAATTCATCATAATTTATGCCACAAAAGTGGCCAGCCTTTGGCTCGCACATATTTCTGGCTGATGCCCACGTGATGCATCAGGCCATTGTTTGGAAGGAATTGGTAGTCAAGATATTTAACAATTTGTAAAATGCTATTTTCTGCCTCCTGGCTGACATAAGTATAGGTCAGAGGATGACCAGGGGCATGTGCTCAGGAAGCCAACAAGCCACCTAACTCCATACGTAACTGCCATGAGACAAGGCAGCAAGCCAAACCTATTCCCTGCATGTAAGAAACCTTAGATATAGGGAATTTTTATTATGTATAAATGCAACAAATAATTAAGAAGGTGGTTGTTCATATAATTTAATATTTTACAATTTTCTAATATAATTTATGTATCAATAATACAGTTTCCAGGATCTCTGTTTACAGTCGTTCAATAAGTCTCTTTGCACTAATTTTCACATTGCGGATTTGTATAGATACATTTAAATATATATAAATCATATAAAAAAAATATGGAATATAAATTGACATGCTGAGGACTTAAAATACGCACCACAGATCAGTTTCTGGAAGGAAAATATCATCAGTGTTGCCTCTCCTCTAATATGATATTCACATGTAATTCCAGAATTGCATATTGGATAAATAATACAATTAAATTATAACATAAAAATCCAATTAAATATAACAAAAGGAGAAATAGGTGTCCAAAAAGGTATGTAAAAATAATATTTTTTTACTACAAATATATTAAGGAGAACCTTTCATAAAATGTTTCATGTTGAACTGGACGAACGATGTAATAGTGGCTGCAGAGAAGAATAAAACTTTTTTTTAGGAATTACCTCCCCACGGTGGAGATATTAGCAAAGTATTTGGTACCTTTTTTTAGTCCAAGTAGGTGTTATTCGACAATATTCACTGAGGATGTGTTCTTCTTCCTACTGTAGGTAGCAACACTCAAAGCAAAGAAGAACAAGTCTACACCGTAACCTACAGCATATTTATCAGTGTGTGAGATATAATGGTATAGCTCTGATCCCCTGGTCTAACCTCCTGCATGGTTAGAAAATACATATGACTAAGGGTGCTTTCACATTGCATTCCGGCACCCATTCGCTATCCCCATCAGGGCTTGCATCCAAACCTCCCGCAAAATGAGATTTGGACAAATGCGTGATGGGGCCATAGACTATAATAGTCCCGGCAGAGCAAATGTCTGAGTGTACGCCTGCAGTAGGCATACATGCCTGAAATTGATGCACGATGTTTGCTCTGCCAGCACCATTATAGTATATGCATATGTTGGCGCATATGTACATATCCCGTTTTGCAGAGGTTCTAACACAAGCCCTGGTGGGGCCAATGAAATGGTGCCTGAATGCAATGTGAAAGCACCCTAACACCTTTCAGATAAGGTCCCTGTGGAGGAAGGGGAAGTACAACTGAGTTTAGCTGTGTCAAATTACAAATCCTTCTATCAGCTCTCTTAGCATGGTTATCTATGCTGTAGTGCCCCTTCCCCATACTTTCTGACTGGAGATGAAAACTCAGTGTGTCAGAATAACACTCATGACTGTTGTGCTCAACTTTTACTCACTCTGCAATGAGATCAGAGCAGGGTCTCATTAGTCTCACACTGGATTAGTCCAGAATAGTGATGAGCTTGTGTACTCGTCGCTCGGGTGGTCTCCAAGTATTTATGACTGCCCGAAGATTTAGTTTTCCTTGCCGCAGATAGATGATTTGCAGCTACTAGCCAGCTTGATTACATGTGGGGATTCCTTAGCAACCAGGCAACCCCCACATGTACTCAAGCTGTCTAGTAGTTGCAACTCATCTATCTGCGGCAAGGAAAACTAAATCTCTGAGCAGTCATAAATACTTGGAGACCACCCGAGTGACGAGTACACTCGCTCATCACTAGTCCAGAACAGACAGGCTGCTCCTGTGAGATGTAATGACAGCCCTGATCTCACGGCAGAGGAAGTACAAGTTGCTTGAGCACAACAAACATAATTGTAATTACTGACTCAGTATTCAGGAGAGCTTAGAGAAGGGTTTGTAATGTGAAACCTCTAACCTCAGCTCCGCTGCCCCTCTCCCCATCATGACTCATGCAGGAGATCAGAGCTGAATCCTTACATCTTGCAAACTGAGAAATCGGTTTAAAGCTATTGTGGGAGCGTGTAGTTCTTTCCTTTGAGTGTTGCTGCCTGCTTTAGATTGGTCCGCATCATACAGGGAGAAGTATACGGTACATCCCCAGTGAAAACTGTCTGATAACACCCACTTGGACTGAAAGAAAAGTTTGCAAAAGATAGCAACAATAAAAAAGGAGCAGAGCTCACCCTTGGTATGTGAATTAGCAGCACTTTCATTGGTCTTCACATGAGGAGAGGAGACATAGAAGAATGAGTGAGCGAAAGCTGTTTCAAGTAAAAAAATAAATTATTTTACTAAAATACAAAGCATGCGTGTCATCTTTAACTTTAGGCCTCTTCAATTTGTTTATCTGTTCACAATAACAGTAATTTTGACCAGGGGTGCCCAAACTTTTGCATGCCACTGCAGGCACAGTATTTCTTTCCTACTATTAATACAACCAAAATACCATTTGCTTATAAGGCTGACAAAACTGTGTATGATTAAAAGCATTTACTAGTATTATATCTGACTGGCTTGCAGTACACTACCTCACCACGCGTTTCACCTGTACAGCTTCCTAAGGGGACGTGGTTTAAGTATTCTCATAGTTTCTTAAGTATCCGGTTAATCCAATCATCTGATGATGATTAAGGCTACTTTCACATTTGCGTTTAATTCCGCAGAGTTTAAAACGCATCCGCAAGTGGTGGAAAAAACGCATGTAAACGTGCACAAACGCGGCGTTTTTTAGACGCATGCGGTAGCGCATGCGGTTAAAAAAAGCCGCGTTTGTACGCATTTACATGCGTTTTTTTCTGCGTTTGCGTTTTTATATCCGCATGCGTTTTGTATTCCTATTTTTATCATTAGGGACGCATGCGTTTTTGTTTGTTCGCATTTTGCCGCGTTTCACGATGCAGTGTCTACACATGTTTTTCTCTTGTGGAACTCATGTGTTCACGAACGCAAGTGCTTGTGAACGCATGCGTTCATATAGACAGCAATGCGTTATTTTGCCGCAAACCTTGCGCAATCAACCGCATGCGTTTCCAGGCGGCAAATTACTACATGTTGCATTTCCGCGCCAAGCAGCAAACGACGAAACGACGCATGCGTCGTCAAATGCGGTAAAACGCGAACAAACAAAAACGCATGCGTCCCTAATGATAAATATAGGAATACAAAACGCATGCGGATATATGCGGACACAACCGCAAATGTGAAACTGGCCTAAGCCTTTCACAGTGCAGTCTTTGGCACCTACTCATCCGAGTCCACAGCTTCCAAAATCCTCCTCCGCTAGTAAATTCTTTTCACGTATATCCGGGGTGAGTGATATCATGCCGCATTACTGGACATGTGTGGGTGGCATGGAGTCAACAGAGGATAGGCAGGAAGACACAGGACCAGGAGCCTGCCCGTAATTCTGAAATGACATTCCACATTTTCTGGAATTAAACAATGTAAGTTTCTACTGTATAATGACGAGCATAGTTTTTGAAAACTTTGAGGAACTGATAAAGTATATAACAACATATTCAAAACCATAATTCTCCTTGAAACATTGTAAGGATACTTTAAAGAAAAACTGTTCTGTTCAGGAGCAGAATTTCTTCACGGTGTGATTAGAGTATAACTTGTCAACCTTATGTTTTTATTTTTTCATACTTTAGGCAATTATCAGTTGAAAATGCCAACCTACAAGAGAGTGTTGAAAAAGAGAGCAAAGAGAAGAAAAGGTTAAGCCGCACCAACGAGGAGCTTGTATGGAAGCTGCAGTCTGCGGACTCCATGAGTCCTATCAAGTATCCCTCCTCTCCCATCCATCAGTCTACGTCTTCAGGGCCACTGTCACCCTCCAACGTCAACTCGGCCCAGAGATGACAATCCGTATGACGGACAAGCTCTGTTTTGGTTCCGTTACTTGCAGCGATCACTCTTTGGATTCCTCTGACTTCATGTCCCTCTTCGGGAGACTCTATAAGAAGGTCTTGTCTTTCACATGAACCTCAAGCCAAGGAAACAAAAAAAAAAGCAAAAAAACAAAAACATTCCGCTAAAACAATTTCTCAAAAGTCACACCAATGTTTCAGGTCACATCCAGTCCAATATGCTGGGGACGTATACAATGTTGTATACCCGATTGCACACACTTTACAGGTTGATTTGTACATAGCGATGCAATGTACATACCAGAGCTTGTGTATTTTTTGTTGGTTTTTTATGTTGCTGATGTGTTTGATCAGCTGTTTTTTAAGCTGTGCCTCTGTCTTCTACCTGAACGGGACATGTTTCTGTCCATCTCGTTTTTACCGCTTATCTATACCGATGTAAACCAGAAAAAGCGCCTTCCAAAGGGTCCGGCACCATCACCAGCTTCCGACAGGTTAAGGCTGCCTACGCAATAATCCAATGCTTCGCCCGCATGTCAGGCATTCCTTCCCTCTCTGCGATTTCTTACATGGCTTCGCTGGATTTTCGTCTTTTTTCGGATTTGATGTTTTTGACAAATAGGCTTTCGCGGCCGATGGGGGGCGCTATGTTTTGGCCAAGACCATGAATGGAGGAGCCCGATCTTTCGATGTATATAAGTTAGATGCTACCTTGCAATGACTTTGCTTCCAACTCCGTCATACGACATAGACTCTGCCCACGTTCCACGGACCTTGCTACATTGATGTGCTTAGCCCTAGCTTCCGAATGCTCTTCCTCTATGTGTAAGAACGTAGACTTTTTACATTTTTTTGTACATTTTTGTAATGCACATGTGAATATAGGACTCTGCCTGCAGATATGCACCCGATTTCTAGTTCGTTTTTATGGGAAAGTGTGTGTGTGTAAATTTATAGGTAAGCAATGCGCCCACCTGAAAATAGTAGGGAGCTAGATAGAAAGATTTTATTTTGGAATGTAATATCAATTTATTACAATCATATTATTATTAAAAAAAAACCTGTATGGGCGTTTATTATGTTTTTCCACTAAAGTCGTTGTTTAGTTAGCCATGTTTGCTCATGTATGAAATTCACCTTTCCACTGTGATTCAATGCTGCAGGAAATCTGGCCTGGGTTTATAGCCCCAATCCTATGGCATATGTTCTTCAGCATGGTAGGTGCAAAGCAAAAATTGAAGGGTTAAATTAATATAAACAATAGATAAAGGTTATAAATTGAATATGTCAGCAGGTTTTTGCTATGGAATCCGAGAGCAGCATTATGTAGGGGCACAGGTCCTGATTCCAGTGATGTGTCACTTATTGGGCTATTTGGTGCAATTTTGATATAAAGCGACCACACCACTGATTGGCTATTTCTTACACTGTACATTGTCAGCAAGCTACCAATCAGTGATGGGGTGGGGTTACACAGATTAGCCGGACTGGCCTGCATGTGTAACCTAGTCAGGCCATGATAATCTCCTGCTGATAAAACATTGATTGTATTGAAACTACAACACACAGCCTAGTAAGTGACACATCCTTGGAATCTGGCTCTCTTGACTTATATTATGCTGCTCTGAGATTAAATAGCAAGAACCTTCTGACAAATACCCTTTAATAGGACATTGTATATAGTCTGGGCTGCAACTTTAAGTTGCAGTAACATGTAGGTTGCCATGACCTCAAGGTTTCCCGATAGTGAAAAGTTACATAATAATCTCATGAATCCCTAAATTCAGAGTCACAAATAATCCACAGAATTCTCCACTTCTAGGAAAATATTGAAATTTTGCAACAGTCTCAATCACATGAAATGTTATAATAACAATTATATGGGAGATTTATTAATGATACTAAAGGTTCTTAAGATTGTTGAACATATCAAAATGACACGTGACATGATAAAATTTAGGGATTCTTTTTATATTTGACAAACTTTTCTCATTTATGTCACTTCATTAGCACTGACTGCCAATAGGCTCTTACAAAATCTCGAAATTAAATACAAAAAAATGTATCCAAAACGTAATAAATTTCACTCAAGGATACGTTACATTTCATAGTCAGAATTTGTGACCATTTTACATAGGAGAATAATTATAGTGGGTGTGGGTGTTGCAGTTTTACATGCGCCCTGTAACTTTTGGGGTCCAAAAGGTCCAATTAGTAGACATGAAAAGCCAAGTACTAGAAAAGACCTATAGATGGAGGCCCTGTTGAACATTTTGTATTGTAGCCCACGTTCTTCAAGTTACGTCACTGGTTTTACAGCATTTTGCTTTTTAAATATCCCCTCATTCATTTTTCTTAGACAATAGACTGAAATATACAGAGCTATCCAGTAATATCCTTACACAGAGGAGATAGAAATAGATTGAAAGTTATTGCAAAATGCCGCAGAACGTTACATGAAGGTGGGGTCATGGCTGGGTGTGTGGACTTGTGCTGTGAGGGCTCTACACCCATGCAGGCTGCGTGTAACCAATGTTGCTGGTTTGCCAGGACCAGATGTTGCACAGTTAAATGAGGGAGACCAGTATTCAAAAATAAATTTTTTGCTGAACAGGAACTTGGTAGGGAAGCGATAGCGGCTACACAGTCTTATGAGCGTTTCCATCATAAGTCAAAGCATTTTCCACACAGTTTACTTCCTTCTTTTCACTTTTGTTCTCCATCTTCACTTTTCCTCTTTACTCTCTTTATTTGTCCTCTGTTTCCACTGTTTCTCACCACTTCACTACCACCAAACTTCACATCGCAGTCCTGTTTAAGAAGAGTCTTTTACTCGATCCGCGGTTCCATGTCTTCTCTCCCTATAAGGAAGCTATGGTGCCAGTATTGTCGGTTCTTCTTTAGTGCTGACACTCTGGAACTCCAGCACGGAGCATTCTACTCATCTCGCATACTTGGTTCCTGTCTAGGCACGTTACCTTCAGGAGTTATAAACTCTGGGCCTTACTGCTAGGCGTCCTCTCCCAGGACTTGTCTCCGGAAAATCACTCTGTCTCTTAGTCACTTCAGCTCCGGATCACGCTATCTCTTTCCTTCAGTCTCCTCAGACTTTAGGTACACCACAGAATGCGGCACTGCTTACATTGGACCTTAGCTCCTCTTTCAATGAGTTTCTGGCCCTATCTCCTGTTCTAACAGGAAATTCTCGCTTTCCCTTCAGCTTAGCCCCTCACATTCTGGGCGAGTTCCAGTCATTAACTCTAACTGTCTCTGTTAACCACCTATTGCTGGGCAGAAAACAGCCTCGTCACCAACAACACAGACCATTACACATAAAAACATCATTAGGGTAAGTTCACACGGGCGTTTTTGCTGTGTTTTTTTGCTGCTTTTTTATGCTAATTTTCAGCTGCTTTTTACAGTACCAGCAAAGCCTATGAGATTCCAGAAATCTCATGCACACACATTGGTTTTTTGTTTGATCACTACTTGGTGCTTTGCTGCGTTTTTTGGACGTAGAGTATGTCACTTCTTTCAGCGTTTTTCCAGCATTTTTTAAGCGTTTTCCACCCATTGACTTGAATGGATGGTGAAAAAACATTGCAAATATGCAGGTTTACTTTTCTTGCTCCCCGCCGGTCAGAGAGCCACGCTTCCCACACTGTCAGAAGACAGTGGGAGCGCTCAGCTGTGATCGGAGATATAAAGTTCACCTCCGATGACTGGTGTCAGCTGATGGGACCACTGCTCCCATCATCTGACAGCTACAGCCGCTAATTACAGTGAGAGCAGGAGCGGCGGATGGGAGTTTTCATCTGCCGCTCCTATGTTATAAATAATTAAAAAAAAAAAAAACGGCGTGGGTTCCCCCATAATTTTGATAACCAGCCAGACAAAACTCACAGCTGGGGGCTCTAACCTTCATCGGTCAGCTTCAGCAAGGCTAGTTATCAAGAATAGAGGGGGCCTCATGCTTTTAAAAAAAAATTATTTAAATAAATAATTTTAAAAAATGGTGTAGGGTCCTCCCCTCCACACTTTTGACAACCAGCCTTGCTAAAGCTCACAGCTGGGGGCTTGTTTTCTCAGGCTGGTAAGGGGCCATTGTTATAGGCATCCCCAGCCTAAAAATAGCAGCCCGCAGCTGCCTAGAAAAGCACTTTGCCTGGCTATTCCCACTTGCCCTGTAGTGGTGGCAAGTGGGGTAATGAGGGGTTAATGTCACCTTCCTATTGTAAGGTGACATTAAGCCGGCTTTGTAATGGAGAGGTGTCAATCAGACACCTATCCATTATTAATCCTATAGCAGTGAAAGGGTTAAATAAACACACATGCAGAAAAAAATATTTTAACGAAATAAAACACCACACAGTTTTGCCATCTTTTTATTATTCTGCCATTCCAAGCGAAGCCATCGATCTTCTGAAATAAAAATAAAATAATAAACCAAAAGTATACTCCCTGATCCGTCGCAGTCCAATATAACGAGTGTCCCATGATGGAATCTGGGGGAGATAAAGCTTAAACTTGTAGCATAGATTAGATGCAGCACTGGGACAAATATAAAGTTAAAAAAAAATTTTTATAATAGAAACACCGTAAATTCTTGAATACCAAATGTCCCGAAAGGCTACGCAATAGGAAAACTTGGCACTCAGAAAGTTGCAGTGAATAAAAACAAGTTTAGTTGGCAATCCAAATTTCCTGAAATGCTGTGGATAACTCATTATATTTTTAATTACAATGTATACACAGTATGCAACATCCTAATGGTGGCTGCAAGCAACCAAAGGAGTTTTCTGAGTCTTCTCATCATCTATACATGAGGTTTGGTGTTTTCCATCAAAACATTTCTTTACAGCAATCACTTCAATCTTCTCCAAACTCTGGATGTCCACTCTTCATCACTATCTAGACTTTTTATATCTAAATAGCTCCACTTTTCTTTTTTTCCCCCAGCGATAGCAAGAAGCGTTCATGGACTTGCCCGAAAATGTACAACACTCGCTTTACTTTACAACACCTTATCTCAGGGAGTGTCCATGTTTTATCCAAGACAGAAAACCGTATTTCTTACATTTTTGTTATTTTTTTAAGGTAACGTTCTATAAACTCACATTATATTATAGACGTACCATCAGCCCCCAAAATACTGATCAGTTCTAATTAAGATGGCATGAACCATCACTTTCCAAAGTGATGAGGATACGTCAGCTTGTACCTTACTAACCTCATCCATGACACTGTGTAACGAGGGTCCGCGCAGATCGAGGTGGTCCCTTGTTCTTCTTCTTAAATAATATTATTAAATGTGTTAATAGATTTGCCTACGTTTCCTGTTCAATTTCCTTGTCTTTTTATTTATGGCATTAGAGAATAAAATCACTGTTCATAAAAAGGAAGAATTGTTTGCCAAAGTCAATGTAGCCTGTGTCACTATTTTCTGCTGTGTGGCTTATAAATGCTCATTTATCAGAAGGTTGGAAAGGTGGTCTAAGGCTAGGTTCCCACGATAAGCTTTTGCTGTTGCAGATTTTCTGCACTACATCTCCGAGTCCATTAAGTAAAAAAGGTGTAAAAGAAAAACTCATCATGGGCACGCAGCCTAAGAGACAAGACTGCCATCCAGTGTGTCATCATAAAATTACCTATTGTATAAATCAAGTTGGTTCTTTTTTGTTAAATTGATTTTTTTTATGTTGGTATGGAAATTTTTACAAAAGCAGCAAATTTGGAACTCTTGCAATTTTCACACAAGCCGTCTAAGGCCTCTTTCACACGTCAGTGTCTCCGGTACGTGTACTGACAGTTTTCTCACGTACCGGAGACACTGACACACGTAGACCCATTCAAATGAATGGGTCTATGCACATGTCTCCGTGTTTTCAAACACGGAGACATGTCTGCTTTTCTCCGACAGCACGTACCACAATACGTCCCGCACACGTGCACACGGAGAACAGTGTGCACTGTCCTCCGTGTGCACGTACCGCCCGCAGGAGAGAGAGCGCTATAGTAAGCGCTGTCCCCACTGCGTGTGGTGCTGAAGCCGGCATTCATTCCTTCTCCCCAGCAAAGTTCGCTGGAGAGAAGGAATGAAAAATCAAGGTTTTTTTTTGTGTTAAAAATAAAGTTTGGGGTCACTTCCTGCCTCCCATCCCTTGTGCACCCGCCCACTTGCCGAGAAATACTCACCTAGTTCCTGCGATGTATGTTCTCAGTGTCGGCAGCCTGTCCTGTGTGAGCGGTCACGTGGTACTGCTCATTACAGTGATGAATATGCGCATATATGTGGATCCTGTCATCTGTCATGGTAATCCTGCTTGTCATGATAACAAGATTGCTGTAATGTCTCCTGTACAGAAGAGGACGTGCAAGTCAGATATTAGGACTAGTAAATGGGGTGAAAATATTGGCTTCATTTTTTGTATGTTATTTTTTACTATTTTCTATAACTATTAGTGATGAGCGAGTATACTCGTTGCTCGGGTTTTCCAGACCACGCTCGGGTGACCGCCGAGTATTTATGACTGCTCGGAGATATAGTTTACATTGCGGCAGATGAATGATTTACAGCTAGTAGCCAGGCTGAGTACATGTGGGGGTTGCCTTGTTGCTAGGGAATCCCCACATGTACTCAGGCTGTCTAGTAGCTGTAAATCATTCAGCTGCCGTGATGAAAATTTAATCTCGGAGCAGTCATAAATACTCGGAGGTCACCGTTCTCTGGAAAACCCGAGCAACGAGTAAACTCGCTCATCACTAATAAGCTATCAAACATTTTTTTAAGTGCATTTAACTTAAAAACTAGTTTATAATAATAATAAATGTTATTTATAAAGAATCAATACATTCCGCAGCACTTTACAATTAAGATTTAAACAATAGGACATTTTTTGATGATACATTCCCTTTCAAACACAATGAATTAAGGGGTCAGGCTGTGTGCTCGCTGTGTCAGAGCCCCCAATTGAGCGTATAATCCAGGAAAGTCTCTGGCATAAATGTTAAATGTACACCAGCATCACAGAGGCCATTGGAGCCCTAGGGAAACATCAGTGCACATTTTTTGCTGCCTGTAGAGGAAGGTGCTGCTGACTACACTTTCCAACACAGGGATCAACCACAAACAGTATTACGGTGAATACTTATGAACATCCATTGATTGCATATACAGTTGCGTCTGTTAGGTTTACGTTGGGAAATTTCCCCATGAAATCCATCTAAAAAGCGCTTAAAAATGCTAAAAAGGATTAACATATGCACTGCAATGTCAAAATGACTTGCTTCTCTTGTTCAGTCTGTTTGAGCTCCTTTTAAAGGTTTCAGGCTTCCAGTAGTGGACAACCCCATTAAATGAGTATTTTAGAAATCTAGCTCTAGGTGGACTCATTGTAAAAAAATAACCGGATTACAAAGTCATCCTGACATGGATTTTCAAAGTAAGTACACCAGTCACATCATGTCTTTATAAAGCTATTTAATAATTTATGGAGTTTACATTGGAAATCCTGCTGACAGATCTACAGCGTTTTTCAGACTATAAGGCTCACTTTTTTCCTCCAAAAATGTGGAGGAAAATGGGGTGGTGTCTTATAGTCCAGATATACCTGCTGTGGCTGTGGATGGGGGGGTGAGAGCGGTAGTGGAGGAAGAGCGGGACCAGGAGGCATGAGTCGGCTGCTGCGGTTTAACACCTGTGCCCGATGTTAAAGAGAAATTAATATTCACTGCTCTCCATGCCCCTAGTCACTCCCACCTCTATGCACTGAAATTGCCACCGAGAGGTGGGAGGGACTATGGAAGTGGAGAGCTGTAAATGTTCATTTCTCTTTAATAGCGGCCACACTGTTGGCCACAGCCGCCGGCTTCTTCCAGCTGCTGGGCGATCATGTGTGCCCGCTATTAAAGAAAATTAATATTCATTGCTCCCCACATTCATAATCCCGGGCGTGGGGAGCAGTGAGTATTCTGGCAGCTGTCCTCAGCCTGTAAGCAGCGCATGACGTCACTGCTGGCATCATTTTCTGATGAGGCCATGCATGCCCGGATGGGGATGAGAGGACCATATATACCAGGATGGGGATGAGGCGACTGTGTATACCAGGATGGGGATGAGGAGGCCATGTATACCAGGATGGGTATGAGGAGGCCATGTATACCTGGATTGTGGACATATATACCAGGATGGGGATATTACTACAGAATTGGGGGACATTACACTTGTAGCAGTGTCAGCAGCAGTTTCCCCCATAACAGTGTGTCAAACCACATATTTTTTGCTTTAAATTTTATTTTCCTCCTCTAAAACCTAGGTGCGTCTTACGGTCCGATGCATCTTATAGTCCAAAAACGTGGTACTTTAAAACTGGAACAGCTTGCTACATCCTCACCTTTACACTAGGGTCACAGCAGCAGAGTGGAGTCTGATGTTTTCCACTGACTCAATGACTTGTATGGGTGAGTGCCATCCAAATATTGGATCCAACTTGGGCATGCTGCAATTGTTTTCCCTGGACCGGCTCTGTTCAAGGGAAAAATGTGCACGCCCCATAGGCTTACATTGGTCAAGGTGCGATCCAATGTTTTGTCTGATCGCACTGGGACTGAAAATATGGTCATGTGATCAAGCCTTTATTGTAGATATAGCAACACTTCTGCATGGCGATACCATGAAAGTAAGCGTCTGCCTGTACAGGATCTTCCCCCGAGATGCCGGATCGGTTCCCAGCACCGAAGATGCAATGTACCGTCTCATTATTGCAGTCATTGCATCATTTCTTTATATAAATGTTGCTTTGCAGGTAACTTTATAAACTCACAGTAAAATTCCGATAAGATAATTGCATCAAATGGAAGTTACAAAGTCCGATTGATTATTAGGCCATTGATAACATTTTGGTCTTCATTGGTCACTTTTACTACAACTTTGCCCCCATAGACAGAACAGTGTGATGCAATGCTTTGAACATCGTTTTATAGATACTATAGATATGGAAGCTTTCTTTGTAAGTACGTTGTGCTTCTTATTTTGCTCTGATCCAAATTTAAGCCTCATTATTTGAGCTCCAATATTGTCCTGGAACAAAACCTTTTTCTACATCACGTCACTGTATATTGCCAGGTTTAAAGAGAACATTTTATAAAATGCATGAATAGCCATTGGAAGCTCTGCCCATGCATTGAACCAGAGCACTACTGTATACATAGAGATTACAGCTCTGAAGCCTCTGGAAATGTGAATACAGCTAAGGACAATAAGGTTAAAGAAGTTGTCCGCTACTTTTTTGAGCTAAATGGTGCTGATAAAATAAGCTTATACTCACCTCCCATGCTGGCACCGTTCCAGCAGTGTCGACACTCATGCTGCGGGGGTTCACGTGCGGCTGGTATGACACGTGAGCCCGGCATCCAATCAGAGCTGGCGTCACTGTCCCCGCCTTCGGACAAATTGAACATATATATCATGCTTTTGGCTTGGAGACACGTTGCAAGTGAACACACATTTAACTAAATGCCTCCCAGCTGAGCATTCACCATGTGCACGTGCTGTCCCTTTTAGAACAGGGGAGTGTGCACACATGCACCTTAGGCACGCCATCGGGACACAGTGCAGCGTGCATAGTGGAGGTAGAAGGCAGGAGCATGCTGGAGACAGTGCCATGGGCCGGGGAGTAAGCTGGTGTCCCTGCATGGAGGGAGGAGGGGACACCATGTCAGGCATAGGTCTACATGCCCCTTTCTCTGATAATTTGTCTTGTTCTTCTGCAACACATGAAAAAAAAAAACAATTCTACTCACCTTTCTCCGCTCCCATGCCACACGGCGTCCTCTTCTGCAACAGGCGCAAGAGCCGTCAGATGACTTGTCGTCACTGCCATATGTCCCCCAGTCATGGACACACCGAGGTCAGATGCTGGATGCAAATTGGTCAGCGGCGTGTACTGCAGCGGAACTGGCGGATTACCGGCGCTGCAATATATTTCAGCGTCCAAGGATGCAGATCGAGCTGAAATATTCGCTGGTGTCAGTGGCCGCACTCCACTTCTGGGCCTGATGCAGCTGCATTGACGATTTGTCTGGCCCCGGGAATGCCCCGTTAAAGGGAACCTGTCACCAGGTTTGGCAGATATAAGATACAGCCACCACCTTTCAGGGCTCATCTACACATTCTATAATGCTGTATATAAGCCTCCGATCTGACCTGCAAGAGAAGGAAAAGAAGTTTTATTATACTCACCCGGGGGTGGTCCGGTCCGATGAGTGTCACAGCTCTGGGTCCGTCGCCTCCCATCTTCTTATGATCGCCGCCGTTCTGCTTGCATCATGGCTCCCCGGCATTGCGCTCCTGCGCAGTCGTACTTATCTGCGCATAGTACTGCAGTGTGCAGATGCCAGGAAAGGTCAGAGAGGCCCAGCGCCTGCGCACTGCAGGACACTGCTCTGCCCTCAACAGGACTGATAAGTATGCCTGTGCAGGAGCACGATGGCGGGGAGCCATGAAGCAACAGGAGGACGGCATCGCAAGAAGATGGGAGGTGCCGGACCCTGACCTGCGACACCCATCAGACCGGACTGCCCTCCAGGTGAGTATAATAAAACTTATTTTTCTTATCTTTCAGGTCGGATCAGGGGCTTATCTACAGCATTACAGAATTCTGTAGATAAGCCCTGAAAGGTGGTGGCCGTATCTTATAGTGGCCAAAACTGCTGACATGTTTCCTTTAAGTGATATTTACCTTTAGACTTACTGCCTACTGTGTCTCAGGTACTAATATACGGTATATATATTGTACATACATGCATAGATAACCAAAGTACACATCGATACATGAAAACACTTTTGGCCATGACTGTGTGTATATTATATGTAGCATATACAGTATACTATATATATATATATATATATATATATATATAATTATACACACACACAGATAACTACTGTACACTCAGGTTCTAATACACACATATATATAGTGTACTGTGATTATTTTTGTGTCCCACAGATACATATGAGCACTGTGCATAGGTACATATGCATACACTAGATGGTGGCTCGATTCTAATGCATCGGGTATTCTAGAATATGTATGTAGTGCAACGTAGTATATAACACAGGCCACGCAGTATATAGCACTGCCACGTAGTATATAGCACAGCCTACGCAGTATATTAGCACAGCGACGTAGTGTATAACACAGGCACGCAGTATATAACAGCCCACGCAGTATATAACACAGCCCACATACTATATTGCACAGCCACGTAGTATATAACACAGCCCACGCAGTATATTAGCACAGCGACGCAGTATATAACACAGCCCACTTAGTATATTGCACAGCTACGCAGTATATAACACAGCGCACGTAGTATATAACACAGCCCACGCAGTATATTAGCACAGCGACGCAGTATATAACAGCCCACGCAGTATATAACACAGCCTAAGTAGCATATAGCACAGCCCACATAGTATATAGCACAGCCCACGTAGTATATAACAGCCCACGCAGTATATAACATAGCCCACGTAGTATATTGCCGCGACCAATCAGCGACCCGGGATTTCCGTTACGGAAGTAACAGACAAACAGACGGAAGTGACCATTAGGCAATTATATATATATATATATATATATATATATATATAGATACTTATATATAGACTTTTACAAACAGGTGCACAGAAGTATGGTAATACACATAGCTGATAGTAAGTCTTTACACATTTTGTTAATTACACGTGTCGTCCCTCTGGCAGGTGCATTCTTCCATCTCCAGCAGCTCCATCCTTGGGGTCTTCAGTCCTCCATCAGCACTTACTGGCCAGATCTCCAGCTCTCTCCAGTCCTCCTGCCTCTTCACTACCTCTGATAGCTGCAGAGTCAGTAGCGTAGCTACCAGGGGGGCAGAGGGTGCGGTCACCCCGGGCCCGGAGCTCAGAGGGGGCCCACCTGGAGCTACGCTACCCTTAACTATATTAGCCTGCTGTGCACGCCAATATAGTTGACAGAATCTCCCTGCACTGCCGCGGTCTGTTCTGTAGAGGAGCATGTGTCCTGGGACGCTGGGTGCCGGCACTGTACCTGCTGCCTCCAGCACAGCATACTGCAGACACGCACACACATTGCCGGCTGTGTGGTGTCTGCTGAAGAGACTTCAGGACGCTGCTTCTTCCCTCCCTGAGCCCTACATACAGGAGCAGCGGTACAGGAGATAGGACGAGGTAGGAGCTCAGGCTGCAGGGGGCTGGAGGTGACTGCACTGTGCAGTAAGGAGGAGGCAGGACACTGTTCCCCTCCTGACAAGTCCCTGAGGTTTCTTGCATACGTTTTGCTCTGTCTCTGTCAGTCTCCCTCGCTGTCTGTCTCTCTGTCAGTCTCTCTGTCTCACTCTCTGTCTCGCTCTGTCTCTCTCGCACTCTGTCTCGCTCTCTCTCAGTCTGTCACTCTGTCTCACTCACTCTGTCTCTCTCTGAGTCTCTCTCTCTCATGGTCAGTCTCTGTCTCTCGCAGTCTCTCTCTCAGTATTTGTCTCGCTCTCTCTCTGTTTGTCTCTCTGTCAGTCTCTGTCTCTCAGTCTCTGGCAGTCTCTCTCTGGCTCAGTCTTTGTCTCACTCTCAGTTTGTCTCTGTCTTAGTCTCGCTCTCTCTCTGTCTCGCTCTCAGTCTCTGTCAGTCTCTGTCTGTCTCTCTCAATCTGTCTCTCTGTCAATCTCTTTTCAGTCTCTGTCTCTTTGTCTGTCACTGTCTGTCTCTCTGTCAAGGTCTCACTCCCTGTCTCGCTCTCTGTCTCTCTCAGTCTCGCTCTCTGTGTCTTTCTCTCTGTCTCAGTCTCTCTCTGAGTCTCTGTCAGTCTCTCTCAGTCTCTGTCTCTGTGTCATTCTCTCTCAGTCTCTGTCTCTCTCAGTCTCTCTCAGTTTCTGTCACTCTCTGGCAGTCTCTCTGTCTCTCAGTCTCTGTCTCACTCAGTTTTTCTCAGTCTCGCTCTCTCTGTCTCGGTCTCTGTGTCAGTCTCTCTTCCTCGCTCTCTCTGTCTCTCTGTCAGTCTGTCTCTATCAGTCTCTGTCTCTCTTTCTGTCAGTCTCTCTCAGTCTGTCTCTCTGTCTGTCTCTCTCAGTCTCTTTGTTTGTCTCTCAGCCTCGGTCTCGCTCTCTCTCTCTGTCTCTCTGTCAGTCTGTCTGTCAGTCTCTGTCTCTCTTTCTGTCAGTCTCTCTGTCTGTCTCTCTCAGTCTCTTTGTTTGTCTCTCAGCCTCAGTCTCTCTGTCTATCTCTCTGTCTATCTGTCTCTCAGTCTCTCTCTGTCTCTCTCTCTCTATCTCTTGTAATGTGGTCCTGTAGCCGGGGTCAGGGTCCTATCAGTCCAATTTGTCTCATCTCATATCAGTATATACAAGGTGACAAACATGAAAATGCCATTTATATAAACAATGAAAATCCCCATAAAGTTGAGGATAAATATATATGATGACGAGCCAAATAGAATAAAAATGGGAACAGCCAGTAGGTGAGTAAAGATAATCACAATCACATATAGATGCATATGTATACTCAGTCTGAATAACATGGCCCACAAATGGGGAGAAGGGAAAAAAAGAAGAGATGACATACAGGGGGGGCACACTTTCTTCTTTCATTGTGTGATATTTTACCTCCCCCCTTTCTTCTGCTTTCCTCTTTCTTTCCATTCACCTCTTTAGGATCTTGTCCAGACAAGAGTATTCTTTTTAGGGTTACCTGGATTCATTCAGGGACCTATTCCCATATGGTGGACTCTACGCATTTACTGGTTGTTTTTATTTTCTGCAATTTGCAGCCCACAGAAAGGGACAGAGACCAGAATCCAAGGGAGATACAACGTGGGGGCTAATGCGGGGGCCATTATACATTTTCAATCACAGCAGGATCATCTGCTGAGGTTCCCCCTATACCCATGATTAAAGTGTGCCACCATAGTTGTAATCAAGGTTTAGGGGCCCACTCAGATGGTTCGCCCCCCCTGAGCTGAACCCTTAGCTACGCCTCTGTGCAGAGTGTACTCCCCGCAGTCAGTGGATCTGACGCTTCTTCCTCCTGAGAAGTTCTGTCAGGTGTCTGACCCATGTGAACATCGGCCATCACATCAGCCTCCCCCCCCGTAGCCACTTACCACCCCTGAACTGAGGGGTCTTTACTGAGGAATGGCTGCACTGGCCACTCAGGCAACATTCACACTGCAGCTCCTGCATCTGAATGGGCCAGTGCCGCAGTTTTTCAATAAATCCCCCCTTAGTACAGGTGGTGGAAGTAGCTACAGGGGGCAGGGGGGGATTGATGTGATAGCTCATGTGAACAGTGGTCAGGCAGTTCAGGTGTCAGAAATGCTCAGGTGGCAGGACAGGTGTCAGATGTACTGACTGCTCAGAGGCAGTGAGGAGGAGGCAGGAGACAGGACTGGCTGAGATCAGCCATACTTATGCTACTTTCACACATAAGGTTTTCGCTGTCAGGCTAAATCCGGCTAAATTTTTTTAAAAAAAGGATCCGGCGAATGTTGCTGCCGGATCCAGTTTTTTTCCCATAGACTTGCATTAGTGCCGGATTGCGCTGGATGATATTGCGTTTCGTCCGGTTTTCGCTGGATCCGGCGAATCTGCCGTTTCCGGTTTCTGGAAAAAATGTCCATAGCAACGTTTTTTGTCTCCGGCGAAAAAGCCGGAAGCTCCGGATCGGGCGCTTCCGGCTGTTTGCTAGAATGGAAGCCTATGGGAGCCGTAAGGTGCCGGATCCGGAAAATGATGGATTCCGGCCCCGGATTCCAGTTTTTTAAACTGAGCATGCTCCAATTTTTTTTTTATCCAATAATCAAGATATGCTAGCCGGATCCCAGCATTGTTTTTCCAACAGTCGCTGGATTGTGCCTGATGCAAAAAACCTGATGTGTGAAGGTAGCCTTAACCAGGCCTGTTCCTGCCTGCACCAGGAAGAGAAGCTGGAGGCGTGTCCAAGGATTCTGGGGGGCGTGTCCAATGATTCCAGGGGGCGTGTCCAGGGATCCCAGGCTCCTTCATCATATCAAAGAGCCAGCGGCAGCATCAACTCAGAGGAGAGGAAGAGGCCCCTGACAGCAAAAGCCTCAGGTACGGCCCCTTCCTCTCCTCTTACTGTAGATGCAGCCGCTGGTTCTATGAGAAAGATATTTGAGCAGCTGATCGGGCCCCCTGTCTTCCTGGGCCCCTGTGCAGCTGCACAGGCTGCACTTGCGGTGTGTCCGCCTATGCTCATTACTCGAGATTTCTCGAGCATGCTCGGGGGTCCTCCGAGTATTTTTTAGTGCTTGGAGATTTAGTTTTTTTTGCTGCAGCTGAATGATTTACATCTGCTAGCCAGCATAAATACATGTGGGGGTTGCCTGGTTGCTAGGGAATCCCCACATGTACTTATGCTGGCTAACCGATGTAAATCATTCAGCTGCGGCAATAAAAACTAAGTCTCCGAGCACTAAAAAATACTCGGAGGACCCCCGAGCGTGCTTGAGAAATCTCGAGTAACGAGTATATTCACTCATCACTACTGACTACACATTTTTTTTACTACTGAATGTACAGCCAACCATATAATGTATAGACAAATCCAGTCAAGATCAGCTATCTGTTATGGCTCATATAGGGGAGTCCATAATAGCGGACCCCCCAATATGATACCCTATGCTCATTTTCCACAGGGGTTGCCGTTATGACACAGCCCTTTTAATTCCTAATACTTGTGGTAAAATGACGAAGCCCCAAGATGTACATTAAAGTAAATCTACACAAAAAATCCCTCCCTGTTGCTAAGCAACCACTGAACATAGAACTAAATGATTGATCAGTCGCTATGGCTACATCACATATTTCCACTGCACACTTTAATAAAGGTCTTGCCTCTCAATGAAAGATTATTTGTTCTTGAGGTATTTTATTACAGCATTAATGCCCCGTGTTTCAACCCAGCAGCTTCCAAATCAAAAATAAAAAAAACAATAAGTGCGGTTGTTTTGGTACAAGATGTGTGTCGCCTGTGCACCCCGAATATACACATTGTATGATGAACCCTGTAATGATTCCATTTCCTTCTCATGGTTGTCTGTTTCATACAAGATTTGCATCTTTTCCTTTTTTTTAAGCTACTGAAAATTGGGTGGTTTCCACTGTCAGTAATAATAAAAAAAAACGATCCCACAAGGTTATGCGGTCTTGTATTATGTGATGGAAACTCCCAATGTTTTAGAGCTTAGTTCAGCATAGACGGTTCATAACAGCAGGTGCAGACGGCCATGTATTCCCTCATCCGAGGAAATCGATCCAATTACGCCAAGTTCAGGAGTTTAATCCAAGTGTCACCATAGTGTGATCCGATTCTCCCCAAGGAGGAGAAGATGGAGAAAAAAAATGTCTCCTTTGCTTCAGTCTGTGAAAATTGGACTCCACACATACGTCACCCGAGTGCAGTTCATTGTTTCCCACGCACTCATTGACTTGCATGGCCGAGTGCAATACGAATAGCAGCTCAAATTCGGCCATCTTGTTCACCTGTCTGGAGCATGGAGTATGCAATTTCCTGTTTTCAGCAAATCAAGTTTCAGCTTTTGTGTATAGACTGGGAATGCATGATCAGAGTCATCTCATCATTAGAAGATAGGTGATTTAATAAGGGATGTATTGGAGGTCTAGATAAGTAAATTTAGTAACACAATACACTGATAAAACTCTGAGTTCTTTGGCACTCCGTGGTTTTAGAGACTTGCTGTACTCCATCTCGTCCTGGACTCTATAATGGGGCTCGTTCACACGTCAGAGTCCTATGCATGAAGCCATAGAGCTCCCTAGTATGCTACAGAAAGGCCTGCATGGGTTAAGAGGGAAAATGCTCTTCTATTGTACATGGTATCTTCTTGAACATAGAAAATTGGAATAGCACTTTACCAATAGGTGGGTGCACGCCTCCCAGACCAAACATCCAAGACCTGCCTCAATCCAGACATCGGAAAAAAACGCAGGCAGCACTCCATAGTTTAAAGGTGAAAAAATGTGGTTTTGTTTCAAACCCACATGCTGTGGAAATGTTTTGGCTCAAATGAGCCTTTTTCAAGCCTTGAAAAAGGCTCATTTGAGCAGAAACGTTGCCACAGCATGTGGGTTTGAAATAAAATCACATTTTTTCACCTTTAAACTATGGAGTGCTGCCTGCGTTTTTTTTTTCCTATGTCCAGATAGGTTTTTGTACATTCATATCATAGAAAAAACCTTTACTTGAAGTTGGAAGCATAAGGGCTCTAAAGCGAACACACACCATGGCCATGTAGTGCTCTCCGTATAGGAAACATGTATGTTCAACATCAACGTCTCAAGGAATACAAAGTTAAACAAAACTAATAATTAAGTACATTTAAAAAAAAAAAAAAAAGTCCAGTAGCAATAATAAAATGCCGGTTAATTATGCAAAGCGGAGACGTTTGTGATTTTAAGAATGTGCGAGTTTTATTTTTACACACAGCCGATTTCACAAATGCACATTACACAACTACCCTGACATCTTTGCCCTAGGAATTTTCTTTACAAATACAAAAATTGAACTGAGAAGCAAGAAAATATCTAGCCAGTTACTTAAAATAAGATAAATATTAGAAACATATTTACAGAAGGAAGGAGAGCCTTTAAAAATTGACACTACCGTAAAAACTCGCGGCTACAAAAAGTCGACGTCTGACGTAAAAGGAAAAACAAACAAAAAAACATTCACTTCACTAAAACTGAAAACATAATAAAGTATAGTACAAGAATGGAAGGCACGGTTTTAGTGGGAATCGGGACATAAATATTATAGAATATGCAGCAAAATAGCTGAAATCTAGAAAGACTAATGATCCGACAAGATAGTAGAGATGATCTATACCGCTTACATTTTACATCATCGCAATATGGCCGCCATTTCAATATAGGTGACCAACTATTCAAATAGTATGGCCAATTTACGATGGACTGGTGAAATCTAACAATTTTACACCAGCATTCAAGATGTCATTGGAAATAATTCATTGAAAATGTTGAGAGCATATGTCAGAGAAACTGAAGAGCTAAGGTAATAGTTTCCTCCTTTCATCTTCTAGGGTCACGTGGCGAATTGCAGATGTGTCCCTCCTTACATTTATCTCAACATATCACGAGATGAAAGATCCGAAATTGACGGTTTTTAATAAAAAAACAAAAAAAAAACATGATTTCAGGAAACTCTGTTGGGAGAGGTCTATGCTATTGGTGTCCAGGTGTGGCCACCCAATGTTTGTGCTGTGCATTGCAGCCCGTCAAGCGTTTCTCTCTCAAGTTACAGTATTGCATTGAATTAGTTTAGTTTGTGAAAAATTGGAATTGTTACCCAAATTCAAGATATACTAAGGGTGGACGCACCTATAGGAGGAGCTGAGAATGTATCACCGGAGAATGGAGTCTTCAAGGGTCCTATATCTCCTTTACTTTAGACACCATTGTTCCCGAACTGCTAACGCTCCCTCCAACTGTTTCTAAGTCCCAGCTCTTAGCTTCCCGTATTAGAACATGATGGGAGTTGTAGTTTTGCAGCAGTGAGAGAGATCAAAGATATGGAACCCTGAGGTATATAGTCAGATACTTGTGAATACACTTTGGTAACATTCATGATGAGACATTTTTGGGGGTTTTTAATTAAATAACAGATTTTCTGTCCCTTTTAAAAGTTAGACATTCAAGTGCTATGAAACAAAAATGATATTTGTCATCCCTTATGGGATGGGATCCCTTTGTGTTGATATGTACAAGATATTGGAACCGCTGCCGATAAAGCGATATTTCCAATAATATCATTATTCGAAAAGCACTATTCACAATTCCCTAATATAATAATGTGCCTCCGAACTGGAGCCTGGCTTTAATTCCTTAAAGGGAATCTGTCAGCAGGATCTCACACCCCAAACTATTTCTATGTGCGTGTAACTCTTTCAAAGACAAGTCCAGCAATACCTCTACGTGACCAGTCCGTTCCTCCGTTACTGAGAAATCAGCATTTGAATTGGTATGCATAAGGCTACGTTCACATTTGCGTTGTGCGCCGCTGCGTCGGCGACGCAACGCACAATGCAAACAAAAACGCAACAAAACGCACGCAAAAACGCTGCGTTTTGCGACGCATGCGTTGTTTTTTGCCGAAATTTGGACGCAAGAAAAATGCAACTTGTTGCGTTTTCTTGGCCCGACGCTTGTGGCAAAAAAAACGCATGCGTCGCACAACGCATCACAAAAAGACGCATGCGTCCCCCATGTTAAATATAGGGGCGCATGACGCATGCGTCGCCGCTGCGTCGCCCGACGCAAACATGCATAACGCTAATGTGAACGTAGCCTAAGTAAAAACTATTTGTAGATCTGAAGCCTGTGTCACTCGAGCTCTATTCCCCGCCCAGCACCACATCCTCCTGCTTGACTGATAGTTCCTTTGCCTGCAGTCACGCAGAATAGTGGCTGTCAGAGAAAAAAAAAGAAGGCAGAACTGGGCAAGGAATAGAGCTAGAGTGACAGAGGCTTCAGTTCATGCAAATGAGGCTAGTAATTAACTCATTTCTCAGTAATGGAGGAACAGACTGGCCATGTAAAGATATTGTTGGACTTGTCTACGAAAGAGTTACGTGTGCATATAAATAGTTTTGGGGGGTGGAATCTTGCTGACAGATCCCCTTTAAGTCACGCCCATTTTATAATATACCATTCCTTTATGATTGGTGGAGCCCTGACCCTTAGGGCTCCCAAAAATCTTGAGAATGACGGGATGCAGTGTTGGTTTGGTGCTCGAATAAACAGCAAAGTCTCTGAGCAGAGCACCAGGTTACATGATCTCATCAATAAGCAGAAAAGACCAATCAAAAACAATAAATGAATATTAGAAGAAATTTGCCTCCCACTAAGAAAATCCAAGAGATTTTATGGCTTTCATATAGGACAACTAAAAAGCAAATATTACATATATACACTTTATTTACATGATGTCCAGGAAAGCATCAGACGTAGAAACTTCCAGCATCGGATTATCACCGAAAACAGTTGCAATTTTACATACAACTGTTTTAGGTCAGTCCTAATAGTGTGAACATGTACCCCACGTAAAAGTTCATTATCAGTTTGGAATAGTCAGAAAAAGTTATATCAAAACACTCGGCAAGGTCTCCTCTGAGCTCAGTTGGACAAGGTATTACCACTCGTGTTCTTCCAACCAAATTCCAAATTATTTAGTTAAGCTACAGTGATCCCTGCCAATAAAATGCTGATGAGTTAATCCTGTAACAAAGCCCGCTCAAAGATAAGAAATCTTTTTAAACTATTCTAGAAAGGTAGATGTAGGGAAACGAGAATCGGGAACGTCTGCCAGAAGTGAGCATAAAGCTGTAAAGGGGTGTAGAGGTAGAAGTTGCATCTGAGCCCAAAGGTCTTCATACCACGTAAGGAAAAATTAAAAATCTAAATGCTACGTGGGGGCTTAGTAACAGATTTTTTATATTGGTGCCCAAAAGCTTCAAGTAAGAAAGTGGTCACCCCAATCATTGACCATGTTATCCAAACTATATAAATTATATATATATATATATATATATATATATATATATATATATATACACTATATAATTATAGTTTTGGGTTATAATGTTTTCCCTATAAATTTGTCTCCGAGCAACTATTTTAAAGTGAGGGATCATGGTCGTAAAGCTCAGGCTACACCGCCACTCAACTTTCCATCTTTTAGACCAGTTATTCCAAGATCTGGAAATTCTAATAGTATATCCAGTAAAAGAGTCATCATTTTCCTGATTTACAAGACTATCAAGGTAGAGACAAAAAAAAAAAACAACTTTGAGTTTGGATTATGGTTCGATGGCTTGAGATATGATCACATATGACAGACAGACATTCTGTAGGTGTAACTCTAGAACCATTTGTGATAAAGGGTCCATGGCCAATTGTGGGCCTTGAGTGTATTTTGTTTCGATCATATTCCTAGGATTAGCACTGTCCAACTGAGTTACAGAGTGAGCATGTAGCCAAAAAAAAAGATCCAAAAAGCAGTTACAAGACAATATACATAGAAAGGAGAACATCTTCTACTTTAGGAGGATCCAAGTGTTGAGTTGAGTGTTGAGTGTTATGTATCAGAGTTCCAGGCACTGTGGGAGGATTCTACCCGCGATTGTCTAACAAGATGCCGATGAGCCACGTTGAGTGTCTAAGACACTGAGCATCTTGATGGAGGATGATTAGATGTTACTTGGTTTTGCCCACGAGAATGTAATGATATAAACATTGCGATAAAGTACCGCATATAACGATTTTTGATTTGTCAGTGACGAAGGCCCAATAATATCATAACCAGTTAAACAATCCATTTTTTAGGGACCTGATCTCTTCGGAAAAACTACTAACTCTTTAATGGCTGTGCTGACTGGCTCCTTAATTTAATAGCTGTAGAACTGTTCATTGCTTCAAGTTTCAGTCAACACGGATAGCCAGGTGGAAATTTCAGCCATAAAGTGTCACCCTATGTAACATAACAATGACTAATAATAAGCACTTAAATAAAAGTAGAATCAATAAAAAAAAAAATTGAAAAATCACTCTGGGAGACAGAGATGACCGATGATAGGATGACAAATCTAGTATTACACGTCTGGCTATGTTCATGCTGAGTTTTTTAAGCAGAAACTGCTTCAGGAAACTCATTTTATGGAGGAGTTTTTAGAGACGTTTTTCTTTCCCCTGAAGAGATTTTGTAAAAATTTTTCCTGAAGCATGTTTTTTTTTTGCAGACTTTCGATTGGACAGAGCCATTTCGGAGACGTTTCTCTCAAAATCCACTTCAAAGAAACAACATGCACTATTTTCCATTAGGCATGTTTCAAAAACGTCTACAAGAAAGAGAACAGGTTGAAAAAAAACTCCTTTTGCACAGCTAAATGGATGTCCCATAGAAATGATTTGGAAGAGGTTTTTTTTTTTTAGTTTTTGAGCATCATTTTTCTGAGGATCAGCTCTGGAAAAACTCAGTGTGAACATACCCTTAGGATGCAATTTTGAGGAGGAACTTCACGTTACCACGTCCCATCCAAGTATACAAGGATGCTTCTCAATCCTTCCAAGAGCCAAGGCTGGTCTCACCGCTTGGCCCTCAACCTTGTTAGATGTTGTAATGACTGCCATAGTAAAAGGGGAAAGAGATCAGTTGTGTGACCCCTCCCCAAACTCAAGAAGCCCCAGAGGCAATCCTATGGGCTGCCTCAGTAACCCATCGTGACCTGAAGATCTTTGTGGCCACACAACCAACCAACCATCTCTCCAGTGAAGATGTCAAATTGTTGGAAGCCATTAGGCTACAACCCCAAAGCTTAAATACATTTTTTTTTGTTGTTTTCAGAATATCATATAAAAATTGACAAGACTGGAATATCGGTAGAGATCTCCCTATTAAGTGCTCTGCAATACAAGAGGAAAAATAAAAAAATAGATTAAAAAAAATGTCTAAAAATAATAAATTAAGTTTTCTTCAAGGTATAAAATTAACACAATTTGTGCTACTTTGGCTGTAAACGCATTTCTCTGCAAGAATCATCTGCAGGAAATTATTTGCCCGAAATATCGCCCCCATTTTCGTTTTAGTTCCCCACTTTCAGTGACTGAGTTCATGTTCTCTTTCTAATACCCACAACATTTCCACCACTGACCAAATAAAAAAAACAAAAACAAAACCAATGGACTAAAATTGTAAAAATCTCTCACGAGATTGTACGTGGATGAATGAGTCTACCGGACGCGCAGGTCTGTTCTTTAAAGCAAGATCCATATTCGTGTTGTCAGAGAATAGCAGCATTAGGAGACGAGCGGCACTCTGGTTTGACCATTCGGAGGGGACGCCACTTGTCTGGTGTCGTATGGTTTGTGCAGGTTGCAAGCTTTGGGTACGGTCCTTTTTGACAATTACATGAATGTGGTACTGTTCCAAGTTTCCGGCTCCGATTTTCAGGCAGTCACTGAGCTAGCAGCTTCTGGGTCGTCCAGAAAAGCTTGTTTCTCGTTATTTAATACGTTGGTCCTTTTGTAATCGCCTGCATTCTTGTCTGGTGTGGAGCCAAGAGCTTCGTTGCTGTGCGACATGCCATAGAGGAAGTAGATCAGCAAACCTGCAAAAACACAAAAATTTAGAAAAATTGTTACTCGCGTCACAGGCTTACAAAAAAACATTGCTGCTTACTTCCAAAAACAGCGCCACATCTGTTCACAGGCCGCATGTGGAATTGCAGCTCTGCCCCATAAGCTGCAATCCATGAATTCACCCACCATTCTCCTGAACAAGACTTGGCTCATAAAAGCATTTACAAATCCTTTAATTGCATGGGTAACATTCTGCGCTACCTAATAGAGCATTATCCAGCATGTCCAGTTATACTTTGACACGATGTAATCATTATTGATTTGTGGCCAATTTTAGGCTTCCGTTTACCATAACAACCATCAATTCTCCAAGACTGATCTCCTCTGTCAATGTCGTTATAGGGCGTAATCATCGCTGACCATACCATGTAAGGAGTTCATTTATCTTGTCGTCTTGGTTACCAGCCAACCAGCGGTTTAGCAGAGGGCTGAGCATGAGCAGTGCTTACAAGCTCTTTTCACTAGAGCACTGATCTGTAGCACCCCGGATGGCTGGAGCGCACGATCTGGCCCGCCTTAGTGTCCCTGCGCTACATGCTGCTACAGTATAGCTGAGCACACAGTTCGGACCACACCAGTGGTCCAAACTGTCAATCATCAGACGCTCACAGCCCCCTCGCCATCAGGAAGTCGGGAGGCTAAAAAAGACGAGTGAGAACCCATAAAAAAGAAACCTGACAACTGATACACGGGCAGTATGTATCAGACACTGGCAGCATGAGCTCAGCATCAATGTTTTCCCATCTCCAAGATCCTATCCTGATATCCTAGATTATATAATATGTAATAATAGTATTAGCAAATACATCCAATTAGAAATGTAGTATAGTTTTTTTTTATTTTCTCTGGCTCTCTCCTTATGTGCAGGCATTGCAAGACCTTAGGTATCCATGGTTACGACCACAGATATAGTGAGTTAGCTAGTTGCTAGTGGTCGTAACCATGGATACCAAACGTCCTGCAATGCCTGCACATGAGGAAATAGTGAATCAGAAAAACTATTCTACATTTCTAATTGGAGGGATTTGCTAATATTATTATTATTACACCTACTACATATTGGGATAGGATTTTGGAGAAGGGAATACCCCTTTAAATGTTTAACTCTGACACGCTGTGGAGAAAAACGGTTTTGCAGCTTCACGGGAGAGCATGTAGGGAGAAACCTGTCAATCCAAAAATCCGCTAAGGACCCTCCTGTCCCCCATGTGCAGTTTATGGCTTTTAAGCTATGTTTTTCTCTAAAATTCTGCAGAGATGTCAGATTCCCTTTAATATAACCTGATGGGTTAGAGCAGTGTTCCCCAACTCTGGTCCTCAAGAGCCATCAACAGGTCATGTTTTCAGGAATTCCTTAGTATTGCACAGGTGATGGAATTCTTGCCTGTCCAGGTGATGCAATTATCACCTGTGCAATACTAAGGAAATCCTGAAAACATGACCTGTTGGTGGCTCTTGAGGACCAGAGTTGGGGAACACTGGATTAGAGCAAAGTGATAAGCTAAACGGTTAGTGTCTACATGGTAACTTACCTATTACCATCCAAATGGCGAATCGTATCCAGGTGCCCCCTCCAAGCTGCATCATCAGGTATACATTCACAAAAATGCTCAAGATGGGGATAACAGGAACACACGGTACCTGGGAGGACACACAGATCATTACGGGGGGCTCACGGTTCTCCTGGGCGTAATTCTACGTATCTGTCTATGGTAAGGTGTCGTTGCATGCAATGTTTTACCTGGTATCTAATGGCTTATGTTGAATCTCATGGGCGCCACTGAAAAGTCTGTGCCAGTCCGTAACCTACAGTGTGCCATGTATAAGACTAGTGTCTTATGTGGTAGAGGGGCTTTCTGTCCCCACCAGGCACCAGCACCTGGTCACATCTGCCCCCACTACAGCGGTCCCCGGACATATGAATCTGTGCTGCCTACCTTAAAGGAGAGTTTAGTTTTACTCTCTGGTTGTCTCCAAATGATGACGGTAAAAACTAAAGATAACAGAAATGTGATCGCAAGTGGAATTATAATAGCGGCTTCTCCATTTATCAAGCAATCTTGACCGAAAACCATCAGGCAGCAAAAGGTAATGATGAGTGCACCTGAAAAGAGAAATTGTGGAAAATGTGGAATCTTTTGTAGCAGGAAAATACTAGCGCCAAGGAAACAAGGAACACCCCTGCAGGGTCTCAGATACTCAAGATCTTCTATCGATAGTATTAGAACTTTAAAGAATCTCTCTGAGAAACAGTCCTGGACCCCTATACAGTTTATACAGCTGAAGGGTCTCAGATCCAGGGGTGGGATCCTTATCTCTGAACGGCCCGAGCAGTCAGCCCACATACGGCCCATGATCTGCTCTGTGATATATCCCCCACACTCCGCAGGTCTGGCCATCTTATAGCAGGACGCGGCTCGCTGGGCGGGACAGAAATAAGAATCACAGATCTTAGAATCTATATAGTATGTAATATACTAGTGCGCAGACATAGGAAGGAAAACAGCGCCAGGTTCAGAACAACCTAGGCCAGAAAAAAATACATATCTATGGCAAGTCACCGGTCCCCTAATTCTTCTGTATATTACCCAGACATCCTAGAGGTGATTTCAGGATGACATGTACCATTTGCTCTGTAGATACATTTTCTGACAGGACTGTTTAATTCTTGCTCATATTACGTGACCGGAAAACACTCATTTCCACGATGGACTGATATCTTCCTACTCACCTACAATGCCAGCTGCAATATTGACCACGGATCCTGATATTCTGGTTGGTTCTTGGTTTTGTGGACAGAAGAGCATCTGAAAAGTGAATTTCTCATATTCACCCAGGATCGCATTTTGGGACTCACTGGTACTGACGGATTCATTTATATCTGCCTCATCATTAGTACTGGCCATTTGATAGGCAAGATTTGGCTGTTCTGGCTGATACCTGTGAAGCAACGACACAGCTGATAAGTAAACAGGTTTCGTATTGAAGAAAAAAAGAGCTAAAAGGGGCTGTACCGGATAATAAAGTCACATTTGGCCTAAGTCCAAATGTTATTTATTCTTGGGTTGTGCCTGGTTCCACAACTCAGCCTAATTTTACTTTAATGGAGTTTAACTACAATACCCTGCACACTCTTTGGACAGATTGGGCATGATTTTTGGAAGAAACCAGTCATGATTTCCATGATCCCATATAAGCCCTTTAAGTGTGAAACAAACATACTGTACAATTATATATATATACTAGATAGTGGCCCGATTCTAACGCATCGGGTATTCTAGAATATGCATGTCCACGTAGTATATTGCCCAGCCACGTAGTATATTGCCCAGCCACGTAGTATATTGCCCAGCTACGTAGTATATTGCCCAGCCACGTAGTATATTGCCCAGGCACGTAGTATACAGCACAGAGCCACGTAGTATAGAGACTTAAAAAAAAACAAAAACAAAACATATACTCACCTTCCGAAGGCCCGTTGAAGTCCTTCTACACTCACCATCTGCCGCCTTTCCCGCTCCTCGCGGCACTCCCGGGACCGCTCCATTGCAAGCTGCGGCTTCCGGTCCCAGGGCTGGTATGAGCAGGACCTGTCAAGACGTCGCGGTCACATGACCATGACGTCACGGCAGGTCCTTGTCGCACACCAGCCCTGGGACCGGAAGCTGCCGCTTGCAATGGAGCGGTCCCGGTAGCGTCGCGAGGAGCGGGAAAGACGGCGGAGGGTGAGTATAGCAGGTTTTTTGTTTTTTTTTATTATTTTTAATATGACATATTTTTACTATTGATGCTGCATAGGCAGCATCAATAGTAAATAGTTGGGGACACACAGGGTTAATAGCAGCTGT